>NC_133620.1:447492715-448110215 GCF_048593235.1 Sminthopsis crassicaudata
TGTCTATTTCTTTGCTCTCTCTGTCTCTATTTCTTTTTGTCTCTCTTTTACAATGTCTCTTTTTGAGACAGAAAGAAACAGAGAGAGAAAGAGAAAAAAAGAGAGAAAAAAGAGAAAAGAAAATAATAGGATAATGCTATAGAAACAAATTACCTAGATTTTAGTTTAGATTTTGACCAAGTCTCACATGCTATTTTTTCTCTTATTCATAATTGTTTTTCGTTTTATTGATAGTTTTGTTGTTATATCACTTACATTTCCTGATGAATCACCTCCCAGGGAGTCATTTACTTATAACAAAGAATAAAAGCAGAGGGAAAAAAGCACAGTTCAGTAAAACTAAACAACACATCATTATGCATTGTTCTATACTCATAATCTCCTAACTCTACAAGAAAAGAGGGAAGGAGATATGTTCTTATATCTCATCTTCAGGGCCAGCATTGTCCATTATAATTTTACACCATTAAGTTTAAATTTTGTTGTTGTTTGTTCTCATTGATATTGTTGAAATCATCAAACACACTGTGTTCCCAGTTCATCTTAAATCATTTTGCATCAGGTCATATAAGTCTTCCCCTCTTACTCCTGTATTCATTTGCATTCATTTTTAGTTATGATGAAATAACATCTCATTTTATTATTCATGTTCCACAACTTGTTTATCCATTCTCCAGTCAATGGGTGCCTATTTTGTTTCCACTTCCCAATTACTATGAAAAATGCCAGTACATATTTTTCATGTTTACAAAGCTTCTCTTTTACCATTGACTTCCTTAGGGGCACATGAATAACAGTAGAATCTCTGGATCAAAGAGAATAAACATTCTAGTCACCTTTTTCAACTAAAGACAAATTGCTTTTCATAATGGTTGGAATAATGCATAACTCTTCCCACAATGCATTAATGTGCCTATTTTTTTCACGTCCCTCCCATGGACTCCAGGGGAGTATTCCCATCTTTTTTTTTTTTTTCATTTTTGCCACTGGACTGCTAATACTATTTTTGTGGGAATGGTGGATATTCAGGGATTAAATGATAGATTTAGGACTGGTCTAATGGCCAGACCAAAGGTATAGTCATTAATAGTTTAATGTAAGCCTAAACCTAAATCTTAAATACAGGATCCTGGAAATTGTGCTTAGTCTTAGACTGTTGATTTTTTTTAATCAGTGACTTATATAAGTCATAAGAGTCATGCTTACTAAATTTGTGTCTTTTTAATATTATAAATACAGTAATAGATGGGGAAAGAAAGGGAATTCATTTTCCCTCAAATACTCCTCTCCATCCCATTCTATCATTCCCAGCTCTAGGCCAAAATGCCAAAGGCAAAACAGATATACAAAAGGAAGGGCTGTAGTAATTGGTGGGTGGAAATTCTGAAATACCAATTCTGGCCTAGTAGGCTCAGTGGACTTGTAACTCTTCAGTCCTGGTTTCTCAGAGTCCAAGATGCAAAAGTAAGAGAAAAAGGTTCAAAGATCCCAATCAGAGCTATTAGAAAAGAACCTGAGGAGAGCTCTTGGCTCCCAATACTTCAGACCAAGCTGCAAGCTCTAAAGGAAAGGAAGAAAGGACAATATTACAGTGAAAGATGAGGGAAGGAGACTCACAGCTTCCCTTGGCAGGTCCCATGGGAAGGTACTGGACAAGATTAACCCAGATGGGTCAGATCCAAAAGCTTTCTTCTTCCATGAATATGTAAAGAAAAAAAAAAAAAACTTGAGCTAAAGAGAGCCAGCTAAGAACCCTGCCTAGACCCAGGATATAGGCAGATCAACACTAAATCCATACTTAAGTCCTAATTGGCAATTTCTATTTACATCCACATGACCAAATGGACTTATTTAGGTTCTGAGTGCTGGCCTTATCTGTTGTAAAATGGTAGTCCATCACTTTGTCCATGTGATAGTGAATGATGCCGATGTCCCAATTTGAAATTCTAATTGAGGGGTCAATATCTGGAACATTTATATGGAGTCTAGATGGTTTTCCATTGTGGCCCTCATGGCATTTGGTAGTCCAGGGGCACTGAGATGAAGGAGAACCAGCTAGCCAAATACCCATTGATTTGAATTTGAATGACATTCCCTTACCCTTGTTGACATAGCTCCTTGGCAAAGTCCACCCACTTTCCAGTGATTTTCTTTGAGGAGACTCAAGTACATTGATCTCCACAAAGGTGGGTTTGTTCTTATGTGTACCAGGTAATAGGTTGGCCAACATACAGATCCACATTCATAATGTCAATGTCTCATCCAGGCAATATTGGACCAATATGTGAGCTAACACTATGCTATGGCCACCAAATAGTTCATGCAATGTTTAGGATAACTTTACAGAAGGTCAATGTCTAGAACAAGGGAGATAATGGTGCTAGTATAGTCTAGTCTAATTTGACAATATATGGAGCATTATCTTTAGTTCAGCAAATTTTAAGAATAATGTTGGTAAACTAGAAAAACCAGCATGATGGTGAAGGGCCTCAAGTGTACTCTGTAAAAAGAAAGTACTAAGGATATCTAGTCTAGAGAAGAATTGGAAAAGAAAGGATAGCTGTCTTTAGGAATTTAAATGGCTGTTGCCTGAAAGAGGATTTACTCTTGTTCTGTTTGGCCCCAAAAGGTAAAATGAGGAGTCATAGGTGGAAATAAAGAGTACATTTATTGGGTGTCAGGAATTTGAGTCATTGAAGAGTAGAATGGGTCTCTTTGGGAGAAAGCCACTTCCATCATCTTAGACCTTCAAACAAAGACTAGATGAGTCAAATCTGCATTGAGGGAATTCTCATTTGTCCAGGGATAAACCCCAGTTGACCTCTAAAGTCTCTCCTGGTTTGGAAGTATTCTGATTTGCTTGTCGTAACCCAATTTACTTGTATTGGAACTGAGATTTTAACCCAGAAATTCTAACTCAGACAATAAGCTGGTATTATAGATGTCTATAAAGGGCACATCAATTCACATTCACTTTCCTTCATTTCCCTCCTTTCTCTCTCCTCATTTTTGCTACAGAGTTGTTTTGACTTTTGCATAGTCTCCAGGGTTTACAAAGCATTCCTCCATTTAAAATAATTCTCCCTTTAATTTGCCAATATCACTTTCCCAGGGCTATTAAATAGGAAAAACAGTGTTCTAACCAAGTACAGACTGGCACTATGCAAACAAAATCATTCATGTTAGAAAGCCATTTCTTGCTTCTGTGTGTCAGGATTATTAAGGTGGGAGGGGAAAAGAATGGGAGAGATGGAGAAGAGGAGAAAAACCCCCCACAAGCCAACAATGGCAGGCGTGCAGCCCTCATGGTTGGCTAGAGCGGAGAAGAGCTGAAAGCTTGGAAATTTGGTGCTTGGTTCTAAATTTAGAATGGATTTGTAGAGGAGCTGGAGGAAGTGCAGGGAAAACTCAACAAAATGGGGGAGATGAGGCTCTGCTAAGCAACAGCTAATTGGGAAGCATCTCAGAGCCTGAAGCCAGAGGAGGGAGGAAAAGATATAGAAATGAAGGGAAGATGGTAGATGCAGAACTGGAAAAACTTCAGAGCTCACCTAGTTCAACTCCCTAATTTTACAGAGAGGGAAACTGAGTTTCAGGGATGGTTTAGCTCACAAGTAGGTGGGGATAGAGTACCAGGCTTGGAGTCAGGAATTCTCATCTTCCTAAATTCAAATCTGGCTTTAGACACTTACTAACTGTGTGACTCTCAGCAAGTCATTCAACCCCGTTTGCCTCAGTTTTCACATCTGAAAAATGAGCAAGAAAAGGAAATGGCAAATCATTTCAGTATCTTTGCTAAGAAAACCTCAAAACAGGATCATGGAGAGGAAGATATAACTGAAAATGACTGAATAAAGGAGGATGAGGAGGGGTACCAATGAAGTATAAGGAAGATTGTTCACATTATCCAAACCCTTTTTCCTTGTAATTCAGTATTCATTATACTCTGCCCTGAATCTTAGTGTTTCTTCTGGTACCATGGGATATATGAGGTTCCAGGGTAAGGACTGACAACCAAGATTGAGAATACTAAGGCAAGACTGAGACATAAGGTCATGTCGGGCTCCTTCATGTTGAGGATTACCTATATAGATTAAGACAGAACCCCTAAGAATGCTTAATCAAACCCCTTTACTTTACAGATAAAGGAACTGAGGTCCAGAAATGTGAAATATCACACAGCTTATAAAGAGAGTTTGGATTTGAACCCAGTGAGTTTTTCTACTACCCTGTAGTGTTTCACAATCACTAAGTTTATAATTTAAGAGATCATAGGGCTATGGGTTTAGATTAGGGCCTTAGAAAAGAAAAAGATGAGAATAAGGAAGGAGGGACAGCAGAGCTACAAAGTGAACCCAATTTGTCAAGCTTCAAATTTCCATGCGCTTGTCACTGCCTGTACCACCAATCTTTTCTGGCCAAACAATATGAGACAAATAATTTCCCCTTGTGGGGTTCAATTTTCATTTTAATAAAATGTGTGTTAAACTAGATGATTTTGAATGTATTTTTATTGTTTGCCTTTAGCGTATATTTCTAAGTTGTTTCCTCCTTTAAGTTGTGAGTTCCTTACAAGGTTTTGCAAGGGTGAATGCTAAAAATTATCTTTGCATGCATTTTGAAAATGAAAAGCTATTATTAAAAATTAAATCAAATTAAAATTTAAAAAGATGTGAATTCCTTAGAAAATAACATTGGTCTTTGTATCTTTTCCCACTGGATGGGTACCTGGCACATTGTAAATTTTTTAGAAATGCTGGTTGATCCCAATTGTTCACTGGCATTGAAGTGACTAGATTAAACAGTATTAATAGGGTCCTTCACTCAAAAGATTTGTAGAAAATGATGCCAAACAAAATTAGAATATATTAAGATTCTTGACCGTATAAGTATCCTGAGACTTTGGATATTTTATCCTTTTGCAGTGGTTTCTAGAATAATTTTTCATCAATAACATTCAATAATGGTGAAGACATGCTTGTTAATTAAAACACTGTACAATCCAGTGTCTAGACCATCTAAATTTCTGAATTTTTCATGGACCCCCCCAATCCCTGGTTGCTAATTTCCATTTGGCTAACCTGTTTTCTACTGATTTTGTGACTTCCTATAAGACTTACTACAGGTTTGGGCACATATTAGACACTTAATAAATATTTGTTTGATTGTTTCATTCACCCACACAGTAGAAAGAAAGATCTCAGGGAGCAGGGAATGCTATTCCCCTATTTTCCCTCTGCCAAGCCACAGTGTCCGACACATTTTGTCATCATTCAGTTTAATTTTAGTCATGTTGGATTCTTCATGAGCCTATTTAGGGTTTTCTTACTAAAGATACTGGAGTGATTTGCTGTTTCCTTCTCCAACTCATTTGACAGATGAGGAAACTGCGGCAAACACGATTAAGTAGCTTTTCCACAGTTGTACAACTGAATTTCATCCAGTCAGGACTGAGTCTAAGACCAGTGCTCTAGCCAATGTGCTATGCTGATACTTAATTGAACTAATAAATGGTTATTAGATTGAATTAGATTGCTACATTAAAACCAATATGCAAATTGATTTATTAAGATAGATATAAGCAAATTATTCTAGTTTACAACAGATATGTCCTTGAAAATTGGGGAGCAAAGTGAATCTATAAGTAGACTCCTATCTAAAACGAATAAGCATAGTAACCTGAGACTAGTTAAGAGTTCTAATTAAGCTACTACTTTGTACTAGGCAACAAATCAAGAGTTAAACAAATGACCCTATGCCTGCCCTCAAGGAGTTTACAATCTGTTGAGTTTGGTCTTGAAATTGCTTTAACAGATTAATGCATTTGATGGTGTTGCAATTTGATGGTGAATAAAGGCAATCATGATACAGTACCTCACAAAGTCATGAGCACATTAATAACCATTTACAAATATATTCACATACCCATTCAGACACAGTTGCGAATAGATGAACCAATGTCAATAATAAGTAACAATAAACTTTTACATATTGACAACACTTTGTGAAACATGTATATTTCTTTTGATCTCCTCAACAGCTTGAGAGGTAGATGGAACAGATGAATACTTACTCCATTTTGCGTAATGGATGGAGAACCAGGACTGGTTTTAGGAAAACTCATCTTTCTGAGATCAAATCTGTCTTTAGACACTTACTAGCAGCCACTTAATTGTGTTTGCCTCAGTTTCTTCATCTGTCAGATGAATTGGAAAAGGAAAGGGTAAACTACTGTGTTGTCTTTGCTAAGAGAATCCCAAATGGGGTAATGAAGCATTTGGACACAAGTGAAGGATGACTAAACAACTTATTCACAATTCTTTATTTGTGATATGAGTTAGCCTGCTCTCCCTCACCAGGTACTTCTTAATTGCCCTTTAGATGATCCTCAACTTTAATTCTTTGCTCTATTCCACTAATTAATGCCACTCCATGTCAAAGGATCACCCTCGTTTATCATCAGTCAATGCAAAATGTGAAGAATGCTTACAACGTGCCAGGCACTTTCATAAATTTTAGATTAATAGTAGAAGCAATAATTTTAAGACTTTCTATTTAAGATGAAGGGATTCTTTAGATAATAATGAGAACTATCACATGAAGACAAAAATGGAGAGATAAGTTCCAGTCCTATCTGTGACTCTGCAACATTTAACTTTTCTTAGACTCAGTGTCTTTATTTGTAAAAATGAAAGTGTTAGACTCAGTAGCCATTGTGGTGCTTTTTCAATTCTTAGTCTGTGCTCCTCCATTCTACGAATTCCCATAAGTATGGGTTCTGGACTAAGCATTTCATTAGCATAGGCAATTCCTGCAGGAGGAAACTCTATTAATGTCATTCAATACTTTATCTACAACTTATAATCTTAAATAGTTGCCACAATTTTCCAAAGCCAATTCAGGGTTCAGCATCCATGGTGACATCAGTAGTAAAACTTTTTTCATTGACCCAATCTGTGTCCATCTGAAACACAAGCCCAAGAGCAACCAACATCCTAGAGAGGAGGATGGGATGAGTATCAAAAGAGGTGATCACTAAAATGTGAGATAATTGATTGATTAGCATCATTGCCATGTGATGGTAGGAATAAAGATGTGAAATTGCTAGAAACATTTTCACAGCAGGTCAGCAAAATATTGAGAGCAGCTTTCCCCAATTTTAGTTCTAAAGAATTTCCATACTCTATAAAATGCAAATGAGGGCACTTGAGAAATTTCAATGCAAGCAATATTTTCTCCTCAAATATTAAATATGAAACTGTGTATGTCTCAAAAGTACTTATTATATGTAGCATTTTTTTCATTATGAAAATAGGTTTAATATCCTTTATTCTGTTCCCCTTATCCCTGAAGTACTTCATACTCCCAAGTCCCTAAGACTAAAATTTATCATTTGTCAGATCCTTCAAACCCTAGAGTATTTCATGACCAAATTAGTTTGGGAAACTCTGAGCTACCAAAAAAAAAAAAAAAAAAAAAGTCCCTAGCTGATTTCGTCCTCTTGCCATGGGAAGTGCTGTAATATAATGGGAAGTCACTTAACCCTATTTGCCTCAGTTTCTCATGTGTAAAATGAGCCAGAGAAGGAAATCGCAAACCATACCAGTATCTTTGCCAAGAAAACTTTGTGGACAGTAGTGGTATACTTTAGTCCATGGGGTCGTAAACTGAATAAAAACAAAGACAGATTTCTTTCCTATTTTTACACACTACTTCTATTTCTGAGAGGCAACCTTCAGCCTGAAAATGAGAGAGGCCCAACTGACAGTGACCTAGCAGCTTGGCTGAGTTTCATATTATTTTTTTCCATTTCTTTCCCCCCTTCCTTGTGGCACCCAAGACTAGAAACATGTTGAAATGAAGTAGTCACAGCAGCTGCAAAATCCAATGTTTGGCAGCTACTACCAAAGACCATTGTGTTCAATGGAGTTTTTCATTTTCCCTGTGTGAGAAGCAGAGACAAGGCACGGCCCAGAGGAGAACAAACTGTTCTCTCCAAAGATGTTTATATCCATCCTAATAAGGGATGTTTCCCTCTTTATTGACTTCAGAACAGAAACAGACAGTCCCTATCCTCCCAAGCCTATCAGTGAGGGGAAGGCTCAGGAATACTGGGTCTCTATTTCCACCTACATGCCCTTTCTTTTCTTTCCTCAATCTATGATTTCAAGCACTTTTAATATGGGGCCTAGACTCAGCAAGACACGTCTTCCTGAGTTCAAATATGGCCTTAGACACTTACCAGCTATGTGACCTTGGGCAAATCACTTCACGTTGTTTGCCTCAGTTTCCTCATCTGTAAAATGAATTGGAGAAGGCAAGGGCAAACCTCTCCAGTATCTCTGTCAAAAAAAAATGAGGTCACAAAGAGTTAGACACAATTAAAAATAATTGAATAAAAATTATATTACAGGGAGGATTCAGTGTTGGGCAGTGCTTAGTTTTGAAGTTAGGAGTGAATTAATTTCTAAGCATTTTATCTACCAGATTTGCCATACAATATAGAAAAACTGAGTTCAAGTCATACCTCTGAGAAATACAGGTTCTGTAACAATAAGGACAAATATTACAGAATGGATTCAGAGCTAGAAGTAGATTACCTTGAAGTCTATTCTCCTTTTATAGATGAAGAAATTGAAGCCGAGGAGAGGTTAAGTGTTGAGCAAGAGTACCTATGTCATAAGGATACGCCATAAGCCAGAATTTGAACCCAACTTTCTCTTCATTCTCTCCTTCAGAGAGATTACATTTTCCTGAATAAGGAGCACCCCCTTTTCTCCCTTCCCAGGGGTCCTGTTAAACATGCTCAACTCCTTAGATTTTATATATTATAGATTTTATATATATATATATATATATATATATATATATATATATATATATATATATATATATATGTACATATATGTATATGTATATTTATATAGAGATTTTATATATATATATATGTATATATATATACATATATATGTATATATATATATATATATATATACATATATATATATATATATATATATATATATATATTCCTCAAAGGTGAGGTTATCCAAAGGCCCAGAGAAAAAATTTTGGGGGGGGAACCAGCCAAGGGAGCAAGAGAGACTCCCTCTCTATATATCTCAGCTTCAACATGGAGGATCTGCTTTTGGGCCCTGCAAAAAAGCTAGAAGCTGAGACCAGAATTATCAATGAGTGTAAGAAATGCAATAGATTAGAAAGTTTCAGAAGGAAAGTGAGAGGTTGACTATTTGAATTACAAAATTATTCTTTGATTTATACAAGATTTAGCCACAGGATGCTGTGCCCTACTTTTTCCTATCTCTCCCCCCTCCCCCATTCAGAAGATTCTCTTACTCACACCAAGGAACAAATTCCAGAAAACTCAATGGGGAAAAAACACAGTCAGTTGAAGGTTGGGAGATCATGGAGAGAGACCTTGGACCTCACAACTCACTGCTTCATGGAGGGGGAGAGCCCAGATGCTCCTTCCCACATAGATGGGGAACAAAGACTCATTGAGGTGCAACCAAGCTGTCAGGAATGATGTCTGAAGCAAAGAGAGTAAGATGGGAGGCAGACCTAGAAGAAGCACACCTGTGAGCATGCGACTGCGCTGAATGATTCTGCCTAACTAGACATTAAGCGCAATCAGTTCCATCTGAAGAATGACTACCCATGCCCTCTAAATATTCATATCATAGGATAAGTCTAAATTGCTCCATTCTATCCTACCTCTGTGGCGAACCTCCATCAAATACATCTCTCACTGCAATCTCTAATTTTCAGCTCTGATGCTTACTGTCTATGAGCAAGTCACTTCATCCTCAGCCTCAGTTTCCACAAATATACAATATTTAACTCTGTGGCCCTATAATTTCTGAACTTATAAAGCTTGATAGTTAAAGCCCAGCCCAAAGTTCTATTTCTAAATGAAATCCACATCCCCCAATACAGTCACATGCTTCTTTAAAAGTACTTGTTAAACTTAGGGGAGTACCTGCCTTCTAGGGGAGGGGGCGGAGGGAAGGAGGGGAAAATTTGGAACAGAAGGTTTTGCAAGAGTCAATGTTGAAAAATTACCCATGCATATGTTTGTAAATAAAAAAGCTTTAATAAAAAAGTACCTATTATATGCTGATGCTGTCCTGTGTGAGCTACATTCTACCTACCAAGTTGGTTTAGAGGCAGGGGCCACATTTCCTGTTTCCTTTGTATTCCTCAGACATAATTGCGGCTTAATGGAGGCCTAGATCAGGAATCAAAAGACCTTTTTTCTTCTCTGGGGAACCTTAAGCCAGTCTTCCATATTCTCATCTGTAAATGATGGGCAGCTAGGTGGCACCAGAGTGCACAGAGCACCAGGTCTGGAGTCAACAAGATACATCTTCCTAAATTCAAATCTATCCTTAGATATTCACTAGCTGTGTGACCCTGAGCAAGCCACTCAGTTTCCCCATCTGTCAAATGAGCTAGAAAAGGAAATGACAAAGCATTCCAGTATCTTTGCCAAGAAAACCCCAAATGGGGTATAAAAAGTCAGACATGACTGAAATGACTGAGCAACATCAAATGTGGAGGTTCACCTAGATGAGCTCTAAGATCCTTCTAATTCAAACTCGCTTATAATGGACAAGCCAGGAGTCAGAAGGCCTGGCCTCAAATCCCACCACTGAGGATTACTAATTATATATTTTATTAATTACTAATTACTAATTAATTGAATGAGTAATTTAACCTCTTTGTTTCCTTATTTGTAAAATAAGTCCTAGAGATTTTCTGAAGTCCCTTTTATTTTTGCTCCTAACACTCCAGTGCAGGCTACATACAATGGTGCATAATAAATGCTCCCTGTTTTAACAAATTCCTTAAGCTTTTGCTGCCAGTGTGAGGTATGATGAAAAGATCCCCTTCTTTGCTTGCTCCTGTGATATAAAACACAGTTGGAAAGGGAGAAAATGACCTTTGGTTATAACATGACTATGTGGTATATTGGATAGAGTGCTGGACCTAGAGTTAGGAAGATTCATCTTCCTGAGTTCAAATCCAGCCTCAGATGCTCACTAGCTATGTCTACTTGTCACTAGCAAGCCACTTAACTTGCCTTAGTTTGCCTCAGTTTCTTCTGTCTACTCCCACCCTGTGTCCACCTCATTGTTCATTTGTGGTGTTAATCCAAGACATTTTTTAAATGCTCTGCATGTTGCTCATCTGCTCCATGTTATATCTGAGACAATGGGTATTCATTCTCCAGGCAGATGTGATTATTACTAAAAACAAAACCCCATATATTTCAACCCCTGCACGGTTATCTTTTTCTCAGTAATGGCACAGATGAGTTCTCTTTGCCCCAAATGTAGATCATGTGACCCTTGAACCCCTGGAGTGCCATATAACAAGATATTTATTTTCTGTATTCTCTGGGCAGGGAGGGGAAAAATAAGTCAGTGTTCACAATTTTCTACTCAATTGCTTTGTTCTCTGTGGCTTGGTTTAGCTTAATGATTTCTCAATCAGATGTGAATTTTTTTGCATTAATAAAGTCAAAAAACTAACGAGCAAGAAAATTTAAATGGCAGGTTTGGGATTAATGTCTCTAAGCAACAAAGGAGTCTTCTGTTTTCCCTTTGGTCAATGACGGAGTGGACCAAAGTGATATAATGCATTTACTCAGTGCCTACTGGGGGGAGGATGTATGATCCTGTGGAAAGGGTGCTGGAGGGAAAATTGGAGTCCAGGAACCTGGATCCCCAGTCTACATCTGCTCCATCTTGTCTTTGTGACACTGGATAAGCTATCCTCTCTGATTCCTCTGTAAAATGATTGTTTGGGCTAAGTGAATTCAAAGTTCTTTTTCAACTCTAAATCTATAATGTTATGATTTTACATGGAAGGTACTGTGTCAAAGGCTATGGAGGATATAATATAAATGAGATACAGGCTCATATGGGTCTCTATTTTCATATTATACATTGTATGTAATGTATAATACAATATATAAACTAGTTGCACTGATAAGATGTATCTGGATAAATATATGTGACCATACCATCTTAAAGCTAGTAATATTTGTAAGAAGATGATGATAGGCACTCTTTAGCATTTAGTATTAAATGTGGGAGGGAAGATTTCAAAGATAGGATCCCTTGGCCTAAAAGCCTATAGAAAAAGTAAACTTAAGGGCAAGAGGTTCTTAAGAACAAAATCCTGGTGACAAATATCAGTAGCTCTTATTAGGAAAAAAAAAAAAAAAAGGAATAAGATGGGCTAAGAAACTAAAGTGACTGCATAGGAGCCAACTTATTAGCATATTCAGAATTGAAAAAGACATATATGGAAGGAAGATGAAAGGTCAGATAATTGAGGATGAACACAGACAAGTGTCATGGTCCTATAAAAGTGATGGCAAGAAATGATAAATGACAAGTCCCGAGGACTAAAAATGAAACATGATGTCCATTTCCTGCCATGCAGGTGATAGATTTAAATTGCAGACTAAGATATGCATTTGGGGAATGGCTAATATGGGGATTTATTTTACTCAACTATACATATTTATTAGGAGAGTTTTATTTTTTTTCTTTTAAATAGTTTAATGGTATTGAAAAGAGACAATAGAATGGAGAAATAATTGATGCTTATAAAACTAAATTAGATAATTTTTTAAAAAAGAATGGTGATAGAAATGCCAGACCAAGAACTAACTTAGAATTGGAATAAATAGGAACCAAAAGGCTTTTTTTAAGTTAGAAAAGATGGAAAAGTAGAAGAGTAAAGAAAAGCTAGAATCATTACACAGAGGAGATACTGTAACCGTAGGGAAGGGCATAGAAGGTAGAACTACTCAACTTCAAATTGATTCTATATTTCTTAGAAAGAAAAGCAATCTTTGGAATAGAGAACAACATGAACAAGCACACAAAATAAACTATTCTATTATCCAAAGATTGCTTCTCTGTGTAATGATTCTATTGCAAGAAATTTAAATCCAGGATATATAAATTGATTAAAGATTAAGTGCAGAACTGTCCTTAAAGAGTGCAAATGACTGAGACAACATTCAGAGCTAACCTATATTCTCTGTTAACAGAAAGCACTATGTATAGTTGCTGAGTTGCTCATAGTGATCTGTGAAAAATCATGAAGAACAGGAATAGTTCTATGGCTCTGAGGACATGTTAAGGATCCTGATGAGAGAGAGAGAGACAGAGAGAGAGAGAGAGAGAGAGAGAGAGAGAGAGAGAGAGAGAGAGAGAGAGAGAGAGAGAGAGACAGAGAGACAGAGAGACAGAGATAGAGAGAGAGAGAGAAAGACAGAGAGAGACAGAGAGAGACAGAGAGAGAGAGAGACAGAGAGAGAGACAGAGAGACAGAGAGAGAAAAGAGAGAGACACAGAGAGACAGAGATGGATTCTTTAAACCAGTGGCTCAAAAATATGCATTTTTTGAGGCTTGGGCTATTCACCCATGGGAATGTTTTATTTGTTCCCTTTCCTACAGCTATTCTCCAAGGGCTACAAATTTTATTTTTTGAACTCCTGCAGTTCAGAAAGCTGTACAGATGGCCACAGAGCATTTGAGTATCCAGTTACTGTGGTTACTACATTTACTCATACAACAGTCACACACACATGTAATTTATGGAGGTAACTCTAGTTAACTTGAAAATGTTTCCATCGGTGGATGTAACTCCCTTATCCCTATCTTGTTAATAATTAAGTCCTAGGTACATTGAGGTTAATTAGCATGTTCAGAATCCTAGATCTAGAAACAAGGGCAGTTAAAAAAAAAAAGTAAATGCTAGTTGAACCACAGTTCTAGGGACAGAATTGCTATCTTTAAATATCTGAAAGACTGTTACTTCAAAGAGGTATTGCTCCTGTTCTAATTGTCCCAAGAAATTAAAACTATTAGTAACAGGCAGAAGCTATAGAGAGATAAAATTACCTGAATATTCCACTAATCTTAGAAGGACATATGAATATATAAATGTTAGTTTTAAACTCGTACCAATGTATTTCTACCACTAAATTTTTTTAAATTTTCCCCACCTCTTTTGTCCGTCTGAACCTATGATTTCATTGGTTAGGGAAATTCTGGAATGGAAATTTCTTTCACAGATGCATTTCTACAGTTACCCTGTTATTTGTTGAGTAGTCAAGTCACATAACCTCTCAGTTTCTACTGTTTCTAGTCTACTCTCTATGTGACTTGACTACAGTCATACATGCAATGTATATTATTGTGTATTTGAATTCTGGTCTTCCTTATTCCAAAGCTACCTTCTTCTTGAAGCCTTTCTAGGTCCCCTATAGTGTCAATGCTTTCTTTCTGAGATCACCTTCAATTTATCTTGTATGTATCTTGTTGTGCACATTTGCTTATATCTTGTGTACTCAATAGACTGAGCTCCCTTGAGATCAGTGACTATTTTTGCGCTTCTTTGCATCTCTAATTATTGGCACAGTGATTGCTATACATTAAGAACTTAGTGAATTGATGATTGGTAAGTAACTGACAGTAGTGAACAATGACAAAGGGGAGGGGATGATGAAGTAGAACTCAATGGTCTCTAAGATCCCAAGAGCCATAAATCATAGGATTATAGATTTCTTGGTTAAAAAGATCTCAAAGGTCATTTAGTATAATCCTCATTTTATAGATAAGAAAAATGAGGTCTATAGAGGTTAGATAACTAAGGTAACACAAATGGTAAGCAGCAGAGCCAGTTGAACCCAGCTTCTTAGTTTCTATACCATAGTGCCTAGTAAGCAATGATCCTGTAATTAAGGCTAGATCAGACACTCTGCAAAGTCAATATGACTAATTGGCTGCAAAAGGTAGGAAAAAATAGAAGGAAACCATAGGTGGAAAAGCCAGGCCACCATCCTGGGGACAGAGAGACTGAGACTCGGAGACAGTTGTTCCCATTGGCATAAATCCATAAGATGTGGTCGAAAATGAAAAAAAAAAGTGTTCTTAACCCAAAAGTATGGCAACTAGAGGAGGATACTTCCTGGTGGCTTCACATTTTAACAAATTATTCCTAATGATCCAATACTAAGGAACAAAAGTGCTGCTGTGGGCTCTCTAAGTCTTAATGCCCTGAGACAAATCTCTATATACACCTCACCCTGACATTTTTCAGAGTGCCAGAATAGCACATGCTTACAAGGAAGATTCCATGAAGAAGTAGAAGGCTCTCAGATTTAAGACTGAAAGAGATCTTTGAGTCAACTAGTCCAACTGCTTCATGAGGAACAAGAAGCCCAAGATCTAGTTCCCCAACTTGCCCAAGTCCTGGTCCTGTCTGTAAATAATTTGATTCATTATCTTATTTAAGCTACTTCCCTTCTGGGGGTTTTGAGAGAAGAGATAGTAGCCTCATCTCTAAAATAATGAAGTTCCATTATCTCACCATTAGGTTCCCCCACTCACAAATAGAAATCTATGAAAGTCTACACTTCTCTGGGACTCAGTTTCCTCCTTGTAAAATGATAGAGTCAGATTAAATGATCTCTAAAGTCAGTATCAGCTCCATAGAGAGAGTCTCAGACTTCACATCAGGAAGGATTTCTATTTTGCTCCTGACATTTTACTAATTGTGAGACATCACATTGGTAAATCATTTAGCATCTCTTAAATACAGTAAAATGGGGATTATAATATTACTTACAAGATTGGAACAGAGTACTATATGTTGAATGTTCCACTAACCTTAGAAGGATATATGAATATATAAATGTAATTTTAAAAAATTACAAAATTACAAAAAAATACATACACACAACACACCCACATATACATATACATATATATATATATATATATATATATATATATATATATATATATATATATATATATATATATGTGTGTGTGTGTGTGTGTGTGTGTGTGTGTGTATATGTATAGATAGATAGATAGGTAGATAGATAGATAGATAGATATAGATAGATATTATCACCAGGATCATGTAGAGTCAGTGTGACCTGGAGATGGACTCAAGGATTCCAGACCAGGATAACACAGAAGAGCCCTACACCCCAAAGACTGACACATATTAGGGTTTTCAGTGATTCTGCAGATTCCAGTGTATTTTCATGTCTTGTCTTAGGAGGCTTTCTCTTAGTATTACATTTTTTTTGTTATTATTCTTTGTCCTTTGGTTTTTGCTTCATATTAACTCTAGCTCTAGCTGGGATTTGTGAAGGAAGAAGGGAAATGAAATTCAAAAAGAATGTCAGCAGTTGAGAGGAAAAGGATTATAGAGTAGAAGAGCAATCTGAGGAGAATGATCTCTCCAGATTTAAAAAAAAAAAAAAGCAATGTGGTGGTTAGGACAAAAAACCAAAAATCTCAAAGATTTAGAATTGGAAAGGATCTTAGCACTTTTTAAATCTAACTTCTCACTTTACAAATGAGAAAACTGAGGCATGGAATAGTAAAATGGCTTGTCAAAGGCCACAAGGTCAAGATAAAGACTCAATTCTTCCTCCCTCCAAGCCAGCATTCTAATTCCATTTTAGAGATGAGGGATCTGAGATTCAGAAAAACTAGAGGTTAATTAGGAGGAGATCTGAGAGGACTTATATTTCTACACTTCTTTCTTTCCATTAATACATAATCTGTGTACTTGGAGATCAAATAGGGAAAGGGAGACAGCAAGGTTTTTGCATTAGCTGAAATCAAGACAAAAATGAGGGCTTCATCTCTCTGTTGATAGATATGTATGATAAATGGGACATATAAGCGCTAGGAAGCTGAAGGATACTGATCTCCACCTCTTGATTTAGCATTTGTGTTTAAGGCACATTTGCGTATCAATATCTAAAGGAGTCTGGAGCAAAGTACATTTCATAAACCTAGCTTTCACACAAGTCCTAAGGGTTTGTTTTTGGTTTTTTTTTTTTGTTTTGTTTTGTTTTTGTTGTTGTTGTTGTTTTTATATTAACCCATTAAAAACAGTTTGAGTGATTCCATAAAAAGTTAATAGTATTTATTATTAGTATTATTATATCTGGGACAACAGCATTGCCTGGTGAAGGATTCAGGAGCCACTTGAACTAGACCTTGAAGAAAATTAGGTGTTTAGTGATGCAACAGGGAGGAAAAGAATTCCAATCTTGGAGGCTGGAAGAAATTTTAAAATTTCTCTTTTTTAACCTCTCAATATTACAGATGGAGAAACTGAGCTACAAGGAGGTAGGGACTTCCCTAAGGTTACACAGGTACTAAGTAATAGTTGGGATATTAACCCATGCTTCTAACTCTAAACACAGAATTTTTTCCATCAGAGCATTTATCTCTCATTAGCTAGTGTTTATGGAGGAAGCCAGACAGGTAGCTGATGGGCCTGTATCTCTCAAGGTGAGAGTAGTTTAAGGGGACAGAGAAGTGAATCTAGTCCCAGTGTAGCCCTTCTCCCAGTAGGCTGGTTAGGTAGCTTTCTTAGAGCTGTCTTAAAGCAGTGGCCTGTTCAAATCATTATTGATTACCTGAAGTTTTTGTAAGCTGGATTTCTGCCCAGGGGAGCGGTGTAGCCACACTTTTAATTAATCAGGATAAACGAAATAAGAAGAAAAAAGACCCGATAAATTGATTTTCTAGAATTCAGACTCTGCACCCTTGCCAGGTGCTGGAACCAATCAGAACACAGATGAGGTGGGCAGAAATTATGGTAACTTGTCTCCATCTAAACCCAACAGGAGCCCCCTCTTTGTTCTCCAAGTACACAGAATACATCTTAATGGAAAGGAAGAAGTGTACTGATGTGAATTCTACTCCTGGATTTTCCCCTAATTAACCACTTTTTTTTTCTAAACATCAGAGCCCTCATTTCTAAAATGGAATCAGAATGCTGGCCTTAGAGGGAGGAAGACTTGAATCTCTATCCTGACTGTGTGGCCTTGGACAATCCATTTTACCTCTCCATGCCTCAGTTTTTTTCATTTGTAAAGTAAGGGGGTTAGACTTATAAATGCTAAGTTCCTTTCCAATTCTAAATGTTTGATTGATGAAAATATTTCTAGAGGGCTTTCTTAGTAACCCATGATATTCTATAAAAGAAAGGTATCATTAATATTTTTCATGATAGTTAACATTCCATGGCAAAGTGAAATATTATACAACCATTTAATCCCAAAGTGAGAATGATGCAACTTTCAATTATTCATGCCAACACTGAAGTCCTGGTCATACATATAACTAAAGTCATCTACATTTAGATTTAGTAATTCCATTTGAAAACAGCTATGTCTTCACAGCACTTCATTATGTTATATGTAAGGAGGAATTGAAAACCAGTCAGTGAAATAATGGAAACTAAGACAGTGTCATCCCCATAAATGCCCACCTTAGAAGGAGTGGGAAGGCTAACCAACCTTGCTATTCAGTTTAATTCTTCTGCTTTTGTTGATAGAGGAAATTTAGACTTTGATCAAATAACTCTTTCCTGAAATATGGATTAATTGTATTGTTCCTAAATGGAAAAAATATTCAGGTTATAGACACCATACCATGTTAGAAATGGACTGCTCTCCTTCTGAACTCAGTGTAAAACCCTACCCTGCAGCAGAGCCAGCCCAGTCATTTACATTGACTGGCCTGCTTTTTTCCAAGGAAAGTGTCCAAAGGTACAACATAGGTCTGTGTGATGCACCAAAATGGCGCCCAAAACTTGGAATGACTTTCTCTACAGAAACAATGTCATAATACATCCATGCTTCTGAAGACCTATCATCTTACTGGTGAGGGCCTTCCTTCTAGCAAATATATTGCAAAACCTATAGGATTTAATAAAGGTTCTTCAAGAATTTCTGTGTCTAAAAATTTCCCCCTGTTGCCAGTTTATGAGCCTCTCATGAATTTAGCTAATCTAATTATTGGACATTAGATGCATAATCTGTGAAAATTTTCCAGCTGGTGTCTTCCAATGGAATATAAGCCCCTTAAGGGCAAATACTGTTTCATTTAAAATTTTTGTATCTCCAACAGGTAGCACAGTATTTGTTATATAATTGTAGGTACTTAATAAATACTTGTTGAGTGATTGATTGATGGGTAGAACCTAAGTGTATAATTTGAAAACACCTCCATAGCATAATATATCGCTAGAAGACACCTACAGAGGAGGAAAATTATAAAAATTATATTTACATACCAGTAGAATGGAAGCTCCTTAAAGGCAGGGACTTTGTAGGGTTCTTTTTGTTTGTTTTTGTTTCTCTGTGACCACTACATCTTTTTTTTTTTTTCCTGAGTCAATTGGGGTTAAGTGACTTATCCAGGATCACACAGCCAGGAAGCGTTAAGTGTTTGAGGGCAGAATTGAACTCAGGTCCTTCTGACTTCAGGGCTGCTGCTCCATCCACTACACCAGCTATTGTGACCACTATATCTTCACCACTTGTACAGTGTCTGACATATTAAGTGCTTAATTGTTGTGTTTGTCCTTCATTCTCAAAGAGAACTGGATATCAGAAAGGTGATGACATAATTTGCAAGTGAATGGATTTAAGTGAGGAATTGCTATGCAAAGTCACCAGCCTCAATCTCCCCTCTGGAGCCATTTGGATCCAGTGGCAAGATATAGACAGGATAATTGGAGTTGGCAGAGGATGCAATAAGTGTTGGATAGAGTTTGGGATCTGGATTCAGAAAGACTCTTCTTGCTGAGTTCAAATCTGACATCAGATACTTACTAACTGTGTGACTCTTGGCAAGTCACTTAATCCTGTTTGCCTCAGTTTCCTCTCAACTATCAAATATGCTAGAGACATAAATGGCAAACCACTCCATTGTCTTTGCCAAGAAAACCCCAAATTGTGTCATGAAGAATAGAACCCAAGTGAAATATCTAAACAACAATAACAAAAAAATGTGTTTGAATGGGATTTATAAAGCACAATGTCCCTGAGGGAAAGATGGCCCAAATATTCTGACCTCCATTTTTAAGTGAAAATCTGGAGATTCAAAAACACAAAGAGACACACTCAGATCCACACAATGTCAGACATGAGTCCTAATTAGTGCCTCTTTTTGCTCAGACTTTGCAGCTTTGGCCACCTACAAAATAAGCTTCTTCTAGAGTTCTCATGTTCCATCCATAAATAAATGATGACCATCCAACTCCAACTGTAGTTTATATTTCCATATTCCAGCAGCTAATAACCCAAATACTCTACAGGCAGCTCTCTCTCTAAACAAGGCAATACGGCTGTTAAAAAAAAAGAGGAACCCAGTACCTCACCATGAATATTTAGAGGATTTCATCACCTCTAGAGTTGGATGGAGTTCTATTTAGCAGTCAGTGGTCTACACAGAGATTTGTTTAGTCTACATCAATAGAAAACGGACATTCTCACTCTATCTTGGTAAATGACTGAAGGAATAAGAAAGGCAGATAGGAATGATGTAAGACCCTCAGGAATTTGAACCCAGAAATAGTGATCCCTGAGCTGGTTTGAAATTTATCTCTATATTCTCTAAGAAGAAAGAGGATTTCTAAACTAACAAGTACTCTAAACAGGATTACTAAGAGACTGTTTGACCTTCTGAAAAGAATTGCTTTCAAGGATTTAAGAAGTACCATCCATGTATAAGCACTATGATAATCACAAATCGAGCTCATCTTGCCCAAAGAGAGGTTGCTTGGCTTGGAAACACACTGCTAACAATTTGGTCCGATATTTCAATGTTTTAAAAATGTATTCCCTTAAAAGTGTTCTCTTATTCAGAGTAACTTTGTGCCCAATTAGAGAATCACTGAATAATAAAGTTGGAGGGGACCCAAGGGATCTTCTGATACAATCCACTCATTTATAGAAGATGGAACTGCAGCTTAGAGGAGACTCAAGGCAGGGTTCACTTCTTAGCACCACATTTTAGGAGAGCATTGACAGGTTGGAGTATTGCCAGAAGATCTTGACAAGGGATAGTGACAAAGATCTGAGATGTTTTGCTTTGACAAAAGATTTAGGCAGGATATGATAGCTGTCTTCAGATATTTGAAAGGTTGTCATGGGAGAAAAGAGATTAAACTTGTTCTGCTTGGTTCCAAAGGGAAAAGGTTGTAAAGGAAAACAGACAAAAAGAAACCCTGAGTCTGAGGTCAGAAAATAGCAACCACAACTACAATCACAATTCCTAACAATTAGAGTTATTGTTGCTCATTCTTCATTTTTAAGAGGATCAATGACATCATAGGATGATGTCCTGGCTCTTGAATGAATTATATTTCAATGAGGCAGATTTGCACAGAGTCATCAGCCTCAGTCTCTCTTCCAGAGTATTTGGAATCTACTCTATTCTAAAATAAATGGATGGATTGCAAATACACGGATCAACTTTCACCCTCACTAGAGGTTGGAGAAAAAAAAAATCTTGTTTGGACAAGAATGGGACTAGATGCCTTTGGAGATTCCTTCTTAGCCTGAGCTTCTGGGTAATGAGAAATGATCATACTGCCAATTGTCATCTGCATTGGAATTAAAATTCAGGTTTCCTGATTTTTAATTGTATAATAGCCTCTTATGGGCTGAGTCAGTGAGGTTGGGCCTATGTCTTGCTAAAGTTTGTCTGTTTCTAGTGTTTGTTAGTGTGACTTGCTCTTCTTGTCTGCCTCCTACCTATTTTTTGCCCCCACTTTGAATTACAGATTGAGAACAGGTAAGGAATTTAGAGGTTATCTAATATAATTCCCCAGTAGGAAGCTAGGTGGTACAGTGGATAGAATGCTGAATCTGGAGTCAGGAAGACCCAACTTCCTAAATTCAAATATGGACTCTGATTCTAACTATATAACCCTAAACAAGTCACTTAGTCCTGTTTGCCTCAGTTTCCTCATCTGTAAAATGATCTGGACAAGAAAATTCTAATCCGGGCAAATATCTTTGCCAAGAAAACTCTAAATGGGGTCACAGAGAATCGGATGTTACCAAAATGAATGAACAACAAAAATCCAATCCCATCATTGGGATTAAAGCTAAAAAAAAAAAAAAAAAAAAAAAAATGAAGCTCAGAGGAGGTCTTTCCCAAGGTCATACTTCTAGAACAATGTAGATCCAGCATTCAAACTCCAATGCTCTGATTTGAAATCAAGTTCCCTTTCCATTATACCTCCAGGTCACTAGAGTGGTGTCCCAGAGAGTCAACTGTGGATTATCTTAATATGGTAATTCTTCATGAGCAGAAGAATCAGATAAAGTTGAAATTTCCATATGTTTTTGGCTTTTTATTTACTAGTTACATGACCTTGCTCATCATATGGACTCTCTGGTCTTCAGTTTCCTCTTTTGTAAAATAAGGGAGCTTTTTCAGATTCCTCTCAACTCTAAATCTCATTATCCTTGAGCATCCTATTTCTTTCCTTTTCAATGGAGAAGGTGGTAGAGAGAGGGAGATTTTGGAATTGAAAATGAAAATTTAAAAACACCAAAAAATTAGAACACTAATCCTGAAGTCAGAACAACCTGAGTTCAAATCTAGCCTCAAGACATTTAATACTTTCTAGTTGTGTGACTCTAGGCAAGTCACTTAACCCTAATTGCCTCAGCAAAAAAATAAGTAAATAAATAAATAAATAAGCAAAAAAATTATGATCTTATGAACTTGAATAGGCAACTTTCCTCAACTGACCTACTACATTGTGTTTCCCCAGCAGTCAGGGACCAATCAGCTTCTGCAGAATCACTTAGTACTTGATGGCAGGCTATTTTTTATTCTCCTTGTTGCTCAGAATTTGTCTTACTCCTTAAGGGAGATTGTAAATATAACATTGGACCTCTTAAAACTTTATCTACAGAGCTTCTTGATCCTTTTTTAAGGTTCAATATGGGCTGTTTAGGATAATTGATTCTGCAAATCACAGCCTGAGCCCTAAGCAATGTAATTTACCGGCTCCATTCCAATAGTAAAAGCATTTAATTAAGATATAAAAGCAGTGCAAATAACAAGATTTTCAGAATTAGCCATTGTCACCATACACAAAACCAGTCAAATCTTCTACATGTCCCAAGGTAGTGGATAGGGATGAAACTTGCTCACAAAAACATGATCCCTGAGCACATGGGCAGACAGGCTGAGTTCACTTTCCATCTGTTCTGTCTCTTTGTGCTCCCTGTACCTGGCACAAATATCACTACTGAAGCCCCTTGAGGGCTTAGTCTGATTGCTTTAGCTCCAGCTCTGGGCAATAAGCCCCTTTCATGTACTGTTAATTGTATAGGTTCCTGGAAAAAAGATCCATGGCAGTCTGACTTTTGGAGCTTCCCCAAATAATAACAGTTGTCATACCCCAACCATATTACCAATGAAATCAGGAAAGAATCTTTCATTATTGGTAAAAACAAAACAAAAGAAAACACACACACACACATACACACACACACACACACACACACACACACTAACCCAATGTTTGAGCATATTATGTAAATTCTTCAAGAAAGCAGGGATTTTATATATATATATATATATATGTATATGTATATGTCTTTGGTGTACCAATGGTTCTTTCTTACCTCTAGAATCAAATATAAAATTCCTCTGGCATTCAATAGTATTTTTTCAAACTCAACATTCTACTTTCCATCCTTGTTATGCATTATTTACTACCATGCCATCTATGGTCCAGTTAAATTGGTCTTCTTGCTATACTTCATGTAGAACATTTCACATTCATCTCTGCCGCCATACTTTTCTAATATTTGGTTCACATGTCTAGAATACACTCCCTCAGGTTTCTGACACTTCTAATTCCTGTTTCTTTTGAGCCACCAAACAAGAGCCATCTTCTATATAAAATCATTTCTGATCTCTCTCCTCTTGCCTCCAACAGCAAGCCTTCCCCCCAAGCTTATCTTATGTCTTTTTTGAATATATTTTACAGATACTTATATAAGTGAATACTGCTCCCCCACTCCTACCCAACTAAATTCTAGCATAGTGCCTGAAATGTAGTAAATGCTTAATAAATGTATGTTTATTGACTGATTGATGGATGGATGGATGGATGGATTCATGAATGAATGGATAAATAAATTTAGGGATTATAGATGGATGGATGAATAGGTGGATAAGCACTTGATGTTTATTGAATGGGTGAATTCTTAAATGAATAAATTATTGAATCATCCTTACCATCAAACCAAGATATATGATTGAGCACTCTAGGCACTAAAGAGAAAAAAGAGACAATTTATAGGTTCCTTATACTTGTGAAGCTCACAATAAGTTGAGAAATTAGCTGTATGTCAAAAGCTAACCAACTGGAGAAGGTACTATGTAGTAAGGGTCAAATGAGAATATATAGACAGTAAATGTTGCAGGAATTCAGAAGAAGCTGACATCACCATTGATTGTGCTGATCACATAAGTGGTGGGGATAGACTTGACCTTGGTTTTGAAGGTGAGACCTTACATAAATAGAAGGAGAAAAACGATGATCAAAACAGGGGAAGTATCATGAATAAGGCCAATGAGGCAGGAATGGAAATGTGGTGGGCAGAGATGAAAGTGAAAATGAACTTGGTTGGGGCAAAGAGTTCATGCAATTAAGCAATGTGAAATAAGGTTGGAGGAGGAATCAGATTTCAGAAGGCCTTAAATGCCAGCATAAGGAATTTGGACTTTATCTTGTGGGCAATAAGAAGTCACTGAAAGTTTGTCTCTTTGGGTTTTGTTCTTTTCTGCTTTGTTTTCTTTGCAATATACAATGGTGCTTTAGGAAGATGATGTATTACTCAATGTTTCCAACACCAAACTTAGAGTTGGCACATAGGGATTTAAAGTCCAATTCTGACACTAATTAGCCTTGCAAACATGGGCCAGACACTTAACCTAAATTCTCATCTGTGAAATGGGGATAAATGTTCATACTGCTTATTTTATAAGATGGTTGGGAAGATAATGGATTGCAAGTCTTGGAACTATAAATATGTGGTTATGAAACGGGGATAGTGTATACATTCATTACCATCACTGAGCTATTTTGTCCAGGGACTTTTAGTCTAACTGATGACCCCCATGACTATCTGTTCGCTCGGTCCTTAGACACTCTTGTTATCTCAGCTACAGAATAAGAAGGGACTAGGTTCTGGAGGTAGAGTCTGGAAATAAAAAGAGCTCATGAATCACAGCCAAGCTTTGAATGAGCTCTGGACAACCCTCCTAGATTTGAATAGAGAATGCAGGAGCCACATCCTGGTTCACAAGGGCAGGTTGTATCAGGATCGTAGTAAAAATTGGTGATTAAAAGGCCAGGAAATATTTCATCTCTGTTAGCTTTTCATTGAGGGCCAGGATACTCTGCATTCAGCTTGAGTCAAATCCAACTGAATTTGCCATCTGTCTCTATACCGAAGAAGGTAGATTAAATGTCATCAGTAACCTCTTTTTTTATTAACATCCCCATTAGAGAGTTATTAATGAACTATATCATAGGACCAAACAAAACTGTTTTCCCCACTCTCTAATGTACTTGTCTTGTAATTCTGTGTTCTAGCTATCTGTGATGCTATCTTTCCCCTCACTGGAATATAAGTTCTGAAAGGGTAGCGACTGTATTTACATTCTGTGCCTTTTCTAGCATGTGTAATAGTGCTGTGCAGAGTATAGGCTTAATAAATACCAGATGAATGGATGGATAAGTGGATGGATGAATGGATGGGTAGATGAATGGATATGTGGGTAGGTAGCTTCAAACTCTCCTGTCAAAGAAAGAAAACAAATCCCATTCACCTTTAATAACAGCTGTTTTATTTTTAAAATGTCTTTTCAATTTTCAAAGACAAGGCAGTAGTATAAAAGCAGTAGAAAAAATTCTGTCCTTAAATCATGAGTTCAAATCTCAGCTCTGCTACATACTATACTTGTGTCAGTTTCAGCAAGTCATTTCACCTTGATTTTCTTCTGTAAAAAGAGCAAGTTAGACAAGGTCAGAGGCATCAAACTCAGAAACAAATTCCTATGGGGCTGCATATTGACTTAGAAAAGAACAAATTAACATTCTCTATGTTGTATTGGATAGAGCAGCTGGATGACAGAATGGATGGAGTGTTGAGTCTGGAGTCAGAAAGATTCATCTTTCTGAGTTCAAATATAGCCTCAGACATTTAGTCATGTAATCCTGGGAAAGTCAATTTACCCTGTTTGTTTCAGTTTCCTCATCTGTAAAATGAGCTGGAGAAGGAAATGGCAAACCACTCCAGTAGCTATGCCAAGAAAACCCCAAATGGGGTCATTAAGAGTTGGACATGACAGAGAATAACTGAACACCAACAACAAATGTTTTATTGTGTTTTAAAATTTATTTTGTTAAACATACCCAAATTAAATTTTAATCTGTTTCAGGCCACAGGAGATTTTCAGGCCACTTGCCCAGTTACATATCTCTATACTTGATTATTTCTAAGCTCCCTTCTATCTTCAAAACTCTAATCCCATGATTAACTAAACCATTTGCCTACTAAATAAAGTCTGAAACACTTCTACTACTTGTCTGTATATAAACTCTAGGTCAACTTAACAGATCTATTCATTGTCTCTAACATACTTCTTATGCATTTCTACCATTACACCTTTACTCAAGGTGCTAGCACTGTCCCAAATGCCCTCACTAGTGTTTGCCAAAGAACTACAGTTATTAATGGCAGAACTTCACATTATGTAACTCATGGAACTTGAAACACATCCAGAAGGCTTGATATTGGGGCAGTGTGGCACAGTGGAAAGTGCATTAGGCTTGGAGTCAAAAGGATTTTAAGTCCAGCTATCACTAATTGTGTGACCTCAGACAAGTCAACTTCTTATTGGTTCAGGCAAATCTCTAACATTATAACCCCTAGAAGATTTGTTGAGAGGAACAAATTTTATAATTTTTTATGTCATATATTTATACATATTAGGAACTTATAGTTTGTTTAACAAATAGATTGCTCAATAACATCAGGAAAATTGAGTACATATCCTATCTCAAACTTTTATTAGTTGTGTGATTTGGGTAACTCATTTAAAACTTTTGACTGTCTCAATCTCTTTGTCTCTACAATGGGAATAATGTAAGGGATTAAATAATAAATGTAAAGTGATTTGCAAGCATTAAAGTACCATAAAATTATTGTTGCTTTTGTTATTATCCTTTTGTGTTCCATTTTGACCAAAATATAGACTTCTCCCCTAACAGATCACAAATCTAAAGTGAGGTTTCTCTGAAAGGTATGTACACACATATATACATATACATATAATATACATATAGATGTGTATATATATATATACATATGATGTACATATATATGTGTATATATATACATATACATATATGTATATATATATATATATATAAAGAGAGAGAGACTAATTAAAGTACCAATTATAAACTACATTCAAATTTTACACAAGTCACATTCGAGGGGATATAACCTATATTTGACACAATGTGGTATGTATCACATTGTTACAGCCTGTCACAATAAAGACAAAAATGGTCTCTTGAAAAGTACACTGCATTTAGAATCAGGAAGATTGTATTTAAAGCTAAATTGAGGAGGGGTGGGAGGGGGAGGGAGGGAAGGAGAGAGAAAAAGAGAGAGAGCAAGAAAGAATGAGAGAGAGAGCAAGAAAGAATGAGAGAGAAAGAGAGAGAACAAGAAAGAGAATCAGAGACAGGGAGAGATGAAAGGCAGGAAGAGACAGAGATATGAGGAAGGAAGGAAGGAAGGAAGGAAGGAAGGAAGGAAGGAAGGAAGGAAGGAAGGAAGGAAGGAAGGAAGGAAGGAAGGAAGGAAGAGAGGGAGGGAGGAAGGAAGAGACGGAGGGAGGGAGGAAGGGAAGAAAGGAAGATTTCTGCCCTCAAGAAGTTTATATTCTACTACTGATTATGATCTCTTCCTCAGAGTCCATTAATGGGGATTGTTCATTTACAGCTCTGGATGCCTAGACTGTGTTCATAACTGGAAATCTAACCAATAGTCCAAAGAATTCATTTATATACATGGTTTGAAGCAAGCACAGGTTCCTCCTTCCCTTTGCTTCACTTTATTAACAAATGGACTTTGAAATCAGAAGAGTCAGAGAGGGAGAGACAAAGACAGAAGGAAAGACAGAGACAGAGATCGAGGCAAAGCCATTTCATTTCTCTAGGCCTTGATTTCTTTTATATAAAACCAGAGGGCTGGACTATCCCAGCTTCTTAAACTGTGAGTTATGATGCCATATGGGGTCACATAACTGAATGGGTTCATCAAATTATGATTCATTATTAATTAATGTTTGATTTGTATAGCTATTTTATATACCTATATGCCAAAGGTCATTTAAAATTTTAAGTGAAAGGTTCACAAGGGGAGGAAATTTAAGAAGTCCTGGACTAGGTGATCTCAAAGGATTCCCTTCCTGTTCAAATCATATCAGTTTTCTAGTTTGAATCTCTCATTGAAAAGCCATGAATTGTAATGATTTTCTTTTTTCTTACTTTCCCAGTTGGGGTAGGGAGAGAGGGAAGTAAAAAGGAAAGAATGCATATCTGAAAAGAAGATAAAATTGATTAAAAAGAAAAAAAAAACATCCTAGACATAAAGAGGCTTCCAAATAAGGAATCAGCATGAGAGTCAAGAAGAAGGTTCCAGTTCTCCCTCTCCTTTAAGATATAGCATATTCTCCCTGTGCACAGAGAAGTGATGGAATCGAGATACAAAATAAGATATATATTTCCAGACATGGTCATTGTAAGAATTTGTTTGGTTTAACTATGTTATTATAAAGGTTTGTTTGTTACCCAAAAATGAGGGAGGTAGGAGAAAGGAAAATAGAAACAGGGTTGCTAGATATGAAAGAAAGAAAAAGAAAAGAATATCAATGAAGATTTTTTAATTCACCAAAGAGAACAGAGAAACCAGAAAGAGTCAAAAACAGGCAGGACAGCTTTGAAAGTTACATGCAGTGATAATTGTGGAAATATGTATAGAAAAATTGCACATTTAACATATTTTGGATTACTTGCCATTTAATAGAGAGGGTGGGAAAAAGGGAGGAAGAAAAAAAATTTAACATAGAGTTTTGCAAAAATGAATGTTGAAAATTATTGATATGTTTTGAAAATAAAAAGCTTTAAAAATTAAAAAAAATAAAATTCAAAAAGAAAGTTACATGCAGAATTTATTACTTTAAACCAAAAGTAAACTATACATAGTAGAATTGGGAAATTTCATATTCAGGCTTCTTTTTCTGTTATGTATATGGGGATATTCATTTTATTGTGTATTAGTTAAATTCATAAAATATTCAAAAAGCAAATCACCTGTAAAATGAGAGAGAAAATGAGGCAAACTTCCAAGATTCTAAGTTTTGGAGCAGGTAGCAGCATTCCTTGGTAGTGAGAGTCTGCTCACCAATACATCTCCTAGAACAAAGAAACTACAGGCACTACCCTCCTTGGTGATTCTTATCCCTGAACAAAAAGCCTCAAACAGAGGGACAGAATCAGCATCAGGTAGCAAGACAAACAAGACACAGAGATGATGATAGGGTCTTTTTTGCAGTGTGACAGACAATGACAAGAGACAGGGCCAGAAAGACAGAGACAGAGAGTGATAGAGAGAAAGAGGTAGAGACAGAAATAGATGCAGAAAGCCTGACAAGACAGACGGGAGAAAAGAAAAATGGAGGGAGGGCAGAAATGGAGAATGAATGGAAACCATCTAAAAGATGTGAATTTCCCATAGTGACACAGCCTTTCTTTACTTGCATTTTCCTTCCCAGGTATAATTGCACTCCTGAGCCCCCTGTTGGGATGTCTCTGTTTGTAGAACCCATTAAATAAAGATGAATACTTCACGAAGGACAACTAAAATTTTTGTACTTTCTGTGGCTTTCTGCTGACACAGAGAATGAAGCCCATAGTGCTGAGAGGGATGTTAATCTCCAGAACTGAAGACTTCCTCTTTTTGAATCACCCAGATTAATAATGAAGCCCTAACTTGGGATGGAGAGGTAGCCTTGTGACCCCTAAGTCCTCACTGCCAGCCGTGGAGGTCAGTAGATTAATGATGCAGGGCTGCCTCTCGCTGGAGAACTCTCTTTAATCTAGGTTTCATTCATTAAGGAGTTCTTCTCCAGTAGTCATCCTTCAGTTTGGCTGCCTTAAAAGTTCAGGAAGGTGAATGGTGAAAATCAGGGCAGTATGTGCAAAGGGTTTCTCAGCTCCATCTATTCACTACTCATATCAGATTAGATTGTCCCCTGTACATCTCTTTGCAACATTCCTGTAAAGTTTCTTCCTTCAGGATCTATGGATGATTTCACCTTTTTTTTTTCCCTGAGGCAATTGGGGTTAAGTCACTTACCCAGCATCACACAGTTAGGAAGTGTTAAGTGTCTAAGACTAGTTTTATGAAAAACCCAATAAAATAGATAAGCCATTGGTTAATTTGATTTAGAAAAAGAATAATCAACAAAATATTCAATATTAAAAATGAAAAGGGTGAAATCACCACCAATGAAGAAGAAATTACAACAATCATTAGGAAATACTTTGCCCAATTACATGCCAATAAATCTGACAACCTGAGAGAAATCAATGAATATTTATGAAAATATTAATTACCTTGATTAACAGATCAGGACATAGGATGGCTAAATAATCCCATTTTAGAAAAAGAAACTGAACAAGACATTAATGAATTCCCTAAGGAAAAAAGACTAGATGGATTCACAAGTAAATTCTACCATACATTTAGATAACAATTGATTCCAATACTTTAAACTCTTTGGAAAAATAAGTATAGAAGGAATGCTACCATACTCCTTTTATGACACAAATATAGTGCTTGCTGATACTTAAATCAGGAAGAGCTAAAACAAAAAAGGAAAATTATAGATCAATTTCCCTAATGAATATCAATGCAAAAATTTTGAACAAAATACTAGTAAAGCATTTATAGCTGTATATTATAAGAATTATACACAATAATGCATGGAATTTATACCAGGAATGAGGGTTGGTTCAATATTAGAAAAACTGTCACCATAATTGACCACATCAATCAACAAAATCAACAGAAATCATAATATTATCTCAATAGATGCTGGAAAAGCTTTTAACAAAATACAGCACTCATTTCTATTTAAAACACTAGATAGCATAGGAATAAATGGAGAGTTCTTTAAAATTATAATCAGTCTCTATCTAAAATTATGAGCAAGCATCTGTAATGGGGATAAGCTAAAAACCTTCTCAATAAGATCAAGGGTGAAGCAAAGATGCCTATTCGCCACTATTACTCAATAAAGTATGAGAAATGTTAGCTTTAGCAATAAGAGGAAAAAAGGAAATGGAAAAATTAGAATAGAAAACAAGGAAATAAAAGTATCATCTTTTGCAGATGATATGATATTATAACAAGAGAATTCCAGAAAATCAACTAAAAACTATTTAAAATATTTAAAAGCTTTAGCAAAGTTGTAGAATATAATATAAAACTATAAAAATCATCAGCATGACTTTATATGACCAGAAGTAAGAGATAGAAAGAGATATTCCATTTGAAATAACTGTCGATAATATAAAATATTTCCCGAGACAAAATTTCAAAACCGTTTTCACACAAATAAAGTCAGATCAAAAAACTGGAAAAAATTAACTGCTCATTATTAGGCCGAGCCAACATAATAAAAATGATAATTCTGCCTAAAATAATATATTTATTTCATGCAATACCAATCAAACTTCCAAAAACAATTTTATAGAGCTAGAAAAAATAATAAAATTTGGTCAAGAACATCAAGGGAATTAAAGGGAAAAAATTAAAAAGGAGATAAAAAGGAGGCTATAAATAGCAGATCTCAAACTATATTCAAAATCAGTAATCATCAGAACTATCTAACACTGGCTAAAAATGGGGTGGTGAATTTTTGAAATAGATTATGTACACAAGATATAGTAGTAAATCATCATAGTAACCTAATGTTTGATAAATCTAAAAATCCCAGTTTCTGGGATAAGAACTTACTGTTTGCAAAAATTGAGGGGGAAAATGGAAAACATTATGACACAATCTTGGCAAAAACCAATATTTCACACTGTATACCAGAGTAAAGGTAAAGTGGGTGCATGATTTAAACATAAAGGGTGACACTATAAGCAAAGTAGAAGAGCAAGGAATACTCTATCATAGAGAAGGGAAGGATTCATAACTAAGCAATAGAGAGCATTATGAAAGATAAAATAGATAATTTTGATTATATTAAATTTTAAGATTAATGCAAAGAAAACCAATGCAATCTATAATAAAAAGAAAGAAGAAAGTTAAAAAATAATATTTATGATAACTATGTCAGATAAAGGCCTCAGTTCTTAAGTATACAGAGAACTGAGTCAAATTTATAAAAATATAAGCCATTCTCCAGTTGATAAATGGTTAAATTATATGAATAGCCAATTTTCAGTTGAAGAATTCAAAAATACAGCCATATGAAGAAATTTTCTAAATCACTTTTGATTAGAATAATTCAAATGAAAACAATTCTGAGGAACTACTTCACATTTATCATATTAGCTAATATGATTTAAAAAGACAAATTGATAAATGTTGGAAAGAATATAGGAAAATTGGGGCACTAATACACTCTTGGTGGAGTTGTTAATTGATCCAAGCATCCTGGAAAACATCTTGGAACTTTGGCCAAATGACAAGTGAATTGTGTACCCTTTGATCTGGCAATACCATTTCTAGGTTTGTATCCCAAAGAGATCATTAAAAAGAGGAAAGGATCTACAAGTGTAAAATATTTAAAGTGGATCTTTTCATGATGGCAAAATATAAGAAATTGTGGGGATGCCTAACCAGTGGGGAATGGTTAAACCATTTATAGCAGCATTTGGAAATGAAAGCAATATAAAAAAGTAAATTGTAATTTTTGAAAAAAATTAAATTAAATGAAGGAAATAGATTAGATCATCTTTAAGGTGACTCCTAGCTCCAACATTCTGTGGTTTGGAATTTTATGATCTGAACATATTAGCTCCAAAGATATTCTTCATCCCCTCTTTGTTTTTTCCTCTTTTGATGGTTAGACAAGGCTCTTAAATCATTATGGCTCTATTTCAATAGAGGTGACACAATGTTTTTGGAATTGATACAATCATCACTTGCAAACAAGAGCTTTGAAGAACTTCAAGATCAATAAAGAATTGCTTTAACTTGATCTCTGAATTCTGTGTCCTCTATTAGTGTTAGATTTTTAAAAACATATATCTCCTATGTCATGCCTTACTTGATACCATGATCAGGGGACTTTGAGCAAGACAATCTCATATCTTTCAAGGAATCTTGAATAATTCTGAAATAAGGAGGGAATTCTGTGGGAAATTAGGCTTTTAGACTGCATTTTGATTTATCAAATAATATGCTTTTTATAACTGGCAAACAACAAATATGGTGGGATTTCATATTCTCTAGATCTTTCAATTGAGTGATGGTAAAGATTCATCTTACTATGAAATAGCACAGATCACTAAAATTCTCATCAAGAATGTCCTGGACATGTGTAAATATTTCACAAAAGTAGTATGTGAACTGGATGGTAGAAAAACATAATGGCAGTTATTAATATTTACAATCATTTTTTTTTTCAGTATTAAGATTTCTTTTCTACATGTCTGTAGTATTCCCCCTCCTTCAGATACTTTATAAATTGAGCCTTTCCAATTATGTTGCCTCCCACATAGATTTTCTCTATTTATACTTGTTCTAATTAAGCAGTTTTCCTTTCTTTATTCCCTTTCATGCTATTTCTGTCTACTCCATAAAGCACATCTGGGATTGTGATATTAAAGTCCAAGCAAGTATAATAGTAAGCCTGCTGTCCCTAGTGTTAAAAAAATGTTGATATAAAAATCTTTGAATAATCTTTCTATTCTTCTATTTCTTGTCCTTCCATTTTTGTCCTTAAATGACCACAGGGTCACTTCACTTATTGGGGCTGCTAAGTTTTCTTCAACCTGGTTTTATCTTCTCCTACTGCTCTATTTTATGAAGTTAATATTGTTCATGATAGTCTATCACTGTTCTCTATAAAATTTTAAGAGTGAGTTCATATTCCAAACTAGTGTTTCTTTTGGTTGAAATGTTTCTTCACTTGGTTAGTTGTAGAGGGTGTGTGTGTGTATGCAAGTGTGTATGTACAAATGTATTATATATACATATATATATATAAATGTGAAGGTATATGCATGTATATGTATGCAATTTAAATATATACATATGTGTGTATATATGACCGTCAAAGTGGTTGATGAATTGAAACAAGAATGAATAAAGTGGGCTAGACTGTTTTCAAGTAATTGTTAATATTCTTCCTTAATGATCACCAAATTCTCTTAGAAACAAATGTCCATTCTTTCAATGCCAATATCATACTGATATTGTATATCTTAGAGTCATGAAACATTTAAGTCTAAGAAGACTGCAGAATGAATATCACAGAAGTCAATAAAGAGGTACATGATGGGTGTGAGCAGGTTGCAAATATTGAACTTCATAGAAGAACTGAAGGATAAATGCCTTAAAAGAAATATATGATCAAAAAGAGGAACTAGTCATGTTGCAAAAGTGAACAATAACAGCTTGACATCTTGAATGATTCACAGTATCCTTATAATGTCAGGAGAAAGTAAGGAAGACTTCTATTTAATGAACAGAACCCCCTGTGGTGCACTTTGGGGAGGGTGTTGGCAAAAAGCACCCAGAATGGACAGGCATCTATTTATTTGGGGAAAAAAAACACCTGAATTTATGAGATCTTAGATCATATGAGGATTTTTGCGCACAAGGCAACAATTCAATTCTTTTTTTCTAGCAATCGCTGTCTTCATTATAACTATCAACACCAACAACAATAACAATGCACATTTCTACATCATTTTGATACTTACAAAGCATTGTCCTCATAAATATAGCTGGAGATGTCCAACTCTTTAGCATTGACTGTTTAAAAAGATAGCTGTTTCTTCCCACCAAAGCATTCAGGCAAACACTAGATAATCACTTGTAAGGAATATTCTAAATAGATTTCTGACTCAAGTTTGTTTAAATGATTTTAATATTTCATGAAAAGTGACCTGTTGGGTAGGATTATTTTATTGAATGAATCTTTGAATGAAAGAATTTTCAACCAGTCTTTATGATATATGTCAACAATAATAACCCCAAAACAATAAACCCAATAGTATTTTGCATGGTAGAGTATACAACTTTCAGTGAACTTGGGAATTTAAAATATTAGTAATCAAGTTAAAGGAGCTAAGATAAGAATCTGGGAATAGTGAATGCAGAGTATGAAGTCAATAAAGATTGCTATACTATTAAATTGGGAGAAAGAGATAGAGAGACAGAAAAAGAGAGGGAGACAAAGAGAAACAGACAGAGAGACACAGAGAAAGAGAGGCAGAGAGAAATATTCAGAGAGGCGCATGCAGAAACATAAAAATAAGCAGAGATAGAGAGACAAAGACAAAGAGAAAAATGGACAGAAGAAGCAGTCTAGGACAGAGAGAGACAGAGGCAGAGAAAGACAGAGTCAGAGACAGACAGAAAAAGAAGATGTAAACAGAGGGAGACAGGGATAGAGAGACAGAGAAAGAGAGAAGTATAGGAGGAGGAGAAGGGGAAGAGGGAAGGGGAAAGAGAGATAAAGACAGAAGAACAGAGAGACAAAGACAGTGACAAGAAGAGATATAGTGAAAGAGACAGAGATACAGAGATAATAAAACTAAAAATTCAGATATGGTAAGTGACTTGATCCAAGAACACCTAATTAATAAATATAAGAACCTATATTCAAATCCAAGTCCTCTGATTCTAAGATGAAAATTCTTGACATCACCTTCTGCTTCTCATAAGCAACATCATTCTCACTATCACTAGAAAAAAATCATAGTAATGATCTTTTCTCCCCCACCTCACCTACTTGTAGTACTGAACCATTCCATTTGTTGTTGTATTTAAAGAATCCATCACCGATTTGTAATGAACCTTTCCTTTGTTTGGCCCATAAAAAGCAGACAACCTACTTACTGGTGGGATGATATTCAAAGTTTTTCCAACTTGGGAGAACCTGCCAAACCTTAGTCTCTGGATGTAGACTTCATGGTCAAGGATAAACTAAGTTAATACATCAAAGGAGGACTTTTTGCATGGGGATGGGGAAATACAAAATTAACCCCCAAAATGCTGTTATTGTTGTGATATTAGTGCAAATTGAGGCATGCCTCTAGACTATTCTGTGGGGTCCCTGTGATTTAGGATATCTAGGTAAAATAGTCAATAGAGCATTGAACTTGGAGCCAGAAAGACTTGAATTTGTTCCCTCTTTCATCAACATAATGAGGTTTAGTGAACTAGATGGCTCTCAGGCCCTTCTGAGGTTGAAATTTATGATCCTATTTCTAGTACAAGAGTTTCATGGGATGGTAAGTTATGGATGGATTGCTATTTGCCACAGTGAAGGGGAGCTCCACATTGATGAGATGACAGGTCCATTTGAGTACCCATGTTGTTCCAAGGAATAAATTCAGTTTATAGGAAAAAAAACTCACTGTTTTTCAAATATCACAAAACACAGAAAGAAGAAAGAATAACAACTTTTGCTCTTGACCTTCAGGTCTCTTCATATTCAGAGAAAAGTCCTATCATAGACAAAGAAAGGATATTTGAACATATATATGAAGAAGTGCCACATTGGGAAAGGGTGCAACTTCTTGACATATTAATTTCTATGGGGGGAAAGGGATAAGCATTTATGTAATACTTAGCACATGCAGATACTGTGCTAAGTGCTTTAATTTTTTTTCTTTCATTTTATCCTCATAACCACCCTGCAAGAATATCTATGAACAAGAGAAAAACTAAAAAGCATAGTGGAACCAGGATTGAGAGCTCTAAAAGTTGATTCCTCTGATCCCCAAAATCATAGTAACCAGAAATTATATATCACTTTTAAAGAGTGGGCTAGCACTTCATAAACATCATCTCATTTTATCTTCACAACAACCCTGGGAGATTGGTGCTATAATTATCCCCATTTTACAGATGAAGAAAAACTGAGACAGACATAGGTTAGATCTCTTGCCCAGAATCACAGAGCTACAAGTGTCTGAGTTATGATTTGAAGTTAGGATTACCTGCTTCCAAACCTACTGCTCTATCTACCATTCCATCCATCTGCTCCATATCTGAAAGATAATCTCATAAACCATATAGAAGTATTAAGTAACTATCTGACAGGCAATATACTAAGCACTAGGATGCACAAGGAGGCAAAAGCCAGTCCCTACCCTAAAGGAGTTTGCCATTTATTGAAGGAGACAAAGTGCAAACATATATCTGATAATCTCAATCTCTCTCTGTCTTTCTGACTTTGTCTCTCTCTTTCCCTCTCTTTTTCTCTCTCTCTATGTGTATATATATATATAGATAGATAGATATATAGATATATATCTATCTATCTATATATATATAGATAGATATAGATTTATATCTATATCTCTCTATATATATACATATATATGTGTGTGTACATATAGTATAGGTATATTTATATATGTATAAGTTTGTAATTGGGTGTCTGTGTGTGTGTGTGGATAGATAGATAGATAGATAGATAGATAATTAAGAACTAATTGACACAAGGAAGGCCCTAGAATTAAAATGAGTTGGAGAAGATTTCCTGTAGAAGGTGAGATTTTACTTGGTATTTAAAGGAAGCCAAGGAGTTCAATAGTCAATAGAGCAAGGTCAATGCTGAATCAAGAAATATATCTATTTTTTTTAATTATCTGCAGTTCTGGGAACAGTCTTGAATTCTGGGAAATTGGTCACAGACTACTAAGAAACAAGCAATTACTATATTCTCCATTTCTGGAGACATGAACAAAATTTTACTTTTTTGCAACCCTATTATCTGATCATTAATCCCCTCCTCTCCAAAGTACACAATTGAATGAACTCCCAGCCCAGCGTATTTTCATAAGCATTCATAGGAAAATGAATTATCATTTTTTCAAACATGGAAAACTGGGTGATGGTAGAAGATGGGATTTCAGCTACTGTTCTGAATAAGAGAAAAACAACAAGCCCGATTGTGTGTTTAGGTTCAATTTAGTTTTCTACCACTAAGTTTATTTAAGTATGTTCTTGTCCTTTGAGTAGGAGCCTTAGCAAATAAAATTATGTTTTTATAGAATAGAATTGACAAACTGAAAGGAATAGGATGGGTTAGCATGGTGTTGGATTGGTTACCTGGGATGGGATGGGTTGAAAAAGATCAGGAAAGAATCTTAGATATCATCTAGTTCAACCTTCTCATTTTAAAAATGAAAAACCTAGAGAATTTAAATGACTTGCCCAAGTTCTCATAGCTAAGGAAGTAGCATATTTGGGATTTAAAAGAGCAAAACAGAATAGAAGTATGGAATAATATAAATAAACAAACAATACTTCATAGGTCATTCAGCCTTTCCATAATTGTCAGGTTCAGGAATTTCAGAAAACACAAAGTTTCACAACAAATAGATATAATTATAATGTTTCTTAACTGTCAGAAGCCATTAATGAAATAATTACTCATACAAAATAGAAATAAGAGGCAAGTATGCTCTCTATCTCACTATCTGCTCTGAGTCCCCATTTTGACATGTTCCAAGGAAATGAAGCAATTTCCAAGTATGGCTGAACACCAAGAAACCAGGAAGATCCAGAGGCAGATTGCTTCTGGATGGCCTATGGATGTCAGGGATGCTGTTAGATTCTGTAGTGAGATGGACAGAATTAGGTGTTCCCATCTAGAATGAACAAATACCAGCTGTTCTTGAAATCTCCACCATCACTAACTTAGATAATACTGAATACAGGAACTGGTAGAATTCCTTTGGAATTAGGGCCAAGGATATTCATCTGTCCTTCAAGTTATCTCTATCACCCTGCCCTCTCTCTGAGTAAAGAGGTTGACCCAAATGACCACCATTCTTTGTGCAACCATTTTAATTTTACCTAGGAGCAAGCTGAATACCAAAGGGAATACAAGCACATTTTTTATCAGAATTTAAATAACTTTCATGAGGCAGCATGGGGTAGTGACCAACCAGTCTTGGAGTCAAAAAAATAAACAAAACAAAAAAAAAACCTTAGCTCATGTCAACTCTGACATAAAATGGTTATATGATCCTAGCCAATTCCCCTAACTCAGACCACTCTTTAAGATTGAGCAGCATTGATATAGAGAGAGTTTCTTTCCCCTTAGTTCTTTATAACCATTGAAGTTTCTTTTAAAGTCATTTTTGGAGATGTGGAACATCATGCTGCCATTTGACTAATTTGGTTTGTTCATTTAAAAAAAGATCATGTTTGATAGAGTCAATTGAAAAGTACAACTTACTCATACAAATAATTAGAAATGTACTTATTGAATTTTAAGTGTTTTTAATTTCTGCAATGAGGGAAGCTCCAAGCTGCTATGGTTGAAGAAATCTGGCTTCTCTGCTTCCCTTTCAATTTCATGAAAAGCTGGCAAAAAACATTTAGGACTGGAGCCATCAAACATGCTAGCAAAACAAAGGAAGAATCACCATTTTGCTTCTTTCCACCTTAGAGGCAACCTAGTGCCCCCCTTTTACTCCTAAGGGGGTGTAGGGGTACTATATTAATTCAGAATTTAATAGTTCAGACACCTGATTGTCTTATCCCACTGTGGCTCACAACTTCCTAGGTAAAATAATCTACTGGCCTCAGTCTCCCAAGTAACAGGAATTGCATATGTGTGCTACCAGGCATATGTATATTTATATACATACATGTTTATTTGTGTATATGCCTATGTATATATGTATGTTTCATTTATATATTTTGTTTGAGTACATATATTCACATATAATCTGTATATAGATATGTGTATATATACATATATCTATGTATACATATATACATATGTGTGTTTACATGCACATTTATTTTAAAGAATCTTTATCTTTTGAGTATCCTGCCCTTGAACCTTGAAGACATTTTCATTTGAAAAAAGTTCCATACACTTCTGAACACCTTAAGATCTTGAATCTCTTCCTAAACATTACAGGTAAAATTTTGCCACAGGGAATGATGGGTAATTCATCTTCCTTTCTGAGCTATGATAGTCAGCAGTCTATGCTTTGTGTGGTGCCTCATTTTTAATCCTCTTCATGGATTTCAGAAAAAAAATCGAATCTCTATCAAAAAAGGAAATAAATTCTTTTGCTCCACATGTTCAATGATAGCATAATTTGGTTCAAGGATTTTCAAGGAGACCAATATATTTTACATATCGTGAGGGAGGGAAGAACCCTACTTTAGAGGTGAGAGACTAGAGAACTCAAAGAGAAAAATGTCACAAAAGAGGTTTCTATGGGATGGTAAAGTAAATCAAGTCAATCCAACAAGCTCTTATTAAACCCCCATCATGAGCCTGAAGCCCTGGGAGATACAAAGGAAAGTCAAAAAAATAGTCTATTTCAATCAAATAGGAAAAATAACATGCAAACAACTATGAATAAATAAAATATATTCAGGATAAATTGAAGATAATCCCACAGGGAAAGCACTAAGATTAAGGAGGCTAGGAAAAGCTTCTGGGGGAGGGGAAGCTTTCCTTCAGACTTGAAAAAAAGGGACTCATGGTACAGACCTAGACTCAGAAGTCCCAGATTCTGCTTGACCATAGATGTGTTGTGTGATGTTTAAAGCCTCTTCTTCTTTCTGGGTCTCAACTTTCTCCTGTGTTAACCAGAGGAGTTGGGCTGCTGGACTGTGTGATCTAGTGGAAAGGGAGTGGATTTTGATCTGGGGTCTGTCACTGAATACTGTAGGATTGTGAGGCAGATGCTTCTGCTTTGTTTGTTTCCTCTTCTATAAGATGAGAGTTATTGAACTAAATGGTCTGAAAGTCCTTTGGTAGATGTAAAATCCTCTAACTTTTATAATTAGATGATCTCTAAGGATTCTTCCATTTCTCACATTTTATTGAATCTATAGAATCTGCCTGGCCATGTGTCTGGATTTAATAGAATCCCACTCTTCATCCCCAGATCAAACTTCAGTAGCATTTGAAAGTGTCTTACCAGCATCACGTCCTAAAGTTGTCTATTTATTTCAAGATGAGGTCAAATCTGACCTCCTTTTCATTACTTCTATTTTTTCCTTTCAGAAATCTTAACAGAAATTGATGCTAATGAATAGCTCAGCAAAAGATATTCATTGGAATTTAAAACCATGTGATGATAGAACTGAGAAGGGAAATAAACCTCAACCCCCATCAAGATCATGAGATTCAGAGCAAAAATGGATAGTAGAGATCATATCATCCAATCCCTTCTTTTTCTAAATGAGACCCTGGGGATGAAGGGAGTTACCCGTGGTTACACAGACAAGAACCTAGATTTCATGACTTAAATGGAATCCACGTCAGTCCAATAAAATAAGTCTTTATGAAGTGCCTACCATGTACAAGGTCTCCCATTTCATCCAGAGCCAGCTCCAGGCATCCTGATCTAAAACTGGCCACTGGACCCAGATGGCTCCAGAAGGAAAAGTGAAGGAGGTCACCTTGAGCAGCCTTTCCTCACTTAAATCCAATTCACTTGTATGCCATGGCATCATTTCCCGAATGTCATGATCCTCTTCTAGAACAAAAGACAAATGAAAACAATAACTATGTGCAAGACATTGTATTTCAAAGTGTAGGTTCTAGGAATACAAATACAAAATGGAAAACAGCTCATGACCTTGAGGAAATTACATTTTACAAGGGGGAAATGAAGATAAGTTTGTATATGATAATAGGGCTAGTAGGTGGCACAATGGATGAAGCTTTAGGCCTGAAGTTAGGACAAATCTGTCCTCAGACACTCACTGGTTGTGTGACTTTGGGCAAGTCACTTTTCTGTTTGCCTCAGTTTCCCCATCTGTAAAATGAGCTGGAGAAGAAAATGGCAAACTACTGCAGTATCTTGGCCAAGAAAACCCAAAACGCCTCATGAAGAATCAGACACAGCTGAAGAACAACACTACGTGATAATTTGGGGAAAAAAAATAATACTAAGAAATGGAAGGATCAGGAAGGGATTACCCAGGAGATGTTCCATGAGTTGCATCTTAAAAGATTCCAAAGTTTCAAAAAGGTCAATGTAAAAAGGAAGAGATTTTCATGTGGATAAAACGCTTTTTCCTCTTCTTAACCAAGTCTTTCACTTGTGCTTTTAAGAGTACTTGGTAAATAAATTAAATTCTCAGACTTTTAAAAATAGTTTGCTTTTTTTTGGATCATTTGGTAAAGAATATCTGCCAAATAAGTATCATTTGGCTCAGAGGTTGTTGAAGAAATTTGCTTCAGTAGTCTCATCTTCCAAATGTACCTCTCTTCTTCCTCCACAGAGGTAGGAGACTATGACTATGGAATGCTCTAGGCTGTGCTGGACAAATTTCCTAAATTATATTTTATTTTTGCTCCTTCCTTCCATATAGGATGATTCTTGGGGGAGTAGGAGTTGAGGGAGTTTTAAATGGGAAATGTGCATGATCTAAAGACATTATTATTATTATTATTATTATTATTATTATTATTATTATTAAACAATAATAATAATGGTATTGAAAATAATAGGTCTCTCTATGTTGCCCAGACCTAAAGTACACAGGCTATATATGGGTGATTCCATTCTAAATAATTCAGAAGCTGCTCCATTTCAATCCCTCAGTGGCTTATCTTACTTTAGTGGCAATCTACTTCTCTGCTGCTCTAATCTTGGTGGTGATGGGAGGGGTATTATATTAATACAGAATTTAATGAAGACACCTGATCAGCTTCACCCACTCAGAACTACTAGCTCAAGTAATTCACCAGCCTCAACCTCCCAAGTAACAGGAATTACAGATATGAGTTATTAAAGCTGGCTGGTAGGTAGGTAGGTAGATAGATGGATAGATAGATCGATCAATTGATTGATAAATTAATAGGTAGGTAGATAGACAGAGAAAGAGAGAGAGAAATGGATTAATGGATAGATGTACAGATTTAAAAAATATTTATCTTTCTCTTGACATTTGAAAACATTCTCATTAAAGACATGAATGGATATCTATTTATGCTTATCATATTGGAAATTAAGCTATCTTACTATTATTATGAAAGTAGTTTTACCACATAGACCCCGAGGGGTCCGTAGACCACATTCTGAAAACTACTGCACTATACCAAACTATCCAAGTTAAGCTGGATCATGTTAGGGAAAGTGAATTGTGAATTAAATTATTTTAAACTGCTTCTTGTTGCAAAAAATCTGTCTCAACACTAGTTCTTTCCCAGGGGTGTTATATAGTTGTAAAACATAGAACACCAATCAAAATTACCATCAATTCATAGGATAAAGAAGATTCATGGTAGACAGAGGTAGGGTGATGCATGCTGTTAAGAAAGACTTGTACATGAAAAAATGGTGCAAAATGTAACAATGAAAATAGACAAGATCATACTTTATCATAGAGACCCCCACTTGGATTCTGTTACCCCTAGAAACCTAATGTTGGGTTACTGAAATTTGGAAATGTGATATAGTCTTGAAAGACAGAACCTCATCGTCACTGAATTCAGTTCAACATTTAAAACTATAAAATGGTGAACTTTGTGTAGCAATAAAGAGGGACAATAATGTCAGCTCTGAGTGGAAAATTGATACCCTAAGGATAGTAACAAAATAAAAGCAAGGCTTTTAAGTGGATAAGGTGAGTTCTTTTTAAAGGATTTATGGGAAGGAATGGATGATAAGAAGCATGATATAAAGAGATGACCTTAAAATGGGAAAGATGGATTCAAGCCCTACTTTTGAAATATACTGTCTGTGTGACTCTGGTCAAGTCCCCTAACTTCCCACTGCCTCGGGTTACTGTTTAGGACTATAAATTGAAGACAAAAGGTGATCCTTTGTTGGAAGTCAGAGTTTCCTGATCAGACAATCCCTGACACCACTGAAATCACAGTGTTTTTTTATCCCTATCTGTGGACAAGGATAAAATAGAAAGAAAAAAAAAAAGGCAGAAAGATTATAATGTAAACAAGAGGAGGGCAATAATTCTTCTACGGGAAGAAATTTCCAACTTCATGACACCATTAAGAAGAACCTTGGGGCCACAAAATACGTGATCTTGACACATAAGTATTGTTAGCATGGAATAGTAGAGAATTATGAGTTTCTGGTTTAAGAATGAGCTGGCATCTCAGATCCACCATTTACCACCTATGCCACCCAAAATAAATCATTTCCCTTTCATTGAGCTTCAGTTTCCTCCCTTGTAAAATGAGAGGGTGAGACTATTATTGTTGTACAGTCATCTTTAACTCTTCATGACCCCTTTGGAATTTGCCTTTGGTGGGGAGCACAGATACTTGAGTGGTTTGCCGAGTCTTTCTCCAGCTCATTTGACATATGGGGAAACTGAGTCAAACAGAGTTAGGTGAATTGCTGGAAGTCACACAGCTAGTAAGTGTCTGAGGCCATACTTCTGCTCAGGAAGGGGAATCTCCTGACTCCAAAGCTGGTACTCTGTTCATTGCACAATCTAGGGTTGGGCAAGAGGCTCAAAGATCCCGCCTGGCTATGAACACTATGACCAATGAATCCAATTTCCCAGGCTGATCCAGCAGAATGAAATCCTGTCAATTCCTGCAAAACTGAAAAGGCTTTAGCTATGTGATGGGCACATTTATCAGTTGTCTAAGAATTAACCCAGATAAGGTCTGAGAGACTTATGACCTGAAAGGTTAGCTTGTGATTTTTTTCCAATCATAGAAATTCATGAATACCATCTGGCTTGCATGGGTATAGGCAAAAGGGGCAAATCTTTTTAAAGTTCTGAATAAGAACTCCCATTCCAACCATCCCTCCCGCTGTTCTGTCTATCTCTATCTATTTCTGTCTCCTTATCTCTGTCTCTATCTCTGTCTCTGTCTTTCTGTCTCTCTCTGCCTCTGTCTCTTTCTCTTTGTCTCTCTCTGTCTCTCTCTATGTCTGCTTCTGTCTCTGTCTGTCTCTGCCTCTCTCCTCTCTCTCTCTCTCTGTCTCTCTCCTTTCTCTTTCTCTTTCTCTGTCTCTGTCTCTCCCCTCCCATTGCCATCATTTGCATGATCTGTCATCAAAGCAAATACTTTATAAGACTTTGCATATTACATAACGGCTATACTCAGCAGTGGATCTGTTCTCTCCTGTTTCAATGCTTCTGTGAAGAGCGGGTGGAGGTGTTATTTCTGCAGAGTTTGTGATTCCTTCTGCTGCCACATTTGTCCACCCATCTGTAAGTGCTGCAAAACCACCAAATCTCCTGGCTCCATCTTTGCCCAGATTCCATTTCCCATTCACATTTTGACTTAAAAAGAGGCTTGTTCAAAGGACATCAGTAGCAAATTTAAATCTTCCTGCCAGTGCACTTGCTTGGTGATTAGCATTATTAGTCTAGAATGTACTGGCCTTGCCAAAGTTTGGTCATTTTCTCACATTACATACATTGAAGGCTGGGACTGTTTTGTTTAGGTCTTTGTATTCCTTGAGCCTAACATGTATACTGATATCAACAACAATTTGTTGCTGTTGTACAGTCATTTTTCAGTCACATCCAATTCTTTTTCACCCCATTTGGAGTTTTACTTTGGCAGAGATCCTGAAGTGGTTTGTCATTTCCTTATCAACTCATTTTACAAATTTGGAAACTGAGGCAAACAGGGTTAAGTGACTTTCCCAGGGTCACTCAATCAAGAAGTATCTCTGGCTAGATTTGAATCCAGGAAAGCTCATCTTCTGATTCTAGATCCAGGACTCTATCCAATGCACACACATTATGCCCTAATAATAACAGTGGCTACAATTTCCATAGCATTTGAAAGCTTGCAAAGTGATTTATATACACTTTCTCATTTGATCCCCACAACAAACCCTTAAGGTAGATGCTATTATTCTCCATCTTATAGTTGAAGAAAATGAGGCTGATAAGATTGCACAGCTAGCAAACAGGCACTCTATAAATGGTTGATAGATTGCATTGACCCTTGCCCACAAACAAGTCACTGAGAGTGTTTTGCATCCAATTGTTTGCAATTGATGGTTACCTGTTATAATAATTATGAAGTTCTTGCTACATGAAGCCCACTTTATAATAAGAGGCAGCCATAGAGTGTTGGGTTATATGTTTAGACTTAAATCCAGAAAATCTGGATTCCAATCTCACGCTTGATACTGTCATGTGACCATAGGCAATCTACTCAACCTGCATGAACCTCAACTTGCTTATTTTTAAAATGAGACCAATATCAGCCTTAATCCCAACCTCAAAGGTTGGCTCATGTGAGGTAATTCACATACCTCATTTTGTAAATGTTGATATGTGGATTAATTTTAGTCATTACTACTACATAATCCTGTAGACTTTGAGATGATGATAAAACTGCAGCAGAAAAAGGAACTCCTGCCTTCTGAAAGAGGGGGGGAGGAAGGAAAGAGAAGGAAGATAATTTAAAACTCAAAATTTTACTTTTAAATTTTATTTATTTTTAATTCATGGATATGGAATAAAACAAGCATTTTCATAACATAGTACAATAAAAAAGATGATTGCACATGAAACTGCAAATCTACTATGAAGTAGTTGCTATTCCTTTGAAATATGCAACAAAATTATCATGGAAATTTCTTTTTTAATCTTCCTTCTCCCTCTGCCCTAGAGATGGTTGCTGTTGGACATAAATGGGACTCAAAATTCAAATAAACAAATGCTAATTTTTGTTTATATGTAATTAAGAAAAAAGTTTAAAAAAAGTTGCGTTAATTTTTTTTTTTTTTTAAAGAAAGAAGGAAGGAATTCTAGGGAGAAAATACTTTAATGAACTCTTATTACCTTTTCATCATGAGAATACATTCATTGTTTTCTATAATGGATTTTTTTTCAAGAGGGCAGGATATATCTAGCATATAAAATTACGTAAATTTCTCATTAGATTATAATCTCTTTAAGGGCTGAGACTGCTTTTTGCCTCTTTTAGGGAATCCCTACAGACAGTATAGTACTTGGCATATTGTAGGCATTTAACAAATACTAATTGTTTGAATAACTGATGTTTAAGTCTTCTGGTAGCATTGGAAAATGCAGATTTTTGTGCCTTGCTCACTCGCTATTACCTTATATGTACTCTGTATATATTTTTCATATACTTCCATATCTGTACCTTCCTTCTTCCAATAGGTTGTAAGATTTTTGAGGTTAGGGACTGGTTAATTTGTTCTTTATTTCCGAAGGACCAAATACAAAAGATAAACCCCTTAAAATGCTTATGGATTAGTCCATTGTTTTAGCAATCATTGTAGACATAAATTATATTTTTAAATATAGGAAACATTGGAATCATCTTTTCTCCAAAAGTTTTGTGGGTAGGGATAAGAGCTGAGTTGTCACATTTTGTGTATTTTCTGTATCTTTCTCTCTGTGTCTTTCTGAGTCTCTCTCTCTCTCTCTCTCTCTCTCTCTCTCTCTCTCTCTCTCTCTCTCTCTCTCTCTCTCTCTCTCTTTCTCTCTCTCTCTCTCTCCACACACACACACATACACACACACAGTTATCTGAGTATATAGAGATACATGTGTATATATACATATACTGACACATATGTATGTGTGTATACATACACATATATTTAAAATGGATGTGAATATGTGGATATGTGTACATTCTCCAATATACCCACTATACTATTACTATAATTCAAGACAATTAAGTGACTTCTTTGCTCAAGAGTTTTGCATGGTTCCTCAATAGTCTTAAGGATGAAATACAAACATCTCACAATCTGACTCCATTTTCTCTTTCTAGTTTGATTAAACACTGTTCCTTTGTAGAGGGTGGCTTTGGAGAAGTATACTTGAAACAAGGTGTTAACTCAGTGGAATTGATGAGATGATGGTTCTCTAGTTGACATAGATACTTAGTACTTAGAATGGTGATGTAATGGTTCTTTAGTTCACACATACTCAGTGTGCTGTAATGCTGCAATTACAATAAGGTATATAAGGGCCAAAGAGGACTGGAAGATAGACATTCTATCTTTGACTAGCATCTTGGTGGCTCTCATGCCTCCTGCACTAAGATCAAGACTGGGCCAGAATAAAGACTCTAGATTCTATTCTTGTCCATTCTCATGGTGTCTATCCTGCTGAGACCAAGGCCATCTGGAGGACCTCCAGAAAACTAGTCCCAAAATTATATTCCTCCACAGCATACCAGCTGTATTACTCATGAACTCCTCATATCCACCACCATTTCATCTTCATGTCCATGTCTCTGCACACAGGCTGTCCTGCCAATGGCCTCCTTCCCCACCTCCAGTTTTTGAATTCACCTCCTTCAAAATGCATCTCTTGATTTCCAAAGTTGTTCTCCCCCAGAACCCTATAGCACTTTTGTCCTTCTGTATATGTACACATCCTGAATTTGCTTGGCTGTGTGTGTACATGTTCTGTATCTGTATCTCCAATGCATAGAACAGAGCCTACCTCTGCAAATGGTAGGGGCCTAATAATGACTCAATAATTGATTGATTGGTCATAGTAAAGCAAGAGAATAGGGTTGGGAAGAGGGAACTCAAACAAGCATCAAGTATGCACATTATGCATTTCCCAAAGCTATTTCTTCTCCATAGGGCTCCCACAAGGAGATCGTGGGTCCCAGCTTCTGCTGAGCCAAACTGGGCTTCTTCTGCTACCCCACAGGAGCAGCATATAGCGACTTGGATAATACCAGAAACAGCTAGGATTCTAAGTTCAACACTCTGTCTTGCATAGTAATAGATGCAAGGGAGAGGGTTTTACCAGTTGCTGCATGACCTTGGGCAAATTCCCCCAAGTCCCAGATTAATCCTCTGAGAAATGTGCTCAAAGAAGCATTGTAAAAGTTCAGATGGGAGAGAAGTATGCTTAAAATAATAATGATAAAGCACTGCAAAACGTCACTGTGCTCTAGACCCCAGCTTCTTAAACTGTGGTTCTCAATTCTCTTTGAGACTGATGTGGGAATGGCAAAATTGTGATTTATTATTAGTAATGTTTGATTTGAATACCTATTTTATATATCTATATACCCAGAGTTACATTAAAATTTCTCTAGCAAAAAGAGGTCACCAGAGGAAAAAGTTTAAGAAGCCTTGTTGTAAATAGGGCGTCCCACAAGTCTTGATGTAGTTCTAAGCCACTGAAGTTTAACAGTTTAGGAACACTATATAGAAATTGTCAGCAAGCTACAAATTTTTCAGTAAGCTATTTCTTTATCTGACATCTTCATGGTCTAGTGTACAGAAGCCTAGTATCAGGCTCAAGACCCACCTCAAATACATATTGGTCTTCTGACCCTCTCAATGAGCCAAACAAACTCTAAACCTCAATATTCTGGAGGAGATGCCCTTCTGCCCTGACAAAAGGGGTTTTTCTCCCCAAAGGTCCTAATATCATTCATAGAAAGGGAAAGATTATCTATTTCATAGCTTTGCCTGGATCTAGTCCTTCCTCAAAGAATTCTGAGAAAGAAAAAACTGACTTATCAAGTCCATCCATCTACCTAATAGCAGTGGTTCCAAGGGGTGACATAGAGGAGCTCCACAGGACCAGTGGGGACAGCTGGGGACAGGTGGCCAGGGTTAATTCCATTTGACCCCAGAAATCCTCTGTGACCCATCCAAAGAATTTGAAAATTCATTAGAGAGAATCTAGATGAGAAACTATTTCCTAAATGAACCTCAGAAGGCCAGGCTATTGCTGCTAATGCATTTTAAACATGTCTCAGTCTTCCAGAGCACAGATGTCCATCAGTTGGGTTTCTAAAAAGACAGGACAGGGTGAATTACTTAGGCTGTCATCACAGAGAAGTAATAAGCATATTTGGGCTCAGAGGTAGCAATGAGGTCAACTGGGAATGTGCACAGGAAGTGACCTTAGACACTTCTGCCCATTCCAAGGGCATAGTCAGCTAAGGGGATGGGCGGGAAGGCTCTGATTGATTGAGTCAACACTTCTACAAAAGGATACAGCAATAGAGAATCACAGCAGAGCAAATAGGGCTGACATATTTTGAGGAAAAAAATGGTCATGATTATTCTGCAGTTCATTTCTACCTGTTTGATGTTCATCCTTTATCCTCCCTATTCTCAGGTTCTTCATTTGTCCAGTGGAAGGGTTGAGTGGTTAGTAGTCTTAAAAGTCTGATCTTTTGTAAGATCATTAAAAGACAGGGCAAGGGCAGCAATAATGTGAGGCTTACCAGTCATAAAAGCTATTAAGAGTTAAAAGGGATCACTTGAAAGACACTTCAGATCTCATCTTATCTAATCTACACATTTTTACAAGCTTAGAAATTGAGGCCCAGAGGGATGACTTGCCCACTTTTGGATTGAATTGAATTACAACCAGAAAGGAGTATTAATTATGAAATCAGAGGATTTGGATTTAAATCCTCACTCAGATACTTACTTAGTTATAAGATCCTGAGCAAACCATGCCTCTGTAACCCTCAGATTTTTCATATATTAAATGAGGTAGCTGTATTTTATAATCTCCAATATCCCATTCAGCTTTGAATCTACACAGAGAGGACATAATGTGAGAACAGTGTTGTCAAACTCACTAATCCTGAGATTACATGCTAGTTATAAAATGTAATGTTATTTATGTTTTACTATATTTTTATTTTGTTATATGTTCTCCATTTTTATTTTAATTTGGTTTAATTGTACAAGGAAGTACTGCTGGCCCCATTTCTGGTGCAATGAATTGGTTGGTTGGTTATTGTTCTTTGTTCTTGAAGAGGACCAAAATGACATCATTATGTTAAAGTGGAATTACAGTATCTGTGGCTGAATAGACCAATATGAGCTCAGAAAGTTAGAGACTATTTGTATTCGACCTCTGGCAGTGAATAGAGAGAAATGATGGATTTTGGAGGGGATATGGAAAAACTAATTCAAAACGCTAATATATTGTTGGAGTTGTGAACTGATTCAACCATTTTAGAAAGCAATTTGGAATTATGCCCAAAGGGCTATCAAACTGTATATATCCTTTGATCCAGCAGTTTCTCTACTGGGCTTGTAGCCCAAAGAGATCATAAAGGAGGGAAAGGGACCCACATGTACCAAAATGTTTGTGGCAGCTCTCTTTGTAATGGCAAGAAACTGGAATTTGAGTAGATATCCATCAGTTGGAGAATTGCTGAATAAGTTATGGTATGTGCATATTATAGAATATTGTTATGAAATATATTGCTCATATTGTTATTGAATATTATAAGAAAAGATCAGCAAGATGATTTCAGAGAGGCCTGGAGAGATTTACATGAACTGATGCTAAGTGAAGTGAGTAGAACCAGGAGATCATTGTACACGGCAACAGCAAGATTATATGATGATCAATTCTGATGGACATGGTTCTTTTCAACAATGAGATAATTCAGATCAGTTTCAATTTCTTGTGATGAAAAGAGACATCTGCATCCAAAGAAAGGACTGTGGGGACTGAATGAGGATCATGACCTAACATTCTCACTCTTTTTGTTGTTGTTTGCTTGCATTTTGTTTTCTTTCTCATTTTTCCCTTTTGATCTGTTTGTGTGTGTGCAACATGATAAATGTGGAAATGCATATAGGAGAATTGCACATTTCAACCTATATTGGATTATTTGCCATCGAGGGAGTGGAGAGAAGAGAGGGGAAAACATTTGGAACACAAGGTTTTGCAAGGATGAATGTTGAAAATTATTTATGCATATGTTTTGAAAAGAAAAAAAGCTTTAATAATTAAAAAAATAAAGAACTGAAAAAAAGAACTCCCCCTTCCTCTCTTTGGGTGCACCAATACCAGAAACCCCACTACCCCAAAATTCAGAGTTTAGTGGATCTCCACCGAGCTCAATTTTCTATCAGCTCCAACCATGGGTAAATGGTCCATTTTTGTTATTAAGGACAACATAAATATGAGATGCAGTGGAGCAAACTATAGAGAAATGGCTTGGGAGTAGGCTTCTGACCCTGAGGAAGTGATTGAAACACTCTGTGGTCCAGTCAACTCACTTGAGACTCTTAGTTGCAGAGGAGATGGGAATGTAGATTGGTTTCCACATGAGGAATTCCTCAAACCAAGTAAATCATATAACTGGTCTCTCAAGACTTTACCTTCCTTTTAGTTGCTGTCTTCTCTACTGAAAATATAATAATAAGTAACATTTATAGAGCATTTTACAAATTTTTACAAATTTACAAATATTTTCCCATTTTATCCTCAAAACATTACTTGGAAGTAGGTGCTATTTCTATCCCCATTTTATAAATTTTTTTAAAAATCATAAATAAATAAATTTATAAATAAACTGAGGCAGTTTCCTTTAAGCTCAGTCCAGAGGCCACCTCTTCCATAAGGCCTTCCTGATTAACCCTAGTTGCTAGTGCTTCTTCCCCCAAATTACTATGCATTTATTTGGCTATCCTAATTTTGTTTTCCTTGATCAAATCAATCAATCCTCAACAAATAAGCAAACCATGTCCCAGGAACTGTGTTAGTTATTAGGATAAGAACTAGGATGGGAATGGTTTCATTTTTTCATCTTTAAATCCCCAGTGCTTTTTGATTGATTGTTATTTTAATGAATTGGCAAGACAACTGTGTGTAGAGATCTCTGAATAAAGGAGAGATCCAGGAAGACAGAGCTGGCTGTGTTTGTTTGACTTTTCACATCTAACTTTTCCCTCAGGTAGACAGGCATACAGAAATTTACATACATACACATACACATACACACACACACACACACACACACACACACACACACACACACACACACACACCCCACAGAGTTTCTGGCTACATAGCCATGCAAACAAAGGACCAAGGTACACAAACATACAAGATATATGAGTATAAGTCATAAGATGTCTTATTGCTGGAAGAGAGCTCAAAGAATAGTCCAATTCTGTCATGAGGAAACTGAGGCACAGAACTTTCAAGATGTCATATAGCTAGTAAATATCTAAATCAGGATTACAGCTTAGGTCTTCTTAAATGGTCCACTGTCCTATCCACTATATCATGTGAGTTATCATTATCAACACCATCATTATTACTGCTGTTGCTATTGCTATTATTATTCTTATTAAAAGAAATAGAACCTAGGACTCTTGAAATCACCTCCGAGGTGGTAAATTGTCTCCTTTCCCAGCTTCCTTTTCTGGGCAGTGAACAATCAAGAAATTTGGCCCTAGAGAATGACGACATCTTCTCCAAGCAGCTGCTGTGGCCTGGGCACTCTCTTTGTAGAACTGGGCACAATGAGATCATTGATTCGTAATTCTTTCCCCTCTGCCTTGTTTTAGACTAGGGAGGGATAAATCACCCTTGCGGACCATAAGCAGAGCCATCAGTGAGGTCCTGGGTCTAACCAGCTGCAGCTTTATTAATAAGAGAGGGAGAGAGGATGGAGGATCTTTCTCTCTGATTGGATGGACAGGAAGTACTTGGCGTAGGAGTCACTTCCTTTCACTGGCCCCAAAGCTGCTTCTGCCAGCCGTGGGTCCCCAAGCATCATTCACCTAAATCCAGTTTGCCTCCATTCAAGAATACTCAGGGACATCTGCAAGAAGATGCTCTCCCTCTCAAGGGAAAAGACTCAACCCTGCTAGCTAAATATCTCAGGCTCAAATGTCCTGGTCTAAAAAGAAACCAGACAGAAGAAGCTTGAAATGAGGGTCTGTGCCCAATAATAAATTAGATAATGAAACGCATGGACAAAAGGAAATGGCTGGAATAAGAATTTAGAATGAGAAATGAACCAGCTCTTGTATCACCTTTTTTCTCCTTAAGTTATCATAAGAATCTGTGCTGCTGGGAAGGGGAGCACAGAATCTCAGGAATTTGTTTCTTTGTCCCTTCAACTTGGAAGAAAAAATAGCAAAGGACCATAGGATTAAGAATTCAAAAGAACTTTATGACCGTGTAATCCAGGAGTTTTACTCAGGGTTGATTATCAATGGATTTTATTAACATGGATGTCAGAAGGAACTGGGTTCAAATATGGCCTCAGATACCTACCAACTATGTGACCCTGGACAAGTCATTTAACCACTTTGCCTCAGTTTCTTCATCTGTATAATGGAGATAATAGTATGTCCCAGGATTGTTGTGATGATCAGAAAAGACAATTGTAAAATGTTTGGTATATAGTAAATGTTGCTATTGTACTTGTCATTATTACATGGGGGTGGTAGGAATCGCATCTCTATTTTCATTCACATCTAACTGAAATTTAGCATTTCCTGTTATTAAAAAAAAAAAAAAACTCATTCCAAGAAGGGATCTTTAGCTTCCCCAGACTGTCAAAGGGGTTGACAAAATGCACACACAAAATGGCTAGGAACCCCTTGTCCAGCCCAGCCCTGCTCCTCTCACTGCTGAGGTAACTGAGGTAGAAAAGGCAGATGAGTCCGTTAACAAATAGCAAAATCAGCTCTCTAGCTCCAAATCCAATTCTCTTTTCTGAGAGTTTTTAACCTGTAGCCACTTAATTTTTTTTCTATAATTCTGCTTCAATATATCGGTTTCCTTTGTAATCTTCCAGAGTTATACATTATAAACATTTGGAGGAGGGGTCCATAGGTTAAAGATCATTATCTCACACACACACACACACACACACACACACACACACACACACACGTTAATAATCTGTGCTTTCACCCCAAGGCAGGAAGAATGGGAGCACTGGTAATAGAATGCTTCTCAGAACCCAGGGGAAGTCCCATGGACAATGTAGAGAGATGGCGGGCAAAGCGGGACTTGAGAGACACCAACTACACGGAGTCAAAGAGTCAAAGGGTGAGCCCTGAAGACAAACTTTGCCAACTTTCCAATTTTTCTGAGGGCCAGACCTGAATGTTAGCATAAAAATCAGATAAACTGAGTAAGAAAATGAACTGTTTGCTTCTGCATTTCCTCCTGTTGTTTCTCCCAGCTTCTGTCTTAAACCAGGAAGGAATTGATCTGGAGCAATTCTTAGAAAGATCTAATCTACTACCCTATTTGAATGACCCTATTGTTTCTCCTGTTTAATAGGAGGAGCTAAAGAACATTACTGAGAGATAGCATGCCCTGAGAGTCAGGAACATGTGGGTTCAAATCTTGTCTCTGATACCTCTCAGCTGTCAGACCATAGCTATAACATTTGACCATATGGCCATTCACTTGGGGATATCTATCCTTCTACTACCTAGATTCTTCCCAACTAAAACTGTACCCTTTAGATTCGATTTCCAGAAATTACCCAAGTCCTTGTAAAAGGTAATCCCACTTAGCTTTGAGCTCTTGCCCTGGGACTAAGCTTTCTCGATTATGTCAACAATCAATTTCCCCACTATATCTAGCCAGTTCTAAAGGAAACCATGTTTTATATCATATCTAGCTCTCCAACTGGGCCATCTGCCTTGCCACAGCCATGGGGTCCCTCTAGGAATGGTAATTAAACCAACATTATCATGGCTTTTGGAATCAGTATAACAATCAGCTGCCCTATGGATCAGCTTACTCTTTCTGGGACTGTCCAGACAACTTTCGTTCCCTGGCACAGAGTGGAGATAAATGCTTATCAACTGGCTGACTGTATTGTTGTTTTTCATTATTGAAAGGTAAACTCCCTGAAGGCAGGAATCAACAATGTTATAGTAAAATAGTAAAGGGCATTAAAATGGTGTTTATTTATGTGTTCATTCATACATTGATTCACTTAAACTTAGGGTGACCCAGGCAACCGTCTAATCTCTGACTATGGATGCGCTCCATCAGTGCTATCAAACATGATCATTTTATTGTTTGATTTTCTTGAAATCTTTCTCTTTATACTGAGGGAGGATCATAGGGGAAGTGTTTGTATATTGCAAAATGTGATGCAAAAAAAAAAAAAAGAAAAGAAAGAAAAGAAAAAGAAAAAAAAAAAAAAAGAAAAGAAACCAAAGAAGAAAATACATCAATAAAACTGGAAATGGACCAAAAGAAAGTTGGGTAGCTCACACTTCTTGTTTTCACTTATTACAGTCCCACCCACACCAAGGAACAGCTGTATTCTTCTCTGGTTTTCTCCTTGTCCCTGTTGGAGCTTAAACAGCTCTTTTCATCAGCTTTAGCATTCCCTGTAATCCTCAATTTGTTCTGTGCTTTAGCATTCCTGACATGATTCTTAGAGGACTTTGTATTCGTCCTCTGTTTCCTGCCTTTGCTTCTGTCTTGTACACACAGCTTTTAAAAATCTGAGCTGGTTGATGAGTTCCCTGTATATTCATATCAGTCTCTTTGGATAGCTCCTTCTCCCTTTCGCTTCCTTATTGGAATCATTTGTATTTGTTAGAATTTCACTTTTGAGAATGTCCCATCTCTCTTGTATTGACATCTTACCTATCCTTTCTTTGAATTCCTGGAAACCTGCTCTCTCAAAGCCCAATGTACATGTCAGACTGTACTCAACGTTTCTCCTTTTATCTAGTATGAAATGTAATCTTATATTGTTTCTGCTTCTTTCCTTTTTGATTTCAGCAACCAGTTTATCCACATTGGTCAGAATCGGGCCCAAAAAAAGTGGTTCCCCTTGTTACATCCTCTATGTTCAGAGAGAGAAAATTAGCAACAATTCAAACATTTCATTTGCTTTATGGCTAGTAGAGAATGGCTCCAGCAGATGCTAAGGTAGCTGAAATCGCCTATCAATTTCCATAGTCTATCTCTGAGCTGGCTTTGTAATCTGCATGAGGAATTAATCATTACTCATTTCTATAAAATACTCCCAGCCCAGTATTGCTTTATTTCTCTTTCCTTTGATTCCCACTCATCTGCTCTCCACCATTCTCTTCTTCACTAACTTGATGGATTTCTATAGAGTGGATTATCTCCAAGAAAGAAGCTTCAGTAGAGTGATAAAGAGGAAAGTCAGAAGGGGTTTTTGAGTGAAATTGAGGCAGGAGGTTTAGACAGCTTTTAAATAAGTTTCCTAATGAAAAGCAAAGAGAAATGACACATTAGGTTCATGGGGTAAAAAAGACGAGATTAGGTTGTTGTTGTTGTTGTTGTTGTTGTTGTTGTTGTTGTTGTTGTTGATGTTGTTTACATAAGATTGGGGAAAGCCAGAAAAATATGGAGGAAGATAGGAGAAAGACAGTGAAAAGGGAGAGATTGACTTGATTGACAAATGAGAGGGGAAATTTTATCTTCCACTCACATTTAGCAACCTTGAACCATAGCTTATCTGACCTATTCTTGTCCAGTTCTTCCATATAATTATCAGTCTTGAACATCTGATCTCCTCACCTATGTGCCACTCTCATTCTGAATAAGTTTTTATACTTCCTGACTGCATGATCTACCCCATAGCCCAGTACTGCAGAGAGAACCCCCTTACTCCTTTCCAGGACATGCACTGAGCTCTTCTCATGCCTGGATCCCTAGAGACATGTAAACTTTGTCACATACAAATGAAGGAAGAACAGCAAGGATCTGCACTAGTCACAGCAAAAGATTTTCTTGCCAGCAGATTTTTCACCTTGCATAACCTAAAGAGTTTGCATCAATCCTGGATCCTTGGCATTTAGTGATAAGACTTGTGGAGTACAAACCTAGTTGCAGAAAATACAAATACACATATTTTAAAAGGGTCATTAATTGCCTCTCCACCCTCACAAAAAAAAAAAACATTGAGCAGAGAAGATTGAAATAGACCCAGATGATTTATTTTTTTGACTATTCTTAGATGGAGGTTTGTCTTTTACTTATGACATTCATCATATCCAGTTCAAAGACAAGGGCACAGTGATAGAAGAGATCATAGAATAATACTTGTGAGAGAGAAAGTTCTTTATAGTCTGAAAGCTTTGTCTTTTCTCAGTTTCCTTCTTTGTAAAATAGAATGTTAGACTAGGTCATCTGAAAGCTTTCATGTCTAGACAGTCAACATCAGTTTTTTAGGGGTCAATGGCTGAGTTATCTGTGATTGAGAATAATTGTTTACTGCAAGCAGGAGGAAGGGATCTGGGTTCTAGGTACTTGGAGCAAAAATGGCAAGCAGATGTGAATTGCAAAATGGAAAATATAAAACGTGTGTATATAGTTGAAAAGAAGAGCCAACATATCCAAGGATCTCACAAGTACAGGTGAGTGTCTAGAAGCCCTCATGTATTAGAAAAGGTAACTCTAAAGGCAGAGTCCAAATGATGAGCTAAAAGATAGGATGAACCAAAAGGAATAGTAAAGCCCTTAAAGAGAAAGCCCTAAAAACCATATAAATATACCCAAGGCAGGTATAAAACATACCTTGTAGTCATTTTTTAAAAGACAAATTCAATAAATGAAAAGAGCCAGCCTTGTAGCCATGGGATGAGATCTTTTCAGAGATTCATACCAGATAGAATTTTAGCAGACTTTGCATTAATTTTGGATATGGAAATTCACTAGATCCCAACTTAACTCCCCCAAATGCTGAAAAGCACTTTCACTGTTTTTAGTACCCTGTGAGTTCCAGACTCTTTTGTCTCTGTGTCGAGTTGAGTCAAGAAATAACTAGAGTTACAGTTGTGCCTTTTGTGGCCCAGGTTCCTAGGCCTAGCAGAATAACCCAGTAGGCCTGAAGCACCAAGAAGAGGAAGCCCATTTCCCAAATGTCAGACAAATTCACTGTGGTATATCAAAATACCTCTCCCTTCCTAAATACTTAACCCTCCTTCCCCGGGAGACAGAAAGGAGAGGGGTGGGGGGCAGATCCTAAACCCTTGGTCATACCTTTGGTAAGAAGATATCAGCTGCTTACTGTGGCTGATGTCAGACTGACCATAAGAAAAATGGGTTTGATGATGATGGAGCTGTCCAAGGTGGCAGCTGAATCAGCAAACTAATAGGGGTGATGATGATGCAGCAGATTTTGTGAGAATGAGAGGTTCAGTGTTGAGAACAATGACATTGGATATGTTAAAACTCAGGGACTGAGGAGGACTAAGAAGGATCTGGAAGGCAAATAGAAGCCAGAAGATGAAAAGGAAGCATTCTATGTAGTTTCCTAACTTCATTATTATTCTTAATAACTATGATCCAATCTGTTGTTTCTACCTGCTGAAATAGTAGAAGCATTACCAGCATCCTTTAATATTCAGTGTCCTTGGACCAAATTCCCTCACCCCAGCCTAGTTATGGCTCTGCAAACTGAATTCATCAAGAATAGAGCTAATGATGGCTGACAATTTGTCATGCATAGCATGTGTTTCCACAGAATATCCTCTTATGACATTGTATGTGTGAATTCACTTTACTCCATCTTTTCATTGAGAAATGATACTATTATATGCAGAGAATCTTATAATTTCTAGGAATTTATAACTCGCTGATTATCTGCCTCCATATTTATAACTTGAGACCCATTTACTGGGCTGTCTTTATCCCATGCTATTAATGTTTTGTGGGGGCTGTTTGTTTTGCTAATTAAACCATAGTTCTACTAAGGTCAAGGTCATGATCTATATCCCTGTGTGGGCCAGTTAACTGGGATATGACCTGTTCCTGCAGATAGTAATCTGAGCCCCCACCAGTGTCACAAATGCATGCTCATAGCATGTGGGATAGAGTGTGGATAGGGATCAGCGTCAGCTCATCTTCTGAGTAGAAACACTTGCCAAAGCTCTCCTTCTAATGAAAGTGAATACAAGCATTATTTTCAGACAGGAAAAATAGCCTGAATGCTCATAATGTATAGTGAAAGCATTTTATTGTAGAGGTCTTGATATAATGTCCATATGGAGAGCAAGTTAAGGAACATGAGGAGCTGAGGATGTTTACACTGAAGAAAAAAAACTTGGTAAAGCCATATCTTCAAGGATCACCACACATAGAACATGATGGAGTCTATGCTACTTGGCCCTAGAGGGCAGAAGGAGGAAAGGTGGATAGAAGAACACAAATTGACTTCCCTGAGATCTTCAAGCAATGACTAGGCAGCCCTTCATCAGGGCCTCTGAGGGTCCTTCTTTTTTTTGTCAGATTCTTTGATCCTGATCTTCTATGTGAACCTATCAATTGTACCTGACATTGACCTGGAAATTGGGAGATTGTGAATCTGAATAAGTCTCTTCCTTCCCCAGGGGTGCTTTGGAGACACATCAAATAGCCAAGAATCAATTGTTAAAATTTTCAGTGTGAGCATTTACACCTCAGAAATCAGTAAATGCTACACATTAAGGTTTGATTTCTCATTTTGTTGATTGTCTAGACTTAATAAAGGGAAAGAGAAAATGTTAATTTTCAGCAGATTAAGCTGAAAAAATGTATTAATACATAAATATTTTCCCCCAGAGAGTTGAGTGTTAAAACTTAACAGCATATTCCTGCCTGATACTGCTTTCCTCCTCTCCAGTCATTTTAAAGCCATTTATTGATTAATTAATTTCATTAATATAGGAAATAGCCAGTAAAGAAACTCCTTTCCAATGCAGATCTGAACCTTCTGTGTACTCCATAATCTCTTGGGGTTTTAATTATTTTATGTTTAATTCATGGAATAAAACAAAATGGTCCATAAGAGTATTTTTTTTAAGATGATTTATAATCTTAGAGAGCTATCTGGGACATTGAAAGGTAAATGATTCATCCAAGATCACACAGCCAGTATGTCAAAGGCTGGATTAGATTCCAATTCTTACTAACTTTGAGGCTATCTCTCTACACTGTTCCATGGATTCCTCTGACATCAACAACAGCTGACATTTGCAGGATTGTCCAACTTAGGATCCACAAAATCCAGACACATTCTAGTGAGTCCATGAGCCTGGATAGAGAAAACCAATGACATCTTTATTTCTCTTAACCTTTGTTTTCCTTTGAAATCTTACATATTGTACTTTATGTATTTAAAAGCATGATCCTGCTAAGAAGTCTAATTACCAAAAGTCTCCATGAACAAAAATGCCTAAGAACCCTTCTAGCAATCCAAGGTTTCCAAAACTCTCCAGACAGGTAAATGACCGGAATAAAATAGATTCTTAAACAGAAAATTGATCCTCACAACAGCCTTTTATGAGGATATTACAGCCATTGTTAATTCCATTTTACAGATAAGGAAAAGGTGATTTATAGAATTCAAGTGACAATGGTCACACACCAGTGTGTATTAGTGGCAAGATTTGAACCCAGATATCATTGATTCCCAGTATGGTTAGTATTCTTTCCATGAAACCATGCTTTCCTTCTATAAAACTGAGCATGTGCAGAAATAATTTCCAAAATCTTATGTTTTATGGCTCTCTTAGTCAAGTACTGAATTGCCATGGTATGAAGAGCCCATGGAGAGAATAGGAATGACATATAGGGGCTACTCAGTCTCCACAAGTCCAGAGGGACCCAGAACCTAAACAGAAATCTTCAACATTCCAGAACCAGTCATTCCAACAGGCAAAATATACAAGGAGAGACTTGGCAAGAGAAAACTTAGCAGCAGAGATGGAGTTGATCACAAACCAATTAAATACATTCCTTTTCCCCACCAGCACCTCCAACCACTGTCAATTGTAGCAATTGACATGTCTTGTCCCAGTCTGCTCAGCCATATTGGTCCCTGCAGGGGGCTAGCCTTCCTGGAGCACTGTAATGACAGACCTTGGAAATTGGGTTACCAGAAAAACCATCTTTCATTTCTTCCTTTTAAGAGGAAAACTACTGAATAGAGGACTTTTTTTCTTTTTTTTTCTTTTTCTTTTTGTTCCCCCTTCAGATTTGTTAACTCTTGGGAAATGCTATCTTTCAAATAGCACTTTAAACCAGGCTGGGGGAATTGGCAGGAACACGGGGGCCAGGAAGCTGCCAGTGATGAGTTTTTAATTCCGGCTGCATTGTGAGCCCATTCAGACAGTGTTCCAGTATCGTGTTCACTGACACTTCAATTATCCGGCTTTTCAGTCTTCCTCCATCACAAAGAGCACATCTCATTTTTCAGATGCAACCACAGGCTGAGCTCTAATCTTCATTTTCCAGAAGCAGCAGAGGGTGGGGGCCTTAAGGGAGTGTGGGTTCATGAGAGTGTGAATGCTAAGATGGATGGATGGAGAGGGAGACAAGATGGAATGCTGAGGAGAGAAATATTATTGAACATCTGCTGAACCTGATACAGAGGATCATAGATATGAAATGGGGGGAGGATCTCAAGACCCCCCCCTACTCCAGCCCCTTCATTTTGCAAAACAAGCCAATGGAGATTATGTGACTTCTCTATGGTCACACTCAGTCTTCCTAACTCCAAATCAGATCCCTATGAATTGTATCACTTAGCTGCCACATAATGAGTTGCCACTAAGACCATGAATCAAAGAGTTCATACAGAATTTAATTGATAGAAGAGTTTTTCTCACTTGGAATTTACTATTCCAATGAAATCAAAGGTCAGGTAATAAGAAAATAAGCAAAGTGACAAATAAAATAAATAAACACATAAAATAGAGAGGGAGGGAGGAGAAAGAAGGGAAGAGGGGAGAAAGAAGGAGGCAAGATAGAAACAGAGGAGAGACACACAGAGAGTGACAGAGAGACAGACAGAGACAGAGAAGAAAGAGGAAGAGGAGGAGGAAAAGAAGAAGGAGGAAGAAAGGAGGAGAAAAAGGAGGAAGAAGAAGAGGAAGAGGAGGAGGAGGAGGAGAAAGAAGAAGAAGAGGAGGAGAAAGATGGATGAATGAATGAATGAAAATGGCCCAGACCCTGTACTGCATTTTAGGAATATAAAGATGAAAATGAAGCAGTCTCTGTTTTGAAGTTTGCCTTCTATCAAAGGAGACAACATTTACCCACATCAGTGTACACCACACCAAAAAATGTGTTCTCTGAGCCACGGTGGAAACAGATAAATTTTTTCTATATTCTATGTCATTAAGTAATTCTATAATTAGGCAAGAAAGCATGGTATAAAGAACACTGGGTTTGGAGTTAGAGAAGCTGGGTTCAAATATCAATTCTTCCACTTATTACCCAAATGACCTTGGGCAAGTCTTTTGTGAATGTAGGAGTGTTGAATTAAATCACCTCTAAGGTTCCTATATTCTCATAAACATGGGGGCTAAAGATCCAGGAGAACCATATTAAGAATCCATGGCCACATTATCATTTTCAAAGGCCATGACTGGGTATGATCTTATAGTAGAGACTAGGAATTCCTGAATCTCCCCGACTCTTGGTAACATTTAACTCTTTTGAATATTTGTTCTTCTTTAACACTCTTCCCTCAGCAGCTGAGACTTAGCATTCCAGTGATTCTCCTCCCACCTAACAGCTCATTGTTTCTTTCTTTCTCCTTGGATGGCTCAGCCTTTCAGCTGGACCTTGACATGTGATCATCCTGAAAGACTTCATCTTTATACCTCTCTCCTCACACTTCTTCACTCCTCCATCTGTCCTCTCTTTTTTTAATGATCTTGCTTCCATTTAATTTTTATTAGACCTCCAAATTCAGATCTTTTCATCCTAACACCATGATCTTCTTCCAGATCAGGGGTTCTTAATCTTTTTCCACTTATGACCCCTTTTTTGTTGGAGAAATTGTTATGTGACTGTAGGAATATAAAATAGGTATAGAAATCAAATATTTACTGATAATAAATCATAATTTTATGACCCCCAATTCAGTGATGAAACCCCATGTGAAGTCACAATTCATAGTTTAAGAAATTGGACTCTAAGAACATCAGTCCCCACATGGCAACCACTGGATGCATACCTTCACCTCTTTTGCTTTGTTACCTCAAATTAAACATGTTCAAACTAATCTCATATATGGTAGTGTAGAAAGGGCTTGAGACTTGGAGTCAGGAAAACCTGGGTTCATTATCACATCTCTGATATCTAATGGGATGTGTGATCATGAATTAGTCGCTTAACAATTCTCTGCCTCAATTGTCTCACCTGTAAAACAACAGACATGGACATTTAAGGTTCTTGATCTCTAAACCTATGGTTCCTTTAATTCAGTTTCAAATATTTTTTTAAATCCATACAGTAGGCAGTGGATAGAGAAGATTTGGCCTTGGAACTGGGAAAACTCAAGTCTTCAACTCATGCTTCAAAACATGCTGGTTATGATCACGGGCAAATCACTTAATTTTTCCAAGCTCTAGAAATTCTTTAGACTTGCAGAAAAAAAAACATTGACCTGCATCAGCAGAGAAAGTTTTTTTGTGCCAAAAAAATAAGACATGCAGACCCATTTGGAAAGTGGATCTAATAATGCCAATCATTCCTACCTCATTGGTTTGTGGTGCTCACAGACGATAAAAGTCCTGTGTTAATGATAGAAGATTATAGATGTAGAACTTGATGAGACCATAGAAAATGTCAGGTTCAACTTCTTCCCATTTTAGAAATGAGGCACATATTAGTTAAGTGATTTTTCCAGAATCACACAGTTAGGTTGAGTCTGATATAGGATGTGGACCTAGGTCTTCTTGATTGCAAGTTTAGCGCCCTATCCACCCCCCACCTTGTCTCTCAGTTTGCTATTATTGCTTTTTTATTTTGTTCTCCCTACCCCCTCCAACTCAGAATAGCATATTCCCATAATACTTCAATTTCTCTTGATGGGTACCTATTTTCTCCCTATCATCCAAGCTTAGTATCATGGAATCAACTTATAATCATCTCTTTCCTTCACCATTCCCCACCCACACTCACACACCCAATCAATTACCTTGTCTTATTGACTTGATTTCCACCCAATGAATCTAATCACTCTCCTCTCCACTCCCACTGCAATCATCCTAGTTTAGATTCCCATTATTCCTTCATCAGTTGTATTGCAGTAATCTCCTGTCTTGTTTTTCCACTCTAATTCATTCATCTAGCTGATCATGGAGTCCTCCTAATGCACCATTCTGACTTCATCACTCCTTTCTTTTTTTCTTTTAAAATGTATTTATTTATTTACTAATATTTCCCCCAGTTACACTCAAAACATTTTTTTTTTGCTTATGTTTTTAAATTTTTTGACATCTAGGTTATCTCCCTTATCCCCACCCACAATTAAGAAACCACTTGTGAAGTTATCCAAGTCATTTTCATAAAAGTCAAGTTGAATCATTACTTTCCTTAGAAAAAATAAAAATTTTAAAAAAGATTGCACTGGTTCCTCACTATTTAAAGGATTAGCAATAGACTCCTTTTTCCTGGCATTCAAGGCCCTCCACAATAAATCCCAATTTATCTTTCCAGTTTTATCTCAGACATTTCCTCAGATCTTTTACATTTAAGTCAAACTAGTTTACTTACCATCCCTGCTGTTGTTGTTTGTCCTTTGTGATCATGACATCAGGGAGGTGATGACATGCAAATTAATTGGACTGGAGTAAGGGAGGGCTTGTTCTATCAATTTTGTGACAGTATATGCATTGTTACAAAACCCAGAATCCCCCAGGGTAAAACATAAGATATATTTTCTCAAATCTTTTCCAGTGTTGAAAATTTTTAAATGGATTAAAATTCTTCAAAATTGATACAAATCAATCAGCATTTATTAAGCATTTACTGTATATAAGATATAATGTTAAATTCTGTGGATCCATAGATGAAAACAATCCCTGCTTTCAAAGAATGTACAGTCGAGTATGGAAAATGAAGGATATGCACAAGTAGTTACTTATACCAGAGGAAATTAGGAAAGATTTCATGTAGAAGATGATGCTAGAGTAGAGTCCATCTCCAATCCTTCACTCATTATTACTATCCCTCCACCCAATTTCTGCCTGCTAACAGATGATAGAGAGCCCAGGAAGCCACTAACCACTAGCAAGGTCAATGGATTCCTGACTAGCTTTTCTCAGACTTCCCTCACTGAAATGAACCTCTAATGGATGTCTCTGATGTAAGAAAAGGGCATTGGGGATCTCAGGGATAGTGAATCTGGACTTTCCAACTTTTGAATAGCTGGAAAGAGTACAGCAAAAATGACACTGGAATTATGAGCGATGGATTTACCTGGTTTGGTCCAAAAGGGAAGGAAACTCTTGGCATAGTGAATCTAGACTTTCCAACTTTTGAATAGCTGGAAAGTGTACATCAAAAAGGACATTGGGGTTATAAGAGATGGATTTATCTGGATTGGTCCAGAAGGGAAGGAAACTCCTGGAATGGTGAATCTGGACATTCCAATTTTCAAATAGCTGGAAAGAGTACATCAAAAATGACATTAAGGTTATTAGAGATGAATTTTTCTGATTTGGTCCAGAAAGGAAGAAATTCCAGGAATGATGAATCTGGACTTTCCAACTTTTGAATAGCTAGAAAGAGTACAGCAAAAATGACACTGGAATTATGAGAGATGGATTTACCTGGTTTGGTCCAAAAGGGAAGGAAACTCTTGGCATGGTGAATCTAGACTTTCCAACTTTTGAACAGCTGGAAAGTGTACATCAAAAAGGACATTGGGGTTATAAGAGATGGATTTATCTGGATTGGTCCAGAAGGGAAAGAAACTCTTTCATGTGACAAATGCCAAAGAATTAAAAAGAAACTTAGCTTTCAGTGGGATTTCCATGGTGTTTGCCTGTCTGAGAAGGGAGGAAAAAGAGAAGGATTGGAGACATAAAGGTGTCATAGGCAGGGTAATAAGGACTAAGTGGGGTAGCCTAGGGACCTCAATCACTGAATATTCATCCCTCACCCCCTTCTCTTTCTCTTATAATATTAAAGTTTTAAAGCTAAAGGAACCTTAGAAAACATTGAGTCCAACCCTTCCCTTTACAGGTGAGGAAACTGAGGCTTTGAAAGGTTAAGTGATTTGCCCATAGTCCCACAGTGAATAAATGTCAAAGGAAGGATTTGACCCAAATTCCAGCACTCCATCCAGTTATCAGCATTCTGTCCTCCTCCTTGCTTGCTTGGTGTTTCCTGAGGGGATTTCCCATTCCCTTTCACTTTATCTGTCTTTCTCTGGAGCCTCAAAGCTCGGAATTTTCTCATTCAGCTCCAGGCAAACAGGCTAGGAGACAGCCTCCAGGACCTAGGAGAGTGGATAACTTCTCTGTACTGTCTCTGCCTTTTAAAGAAAAGGGAAAACATGTTAATTAGCAACCAATTAATGGACTTTTGATATTTTAATTATTGTGTCAGAGATTGGCTGTCTGCAAAATAGTCCACATTAATTGAATCTTTTTAATAATTCTATAAACGCTTCTTTCCTCCTTGATGTACTGGTTTAAGGAGAAAAAAAGGTTGCACAGTCTTATAGCTCAGTAATTTGAGTTAATGGCATGAAGCCTTCACTGGGCTTTCATATGCTTATTGAACCAGTGATCTCTTAATACTTCATTAGACTTTTTTTTTCTTTTTTTGAATAATTGTCACACGATGGCCTTTTTTATTTCTAAGTGGCCTGTGCTATGACAAAAGGAATCTTTTGGGGAAGCTTCCTGGGAGAAGAGACTACTGGTTAGTTTTCTAACTAACCTGTGATTAGGAAAATTATAGGATTCTGCATTGACATGGGAGGGAACCTTGGAAGGTTCAGCATGGTCCTTCCCTACTTCCTGTCATCTCCCAAACACCCAGAACCTAATACCGAAGCAAAAAATGTGGGATCATAGATCTAGGAAAAAATCCCAGAGGCCATCGTTTTATAGATGAAGAAAGTGGAGCTCAGAGAGTCTCATTGACTTACCCATAATCACACTGGTAATTTGAACTTGGGTGATCTGACTCTCCCTCCTGTGCTCTTTTCATCTTATGACATGTTGCATTTAGGAACTGAGGCCCCATAAATTCACCCGAGCCATTCTGTACCAACTTCATCAACCGCCTGTGCAGAATGAGGCATGGCTGTTCAAAGCAACTAGAAGAGATGGTGGGTGGAGAGCTGAGATTGGAGCTGACAGATTGATCCCAATGGTTTTAGGCAGCTTTGATCGCCAAGAAATCAATTGGTCATTAGGATGACAGAGCTGGATGGACCGATTGATTGCTTGGAGCTTTACCATCAAAGTGGCTGGAACCACTAGCCAGAGCAGAAAAATGTTGAAACAGTGGCTCTGGGAAGAGACAACTAAGTCATTTATGATCTTTACATTTAGACCTTTTCTGCTATTGCACATAGCATCAATCACTTTCTTAGAGATTAAAAAGAAGAAGAACTTAAAGGGAAAGGATGCCAGACTTTAAAGTTACAGAGAACCTATTAAGAATCTTCTTCCCAGATGAGTTGCTGATCTGAATTGTAAATGGAATTTCCACACTGGGAGTTTCTTAAATGTATGAAATTACAGATCTGGGACAAAGAAAAAATAATTTTGTGGAAAAATAAGAACAGTGGCAATACCAACATACTATGATGGATTATTCCTCCATTCCATGATAGATTTCCTAAAAGTGGTAGATTCCATCTATTAGGTGGGAGTATGTTTCAGTGCAAAGAGCACAGGTTCTATAGTAAGTAGATCTGGGTTCAAATGCTACTGTTGATATTTAGTACTTGTATGACCTTGAATATGCCACAAGCTTCCTGTGCCTCAGTTTGCTCACATGAAAATCAAAGTGTTTAGGCTACATGACCTCTGAGGTTCCTTGAAGCTCATGAGCCTATGATGCTAACTGTAAGTCTTGCATAAATAGTCCTACATGTCAACTGTGTTCCAGATGTCACCATAGCTGGCCTTTTCTGATTGCCTCTGTTCCTCTTCAAATTGGGGCAGCTGGGTGGTGCAGTGGAAAAGCACCAGACCTGAAATCAAGAAGACTCTTCTTCCTGAGTTCAAATCTAGCCTCAGACCCTTATTTGTTGTGTGACCCTGGGAAAGTCACTTTACCCTAATGACCTCAGTTTCTTCTTCTGGCAAATGAGCTGCAGAAAGAAATGACAAATCTCTCCGATCTCTTTGCCAAGAAAACCCCAAATGAGGTCATGAAGAGTGGGACATTATTAAACAACAACAACAACCTTTGTATAATTATTGTATGACAATTTGTATATCTTCACATTTCCTTATTTATCTATCTATAGGTTATATAGCTATACACAAGCTCTCCCTAACCCCCAAGGAGAAAATAAATTCCTTGAAGGTAGGTTTTATTTCACTTTTTGATTCTATGTCCCCAGCATCCTAGCTCATTGTCTGCCATAGAATTAGCACTTAGTAAATGTTGGATTTTATTGAATTGAATAGCAGGTGAGCAAGAATGCATATAAACAGCCATGTTGAAGCACTGGCTCTTATTGTTTTCATTTAATAAATATCAATTAAATCATTCATCCAAAAAAAACTATCATAGAAACAAATGTTATTCAGTACTTATTAGGAACAAGGTACATAGCACATTTCTTCGGAATGTGAACTTCATAGGATAGTGGAATGTCCAGAGCCCAAACCATATGAGGACAGGTTGAAAGAAACTGAGTTGTATAAAGTGAAAAAGGGAAAACTTAGAATAGAGGAAACCCATCTCCCAATATTTGAATCATTGTCACTTAGAAGATGAATGGATTTCCCCTACTTTTTGCCCTGGGGAAGGAGGTGATTACAGTGAAGAGAAATTACAGAGTAGTAGCTTTAACATTGATTGAAGGAAACATTTCCTAACAATTAGGACTGTTCAATAGTGAAATGGGCTTCCTTGCTAGGAAATGGGCTCCTTTTCTCTGGAGGTCTTCAAACAAAGGTAGCATTCAGGGACAGATCGAACCAAAGGACCTCTGAGCTTGAATAGAATTAAATGAGAGCAGATGACGGCAAAGTTAAATTGAATTTAAATATATAGATTAGGAGAGTTTAGTAAAACTGAACCTGACTGAATTCAGTGAAAGATATCCCTGTACAAACAAGGCTGAAAGAAAGTGGCTTTTGATTGGTTGCTTTGAGAAGACAGTTGAACTGGCAGAAGGAGCAAAAGTCTGGTTTGCCCTTTGCAAACTAGCTCCCTAATTCCAAATTAGTTTCCTAATTAGGATGCATAAATTTTACTTGGTTAATCACATTTGAATGTTCAAAAGCAGCCCATTATCCCTAGGAATCCTGGGTAAATTAAAGGATGTTTCTTTTATCTGAGTGTGTTATTGTTGCTGTTCAGCCATTTCAGTTATATCTAACTCTTCATGAAACCGTTTGCAATTTTCTTGGCAAAGATTCTAGAATGTTTTGCCATTCTTTCTCCAGCTCATTTGACAGATGAGGAAACTGAGGCAAACAGGACTTGCTCATGGTCACACAGCTAGTGTCTGAGGCCAGGTTTAATATGGGGCTTCCTGACTCCAGGCCTGGTATTTCATCCACTGCACCCACCCAACTGCCAAATATTTCCAGAAGCTGACTTTTAACATGTTTTCAGGATCTGGGCTTCCCTAAAGAGAAACATGCCAGGAAAGCTATGCAGTGTTTGGAAGTCTAGGAAGGATTTCTCTATCTCAACTCTTACCTCCTCTTTCATCCAAAGAACCTGGAAAAGTGACATATTGGTAACTACCACCTTGGAAACCAGAGAACTGTTTCTCAGGTGGGAGGGTTAGCCACAGATCATCAGGATCACCACAACAAACTATCATTCAATTAATTTTTAGTAAGTAGTCTAAAATAAATTCACAACAGAGGTTTTTTTTTTGTTTGTTTCTACTTCCTTTGTTCCTCAACCAAATATTTTATACTATTCTCCTCACTACCTACTCTTCCCCAAACATAAGAAGCAGTACAGTCACAGTGGAAGCAGCAATGACCCTTAAATGAGAAGTCACTGCTTCTGAGATAATTTATTGCCCATGTCACCATAGGTGATTCGCCTACCTTTATTAAGCTTTCATTTTCTCATCTGCAAAATAAGAGTCTTGGTCTGAGATCTCTTCCAGATCTCAGATCCTTCCAGTTCAAAGATTTTCACATAAGATTAACTTCTGGATATAAGCTGCTATTCTGCTTTTCCCTTCTATTTAATCTCTTCCTTTTGAATAAATTATAAGCTTATCATTATTATTATTACTACTACATACTGTTTATATACTTATTGACTCAACACTAAAGAGGAAAATCACTATATACAGCCCCCTAGCTTTTCAGTTTCTGTGGGAAACCTACTCCATTATGCTGAGATCCTTTGACTGATTCATTGAAATACTGTTCATTCAAAAGGAGATGCAATTAGTCAGTGGGTGGGGGATCCAAGTTAAGTTCTAATTGGGGGATACAATACAATAATAAACTATAAAAAACATTTATTATGAATCTACTATGTGCAGACAATTCCTGCTCCCAAGTAGTTTACAATCAAATGGAAAGGAGGAGTAACTAAGAGATACCCATCTTTGTCTGTGGAGTTGAAACCAAGCAGAGTTGCAGATGGAAACTGGAAATTGCTTTGCAAAGTTTAGATCCCAATTTTCTCCAAAGGAAACCTTTGGAAGGAGTTCAATGCTCTCTTGTCCAGCTCTCAAGTCACTAGAGAGAGCAAGCTGAGGAAGCTGGGAAAGTGGAAAGTTGATTTTGTTTATCCTTTACTAGCCAAAGCTGAGTTAGCAGCTTGGTGATAAGATTCCCAGTGGTCAGCTTATCTTCGGTGGGACATCATGTTCCAAGCATGGGCTTAAAACAAGCAGGGAGGCCGAAATCAAGCAGGGCTACAGATGAAAGTTTAGTTAGATCCAGCAATTCATTTATCCACTACACAACAAGTGACATCTACTCAATATAGATAAAGCTAAGAAAGAGAAGATTACAACATAGTGATGAGTGAAAGTAGGGAGTTTACTCAATATTTGTACCCCAATAGAGCAAGCACTAACCTTGAAGATGTAGATGAGGGGGAAGGAATAATATCTTAGCAAGTGATGAGACTTATTATCCAATATTTAGTCACTTTCTAATGATCTCTAAATCATTAATGTCTTTTTTTTAAAATATGGCACTTGGTACTAAACACAATCCTCTAGATGTCTGGCCAGGACAAAGTTTTAACTATGTGCTTTTCTGGTTGACATTATATGACTTGGATGAAGACACAGATGGAATTTTAGGAGATTTGCATATGACACAAAGCTAGACAAAACCACTAATATATTAGGGGAAAGAATTGGTCTTCAAAAGATTTAGGTGGGCTGAAATGATAGGAAGAATCTATGAAGATGAAATTTAAAGTAAGGCATTGCTAAAGCTAAGAAATTAAACTACTCAATGACAAAATGGGAGCGAAACATGACTAAGCTATAGGGAGCTTATATGAAGAAAGATCTGAAAATCTTGGTGAATAATTAGCTATAGGAATCAACAATATGGCACTTGCTAAGAAACCTAATGCAATATTATTGGGATTTCTCTATCACTTTTCATCATATTGTGACGCTATTTGGGGTTTTCTTGGGAAAGATACTGGATTGGTTTGCCATTTTCTTCTCCAGCTCATCATCTTACATATGTGGAAACTGAGGCAAACAGGGTTAAGTGGCTTTCCCAAGGTCACACAGCTAGTGCCTGAGGCCAAATTTGAACTTAAAAAGATGTCTCCAATACTAATTCATTATCCACTTCTCCACTTAGATGTAATATTAGGCTAAATCAGTAAAGATACATTATCCAGAATGAAGGATTTTAAAAGTCACTGTATTCTGCTCTCATCAAACTACAATTGCTCTATGGTGTTGAGTTCAGGGAGCTGAGAAGGGACCTTGACACATTAGAATACCCTCTGAAAGAGGATGGCTGAGATGGTGAGGGTTCCAGAGATGACGTCATATAAGGATTGATTGAAGAAGCTATCAATGCTCAGCCTAAAACATAAAAGACTTACTGGTACTTGGGACACCACCTAGTTTTAAGTATTTAAATGACAGAATTCAGTTTAAACATCACCTCGGAGAGACAGTGTTGCAAAATGAATAGTGTTAGAATCAGAGTTCTACATCCCTGAATGTGACCCTGGACAAGTCATTTAAATTCTCAGTTTCTTCATCTTATAGATGACAGGGTTGATCTCCATGACCTTTAATGTCCCTTCAAACTTTGCTTCTAGCTACATTAAAGTTACTCCTAAATTACCTTTAGGACAGGGACTTAATTTTTTTTTTTGATCCCCAGCATCTGGCAGTCAATTAGATAGTAAATAAGCATTTATGAAGTACCTTATTGTACTGGATATTGTGCTAGTAATCATTGGACACAGTAGACACTTAATAAATTCTTATTTCCTGATTGACTGAGTGAAATTAAACTTATTTTACTACACCCAAAAAGATGGAATTGGAAACCATTCAGATGAAACAACAGAAGGGCAGATTTTGGCTTGATGAGAAGGAAACTTGCCCTTATCATTAAAATTGCTTGAAAGTGGAATGATCAAAAAGTGAGGTCACTATCACTGAAGGTCTACAGGCAGGGGATTGGTGAATATATGTTATCAGCACTACAGAATGGATTTATGTTCAGGTGGGGCCTGGGATGAAAAGACCCTGAATGATACCACTAATTTTCTGCAGGGTGGTTAAACATTCTGGTTATATTTACCTTCCTTCCTTCCTTCCCTCCCTCCCTCTCTCCTTCCCTTCCTTCCTTCCCTCCCTCCATCTCTCCTTTCCTTTCCTTCCTTCCTTCCCTTCCTTCCTTCCTTCCCTTTCCTTCCTTCCTTCCTTCCTTCCTTCCTTCCTTCCTTCCTTCCTTCCTTCCTTGTTTCCTTCCTTCCCTTCCTTCCTTCCCTTTCCTTCCTTCCTTCCTTCCTTCCTTCCTTCCTTCCTTCCTTCCTTCCTTCCTTCCTTCCTTCCTTCCTTCCTTCCTTCCTTCCTTCCTTCCTTCCTTCCTTCCTTCCTTCCTTCCTTCCTTCCTTTCTTCCTCTTCCCTCCTCTCCCCTCCTCTTTTCTTCTTTCTGGCAGTATGTTTTAATAGAAAGAATGCTGGACTTGGACCCTAAAGACCTAGTATCAGGTGTCAGCTCTGCCATTTATTAGCTGTGTGACTTTAAGCAAATCACATGACTTCTCTGAAGCTGTTTCCTAATCTGCAAAATGGGAATACAGATGTTTCTGACACAAGCCTTACAGAATCATATAGAGAATGAAATGAAAATTTTATCAACTAAGTACAAAATAACCATTTTTAAATCAAAAAGAACTATATCAATTTTAAGTGTTAAAGATGAAACCTCAAAGAGATTTCAGCTCTCTTTAATTGTGCAAGATTTAATAAAGGAATTTAGTAATTATTTCCTGCATCCATAGAGAACTGAACAAGAGAAAATGAAATGAAATTAAAGTGGGGGAGATTTAAGAGACAGTGTAGATGGTCTCCAAAAGCTTTTTGTTGTTGTTGTATTTTTATTATTTAAAAAAAAAGAGAGAGAAAAGACAACCATCTGGAACATGTTGTTTAACTTTTAGCTTAATTAAAAATCAAGGGCTAGCACTGTATCACTGGCCAAGATTATTGACAATGGATCTAAAGTCAGAAGGCCTGCTCCCAAATATCAGTTGGATATTATACTAGCAGCAGATAATTTCCTCAGTGGATAGAACACCAGCCCTAGAGTCAGGAAAACCTGAATTCAAATTCAGCCTCACTTAGTTGGTGATTAGCAATGTGATTAGCACAGTGCCAGTACATAGTAGATGCTTAATAAATACTTGATTCCTTCCTTTATCCTTCCTTCCCTCCTTTTCTATCTTTCTTTGTATCATTAGCATATACCACAGTGCCCAGAACATAGTAGGTGCTTCATAAATGCTTATTGACTAAATTTGAGAAATGTTATAGGTTAGTCTGTAGAGCTGCCTCTATAGCCTGGCTGTCAGTGACAAAGATGGCAAAGCATGAACCCAGCAATCCCCTTTACCCTTCACATATGCTCCAAACAAGGAAGATGGGGGAGTAAGGCAACCACAGCAGAAAGAGCACTGGATTTATAGTCAGAAGACCTGTATTCAAATCCTGCTTCTACACTATGTAACCTTGGTCAAGTCAGACCTCTCAGTTTCTCCTCTGCACAATAACAGGATTGAATTAGATGGCAGTTTATGAGCTGAGTTATGTAACCTCTCTGTGATCTCCTTGAGCAGACCAGGGCAAAATCTGGGGTTTATGTGAGGATGTACCCATTCTTGAGGATTGCAAGGCTAAGGGTCAAGTGGCAGTTTCAAGTGGTGTTCTGTGAGTTTCTCTGCCAGCCTTCTCCTGGAGAAAGCATCCTCAGGGGAAGAGAATGACCTCACTTTTCTTCAATTATCACAATCTTGAAATGAGGGTGTAAATTAAATCTTTTCATTTCAAATCCTGTTTTCCCACTGATTCACCTGATTTCCTTTGAGCAGACTTTGCTTTTATTCCTTTTTATCCTTTTAGGGGCAGTAGCTCCTAATACCAGAACTTCCTACCGCCCAAGATTTCTCTAAACAACCTAAAATACACTGGAGTAACCTAAAGGACCCCCTAGCCACAGTGAAGTTCTTTTGTAAAGCAAAGGATCTTTTTTTTTAATGTTTAATAGCAGAAATTTATTGCTGAAAGTAAAAAAAAAAAAAAGAGCTCAGTTTAAATATATTATTTAAATGAATAAAATAAGTACATAATCAGATCTTTAATTCATTAATTTGCTTTTATTCTCAATCTCCATTTAGTCCTTAGCTATATATTATAGTCATTTATAAATATACTTTCTTCTGTGCTCCCCCCATACCCCACTATGTACCAATTTAGTCTATGCTAACAAAACTTCAATTAGCTTTTATTCCTATCAAAATGATTATGTCTCCTAAAGTAATATCAATAGCCATTAGATACAGTATGAATGTTTTGGATAACAATTTTAATTTAATTTCATGCTCTCATTTCATTCAAATGCCTAATTTCCAAAGGATCTTTTTTTTTAAATGCAAATAATGTTCCTTCTCATGCATCTGACAAATTTGTTCTGTAAAATGCTGTATCTCTTTCGCTTAAAGTGGAGCCATCAATAGTTAGGAGTCCACTGTTAACATTGTACTTTGTACTTTGCAAGCGACTTTATAATCTAGGAAGGGTGGCCCTTGGGTCAACCAATAAGCCAATCAGACAATGGATCCCAAAGCATGAATCAATAAAAATTAAGCAATTGCTCAAATATTTATTAAATTGAGCATATTCTTTGTTGGTCATACTACTAGGCACTGTGCTTTGTCACAAAGAGATTAAAGAAAGAAGAGAGGAGTCTATAGGTAAAAATACAATCACAAATGCACACCTATACATATATATGTATGCATATGCATATTTATATCAGTTCTTTTCATACTTGCCAAAAATTGGACTCTAAGAGTGACAGCAGGCATCCTACTGGGGAATGGCTAAACAAATTGTGAGATGTGAATGTAACAGACAAGTAAGATGCCATAAGAAATAGACAGTTTTAAAGGAAGATCTCTAAAAACTAATGCAGAGAAAAGTGAGCATAAGAATGAGAACAACTTATTCAATGACAAAACTATGGAGAAAATAAGATTGAAAAAGTTTAGAATTCTTATCAATGTGTCAATGAACTTGTAGTCCAGAAGACTGAAGCTGGAACATGACATCCACTTCCTGACAAAGAGGTGGAAGACTTGGAAAGCAAAGGGAGAGAAACATTTCTGAACATGGCCAACAAGAAAATTTATTTTCTTAGATTATATATATTATGAAAAGGGTTCACTTTCTCCCTTCCCCTTTCCCTCTTTCCTTCCACCCTCCCTTTCTCCCTTCTTCCCTTCCTCCTTTCCTTCCTTCCTTCCCTTCCTTTCTTTTCTTCCTTCCTTCTTTCCTTCCTTCCCTTCCTTTCTTTACTTCCTTCCTTCTTCCTTCCTTCCCTTCCTTTCTTTCCTTTCTTCCTTCCTTCTTCCTCCCTCCCTTCTTCCCTCCTTCCCTCCCTCCCTCCCTCTTTTCCTCCCTCCCTTCTTCCCTCCTCCTTCCTTCCCTACCTCCCTCTCTCCTTCCCTGCATCCCTCCCTCTCTTTTCCTCCCTCCCTCCCTTCCTTCCTTCCCTCCTTCCTTCCTTCCCTCTTTCCTTCCTTCCTTCCTTCCTTCCTTCCTTCCTTCCTTCCTTCCTTCCTTCCTTCCTTCCTTCCTTCCTTCCTTCCTTCCTTCCTTCCTTCCTTCCTTCCTTCCTTCCTTCTTTTTACTGTTCAATGGGCACAGGCATCAACAGGAAAGAAAAATTATAAGTAAAACTTATTTTTAAAAGAATAATACTATTTCAGTCAAGTTGGATCAGACATACTGAAGACAAATAGCAAAGTCAGAGGTGAGGAAGCCCCATCTTTAGTCCATCAGATAACATGTATAGACTCTGAAGCTAAAAGTTTAACATAACAGAGCTCACTGAAGTCTGTACACTACTGTAGAAACAACAAATTAGTTGTTTCAATAGCTTTCCAATATCCTCCTCATGCCATATTATGTATTGCAGTTATCTGTACTTGTATTATATTCCATCACTATGCTGTACATGAGAGCCACAAAGGTAGGGACTGTTTGGCAGAGGGGATAGAGTTGGACTCAAAAAAGACCTCAATTTCAATTCTTCCTCTGACAACCCCTTGTTCCCATTGCAATTAGCTCCTAATTGGCCTTTAAGTCATTTCCCACTGATCTATTCCCTATATAACTGCCAAACTGAAACTCCTAATACCTAGGGGGTCTGGCACATAATATTTTCTCCTTCTTCCTTCTTTCCTGAGTATGGTCCTCTGACTCAGGAAGACCAGAGTTCAAGGCCTACTTTTCACACACACACACACACACACACACACACACACACACACCCTTGAACCTCTCAACTTTAGGCTACTCTCAAGGCCATATCCTACAGAAAAGTGCCTGTTTTCTAGAAGGAGTTTCCTCATCTTGAAGTTCTCTATACTAATGAAATGATGGGCCCAATCTTTGTCTCTAAGTGATTTCATAGATCATAGGACCATGTACTTAAAATTGAAAGGAGACCTAAAAGTCTTATAGTCTACATCTTTAAGAGGAGGAAACTAAGTTAAGGAGTAGCTAAAGTGACTTATTCATGGTGACTGTAGTAAATATAGTAAATATCTAAATAAAGTATCCAAGGGCAGGATTTTGAATGTGGGCACTAACATATCAACAACGACTATTTGTTGTTACTATTATTGTTATTGTTATTGTTATTGTTCAGAAACTTGGAACACTGCCTGGTACATACCATAACTGCTCTTTCTTCTGATTGAGTATTATAATCTGCACTTGTTCTGCACATGGTAGATGCTTAATGTACATTAGCTGAATATATGAGAGGCTGAGTGAATTCTCACTTCTCTTTGTGAGTGACTCCTTTTCATCTCTAAGTCTGAGGTATCTTTCAGGCCCAGGACCAAGCTGGGAGGGAGTGGATATTAAAGGCAGCCCTGTGTTTTCTCAGTAAATAGAAAGCATTTGCATTTGGGCCCTAAGATGTTTACTCTTCTGGCAGCTACATTTGCCTTTCTAGCTTCTTCTCAGTTTTAATGTTTGAATGTGACTGAAGAGAGCATGGTTGGCATCCCAATGAGCCCTCATTAGCTACTTCAACTCCTCTAGGGCCAGGCAGGCCAAGGAGTGCACAAACCAGCTCTACCTGGCTTTCAGATCATCCCAGAATGCCCCTCCATCTGGTCAGGCCATTATAAGTCTGGTTTCATCAAAGGAAGCCAGAATCTATCAGATTGTAGCACTCCAGACTGGGGGGGGTCAGAAAGAAAATCTTATCTTTTAGAAATTATCCCACTTAGGCTCTAGACACATAATGTTGCACTGTCCATCCCCCTTCTTTAGTTTCCAAGTTACCTGTTGTAGGGTACTATGGCAACCCTCTATCAGGGATTCATCAATGGCATATAGTGGTATGGACATGGATTCTGGAGTCCGAAAATCTGCATTTGAATCTTACCTTTCTAAATGAACTTAAATAAGTCATCTAATTTCCCCATTTTTAAAATGAAGGAATTCCACTTAAATTCATGTTTGAGGGATGGGTTCTAAGAAGCAATAGCTCAATATAATTGATATAGAAAAGATAGGTGGACATTCACTGGAGATAAGGAAAGAAAGATCAGATTGTAGATTGAGGACAGAAGAGTGAATGGAAATTCTAAAATCATGTCCATTATTATCTCAGGCTAAACTATTGGGGCCCAACAACTTCCCACCTAGGTGCGTAGGGCAGAGAAGTCATTATATTCCTTTTGGGAAAAAGAGAAGAGAGGGACTGGATTTTCCTTACTGGTCAAACTTACTAGCACAGTATATCAGACAGATTGCTGATTTTAGAGTTCAATTCCAATTCTGGCATGAGTTGGGTGACTTTGGGTGAGGTAATTAAATCATCAAAGCCTCAATTTCCTCATGTACATATTAGGAATATGGCAGGAATAGCACTGCCTATACTACCAGCAGACCATAGAATCTGAACTGGTTGTTTTTCTCAGGATTTAGTCATATCCAACCCTTTATGACCTCAGTTGGTATCTTCTTGGCAAAGATACTGGAGTGTTTTTTATTTACCTTTTCCAACTAATTTGACAGATGAAGAAACTGAGGCAAACAGAGTTAAGTGACTGGTCCAGAGTCACACAGCTAGTAAGAGTCTGAGATCATATTTGAACTCAGAAAGATGAGTCCTTTTGACTTTAGAACTGGCACTCTCTCCACGGTACTACCTGGCTGTAAAGTCAGAGGACCTGGGCTCAGATGTTAATTCTGATGACCACTCCCATTGTGACCTTGGGTAAATCCCTTAACACTTAAAATAATGCTCTAATTTAACTGAACCCCACTTTCCTTATCTACAAAATGAGGGGGTTGAACCCAAGGTTTAGAGGTCTAAACTCATTTTCAAGTCTAGATCTATAACCTATTATAATCCGTGGGCCTACCTTGCAGGAATATTGCAAGATTTAAGTGAAATAATATGATTAAGTGCTTTGTAAAACCTTTAAAGTCCTACATAAAGGTCAGCTACTGTTACAGAGGATCACAGATTTGAGCCAAAAGAGATATAAAAGGTTGTCAACTCCCACTCCCCTCATTTTTCGAGACAAGGATATGAAGGCCCAGAGAAAATAAGTAACTTTTTCCATATTATAAAAGAAATCAGAGGCAAAAGCCAGGCCTCAAACAGCCTCCGAATGTGAGACCACAAGTGAGGGAATAAAAGTGAAATGAATGAAATTTCATAGAGTCTTTCTTGCTAGGTTCCAAAAACATTTCAAATGTTGTTTAAAATTCTGTGAGACAAGAAATGCAGCCATATGGGTGTATTCCCAATAGATTCCCTATGTGAAAAATGTTGTATTTGGCTATTAGCACTTCCTTCTGCCAGTATCTGGGCACTGGGGTCTCCTCCATGAGAACTCATCTGGGAGATTTGGGGGGACTCGCTTTCTTTCCCCAGAATTAGTTCTTTCTTCTCTCTTCAGTTCTGCTTTCAAGGTTTCACAGGGTCCCCAGCAATCAGAAATGATTTGTGTCAAAGACTGTATTACAGAAATCATTTGTCATCTTGAGTTCATGTTTGAACTTGAAGAATGATGCTAGTGAGTGACCCAGAAGCATGTCACAGGCAGGGGGTGGGGGATGAAGGGGATTGTGATGAGGTATCTAACCTTGATGTTGAACTTCTTTGGAAGTGGTAGGAAAGTTTCCAGTTTCATTCCAATGAATCTGTGCAATTCTCCCATAAGCAGCATGTGGAAGGGAACAGACAAGAAGGAGGAATTATGTGATTGTGGTACGCTTTTAATTTTGTCGGTACACTTTCATATGGAATGTGTCATCTCCAAGGAAAGCAGCATTTGGGGATTAGGGAGGAGGGCAGACCTCAGCTCTTGCATTTGTTATCTAGTGCTATGTGAACTAGGGAAAGTTCCTTGTGAAAATATTTCCTCATCTCTTAAATGAAATGGCAGAAGGAACACCAGCCCAGGGTCTTGTTGTCCTCTCCCATGGCTGCTGGGACCCTAGGGCCCAATTTCTCTAGTGTTCTCCTCCAGCTCCCTCAGATTAGAGAATCAGGGACTGTTGACGTACTGTACAGCTACAGACCAGACTCTAGAAGAAAAGGACTGTCTTTCTTTTCCAAGATGAATGCCTACAGGGAAATTTATATTCTCCATCTTCCATCAATTGAATTTGCCTCGGGTCCCCCTTCCTCATATATCTGTTGGCTTTTATATGTAAATATTTTCCACTGGTTTAGAGTGGGGTTTTTTTTTTTTGTTCATTTTATTTTGGTTTTTGTTTTGGGGGTTTTTTGGGTCAAGCAAAGGGAGTATTTGGAAACAAGCATTTTGATTACCATATGGTGGCAATATAAGTGGGTATGGTCCAGCTGTGAATTTTCCTCTTTCTGTATTGTTGCTATTGTTCAATCAAGACATATGATGAAGTTTTCTTACCTAAGATAGAGGAGTGGTTTGCCATTTTCTCCTGCATTTCATTTTATAGACATAGAAACTGAGACAAACAGGCTTATATGACTTGCCCAGGGTCACACAGTTGGTAAGTGTCTGAGGCCTGGTTTGACCTCAGGGCTCCTGCCTCAGGGGTCATTGCTTTATCCACTGTGCCCCCTAACTACCCTTCTATGAAGTACCACCCTAAAGTAGTCTGACTTCCTGGAAGAAGGCACAATGAGCTCCTCTAAACCTTTAGATTTAGGATGGTGAGTTTTGGACCAAATTAATGATTTTATCCAGGTAAGTAAGGAACTCCCAGTGAGAAAATTTCCTTTGTTAATGCAGATCAGCAGTTATTCTCAAGTTTGCAGCCTTCTTCAAGTTGCATAGAACAGTGAAAGGAGAAATCTCTTCTCCAGGCTCACACAGCCAGTATGAATTAAAGGAAAAAGTTAAAACTTGATCAGTGCTTCTCAAAATGTGTTGACTAACCCCTGAAGGTCTCTGAGACACTTTGCATGGATCTGCAAGATCAAAACTTTTCCCATAATAATACTGAGGTGATGGTGTTTATTAATATATTCCTCCTTTTATCAATTACATATATGTGTGAGGTCATATTTTCTTCAAATACTTCAACCAAAACGATTTATCACAACAGATTGAATATAGGAGATAGGAGAATTCAGCTATCTTCTGTTAAGCTAGACATTAAGAAGACTTGCAGAAATTTGTAAGAACAATGGTACCTCTCACTACTTTAATTTTGGAAAATACAATTATTTTTTACAAAACGATTTAGGTTAATGAGTAATAATTTGTTTTGAATTGTCAATTTTGTTTCTTTATTCAAGAATGTTCCTAAATCTAAACCAATCAATTAAAACTTCTTTGGAGTCTTCAATAATTTTTAAGAGTTGCAAAAAGGTCCCAATACTAAGAAGTTTAAGAACCAGTGAGGTCCTAACTTCCATTCCCATCCTCTATCCATTACAACATATCACCTCTCTACCAAAGTCATGAATAATTAATTTACATTTTATACCATCTAAAGCAGGGGTTCTTAACCTGAAGTAAATGGAGTTATTTTTTTTTTTAATATAGTTGGTTTCCTTTGTAATCCTATGTATTTTTTACGTACTTAAAAACATGATTTTGAGAAGGGGCTCCATAAATTTCATCAGACAGCCAAAGGGATCTACTACATACAAAAAATTCTAAGAACCCCTACCCAGTAGCTTCCCTTGGGGTACTAAAAAAACTAGTCATCATTTTACTTTTTCCCATCTCCCTGAACCTCCCCCATTAGTCCTAGATGCAGAACTGGGACAGCCACATTACCAGAACTGACTCTGAGTCCATTGCCAATCAGAGAGAGAAATGGACAAATACCCAGAAATACTCACTACCGGCTGGGTCCTCGACTTCTACTGATTTCACTTCCAGGAGCAATCACAGGCAGTGTTGAAGGTTTATTTCTACCAGTAATATTCTATTAAGCTAGAACATGTGAATGCTTATTCTAGGATTGCTGAAGACACTCTGGGATATAGGGACTGCAACAGTTGAATCAACAAATCAAGATAGAATTCTCTAGGGAAACCCCAAATGTTTTATTTGTCTATGACAATATTAGAAGTATTAGAAGTAAGTAAACTATGTGAAAGACCCCAGTCAGATATGATGACCCCCCAAAAAATATCCCTTTGATGACAAAAATGAGTCCAAAGTGAGCTTAATAGAAAGTATGCAAATAAATTTGCTGAAAATAGAGAAACTGATTTCAAAATTTTCTTTTAGGATTGTACATACATATCCTATATTGGATTGCTTCATGTCTTGGGGAGGAGCTGGTAGGGGAAGGAGGGAGAAAAAAATTTGGAATGTAAAATCTTACAGAAACTGAATGTTGAAAACTATCTTTGTATCTATTTTTTTAAATAACATAGAATTGAGAAAATTAATAAATAAATTTTTAAAAAATATTTCTTCGGTTGTTACTACCTAGCCTGTGACCTTGGGAAAATCATTCAAACTCTCTGTACCTCAGTTTCCCCAACTGTAAAATGAACAAGTTGGATAAGATAAGCTTTGAAGTCCCTTGTAGCTCTAGAGCTATGATCAATAAACATTTGATTCCCTGGGGATCATAGGCATTAGATCTAGAAAGGGCCTTTAAGATTAACTAATCCTTTCAATTTACATTTGAGGGAAGGTAATTTCAGAAAGATTAATTGCAGGAACTAAGTAACATAGACTGGATTCAAATCATGATTCTCTGATTCCAAATGGAATGGAGAGAACCATCCATTTGTGCATTACATCCTTACCAATATGATCTTGCTGTTATCTGGGCAGTGATTCAGAAGGGCAATATAACAGAGGAAGATGGAGACTTCTAATGCAGATAGCATTAAAAATATAAAACTCATACAATTAGTCAGCCCAAATTACCATCCACACCTACTCATCGATGTGCCTTTTTGAGAATTCTTTTTCCCAACCAAACCTGCCTTTAATATTTAACTCATTTCAACTGGGCAAAATGAGTAAGGAGTAAATTGGGGGAAGTTGGTGCACAGTGTGACAGATTCAGAATCTTTTTGAGGCTTTCCAATTTAAAACACACATAAAGTCCCTACTATGTACAAGATAATTCGGCTAAGAAGCAATGGGGATAGAGAGATAAAATCAAAGTATTTCCCATCTCCAGGGAAGGTTTCATTCCCTTCTCTTCAACAACTCAGTCAGGGTATAGAGAAAGGGAAGGAAAGAATTGCTCCCTAAACAATTGGGCAACATTGTCTAAAAAGGTACACTGAGAGTAGGTATGGAGGAGTAGAGAGTCCATCTAGATTCAAAGAGACATGGGTTCAAATCCTAACTCAGGCACAACTCTAAACCTGTTTTATCTGCAAAATGGCAAGATGAGATTTAACAACTTCTAAGGTGCCAGCCAGAAAATGTATAATGCTATGATCTTCCCTCATAAATGTGCCTTTCTCTGAAATTTCCTATTTCTGTGCCCTGCACTAGATTAACAAATTCCGAGTCATCCTCAACTGTCTGCTCTTCTTTGGCCATCAGATCCTATCAATCCATTGTCAAGTTCTATTGATTCCACCCCCATGAAGTATCATCTATTTGTTCATTTATGTCCCCTCCCAACTTAGTTCTTACCTTTGTTTCCTCTTTTCTGGGCTATTACAATAGCTTCCTAGCTATACTCCTCACTTCCAAACTCTCCTCTTTCAAGAAGAAAAAGATTGTCTACAACAACAATGTCTTATTACTGTCACTACTGTGCTCAAGAACCTTCAATGACTATCTATTGCCTCTAGGAAAAACTACACATTTCTCCATTGGGTCTTTAAAGTCCTTCACAATCTAGCTCTTCTTTTTCAGGCTTACTTTACATAATTCCCTTCACATTCTCAGAAAAATAAAACATTCCAGCTATACTTTTTACATGACTGGAATACACTAACTCTTCAGCCCTATCTCTCTTATGGCTCAACATAGGTGTCACTTCCTATGGGTTGCTGTTCCTGATCTCCATAATCAGGAAAAAAAAAAAATATATATATATATATATATATATATATGTGTGTGTGTGTGTGTGTGTGTGTGTGTGTGTGTGTGTGTGTGTGTATTGAATATATATTAAGTATCCCTTTACTTGTACTCCATCTTCACCCCCAATACAATGAAATCTCCTAGAGAACATGATCTTCTTCTTTAAATGGTTTATCTCTTGTCTACTTTGGCTTCAGGGTGATAAGCAGTTGATTCTGTTCAAAGTTTTGTAGACTTTGTAATGCATCAAAAACCTTGTGTCCTAATTAAGTCTGCATAGTGCTTAGCTTTATGCTTTTAGATTCACTGGCAGGAATAGGAAAATCTATGAAATATTTTGTCAGTTGTGTGTAATTTTAGAAACCTCAGGGACAAAGATAAGTGAGGGCTGATTCAAATGAGGATCTGCCCCCTTGAGTTGGTCTTTTCCTTTCTTGGATCTGTGCAACAATGGGGGATTCAGGAGGCAAGTCAGAGTAACAAAATTCTAATCCTGTCCTTTTTAATACTTTTGTTCCCTTAGGTAATTATTTAACCACTCTGGACCTCAGTTTCCTTATCTTATAAGAAGGAGGAGTGGGACTGAATGATCTGTCAGATTCCTTCTAGATCTAAGCATGCAACCCAACAGTGTCCTCAAGTAGGAGCTGTATTTAGGGACCCAACCAATTACCAAATCACCCAACTGCATTTACCATCATTCAGTCCATATCATATCATCTTTTTCACAAGAATATCTTTTTTTTAAATCCATTTACTCTCTTAAAAAACAATAGTCATTTAATGAGCACTTACCATGTGCCAAGCACTAGGCTAAGCACTGGGCACCCCCCAGAATAACAATTCCTGCCCTCAGAGAGGTGTATGTTCTAATGGGTAAAAGCACATATAAGGAAGTTGAAAATGGGGAGGGAGGGAAGTCACCACCACCAGAACCCAGAGAAGAAAGAAATCCCTGATGTAGGCATTTCCTTAAAACTGGAATTTGGGAACTGACCAATCAGAAGAAGAGGCTGAAGGGCTGGTAGTTAAGAAGTCTACTGGTCTATGGTGGAGAAAGAAGTCCAAACATTCAGGATGGGAGCCTGGAGAGGAATGATTCATGTCAATTTCTTGATCTAGCATTTAAACAACTTCATCAAAAAAGGAATTAATTTTCCCCTAATGGACATTGGTCTAAAATAAAATGGAGAAAGGCAAAAAAAAAAAAATAAATAAATAAATAAAAATTAAAAAAAAGAAAGAAAGAAAATGAAGTATGTAAATGGGCTGCAATAATTTTGTCTGCTCTCTGCAATCAAACCAATAATGATTGCATGTTATTGGGTTCAGTGTTGATTCTAGGTCAATAAGAAGCCATTTGGGGTCACATGATTTTTTCAAACAAAAATACTGTATTTAAAATCAGAAAACATGGGTACAATGAAAACAAGAGTAAAATTCCCACAACTGATATTCACTTGCTTCAAGAACATAATAAACAAGTCTAGTGATCCCCTTCTTGGGTTGACATAAGGACCATAGCAAATGGCTTGGCAGCTGACTTAATTTGCTGGCTATTACAACTTTGCCATAAACTACAAAAATAATGACTACAAAAACACACACACACGGACAAAAGCTGATCTGATTCATATATACACATACCCTCCTTTTCTGAATCTTCCATTTATTCATAAACATGTACTGGATGTTTTCTCTATGTAAGAAATTGGGCTTGATTATCTCATGGAGAATACGGAAAATGAATCAACTTTGTTTCCTTCCTTAAAAGCTTACAGACTAGTAAAGGAGATCAATTCTACATAGACATAATATGTATGATATGATCCCCACAGCTCATAATTTGAAAGTTTGGGAAGCCAGTCTGCTAGAGAGAGAAGGGAAAGTTCTTAAGCAGGGTCGATCTCTTGAAGAAAGGACACGTTTTAAGAATCAAGCCTTCTAGTGAAAAAAGGGGGTCAGGAGGAAGAACATTTATGGGAAGCACTAGCAAAAGTGTTATGTGAACAGTACAGATCAGGGATAGAGATTTCCTGACCAGTAATCCCAAGTATATTTCTCTTCAGGGGTATTCCAATCCCCTAGGATATTGTCACCAAGCCTGATGCCTGTGAAAACAGAATGCCCAAGTATTGCCAATCTAGCAACTCCAATAATGTTTTATTTCCAAGGAGAGTACAACCACAGATTACTGGTATGTTTCTAAGGAGACCATAGCTCCCCAATGGAGGTAGAACTCACTCAAATGGGAGAATAATATCTATTGGGAGTCCTTTGTGTGTTTTCTACATTTTCCGTATCCAAAATTCATTATTATCTTACATTATTGGGGGGGGGGACAATTATCATCCATACCATTAAAGATGTAGACACAAGCTAAATGTGTGGCATATTTTGAGGTTTCCCAGAGAAGCGTTGTTGTTGCTGCTGCTGCTGCTGTGTTGATTTTTAGTTGTGTAAAACTCTTTATCACCCCAATTGATATTTTCTTGGCAAAGATGCTGGGAGGGTTTGCCATTTCCTTCTCCAGCTAATTTTTACAGATAAAGAAACTGAGGCAAATGAGGTTAAATGACTTGCCCAATGTAACATAACTAATAAATGTTTGAGACCAGATTTGACCTCATTTCCTGACCCCCAGCTGGATACCCTATCCACTTTACTACCTAACTGCCCCAGAAGGACAGGATGAGGTATAAATTACCAAACGGAATTTTGGAAAAACACTCAAGGTTCAGACTATTCTATGTAACTTCAACAGCCCTATGCCAGGGATTATAGTTAAAAGCCATAAACACATATAGACAATGTGTTATGAGTATTCTGAAGGAGAGAAAACACTTAATTAAAGAGATGGCTTTATATACAAGGTCATATTTGAGCCATGCACTGAAGGATGAGTAGGATGTCAGTACTATAATGAGAAAGCAGCTTGAACAAATGTATTATTGAAGAAAACTCACAGGAAATGTGAAGGAAATCACAGACAGTGTGATGTATAACTAGAGAAGAAGTGTCATTTACCAGACAGATTCTTCAATTAGATTAAGCTGTTATTGGAAAAAAATTAACACAATAAATTCAAAGTACAATAGAACATAGATAATGTGAATATGTGGCTTTCTAAGTCAATATGTGACACGCAGGGACCTTTATGTACAGTATAGTGATTAGTTTCTATTTGAATTTGACACTACTAAGTCAGAGCATGGGATATGTCTAGGGAAACAATGAAAAACAAGTCTAGAAATGTAAGTAAGCTGAGTCCAAATTAGGGAGCACAATAATGAGAGGCAAAGGATTTCAATCCTTCATCCCTTGCCTATCAGAGTGCTATAATGCTGTCAGGTATTTTTGAATATTAGATCTTGGTGAATTCTTTTACTTGTTAAACCCCTTCCCATACATCCACCCCTTCTCAGTGTGAATCCTGACTTTGCTGTTTACTACCTGTATGACTTTAGGCAAGTCATTTAACTTCTTTGTACCCTTACCTGTATGATGAGGAAGCAGATTTGTATTCTAATGTGAGAGCTATAATCCTGTGATTTTAGACATTTTATGGAATATCTCTTCTCTTGGCAGGATATTTTTATTTTAAAATAGGAGAGTGAAGATTTCAAGAATCAGTGGGAAAGAGATTTACGGACCTTTAAAGACCTTCATACTTATTCCTCAGCACCCATTGGTTCTTCTTCATAGCAATTTTGGTGTCATGCCTTAATCCGAAAAATAGAATTATAGACTTTAAAGTTACTAAAATCCTTAGTGAATTTTTCAAGCCCTTCATTTTACAGCTGAAAAAAAAATGGACTAAGAGAGAGAATATGGCTTAGCTGCAATAACAGAGATAGCTAATGGCAAAGTTAGAATTCAAATTCAGTCCTATTCCAGTTCCAAAATTAATTGACTTTCTTTTAGTGGTAGATAGTGAAGGTTCCATTTTCCTACAAAATGACAGCTATTCCAATCCATCCTTCCAAGTATCCAACCATCTATTAGTTTCTTTGGTAAGTGGGAGGAAAGGAATTATAAGAAAGGGTATATGAAAGATAAAAGAATGAATTAAGTCATGCTTATCGGGATAGAATATGCATTCCACATAGGAATGTAGAAGGAAAGGGAAAGGTTTGAAAATAATAAATTTTAAGGGACTGTAGTACCTCTTGCTAGAACTATGACTTTATCTTCTATCCCTTCCAATAGCTGCATCCGAAATTTTCCCTTACCAAGTAAAAAGCAGCTCCATGGGAAATTTACATAGGCCCAAATCATGTGGACAGTCATTACAACAGTATTTCTGCCCTAGTTATTTCTCCTAGTTGGCCAGAATTTCCTAGCTTTCCTTCTTTCTCCCAAAATCCTCAGCTGTTTTGTTCTATTGAACCCTCCCACCTTAACTCTATCCACATTAAGCCAAATTATCTTTGTGGCTGCCAACAAGAATATACTCACTAGATGGCATTTCCTAGAGCTATCAATTGCTAGTAAGCTCACAAGATAGCAATTTAATCTTTAATCAAGACCTTCACTATCTGCACTAAAAGAAAGTCAATTAATCTTTTTTTTTTAAATGAGCAAGAAAAAAACTACAATAAAGAGGTAAGAGAGACAATGGTGCCTAATAGCATCAAGACCATCCTAACATAATTGCTCATCAACCAGATGAGAGAATGGGAAATTTCATGAAGAATTGGAGCAGGATGAACAGCTGGCTTCATTTTTTGTTCCTTTTGGAGATTCCCCCCCCCCTCCCATTATTGTTGTTTTTAGAACAGTATACAGGACAATACAGTTGAATAAGAACTTTTTTGGTTATCATGTTCTTTTTCTTTAATTTTATTTTTATGCTCTTATTAGTGACACAGATTCAGAAAGTTCTAATTTTGTAGGTGTGAGCAACTCCTCCACTATGCAGATCACAATCCCTCCAAAGATGTGATAGATAGACTTAGAGTTGCTATAACGAATAAAATCCACTGCCTGAAACCAAACTGAGGATGATCCATTCCAAACTTGGTTGAGTTAATCACAGAACCGTGGCATTTCTGAGTCGGAATGAACCCTAGTAGTCACCTAGTATAATTCTTTACTCCAAAAGAATCCCAGCTATAACATAGCCAAGAAGTGGCCATCCATTCTTTCCCTGAAGACCTCCAGTGAGGTGGGACCTTCTGAGTTGGCCCATTCAACTTTGGGATAGCTCTCATTGTAAGAAAAATTTTCATAATACCAGGTCTAAATTTGCTCCTTTGCAATCCCCCTCAACATTATTCCTACTTCCATTTTACAGGGCCCAATAATATAGATATAGCCTTTCTTTTATATAATAGTTATCATGTATACATAGAAATCCTCTTCCCCAGGCTAAATACACACCCAGGTTTTTTGACTGATTTTCACACAGCATGGTCTTATGTCCTATTTGATTGAACTCTTCTGAAAGTTCTTTTCTGCAAAAGAAGTTCTGGTAACAAAACTGAATACAGTACTTCAAATATAATTGATCCAGGACAAAGAACAGCAGGATCATCACCTCCCTAGCCCAATACATCATATTATTCTTATTGCACCCCACTATGTCATTAGCTTTTTGGGCTGCTTTAGTAACTTTTGATTTATAATGACTTTGCCTCTACTAACTTATGTGGGAAGCTGATCACATTCCATGGGACCTATCGGAGCTTGTGTTCCTTGGCATAGCATTTGAGCCCCATTTGTTCACCTCTCTATCATGATGAATCATCAAAGAAACAAATATAAATGAACAAGGAACATCTTAAAAATAATTAAACATAAAACCACTAACTAAAGTATTTACAGCTTTTTTCCCCTCAAAAGTATATAATTGCTTTTACAAAATATTAACAAGCTGAATTTGGAATCAAAGGCTCTGGGTTCTGGTCACAGCTGTGCTATTTCCTAGCACAACTATGGAAATGAATATGATGTTTTGAAATTTGCATAGCTCTTTATTTGGATCATTTGTTGCTCATAACACTTCTGTGGTCCTACTGTTATTTTTTACATAGAGAGACAAAGAGATTTTTCATCTGGATAAAATTATAGCATTCAATTAGGTTTGGTTGCATAATAAAGACAGGAATGGAGACCATGAAAGTAGAGAATAATGGCTTTGTCATCTTAGCTTCTTTGTTGTTCTGATTCTAATTCTTTTGCATAAACCAGAAACAATATTCAATAGTACCTTGAATTTCTGTCATGGTATTGCGATATCTGTTGGGCAGCCAATAGTTTTCAGGTTAATTGGACTATTCAGTGGATACTATCAGAATCCCATAGCAGAGGAACACTTTGGGTTATTCAGGGATTGTTACATAGCTCCCAATGATAACTTCTACTCCATTGCTTTCATGATGGCTTTTGGATAGATAGGTGTGTCTACCTACCATTAACTTCTGGGCTGGAATTAGTTATTTTAATCCCAGCTTGCTTGAGTGGAAAGGCTAGAACTTCTTCCTGATAAAGGCAAGTAATTGATTCTTTTCCCTGTCCATGACAGCAAGTTAAAAAAAAGCAAGACAAAAGCAGGCAGAGTGGAGCTGACTTCTGTATCATATAATTACCTTACATAGAGTTGGACATGTCCAAGATCCTTTCTGGTTTAACATGTAAATATACTTGATGAAGACAAATATATAAGGAAAGGAGACAAGTTTAGCTTTTTGGACTAGGGTTGTATACTGTTGATTTATAATGAATGACCTTGTATCTGCCTACTTAGCATACACAATCTATAAACAGATTAGGAAAATAAAGCTCAGAGATGCCTGTGGTTTCACAAGCATTCACATGGTTTCTGGCATTAAGTGCCAGAAATCTGTCCTGACCCAATCAACATGTGTCCCACTCATCACACTGAGCTTCCTTTCTTTTATCTCTTGGGTGTCCTGAAATGTTACTTCACTTCTCTGAGACTCAGTTTCCTCTTATGCAAAATGAAGAAGTTGGACTCAAAATTCCCCAAGCTCCCTTCAACTTGTAAATCTTTGATTTGGGAATATAAAAAGCACCATTTGTTTCTGTATCCCCTGATGATCTTCCTGTAGAGTTTTTCACATTTTGCTATTATCATTATTAATTTTTTGACAGTTGCAGGTGGTGTGAGTCTATTATTCTGATTCTCAGTTGCATCAATCACCACCTCCCAACCCCATATCTCCAATCCCCTCATATGCATGCACGCGCACACACACACATACATGCACACATACCTGTGCATTCCACAATTAATTCTTATAGGGGAGAAAGCAACAATGGATCATATGAGCTTCCAATCCATGATCTTTTTTTTTTGTTGTTGTTGTTCTCTGGGGAAATTATGTTGTACATATTTTTATTGACTTATTCATAAGTGAAGAAAATGAATTGTTTGAAGATTTCTGTTTGGAGTCTCCTGACTGACATTAGGGCTCCTTGACAGCATCTCCCCCATGCAATGGGAAGAGAAGAAACTCCTTAAGGAGCTCAGGTGCATTGGAGGTCTGTTAATTAAACTAGTTTCCCAACATGTTCTCCACCAGGAGCAAAGGATTATTTCAACTACACTCTACACCCTCCAGAGAACAGCTGTCATATGCAAGTGGAATAATTAGTGTGGGGGGGTTCTATTTAAAATATTCAACAGACCCAGATTCATTCTAAAAGGGAAAGGTCAAGACCAGGTTCAAAAGTACTGGAGTTAAAGCTTAAGCCACTTACTTGCTACTTTTAACCAATCAGGCCAAGCAGGTTGTAGAATTGATCCTTTTTACCCAGAAAAGATAACACTTTTGTCTAAAGAGATCTGGTGGGAGAAAGAAGCACAAAAATGGAACCAATAGACAGAAGTTATACACAGACAAATTTGAAATCAGTATAATGAAGAACTTTTTAACTATTAGAGCTGTCTAGCAATGAAATGGACATTGTTGTAAAACTATGACTACTCCTTGAAGAGTCCCAGCAGAGGCTGAATGAGAGTTTGTTAGGATTGTCATTGAGGGTTGACTGCAGGGGTTGGGCACTTAAACTAAATAGTTTTTAGCCTTCCTACAAGCTTAAATCCCTCTGGACTTTTGATATTTTCATTTTTTTCCAGATTAAGAGCAAGATGGTGAATTTGGCAAATAAAATCTTCTCCTTTCTCTTCTTTGATTTCTTTCCTATTTCTAGTTTTCCAAAATTGATTCCATATTAGGATAGTTTGAGAACCAGGGGGGAAAACCCTAACCGAAACATGTCCCATTGTCATCTTCCATTGACCACATTGTATCTGAAATGGATAGAATTGTGGTCTATCTTTTGAAGTAATTCGTTGATGAGTCCTTCATATCTGTCTCATGACAAGAAGTGACCCTTCTCTTTTCCAAGAGGATTTCCAAAACCCTTTACATGCTCAAGTGATACCATCCCATCCTGTCTTCTTCAGCCGATTGTCCACTCTATTATCCCTATTCTCTCCATTATCTCTAATCTCGCTTTCTATTGGATGATTCCTTATTGTCTTCAAAAATATTCATGTGTCCCTCATTCTCAAAAAACCTTCTCTTGAGTCATCTGTAAGATCCTTTAGAGCTTCTCTATCTTGTATGGCTAAATTTTTCGATAATGGCCACCTACAATTGATACCTCCACTAACTGATCTCATTGTCTTAACTCCCTGCTGTCTGGTTTCTATCTTCCTCATCCAATTGAGAAGACTCTCTCCAAAGTTATCAATGATCTCTTAATCACAAAATTTAATGGCCTTTTTTCAATCACCCTAAAAAGGCCTTAGAGGCTGAGTGCTCTCTAAATTTCAGAGAGATCAAATAATTTATCCAGAGAAAAAGACAGGTAGATAATATAATGGATAGACTTCTGAGACTAATGTAAAAAAAGACTTACATTAGGAGCAGCTAGGTAGTGCAGTGGATAGAGCACCAGTCCTGAAATCAAGAGGACCTAAGTTCGAATTTGATCTCAGACACTTATTAGCTGTGTGACTCTGGGCAAATCACTTAAACTCAATTGCCTCAGAAAAAAAAAAGACAAATTCAAATCCATCCTCAGACACAAGCATGTGTGATATTGGCAAATCACTTACTCTCTTCATACCACAGTTTCCTTAACTATAAAATAGGAATAATAGCAGCACCTAATTTGTAGGAATTATTGTGAGGCTCAAATGAGATAATATATGCAAGGCACTTAATATGGTATCTAGTGAATGGTACGTACTATATAGGCTCAAATGAGATAATATATGCAAGGCACTTAATATGGTATCTAGTGAATGGTACATACTATATAAATGTTTATTCTCTTTCCTCCTCCCAATTCCCCAGTCAAACAGCTAACCAGTATCATAGATAGATTAAAACCTGACTATTCTGACAAAATTTAGCTGCCTTTTACATTATACCAGAAGGAATATGATAGTGGGGAGGACAGAAACACAAGAGAGAGAAGGAGATAGAGACACATAAAGAATAGAGGGAGGAGAGAGAGAGACAGAAAAGACAGAGAGAGATAGAGGGAGAGAAGGAAAAAGAAAAAGAGATTAGAGGAAGACAAAGAAAATAGGAGAAATGTGAAGAAGAAAGGAGAGAGAGAGGCAGAGACAGAGATAGACACTGAGAGGAAGAGACAGAGAGACACAGAGAGACAGAGTCAGAGAGACAGACAGACAGATTGAGAGAAAGATATTGAGAGAGAGAGAGAGAGAGAGAGAGAGAGAGAGAGAGAGAGAGAGAGAGAGGGAGAGAGAGAGAGAGAGAGAGAGAGAGAGAGAGAGAGAGAGAGAGAGAGAGAGAGAGAGAGAGAGAATTCTGTGGGAAACTACACACTTAAATTCAATGGAGATGGAGCTATGAGTTGTGTCCAGCCATTTCAGAAAACAAATTGAAATTAGCAAGACAAGTTACAAACATGTTCATGCACTTTGACTCGACAATTCCACAGCTGGGACTGTGTTCCAAGAGGTTATGGGCAACGGGAAAGACCTATACTTAGAGGAATATTCACAGCAGCATTATTTGTGATAACAAAATTGTGCCTAGCAATTGGTGAATGACGGAACACACAATGTTATATGAATGTAATGGAGCATTACTATGCCATAAGAAATGACAAATAGGAAGAATTTGTAGAAATATGGAAAGATTTGTATGAAGTTTTGCATAGTAGAGAAAGCCAAAAGAACAATATATACAGTAATGGTTGTAACATAAATTCAACGCTGAGAGAAAACAAAATTCTGTGAAAATACAATGGTCACTATTGCTATTGTATCATCAAAGTCAAAGAACATATTCCTTCTTTTCTATTAATAACTAAAAAGCTCTTTTGAGGAGAATTAACTTTGTAGAGGAAGTTATTTGGAAGATTGGGGAAGATGTCTATACCAAACAAAATGTATCTTTTTTTCTTTCTTTTAAATGAGTATTTGTGACCAAGGAGAGATGGCTATCCTTTCTCTTATTTACTAACCATTCTTCACTATTTTCTTCTGGATCTTTGTCCTTTTGAACTGACTGGATTGGGGTTCAGGTGGGTATCTTTATCTAAATCTAACCTGGGACACTCACTCTCTGAATTACAGGCAAATTTCAATCTCTCAGAACTTCAGTTTCCTCATCTTTAAAATGGAAAGTTTGAATTAGATGACCTCTGTAGTGGCTCTCAACTCTAAAGCTAGAATCCTATTGCTACCACAAGTATTTTCTCATTCATAAACATCTGATATTTACAACATGATCTAATTTGACCCTGTAGAAGAAGGTAGCACAGATGGTTTTATAGGATCACAAACCCCAGGTGCATCCTCCCTTCTTTTCCTGTCCTGGTTCTAACTCTCCAAACTTTTTTTTTTTTAATTTTATTCCTTTTTTATTAAAGCTTTTTATTTTCAAAACATATGAATGGATAATTTTTTCAACATTGACCCTTTTAAAAACCTGTATTCCAAATTTCCTCCTCCTCCCCCCAACTCCTCCCCTAGGTGGCAAGTAATCCAATATATGTTACACATGTTAAAATATATGTTAAATCCAATATATGTAAACATATTTTACAATTATCTTGCTGCACAAGAAAAATATGATCAAAAAGGGAAAAATGAGTAAAAAAACAAAATGCAAGTGAACAACAACAAGAAGGCTGAAAATGCCATGTTGTGATCCACAGGTAGTATCCACAGTCCTCTTTCTCTTCATCACAAGATCATTGGAATTGGCCTCAATCATCTCATTATTGAAAAAAGTCATGTCCATGATTGTAAAATCTTGCTATTGCTGTGTATAATGATCTCCTGGCTCTGCTCATTTCACTCAGCAGCAGTTCCTGTAAGTCTCCCCATTTGTCTTTGAAATCCTCCTGCTGATTGTTTCTTACAGAAAAATAATATTCCATAACATTTATACACCATAACTTATTCAGCCATTCTCCAATGGATGGGCATCCCCACAGTTTCCAGTTTCTCACCACTACAAAGAGGGCTACCACAAACATTTTTGCTCATGTGGGTCCCTTTATCTCCTTTAAGATCTTTTTGGGATATAAGCCCAATAGAAACACTGCTGGATCAAAGGATACGGAAAAGCTCCAAACTCTTCCTCTTCTGCCTCAGCAGCTTCCTCTATCTGCCCCTTGTTTCCATGGGTAAAATCTACTTTTAATCCTCTTTTGAAGAAGTGCCTGGGCTATCCATGATGTAGTTCTCTTCAAGATCTGTTGACTCCCTGGACTTCTCCATCTGTGCAGATACATTTCCCATAGTCCCCTTTTCTTTTTCAGCTCCCCATATAGTTTGCCTTCCCTCATAAGACCATAAATTCTTTGAGGGCATTTATTTGCATTTGTATTCCCAGTCTTTTACACTAAGTCTGACACATAGGAAGTATTTAATCAAGACAGTCTATTTAGCCCAAAGCTCATTTTACACTTGAGAAACATTAAGGCTCAAAGGCATAAAATAACCCTCCCAAGGTCACAGAGATAAGAAGTATCCAAGGCTAACCTATACTTCTATTGTTTCCTAACTCCAAAGCCAGGAATTTTATCACTCATTGTACCACACTACCTCAGTGCACTGAAATTTTCGGTGATAGCCTCATGAAGCCTTTGTAAAGTTTACAGACTCTATACCATACAGGCTTCCACTCTCTCCATGGTCAAACCAGTTTCCTCTAGTCCAACACTCAGAATTCTCTCTCTTTTTTTTTTTAATTAAAGCTTTTTATTTTCAAAACATATGCATGGATAATTTTCAACACATCCTTGCAGAACCTTGTTTTCCAAATTTTTCCCTTCCTTCTCCCCACTCCTTCCCCTGGATGGCAAGTAATCCAATATATGTTAAACATAACACATAGCATTCTTAATGAACTTTTGCTCTACCTGTTCTATGTGTCTGAAGTCTTTTTTCTTTCCCAAATTTGCTTGATGAATTTTTTAGCATCCGGTCATTTCAGTCATGTCCAACTCTCCATGACCTCATTTGTGATTTTCTTCACAAAGATATTAGAATGGCTTGTCATTTTTTTCCTGGTCATTTGACAAATGAGGAAACTGAGACAAATAGGATTAAGAGACTTGCAAATAGAGATTATGAGACTTGGCTAGGATCACACAGGTAGCAAGTGTCTAAAGTCAGATTTGAACTCACAAAGATAAGTTTTCCTGACTCCAGACCTGCGTTTTATCCACTTCTCTATCTAATTAACCTTATTGGATTCTACCGTTTGCTCAAAGAAAACTCCCCTGATTTCACCTGACCATCAGTTAGAAATTTGTCATGCAGAATTCACATAGTATGTTGTTTTATACTTCTTAGACATCCTTATCAAATCATATTGTATGTTATAGTTATTTGTGTTGATGCCTTCCTCACGTATTGGACTGTCCAATTTCTTAAGGTCAGGGATTATGATGATGATGGATGATGATCAAGATGATTGTCATAGATCATGATCATGATGATGGATGATATCAATAACAACAACAAAACCATTTCCATTTAAATCCCACCAAAGAATAATTTTAATTCTTGGAATAATGATAATTCTAACAATAGCAATAACCAGCATCTATGTAGTGTTTTAAAGTTTGCAAAGCACTCTGATTGCACTGTTTCCTTTGTTTCTCTTATCTTAAATTACCTCTTTTATAGTGCTCTGCACTAAGCTAAATGAGTGGAAGGCTATGTAGTTTGGCCTGGAGTCAAGGAAACCAGTGTTCAAATTTGACCTCAGACACTAACTGGCTGTGTGACCTGAGCAAGTCACTCAATCCTGTTTGTCTCACTTTCCACATCTGTAAAATGAGCTGGAGAAGGAAGCAGCAAAGCAATTCTGTTTCGCTGCAGAGAAATCCCAAATGAGACCACAAAGAATTGGACCCAGCTGAAAGAACTGAACAATAACAACACTAATAAAAAACAGTCCTACCTCTGACATATACCTTTTGTAGGAGACAGGGAAAGATTTTCAGGGCCCCTAGATGATTCTGCAATAGTGGAAATTGTAGGTACAAATGAGCAAGTGCTCTTCTGTATTGGCAGAGGGAGTTTCTTCATGTGGAAGTCCCTAAACCAAATCCAAGATCCCTAATTGCACAGAAGAGAATAGAAGAAAGATCGGAGGGAATTGCTCATAAACAGGAAAGCTTTGAAAGTTATATGTTGATTGTATCATATATTTTAAAAGAAAAAGTTTCACAATCCTTTATTCTGTTTTTTTTCCCATTTGCTCATTTTATTTGATATATTTTAAGTTCAGAATTATTAAAAATAAAAATAAAAAAAAAAAACTAGGGCTCGGAGGGCCAGAAATTAAGAATATCATGAAGGACCGAGCTGCATCAATTGACAGCGTGTTTACACATACCAGGGGGTAATAGGATGAAAATGTTTATTTCAAAGCAAAATATAACATCTGCTAATAATTATTTGTTTTTAAAGTTCATTTGTGCAGCTAGGAGAAATGATAGTAAATTACATTAAAATTATAAAATATTTCTTGCATCAATTTCTGCAACTGACATGCCTGATTTTATTAATAGGTGTTCATTAGTTTGTATTTTTTCATGATCAGGCAGTGAAAGAATTGAAAAGTGATTTAAATGTCCTGGTGTTCTAAATTTTATTTCACAGATCCCAAGTCAAAATATCTTAAAAATAGAGAATTTCAGGACCAAGAAGGTCCTTAAATTTAAAGCCTTATTTTTCAGAGAAGGAAACTAAGTCCTAGAAACAAGAAGACAGTCGGGCTCACACAGCTAATAAAATGGCTCTGGGTGCCTTGTATACTCATCAGATTTCCTACCAGACAGCCTCTTTCCTACTGGAACATGCAGAAAGGGAGGTAGGCGGCTTTGATCAGGCAAGCAAAACGCACCAGGCCTAGTGTCAGCCCTTGGAAGCAAACTGTGCGAGACAAATTGTCCGGCTGGAAAACAGAGATAATCTGTTTCAATTATGCATGAGTTAGGCAAATTAGGACCCAGCCTTAAAAACCTGCCACCACTTTGATTGGTGAGCTGGTGCAGCTGCTTCCAGGGATACACATGAAGCTTCCTCCATCACAGGCATTAGTTGTGGGAGGGTGAAAGTACCCTGCCTTCCCAGGTAGGAGGGATCCACTTCTTCCACCAAATAGCTGTGTGACTTGGAGCAAATAGTTTCCCCTCTCTGGCCTCGGGCTGTTTTGTGAGGTTGCTAAACTAGATGGTTTCTACTAGCACTTTCCGTCCTAGTTTGAGAAAGGATCACATCTCTACTGGGTTGCTATAATGGCCTGAGAATGGGTCTCACTTCCTCCTGCTTTTCCCCCACTCTAATCTAGCCTTCATATAGCTGCCAAATGAATTTCTCTAACTACATTACTCCTCTACTAAAAAACCTTCAGTGGCTCCCCATTGCCTACTGAATTAAAACATAAACTTGTTTTGGCTTCCAAGGCCCTCCAGAATTTGGATGCGACCCACATTACAGATACTTTTTCTTCCTGGTGGCACTAGCTCTAGAAAGGAAGAACTGCCTCTGTCAATATTTGTGTGAAGCAAGCAATTTCACCCTCCCTGGACTTCAGTTTCCTTATTTGTACATAAGAGAGTTAGGCTAGATGACCCGTTAGGTCCCTTCCAACTTGACATTTGAGACTATTATATTCCATAATTCAGCTATACTGGACAGCTCCCTATCATCCCCTTCCATGGATAGCTATGAGGTCAAGAGAACTCTAGGACTGGAATTAGAAAGACCTCAGATACTTATTAGTTGAGTGGCCCTTGACAAGTCACTTAATCTCTCTTTGCTTCAGTTTCCTCAACCATAAAATGGGGACAATAGCAGTACCTATTGTTGTAAGGATCAAATGACAAAATAACATATCCACTGATTTATAAAGCACTTAGCAGAATGCCTGACATATAATAGGTGCTTTATGAATGTTTATTTCCTTTCTCCTCCTTCTCCCATTCTTATTCTTCAGAAAACATAAAGGAGAAGCTAGGCCAAATATGGGGCACAGAAATATCTTCTAAGATATCAGAAAAGAAATTCTAATGAGCTTAATCAGTCAGAGAAAATTTCATGGAGGTGTCAGAACCTTGAAGGGCTGCTAGGATTCAGTTGTCATTATCAAAAACAACAATAATAATATCAAATACTTAAGAGTTATTGGATAACAGATTTAGACCTGGATACAGCCAATTCAACTCCCTCATTTTGTAGATGAGGAAGCTGAGGCCCAGAGAAATGACATTATCTGCCCAATGTTACATAGATTGTCAATGACAGAGAGAATTTGAATGTAAATCCACTGGATTCAAAATTCAGAATTCTTTCCAATGGATCATACTGGAAAACCTCATGTCAAGTGTCAATGTTTCATATATTAATTAATAGGAACAAAAAAAAATCATGGGTATGGAGTCAGATGACCTATATTGCTGTAACATTTGTTTCACATGCATTTTCAGATATGTGGCTTTCCTTCTCTATCCTGTTTCCTCACTTGAAAATGAGCTAACGGCTCATCTACCTATATATCTTATGATTCTATAAGTGTTATATAGAGAGGAACAAAGAATGAAAAAAATTATTAATCACTTATTCCGTGCTAGTGAAGTAATATACCCTGGTGGATAAAGAACAATCTCTAAGAAAAGGCTTTATCTCCAGTTCTGCCTCTGACACATACTAGCTGTATAACCCTAGGCTAGTAACTATTCTGGTTCTCTGAGCAACCTTTTAAGATTTTAGGTTGGCACAGATACCCCAACCTGCTTTAATGGAGGGACTGTCCTTACCTAGGATTTCTATATGACAGTGAGTCCATAAGTTTAATACCTGTCCTTCTTCTATTCATGTGCTAAGCCTTGAGGATATAAATATAAACAAACAAGATACATTTACACTCTGATAGGGGAATATACCACATAACAGGAGTATTTGGATCAAGGAAATCAGTGGGGATGGTGAGCGAAATGAAAGAGCAATTCATTAATACGGAATGTAAATTCTGAATCAATTATTATTTTAAGATCTAGACTTGGGAAAATAAGAAGAGAGATAAAGAGAAGAAGGAACAGTCTTGCTGAGCACTGAGATTGGGATGAGTAATCTGTGAACCATGGATTGTTAACACTATGTGGAAACCTTAGATAGTCTATTTACGGTATCATAGAATGTCAGAGCTAAACAGGACCTTAAAGATCAGCCCTATGATTTTACAGATGAAAAAAAAAAGTAATAGCTGGGAAACTGAGTTATCTGGGCAGGGAAGGGTTAGGGGGCAGCTATTCCTTATAAAACAGTGTGATCTACGGTGATCTGTTCATCTTAAGTGAAGCCATTGACTGGCCCCTATTCTTTCACACATCTCCTCTTTGAAGATGGCTTTGCCTTGGATGCATCAGCCACTCTATGTGGTCCTACAAAGGCTTCCAGTAGAGGCATAGTGAAAGGTTGAAGGTCTCACCTACAGAGAAGCTCAGCAAAAATCAAATGATTATTGACCAGAAGACTGGTTTTTATGTGAGGAACTGAGGGGGAAGGGATGCAGCTGCTCATCAAGTATTGGTACCATGGCAAGAACAGCCAGCTTCTCATCTCACCCCTGACACAATCTAAGCTACCTTAGGCAAAGTATTTAGCTTTTCTGAGTCTCATTTTCTTAAACTGTAAACTGGAAGTCCCTTCCAGCTCTTTATCTACCAATCTATGGTCTGAGTGAATAAGGGGAGTTGTTCATCCCAATGAAAGTACCTTAACACACTCCTAGGACCAGGAGGCACGTGAAATACATCCAGTTCTTAAAGGACTTAGAACAGGGAAGGCACAATAGTTTCAGTGATAAGCAGAGGTACAGGGTTTGAGCAAAAACTGAGCTGAATAGAACGTGGGTACTTGGATCTTTATATCCAATTCATCTTGATTCAGCACAGAGACTTCTAACACTTTAGCTTCAGGTAGCTCTGACTGTCCACATGCTACATTAAGTAGTGAATAATGATTTGTAAACAATCCACCCTGAACAGCTCTGCTTGAGTAATCTCCCATGCAGAGGCTGAAAAGAACAGTGTCCAGATAATCAGCCTAGAAGGCAGGAAGAATTGGATGAAAGTCCATCGTGTAGCACTCACTAGCTCCGTGACCTTGGGCAAGTCTTTTAAAATTTTATGGCCTTGAACAATTTTTTAAGATTTCTTGCAGAAGAGATCTCAATGTGCATTGGGAGAGACTTTTCATTACACCAAAGAAATCACTTATAAAGAACCAAACAACAACAGCAATAGTTTTTGGATTCTCATTTCTCTATTCAAAATTCAAAATTCCTCTATTCTCTGAATCCCTATTAAATAGTATGTTGTCATTGAGCCATTTCTCTGTCACCCTTATTTTTCTCTATGTGTCTGTAATCTCTTCTCTCCCTAATTTGCTGATGATTTTTTTTTATTGTTCAGTCATTTCAGTTACATCCAACTCTGACACCATTTAAGATTTTCTTGGTAGAGATACCAGAATGTTTTGCCATTTCTTTCTTCAGCTCATTTGACAGATAAAGAAACTGAGGCAAATATGCTTGTTATTTGCCTAGAATCACATAGTTAGTCATATCTGAATTTAGGAATCTCCCTAACTCCAGCCCTGGCACCCTGTGTTATCCAGTTACCTCTCTGGACTTCCATTATTGTCACTCAGTCATGTCTGACTCTTCATGATACTATTCGGGGTTTTCTTGGCGAAGATACTGGAGTGATTTGATTTTCTTTTCCAGTTGAGGAACTAAAGCCAACAAGGTTAAGTGACTTGCTCAGGATCATCCAGATAACAAGTGTCAGAGGAAGATGAGTCTTCCTGACTCCAGGGCTAGTGCTCTATCTATTGTACTACCTACCTGACTTATGTTGTGCAAAATTCTTAATTTTGGCATTCAAGATCTTCTGCAATCTTTCTGCAACTTTGCTTTCTGGCTTTATCTCATATCACTTTTTTTCAGAGTCAGGATGTTCTAACCAATTTAGCTTGTTTTCTATTCCCCTATTATCATCCTCCCCTCTCTTGTGTCCATGTATTGACTTTCCTCATCCTTAGGATGATCTCTCTTCTTTTCCTTCCTTCTCTCTTTTTTTCAAGCCCTTCTCTTTCCTCAAAGCTGTATTCAGGTGATATCTGTTCCATAAAACTTTACTGATCAACTCCTGCCCTTTCTAATTAAAGTGGTCACACTTTTCTCAAATTTCTCATAGAATTTTGCTCTGCTTTATCTTCTATATGTTTCTTAAACCTTTTGTGTCTCAGTGTCCTTCATATGTGTTATTCTTTTCTCCACCCCCAACCCAACCCCCCAAAAAGCACATTGTAGGTGCTTGACAAATTTTGTCTTTATCATCTGCATACACCTTATTGATTATTAAACTTGGAGACTAGTTGTAGCTCTGAACAAGAACTTGTTTTGGTTGAGTTTAGCCGTGGTATCAAAAGGAGCAAAATAGAGCTTTTGAAAAGTGAAATCAGTTACTTTGAAAGATACTGGATTCTACCAGTTTACCTGTACAGTTTACAGAGGATCATGGATTTAGAAGATACCTCAGAGCCAACTAAAACATAACTTCCTCTTTATAAAGATGAGATAATTGAGGTCCAGAATAATGAAATGACTAATCCAAAGTCACAAAGACATTAAACATCAGAGGGGGGAATTTGAACACTGATTTTCTAGCTAAAGAGTCAGTGCTCTGCCCACTGCAGCACATAATATCCTTTCTTTGAAAACAAGATCTGTGTTGTGCATATCATTAGTTTCTACCACATTGACTCATCCTGCTCAGCAGGTACTTAATATTTGCTTGGTGAATGAGTGAATAAAATTCTTAAATATACCCAGGGAATTTTATTATTTAAAAGAAGCTCATAGTAAAATATTTTGTAAAAAATAATGTGCAGCTTAAAACTTATCTGCACTAATATTTCCAATGTTCATGTTTGTGAGTCAGTTTAAAGTGAATCTAATCTATAAAATGACATCAAATTTATCTTTGCTATGTTCAAGTAATAGAAGAAAAGTGACCCTAGAAGTACAGAAGATGACTATAGGCCTTATAAGGAAAACAGAGGGAACAAGTAGAAAATTAGGTGAAAACAAAGACTGCTGGGAGTTTTGTTTTCTTGGCTTAATGTTTCTAGGAAATAGACAAATCAGTGCAGATGACCGTGACCCCCACAGCTCAGACAACTAGTTGCTTGAAATGTTTCTTTATCTGTTTTGCAATATAAGTCATTCTCTGCTTGTGTGTCCCAATTTCAATCTTTCCTTCTCTAACCCTGTTAAATGGGTCAACCTGTCAGTTGTTGTGAGCAGGACCACAGAGCCTGCATGGAAGAAGACGTAAGCTAGGGAGGTCTTCCAGTCAACCCTCCATTATTCATGAAAGTGGAGGTAGGTCAAGGCAACGACAGATGAAAAATCATTGCATCTCTGCTTTGGAAGTCAAACTTGAGTACTGGAAGCAGCCTAGAAACAGAGTATAGGTCTAGAAAACTTGAACTTGACCACAGAGAACATATAGTAGGTATTTGATAGTGCTGAATTGAACTAAAAGGGTCATTTGATTATGAATTATGGCTTTTAAAAGCTAGAAAATCCCTTAGAAAGTATCATATCCAAGCACATCATTTCATAGATGAAGAAATTGAGCCCTAGAGAGATTTATTCAGACATAAAATTAATACTATAAGTAGTAGTGTCAAGCCTTAAATTAGGGCTTTCTGATGGCAACTCCAGCGTTCTTTCTACCAAATCATGTTGTCATGGATAGCTAGGTGACACAGAGGATAGAGCTCTGATCCTAGAATCAAGAACACTTGAGTTCAAATCTACCCTCAGATACTTCTTGGCTGTGTAACCCTGGACAAATAACTTAAACTCTTTGAGTCCAGTGTTTTCATCAGTAAAATGGGGATACTAATACCACACAAGGTTGTTATTAGGATAAAATTGAGTAATATTTATTAATAATAATTTAATATAATTTAATAATAAAATAGAGTAATATGCCTGGCACATTGTGGATGCTTGAAAAGTTTTGTCTTTATCATCTGCACACACTTTTGATTATTAAACTTGGAGACTAGTTCTCGGTCTGAACAAGAGCTTTTTTTGGTTGAGTTTAGCCTTGGTATCAAAAGGGGCAAAATAGAGCTTTCAAAAAGTTAAATTAGTTACTTTGAGAGATTCTGGCTTCTACCTCGTTTGAGATCTTCAAGATGAGTCTAGACAAGACTTAGAAATTATGTCATGTTGAGAGCTTTTTTTTTTTCTCCATAAACACCTTAAATGATGGTCATTAGGGAGGACTGACTCTGAAATCCCATGATGCTGTGACCTTGGACAAGTCAATCTCTCATTTCTAGGGTTCTCATTTGGTCCTCTGTATATTAAATGATTACTTTAAAAAAGTTTCTAATATTTCTAAGATAAGTTTCTAAAATCATAGGTCAATTAGAGTTTGGGAGTTTGGGTTATTCTCATGCTTTGGGAATTGGCTTCTAAACTAATATTAATAATAAAGCTCCTCTGAGAATAATTAACTCCAGAAAAGCTGAGTAGTTGGCCAGTTCCCCATCCACCGGAGGAGAGCCTTTGTTGAATATAAACAATGTAAGACTATTTATTATATTGAACCAACTCCTCAGATTTCCAGGCAGAAACTCTTATACCTAAATTCAAATCAATTAAGCAAATATTTATTAAGCACCTATTATGTTCTTGGCTTGCTGGATGTTGTGGAGCCCCAGGGGAAAAAAAAATGAAAAGTCTTGACGATGAGATAGCTTACATTCTACTGGAGGGACACATTATACATACAGATAATTACATTCTCCTGAAAGGATATATTATGCATACAGATACAAGGTAACATAAAGTAATTTCAAGAGAGAGAAGGTATTAACCACGGGAAGGGATCATCAAAAGTATGGCGTGGGTGGCGATAACTGAGCTGTGCTTTGAACAAAGGAAGGTATGACAACAGATGTATTGCACTCCTGAAATCCTCATAGGATGGCAATCCAGATATGAGGGATAGGAATGGGAGTGTAGGAGAGCCTATGCAAAGATGGGAGATGGGATGGAACAGCAGCTAGGAGACCAACTTGAATAGAACAGTCACTTATGAGGAGAAAAAAAAGGGCTTTGAGTACCAGGCTAATAATGTTATATTTGAATATTCTAAGTGTTAAGAAATGTGGAATTACATAAGAAATAATACTGTTTACCCAAAGACAGCATTTACTGGGCATATACCCTAAGGAGGTTCAAGATAGGAAAAAGTGTATATATATATATATATATATATATATATATATATATATATATATATATATTCACATACATATATTTGTATATTCGTGTGCATATATATCCATTACAGTGCTTTTTGTTTTAGCAAAAAAAAAAATGGAAAATGGCACATGTCCATCAATTGGAAAATGGTTGAACAAATCATAACATATGAGTATAGTGGAATAATATGGTACCTAATGATGAATATGAAGAATGCAGGAAACAAGAGAAGACTGAAGTAATGAATCAATCAACAAACATTAATTAAGCACTTCTTATATGCCAAACATTATAACAACATATACAATGATTAAATAATGTCAATTAAAGCAACACTAAGGAAACAGACTAATTGATGTTACCAGTCTTTGCCTGAGAGGATAAATAGTGGAATGCCAGTCAATAGGTAATTCAGCAAGCTTTTCTTAAGCTCTTACTATGTATCAGGCCCCATACTAAGCAATGCAAAAATAAAAAAGAGGAAAAAAATAAACAATGATTACTCTCAAGGAGCACATTCTAATGTGGGAGACTAAAAATAATAATGAACATACAAGATATGCACAGGAGAAGTAGAAGACAATATCAGAAGAAAGGCACTAGCACTTAATAAAATTCTTAATTTTGGAGAAAGAGGTAAGGTACTCCATATAACACCCTTGAATGTGGTCATTATGTATTTTGATTTTGCTTACTTCATGTCCTTAATTGTGAGAAAAGGTTCCTTGAGTGGCGTAGCAGATAAGACAGTATATTCAGAAATCGTGATATAAAAACAAAAGACATAAATAAGCTTATAATAATAATAAAATAAAAAGATAAATTCTTAAGAATTAATTTCTACAGAAAGATTATCTAAATAAGAGAGAAAGTAGGTCTGATAAAATTCTTTAAAACCCAATAGGAAGAAGATTCAATGGAGAAAAGATGGGTTTCCAAAAGTCCTTACAGGGACCAATCCAAGGACATAGGCTAAGTAGGATGGTGAGGATGGGACTAACTTGACTCTTGAAGGTCCAAACTCTCACACCTGTTTCACTTGGGACAAGTAAATCCCTTGCTCTTGGTCTCAATTTCCTCTTCTGTAACATGAAAGATTTCTATCAGCTGATCCCTAAAGTCCTTTTTTAGTTTGACATACGGTCTGTGGACAATGGCCACATTGTGGCATAGTACAGTGGCTGGTACATAGTAAGAGCTTAAGAAAAGCTTGCTAAATTACCTATTGACTGGATTTCACAATATCCATATATACGGATAATTTGATTTTCCATTTAAGTCTTTCCAAGGTGTAGTTTCAGGAATCCCAGAGAAAAATGGTAAATGAAGGAGGTCCCTTTCACAGTAGTACAAAGTGAAGCTCTTAGAGGCCAGGCAGTTCAGGAACTTTTGGATGAGGAAGGAGGAAGACAAAGATCTGGAGCATAGATACCATTTGTGAAAGAGAGGCCCACAAAGAGCAGTTGGAGTCAGAAACAGAACCACAACATCTACAAAGAACTACAATACTTATTGCTGGAGAACTTCTTTTTAATTAATTGATTGATTGACTACAATATAATTGATGGATTTTGGCTTTGTAATCAGAAGGATTCCATCACTTATTATTCACATTACCTTGTACAAGTAATTTCTTTCCTCTAAGATTGTTTGCAGAAAGAGGAGTTTGGACTATATTAGAGCTCTTTACTTTTTGGGTTTTCCTGAAGCCTGTGGGCAATATGATAAAGTCCACTGACCCCTTCTCCAAATAAAGGTTTTGAAATATATAAAATACAGAGGATTACAAGGGAAACCAATTATGTTGATAGTTCTCAAAATAATTATTTTTACCTGGAAAAAGTAACCGATATAGAGTGAAGTGAGCAAAACCAGGAGAACATTGTACACAGTAAGAGCAAGATTGCATGATGATAAACTGTGAGTAACTTAACTATTCTCTGCAATACAATAAACTAAGACAATTTCAAAGGATTCATGATGAAAAATATTATCCATCTCCAGAGAAAGAATTGGTGAAATGCAACCCGAAGCATGTCCTTTTTCACTCTGTGCATTTTTTCATAGTGGTTTTTTTTTTTCTTTAAGTCTGTACCTTCTTTCAAAACATGTCTAATATGGCAATATCTTTTGCATGGCTGAACATGTATAACCTATATCAAATTGTTTACTGTCTCAGGGAGGGGGAAAGTGAGGGAAGGAAAGAAAAATTTGGAACTCAATTTTCAAAAAGAATATTAAAAACTGTCTTTATGTATAACTGGGGAAATAAAAATTTTAAATGTTTATTTTTGAAAACAGTTCAGAAATCTTAGTTAAAGATCCTCTGAACTGGAGAATATATGGTGGTCTAGATATATCATGCTGATAGAAAGTTTCTAAAGGGGAAAAGCCACAGGATAGATCAGAGAAAGTCATTCACCTGTTTCCTAAGTTTATCAGTTTCCAGGTTGGATCATACCCATTAAATAAAGTGAGGTTCATCTATATTGCATCATCTTCAGAACCAGCTGTCCTTTTAAATTCTGAGATACTGTGATTATGTGCCTCAGACTCCAGGGGGAGCTTTACTCAGCTTCAACAAACCTCCCCTTTCCTCTCTTGTTTTCTTTGTAGGGTCAGGCCATCATAGTCCAGAAGAGGGCACCTTAGGCCTGACTTTATTCACAAAATGTCAATCTGTCAATCAAATCGTCAATGACCTGGGATGAGATTGAGAGGTGAAAAGGGATCCTTCCTTGGTAGGCTCCTGCCCACGCCCAGAGCATTACATGGGGGCTCTTCTCCCTGTTTGTATGTATTCTGCCATGCACTAAGGAGTGGAAAAGGCAGGATTAGACCTTGAGAAGGGATGTAGGGTGCAGAGATCCCTGGATGGACTGGGAGTCAAGGATCCTTCCTGCTTTTTTTTTTTTTTTACCATAGTTTGGCCATTAGATACCTGTGAAGTCTTGACCATGTTTGATCCTTTGGGTCAGCCTCATCCCTATGGTGGATCATAAGATTATGGCTCTAAAGCTGGAAGGAACCTCGCAAGTCTTATAGTTCAACCCCTTCTTTTTATAAGTGAGTAAACGAAGGCCCAGAGAGCTTTAAGTGATGTGCCCAAATCACTTGGGTAGTAAGTGGCTGAGCCAAAATTAAAACTCAGATCCCATGGTCCTCTATTCTTTGCGCCATGTATCTCTCCCCAGAAGAGATGGACTGGAAGAGTATGGAGGTCAAGAAAGAGGGATTAGAGTTCAAGAGGTTTAGGAAGTTTTGGAAGAGAAGGATGAACTGCAGAGTAAAAGCTTTGTAGTGTCCTGTGCTATTTCTCATCAAGGTAGAAATCTAGCTCGTATACAACAAACTAATCCCCAATAGTGGACCCAGTTTTACTGAGTTGGGGGTTCAAGATCAGAGTGAAAAAATTACATCCATCACAGGATTGTAGATCTAAAAACTAGAAGGACCCTCAGAAGCAGCTAAGTGTTAACATTGGTTAGAGTGTCGGACCATGGATTTAGGAAGATCTGAGTTTAAATCCTGTTCCCTTTACTTGCTATAAAATAAAGGAATTGATCCCGTGGGTCTCTAAGATTCCGAAATCTAAATCTAGTCTAATCCTGCCATGTTAAAAATAAAGAAACTGAGGCCCAGGGAGGTTGAGACTTTCCAAGTTCACACAGGCTTAAATGTGGGGCCTGCATTCAAATCCAGATCTCTGATTCCAGAGTACCCAGTAGCTTAAAAACTTGGAGCTTTGAAGGAGCAGAGTTTAAGTGGAGTGTGCTGCTTACTCTGCAAACTTAACCTTTTGCTCCCATTTTGTTGTTTTTTTATTAAATTCATGAGCAGATAAAAAGAAGTCCTGAGTGTCTAAACCTGACACAGGAGCCCCCTTCTCATGGTTGTATCCTCCATTAATCCATGGTCCCATCTCTCTCCAGGTACCCAGACCCCTCGCCCAGACACAGGCTTATTTATCGGTCTCAGGCCTGGCACCTAAGTTGTTCCTCTTGAATGAAACAGCTCTATCAAAGAGCTGCACATGCTTTTTATTACAGCTACAATACTCTTATTAATGGCCTTGTCCCAAATCTAGCAGCTCAGAAAGCCCAGGGGACAGAACATAACAAGACAGATTTGGAATTGCAAAGATGTCCTGGGTTGTCAAGCTTGTAATCAAGTACTTGGGTGGTAACGATCCTGAGGAATAACAATAATTAACACGTGGGATATTTTAATGCTGTTTGTTTCTTTGATTCCTGGGTTCTGCCTCACAGTAATGAAAATTGTTTTCTTTCTGATGCATAAAAATATTCCCCAGGCCCCCGGTGGGCTTATAGCTCTGCTTATTAACAATTGTCTAATCTCAGATGTCTCTGAGAAGTGCCCCCAAATTCAGCCCTCCCTCAGGTGGGGTTTCTTGGATACAGGAGAAAAGGTGCAGGGATCCTGGATTCTATTCCCTATCACCCACCTAGTAGCTAGCTGTGTGACTCTAAGCAAAGTCCTTTGACTCTCTGGTCCTCATTTTTCTCATGCAAAGTGGGAATGATACCTGCCTCTTTGGTTTTCTAAGTGTATTAAAGGGGAGAACGATTTTGATTGCTCTTTGTAAATTGCATAGAGCTATAGAAATGTAAGGGATTGTTATTATTCTCCATTTGCTACATCTCTTAGGAGAATTAGAAAACATTAAATGACTGGGTAGAGAATGTGTTTGACAGAATAAAGTGTCCAGACATGTCAGGAAGTGGGAGCTCCAGGCGCAACCCAGAATGGACTGATGGGTTAGAGAACGATCCGTAAGTCAGCTCTATCTCCTTGGGGAAATCCCATGATTCTAGACCAACTACAATGAACCATGTGAACCTGAAGCCTCCAAGTACCTTCTCCCAGCAGACTCTCCAAAGATCATCCACCAATTTTTCTCCTCTCCATTTCCTCCCACTATCATACCATAGGACAGATAGAGCAATGACTTTAGAGCAGTGGTCCTCAAACTTTTTAAATTGGGGCCAGTTCACTGTCCCTCAGACTGTGGGAGGGCCGGAGTATAATAAAAACAAAAACTTCCACTCCGCTTGTGCCCCTCTGCCCATTTGCCATAACCCGGCGGCCGCATCAACGTCCTCAATGGGATGCATCTGGCCCGTGGGCCGTAGTTTGAGAACTCCTGCTTTATAGTCAAGGAGCACAGTTCAAATCCTTCCTATACTATCTAATTATATGATCTCGGCCATATCTCTAAATTGCTGTTTTCTCATTTGTAAAATGTTGTGACACTAGTGTTGAGAGAGGGTGTGGATTTTTGGAGCTCCTTTTCAATTCTAAATATGTGATATCTTTATTGACTCAGAATTGCCATTCTCCTCACTCCATCCTCACTCCCTATTCCTCCCTTTTCTTAAGGTTTGGAGTTGGAGAATGAAATTCTTCCTCTGGAAAAAGTGAAAAATCCATCACTTAGCATCTCAATACTTTAATATCCCAGGGTCTGGTACAGAGAGATTAGTTGGTTGTTGTCCTTCATTCTCAAAGAGGACCAAAAGGACATCACTTATGTTAGAGTCAAGTAAGTGTGTCTGACTATGGCTGATCAGACCAATACGAGCTCAGAATGCTCCTCCACAGGTCGGACACAAATAATCCCTGGGGACATTTGAGAGGGATTCTCCAACTTGGAGCCCTCCGAATTTCTTCTGAGCTAATTCAATTCTGCTTTGCTCCTAGAGCACAGCACCTTCTCTGATGAGGGCACGCCATGCTGGGTGATCCTGTGCCAGTGTCTCCCATGTCATACAATCAATTCTAAAGTTCTTAAGAGAGATATTAATCATGTCCTTGTATCATTTTTTTTATCACCTTGTGAACACTTGTCCTGTGTGAGTTTTCCATAAAATAGTCTTTTTGGCAAGCACATATAGTGTCCCGGGCTTTGGTACAGAGAGGACTGGAGTGGGGAAAAGCAGAAAGTGGAACTGGTAAATTTGAATCCAGCCTAATCTTCTTGCTTATTTTTGGAAGTTCCCAAAGAGCCCAGATCTACGTGTATGTTAAAGATGTCCCATTGAAGATCTATGTCTTATACACAGTAAGCACTCAATTAATGCTTGCTGGCATTGTTGAGAATTGTGGTGTTCATTATCTTGTTAATAGGGATGGTGGTGAGGATGGTAAGAAGATCAAGTTCAGGATATTGCCTCTGGTTCAGATGAACCCCAAGAATAGTCAGCCTGACCTTGATTCTTTTTGAATCTCCTTTCCAGGCTCATTTTGAGTTCAAATTCAGTCTCACACACTTATTAGCTGTGTGATCCTGGACAAGTCATTTAATTCTGCCTTAGTTTCTTCATCTGTCAAATGAACTAGAGAAGAAAATGACAAATCACCCCAGTATCTTTGCCAAGAAGACCCCGAATGAGTCACGAAGAGACAGATATCACTGATAATAACACAACCACAACACAACAAAGTCCAATCTTCATATTTTACAGATGAAGAAGCTGAGAGCTAGAGAGATAAATCCATAAGTTCCACAATTATTTAATACTGCAGTAACCAAGACAGGATTTGAACTCAGGTTCTCTATCAAGGTAACACAATTAATTATTATTTGCATTTTATAGATAAGGAAAACAATGGGGTGATGTTTCTTACCTAGAGTCACATAGCCACAAGGGCATATACCTGAGTCAGGATTCGAACTCAGATCTTCTGAATATAAACTCATTATATGCAACATATATTATATATATATATCTATGTATATGTGCATAAGCATGTATATACACATATAGAATGTATATAATATATATGCATATTTAAAATGTATATAATATATAATGAATATAAACTCCATTATGCTACCCTGCCTCTGTAGCTTTTTGAAGACCTAAACTTCATCTTATCAATTCACAGCCATTCCCAGGACAGTTTTTAATATTGCTGTGAAAAATGTTTTACTATCAAATTCCCTTGCTTTTTAAAAATCAGCCAATTCTATCCCTTCTTCTAGTCTAAATTCTAAGGCTGTGGAAGTCAGTGGGGGAAGTCCAAATAATCCTTATTGCTTGGTGGCTCAAAGTGAGTCCTGAGGGAGATATACCTACATATATTGTGTATATATATATATATACATACATAAATACATATATGTATACACATGTCCATGTACAGGCCTGTACATCCTCATACATATAATAAGCACATAAAGTTGGAGAAAGAAACTCAGGCTGGTTGCCCAGCAACAAAACTCTTGTTGGCAGCATGAGGCTTTTGGGTAATAACACATCATCCCCTGTTTGTTTTCTCTTTGATGTAGCCAAGTGGAAAGAGCTATGGATTTGGAGAATGAGTTTTCACTTTCTGGACCTCAGTTTCCTACTTTGTGAAAAAAAAAAAAAGAGGTAATTGAACTATAATATTTCTAAGATTCTGCTGAACTCTAAATCCCAATTTCCGGTCTCACTTTAACTTGATTTCACCTGAATAAAACATGGCAGGAGAAGGAAGGGCACCCAGTATAATTTTTTCTAGGCTCTGTCCCGGTATAAGATGAGCCCTATTCATACAATCCCTCCAAGAAAAGCTAAGCAGAATAAGCCTACCTATAGGAGAGACTTTATATCCTTTGTATTTGTCACTTGGCAATCTGATAAAATCTATGAATTTTTCTTAGAATCATGTTTTTAAATGCATAAAATAAAATATAGAAAATTACAAAAGAAGACATTTGTATTAAAATTTAAAAAAATGTATTTCTTTGTCCCATTTAACTTCACAGATGCCCTGAAATTTGTCAGTAGACTCCTTGATTGGGGGGAGTATATGTAAACCTCAGTTTTAAAATCCCTGAGAGCACCTTAAAGGCCATGTATTTCAATTACCTCTCCTAGCAAAATCATGTGTGTGTGTGTGTGTGTGTGTGTGTGTGTGTGTGTGTGTGTGTGTGTGTGTGTTCAGTCATGAATAGCTCTTTGTGACTCTTGTCTGAAGTTTTTGTTTTTGTTTTTTGACAAAAACGCTGGAATGGTTTGCCATTTTCTGTTCCAATCTGTTTGACATATGAGAAAACTGAGGCATACAAGAGTAAGTTACTTGATCACAGTCACACAACTAGTAAGTGTCTCAGGCTGGATTTGCACTCATGATGATGAAGCTTCCTGACTTTAGGCCATAGGATCTATCCACTATGCTACCTAGCTAACCCTGTGCAGAAAACTGAGGCTCAGAGATATTGACACAGATCAGAGCTGGGTTCCAGGGCCAATTTTTTTCCCTCATACCGCATAGCCTTCAATTTGTTGAATTTATTTAAATTTGCCTTGACAATCAGAACCAATCTTTCATTTCAAGCAGAACAATTCCTTTTTCTGTCCTCTACCTCCCTACATTCTAGGTTCACAATCCTGAAAGTCCCCAAGTGCTAGGATAGGGATTTGAACCCAAGACCACTGCCTCCAAGTCCATAGTTTTACCCACCATGCTCTTTTGCTGCTGCTATTACTCTTACTTAGCAATGTAATTGGATAAATTAATAAGGAGGAATGGGGTTGGAGGGAAATAACAGGCAGAACACTTTCTTGAAACTCATCTTGTCCTCAGTTGCAGTACTTGCTTATTTATTTGAAGCTCTCAGAAGGCTCTCAGAAGCCCAGCAGGTCAGGAAGGACAAATGTAGACGGGTGGCTAAACAGCACCAAAAATCCACAGTCACTGTTTCTGGCTTTCCAGCAACATGGAAATAAAGCTCCTTCAATGATTTATTTTAATGATGTCAAGTCACTGGCCAGGAAAACACATAATTCTCAGCTGGCAAATAAAAGCCATCCTGGCAAGATCAATAAAGTAGCTGCAAATGTCAAAAGAACTGGCTCTCCAGGATTCTTTGTATGAGGGCAAATTTATCCTATCTCTCTCCTGTCTACTATTGATACCTTCCCTCTGCCAGCCTTCTTCTTCCTCTCCCTGCTGCCCAATATACCTTTCCCTCTGAAGGTGCTGGTAGGATTCAATCACGGAACTCACATTGTCCAACACTAGGCCCTCTTCATCTCAACAGCCATAATGTCCCTTTCGTGAACCATAGTAGGTCCTTTATACATGTTTTGTCAAATTCATGAACTGGGTGGTATTGGAGCAGAATCTTCACAGGAGACCTAGAACTTCAATAACCAGGTCAATTTAAACAATGATAGCAATGATGTAAAGATAAACAACTCTGAAAGACTTAAGAACTTTCATTGATGTAGTTACTTTCCCTGATTTCAGAGGATAATTCATAAGCCTTGCTATATGTCTCAGAATGGAAAGATGAAAGATTCAGGTTGCAAAGTGAAGCATATATTTTGGGACTTGTCCAGTTCAGAAATTTGTTCGGTTTGATTATACCCATCAGTTACAAGGGGTTTCTTATTTTTAATAGGTGCAGGAAGTAGGTTGGAGAAAATATAAGGACAAGATTCCCTCAAAAAGTGAGAAGACAATAGAAGGAAAATCAGAATGAATCATATACAAGCTTTGAAAGTTACATGTTGAATCTATTTGCATCTTATTATATGACATACACTTTTTTAAAAAACAAGTTTACATAATAATTGGCAGCTAAATGGCTTGGTTATAGCAAGTCATTCCTCACTCGACTAGCAGGGGCTACTGAGCTCCTAGATTTTGCTCTAGATTACAGTTGCTGAATCTCTGGAGATTCTGCTGAACTTTTGAAGCTTACAAGGCCATAACATGGCCATTTCACTCCCAATATTAATCCATCTAGGATCAGGAAAGAATAAATACAACAAGAGATAAAAAATAAATAAATAAAACAGCCCAATAGCAGGAGATATTCAGAGCCATATGGAAAACGGTTGATAAAAAAGTGATAAGAAGTGCTACCATTACCTGGCCCCCTGATACCTCCAACTAGAGCTGTTCCCCAGCCTGGAGATTATATCAATTTTTGCCTGAATTGTCACAATAAAAAAGAGAGCAGAGCATGTTATCTCATTCATTTGAGCTTTTTGTATGCGTTCCCAGTTTGGGTTCAACAGCTATTTCAGTATCTATTTCATAGCACTGGATAAACTAATAAGAAATAGAGAATATCTGTTTAGTTTGGGAGTGAGAAAGAGTTCCTGCCTATGCAAAAGCGAAAGCAGATTCACCAAACTTCCATCTGCTTTGGCATCAGAAGCTCAAAAGACTGAAGGATCTGGTCCTTGGTGGAAGCCTCTTCTGTCTGCATCATTCCCTTCTTCTTGTTTTTAAGTTTAAATAAAATGAGAGAGGGGGGGGAAAGGGAAGCAGAAAAATCTGAGCATAAGGAAGACAGGAAGGAGAAAAAAGAAGAAATGGAGAAAGGAAGGAAAAGGAGAAAGAGAAGAGAAAGAGAAATAAGAGGAGGAAGAGAAGAAAGGGAAGAGAAGAAGAAAGGAGACAGAAAGTACAAGAAGAGGAAGAGGAGGAAGAGGAAAAGGAGGAGGGGAAAAAGGTAGAAGAGAAGAAGAAGGAGGAGGAGAAGAAGGAGAAGGAGGAGGAGAAAAAAGAGGAGGAGGAGAAAGAGAAGGAGGAGGGGAAGGAGGAGGAGGAGGAGGAGGAGGAGGAGGAGGAAGAGGGGAAAAAGGTAGAAGAGAAGGAGGAGAAGGAGGAGGAGGAAGAGGAGGAGCAAGAGGAGGAGGAGGAGGAGGAGGAGGAAGAGGAAAAGGAGGAGGGGAAGGAGGAGGAAGGAGAAAGGGAAGGGGAAGGGAAGGGGAAGGGGAAAAGGAAGAGGAAAGGAAGGGAAAGGGGAAGGGGAAAGGGAAAGAGAAGGGGAAGGAAAAGGGGAAGGGGAGGAGGAAAAGGAGAGTGATTTACACAAATTACAGTATGCAACTTTCTCCATGAGACATCTAGGCAGGACAGGATATAGAATGCTTAGAAGGTTAACACACGTCAAATTTTTGGCATACCTTAAAGTGCTGTCTGAAAGTTCAATATAATTCAATAATAATAATTATTATAACTATAGATGATCTCTCCTGGCCCTACTTCCTTTGAGACAATCTGCCCTGGCTAGCTCACCTTGCCAAGTATGAACATACCCAGGATGGAGCTCCTCTCTGACTTAACCAGACTGGTACTTGAACAAAAGGTCCTTTACCAGGTCTTACCCTTTGGCAAGAACTGCCGAGGGGCTTGTCCTCTGTTGGACTACTCTTTGAGAAGCCAGCTCATGTCCTCGTCATGGTGAAGCATAAGAGATGGCCTTGAATAAGTAAAGTAAAATGAATAATTATGATCCAAATAAGAAAACTAGCTTTTTTTAAAAAAAAAGCTCTAATAGACATTTCACTGGAGGATAAATTGGACATAATAAAATAGCTTTTTCTAACCGAGGGCATAAGGTTGTGTTCAGAGATGGATGAGATGCCTCTCACCACTGCTGCGAGAAAGAAACTGAAATCTAGAAGGAAACATGGAGGTCATCCCAACTAAACCCTTTATTTTACAAAGGAAGAAACAAAGAATAGATGTTACATACTCAAGATGACCCAGCTGACTAGCGGTAGACACAGAACTGGTTTGGAAATCCATTTGTATTTTCCCAGCCTTCCCTTGCCTTTTCAGGAGAACTATTGAGAGAGAGGGGGGAATGATTGTAGAGAAGGGCCCCATGAGGTCACCATCCCCATACCATCTCTGCTAGGGGAAAAAAAAAAAAAAAAGGATGAGACAAAAGCAGATGAATTCTGTTTGCTAAACCCATACCAGAGTGACTTACAAAGAAGAATATTGGACCCAGGTTTGAATTCTGCCTGCTACATATTCTCCAAGTAACACTGGGTTTAACTTCTCTCAATCTCTTACTGTAATGAAAAAAAAAAAAAAATGAAGTTGAGCCAGATGATCACTAAGATCCCTTTAACATATCTTCCTATATGTGGAAGGAGGTGGGGAAGGAAGGGAGTTTAAGATAACAACAGACTCTTATGCAAATAATTATTTGGAACAAAGGAACAATGTTTTAAAATAACCCATTGTTGGACTGAATTCACTCTACTGTTCTTTCCCAGCCTCCCCCTCACCTCCCCACTCCCCCACTCCCCTAACACACACACACACACACACACACACACACACACACACACACACACACACAATTTCCAACCCTGGCCTTCAGATTAATTTGTGGGCAGCTCACTCTATAGCATGTGTTGTGACCTGATTGGGAGTAAACCTATATCTTTTTTTTGGGGGGGGTCGGGGCTCTTTGCTTTCCAGGTTGTCAAGATACAAAAGGTCTTGTGGTATCTCAGAATCATGTTTGATTCATTAGTGATAGCCCTGGCTCTCTGGACCAGTGAGAAAAAAAGACCTCCTCAGAGTCCAGTTCTGACTGTGGTCTCTCTGAGAACAAGCAGGAACAGTCAGTCATCTGGCTCCTGTCCTCAGGAACTAGCAGCACAAAAGAACATCGAGGCAGCACATTCTGTTAGAATAGGGGTCATAATGTAGAGTTATCAGATCCTCAAGGGAATTATGTTTAGATTTCAGGAGGTCTTTGACCTTGGATGGGGGGGGGAATGACATCTAAATTTTCCCTTATCTTTACCTGAAATTTATCATTTCCTATAAAAATTTAGAAACATTATTCTGAGTTCATAGACTTCACCAGACTGCCAAAAGGGTTCCTCCCCACATATATGTTAAGGACTCCTAAGCTACAAATATCCCTAGACTAAGCAAAGTCAGGATTGAATTCTAGCCTTGGATCTGCCTGTGGGAAGTTGGGTAAACAAAATACTTAATTTCTTTAGGCTTTGGTTTTCTCCCTATTGTCTCTTGGATGAAATCAAAACTCCTTTGTTTGGCATTTAAAGCCTTTCATAACCTGGCTCTGGTCTACCTTTCTAGACTTATTATACATTACTACTGTTCTGTATACTCAATGCTCTAGCCAAACTTGCTAACTCTTACACATAACACTCCTTCTCCTACATGCACACCTTCCCCAGTCTCTCCTTACAGATTATTTTCCATTCCTGAATCCCACTCCTTCCTCACCTCTCCTTTGTAGAATCCCAAGATGTCAAAGGTCAATTTAAGCACTGCCTCCTCTATGTGGCTTCTCCTGATCCTCTCAGGTACAAGTACCAAAATACATACCTTGGGTATTGTTTTTTGTTGGTAATTCCATCTCTCATAGAATCCTGTTCCTTTCCAAATTCTCGGAATAATACTGAAGGTTAGAGAGATTTCCCTCCTATTATCATTCTTAAGCCTCTTTGCAGTGGTTTTTCTACATACAACAAAAACAATCATCAATTACTGTCCCTCCAATATCAATTCACCAGTTTATTTCCTCAATAGCAATTAAGCAATTAACATTAATCCCAAATAGTGTTTGCAAAGGAATATTAATTATGTAGGTATAATAAAAACAGAAGCACAAATAATTTACAACCCCCTCACTCACCACCAAGAAGAGCATCCTTTCCTCTGAAAATTAACTCAGTCTCTGGGAAACTGGGCTCAAACTTAGACTGGCTGCTAAAAAGGATTGCCCTCTTCCTACTAACTTCATGCCTGAATATGACAAGGCCAATGGACTAGTGTCTCCATTATTTGCAGGATTTGACTCCAGATTTGGGTCAATTCTTTGCTGGGGGTGGGAGTAACAGTCATTTCTCAAGCCCAGTTCTTCACCAAATCCAACCATTTCAGCTTTTAGTAGCTTATGGACCCCAGGTGCTGGACCCAATCTTTTAAAGATCACATGCTCAAAACCTGGTTGGTTCCATCTTTAATACTCATTCATATGAGATCAGAAAAAAACTACATAGGACAGAGACAGAAACAGAGGTAGTGTTTAGGTGGGAAAAAGATGGTGGCTGCTATGATTTCTATGATTTCTTCTCCACCTGGGAGAATTTACTTTATTTCTTATTCCTTACTCAAAAGCCACCAGGGAAAAGAAAGAGTGAGTTGGTCTCTTCTGGCACTTTGTAGCATTCATTTTATGGCTCAGTAGTCTATTTATTATCCATTGTCAGACAGTAGAAAATAGAGAATAATAATAATAATAATAACAATAATAATAATAATAACTATTTATAAAGTGCTTTAAGATTTGTAAAATGTTTACATAAATATTATCTCATTTCATCTTCACAATGATTCAGTTTTCCTGACTCCAGATCCAGCACTCTACCCACTTTGCCACCTGTCTTATATGGAGAATACCTGCACACACTCTTAATTGGGAAAGAGAAGGACTCTCTCCACTTTACCACCTATCTATCTCATACAGAGAATACCTGCACACACACTCTTAATTAGAAAGAGAAGGACTCTCTCCACTTTACCACCAATCTATCTCATACAGAGAATACTTGCACCAACTCTTAATTGGGAAAGAGAAAGATGCTTCCATTATATCACACATTTTCTGAAGTAGGTTCACGAAGCCTTTACATATTGCTACCAAAGAGACCATACTGAACATGCTCTAAGAACTAGACCCTTATTGGCCAAGTTTTACCCTCTGCCCTTTTTCCCATTATGTTTTGTCTTTCTGCCTTCATCACATATAAATTACTTAAGTGTAAGGGCAGTTTCATTTGTCTTTCTAAGTTCAGAGCCTAAAATTGTGTTCGGCATTTTGGAAGCACTTAATAAATGCCTTTTAACTGATTGATTTATTGATTGGTTAATAAAATGAAAGAGCTGGACTGAATCCCTTTCACAAAATTTGTATTACTTTCCCTCATGGACTTTGGAATTAGACACTGACCCAATGGACCAAGGATTTTTGATGTAATTCTTCCAAGAATATGATAACTTTCGTTAAGCAGAATATCCTAATAGAAAAAGACTTGGATGTGGAGAAGTCAAACCAGGACAAGAATTCAGCTTTACTGACTCCTACCTAGTCCACTGGTCTTTCCCCAGTACCACACAATTGCCTGAAAGTGAGAGGTGAGGGATGCTAATGAGTTTTCTCCTACAGATCTGGCAGCTCCATCCTTCTGTGGGTGCAGCCTCACCCTTTTTAAAGCTTTGAAACCAAAAGCAGGATCCATTTGTTGAGAAGAATTATAACTGAGAAGAACTCCAGAGCCATCAATCCAAGGGTCAGCTATTCCGTTGGCCTCCTGAATCAAAGAACTGCACTTAAACTTCCTACTGTTTCTAATTAAAGGGGCCAGACTTCTCTAATGAGCCTGACCTACCCCAAAGGTCTCCTACTACCCATATCCTCCCTGGCCTCTCAAATGAAGAGATTCTCTTGTGAGTAGCATATCCCAATTCTGCCTAATAAGATACTTGTGATTTTTGAGTGCCCGTCTACTGCTCTTTAGAAAAGTGGAAAGAAGGGGACACTTCTTGAAAACTATGGCTCATCATTACTGGTCTCCCTAGAGGATGTCCTAACATAGAAGTCAGGAGAACTTCATTGTGGCTTCCTTGTTTCTAAAGAATCACATCCCCCGCCCCCTAACCCTAGAACTGAAAGGTGCTAAGTATGGACATCTAAGTATGGACATTTAGCTCTGGCCACTAACAGCTGAGAAAGAGGAAAATGTGTTGACTAGAATAACAACTAGGGTCCTTCTTTTCTTTCACCCCAGCCAGGCTGCTCAGGGCCTTGTGTCCCAATTATCAAAGAAAAGGGACCAAGTATTCTGTTTTTGAAGGCCTTTGCCCTAACCCTGAATATCTACCCCACTGCCACCCCTACCAGTTCCTTTGAATCCTACCTCAAATCCCATCTTCTCCTACCTGTGAGGAGTTAGGCACATAAGCCAACTTGGAGCTTCCTATCCTTTTGTATTTAGGATGAAATCAGAATTGTCTATGAAGTCTTCCCTGACCAATTGGATGAACACTGACCGTTCCGCTTCCTAATCTTCCACACTGCTTAGCATCTTGCCATTTTATCATATTCTATAATAATAATAAATAGCTAGCATTTATAGTTACTATATACTAGACCTTTCACAATTAGTATCTCCTTTGATCCTCACAACAAGCCTAGGGGGGATCATTATGACTGCCATTTTACAATTGAGGAAATTAAGGTAGAGGTTAAGGGACTTACAAAAACACAGGCAATAATTGTCTGAAGACAGAGTTGAACTTGAGTTTAAATACATACATATATGTGCCTTATAGAATATAATCTCCTTGAAATAAGATTATAGAATATAATCTCCTTGAAATATTTATTTGCAATAATAGCTTAGAGACAAGACCTGGTATTTAGGAATCTTAGGAGGATGAGGAGGGTTAAATCAAACTCATCTATGAAAAAATCCTAGTTTTGGCTCAAATCAGCAATTCTCAAATCAAGTTCTGAGGATCCAAGATGTTTAGTGAGATTCATGAAGTCAAAACTATTTTAACATTGAGAAGAATTTTAAATTCTAATATGGTCAATATTGCTAGTTATGACCCACAGAGTTCTGGGGGAAGTCATCAATTTTTCTCTCTCTCTCTCTCTCTCTCTTTTTTTTTTTTTTCTCTGAGGCTGGGGTTAAGTGACTTGCCCAGGGTCACACAGCTAGGAAGTGTTAAGTGTCTGAGATCAAATTCGAACTCGGGTCCTCCTGAATTCAGGGCTACTGGTCTATCCACTGCGCCACCTGGCTGCCCCCTTCAGTCATCAATTTTTAAGGAAAGTCTGTCTCCCAGTGCAATTCAGCACCTTCTCTGCAATTCATAGTCTCAGAAATTGGCCTGGAGCACTGATATTTTCAATTGTTTTCCAAGATTACAGAGTTAGTATGTCAGAAGCAGGATTTGAATACAAGTATTCCTGACCTTGAGGCCAGTCAGTGTTCTAGCTACAATATTCATGATTTCCCATGTGAGCATTATGGTTATTATCCATAAAACTAAAAGCATTGACATATCCCTTAGAAGTTTGAAAAGCAATTTATGTTTATTGTTATCTCACATAATCCTCAAAGTTTCCAAAACATAGTAGGCATTTAATAAATTCTTATTAATTAGATCTAGCTGATATTTTCAGGTAAACTGCTCACCAAAATCACTTATAGCATTCACTGTCTACCTGACAATAACCAACTTCCTCAAATGTTGTCTTACCCAACACTGTCTTTTCAAAAGATTATTTAATCCCATCGGGCTGGTTGTGTCTGCAGTCTTTTTTTTTTTTTTTTTTTTTTTTTGGCTGAGGCATTTGGGGTTAAGTGACTTGCCCAAGGTCATACAAACTAGGAAGTGTCAAGTGTCTGAGGCCAGATTTGAACTCAGGTCCTCCTGACTTCAGGACCGGTGCTCTATCCACTACGCCATCTAGCTGCCCCATGTTTGCAACATTAAATAAATAATCTTATCTGCCCCCCCCCTTCACTACTCCTCTCCCTTCACATCTGTCCAGCTGTTCCACTCCCTAAAGAGCCCTTAACTCAAATCCCTTAGGGAAATCCCTTGGCCCTGAGAGAGTACCACTGCTCTTTGCACCCTAGGATGGAAGTTAATGGCAACTGAAATGAAACTTGGCACTTTAAATAGACTGGAACAGGAAGTTCTCTTCTTTCTGGTGTGAGCCTTCTTAATGTCTCTCTTCTTGGCTCAGCACAGCATCCTTTTCTTGCCTCCTGGAGTTCCAAGCACCTTCCCTTGATCTCTTAGGGCTTCCAAATTCATTCCTAAATCTTCGGGTTCCCCCTCATAGTTGTCCTAGAAGACCAGGCTCATAACTGAGGCAAGCTCTTTTCTGCTAGAAATTGTCTGGGAGAAGCACAACCTTGGCCTGGACAGGAGAACTTTTGGAACTCTAAGGAGGACAGGTTTCCCTGGGGTCCAATTTTCCTGTTGCTTATGAACTCTGTGAAACATGAGGCAATCCCACCAGTCTATCACAGGCTCCTGCAGTTGCCCCAAGACCCTTAGTACAAATGCAATTTTCTTTTTCATTAAAGTGGATTCAGTGAAAGGGACTTAATCGGTGTGAGGGTAAAAGGTTTCCCCCTTGGTCTCCCTCCTCTCTACAGTGGAAGATAAGGCTGGAGATTTGCTTCCTGGAAATCTTTAAGTAGGGTGCCACTCTCCCTGGTACATAGAAAGCTTTTATCAGTCTCCAGCCCCAGAAATTGGGGGAGGGGAAGGACCAAAGTGGGATGATGCAAGAAAGGTGAAAGATAATGTTGGGGATGAGGGAATGGCAGCAGCTTTAGGGTGTAAGGTGTAACATCCTGGCACAAATTATTCATCAGGATACTTCTCTGGGTGACCCAGAACCAACCACTCAGCAACATTGTATGAAGTGGGGGCTCTGGAGTGAAGCCATTCTAAGAAATGGCCCTCAGGGAAGGCACTGAAACATCCTAACTCCCTCCCCAAGGAGGTTTGACTCATCTGCCTGGCATTTAGATGCCAGTCTCTGTTGCAGAATGCCAAGAATAACAATAACAGATTAATCCACTCCCAGAGAGCTCCTGTTTGCCTGCTAATGGGATCCAGAGCAAGGCCTAGATTCGTTCAGTCAGTCAACAAACACTTGTTAAGAGTGATCAGAGTGTCCAGCTGGGACCTCTTCCTCAAAGCTGAGATCTAAGAATTAAATTCCTGTGTCAATTCATTGTGATTGGCTCCAGCCCCAAATGGAAGCCTCCTCACTGAGGTTGCCCAGTGGGAAATCACAGTATAATATGCCTCCTTTCTTATTTAGAGGATCATCATTGTGAGAAGAGCTGTGTATCTAAAATACTCAGACCCAAAGTTGAAGGCTAGCTCTGCCATTTCCTGACTTGCTCAAGTCCCTACATTTCTGGGACTCAGTTTTCCCGAACTATAAAATAAGCATAGTAGGGCAGAACCAGGTGATTTCTAAAGTCCCTTCCAAATTTAAAATTCTAAGTTTCTATGACAGAGGATAGAACAGATAGAATAGTTTTTTATCCACCTGTCTATCTTGTCAAGTAAAAAAAAAAAAAAAAGTAAATGCTTTTAAGCCTTAGATTATTTCATCATTTTGGCCTTTCTAACTCCAGTACCTGGCACACAGTAAGCTTTTATAATAGGATGAGAGAATGGGATGACAGATTTTCCGTTGGAAAGAACCTTAAGGACATAAAACTAATCCATTCTCTTTATTTTCTTTTTGTCATCTTTTGTTGCATCTTGCTCCATTCGTTTTCATTTTTAAAAAGATACTTAGCCTAACAAATGACAGAAAAAAAGGGAGAGAATTTTCCAAACACAAAGTAGAAAAGGAAAAAAGGAGGATTATATCGGATTCTATCCTATAGAGTATGCTTTATTTTAAAATATGTTATATATTCAACATGCTACTTTCGAGGGTCTTGTTTTTGTTACCTTATGAACTTTCTTCTGTTCTCTTTTGTGGCTTTTCAAAAATGTTTCAATAGTCCATTAGTCTTTATTTTTCTTTTTCTTGGATAACACTATTGCAAGATTCTTTTCTTCTATAATAATTCCCATACCCATGAAAAAAGAAATGTATATTCCTTGTATCAATCAAACATCATCAAACAAAATGAATAAATATATTAGCCACGTCCAAAAATGTGTGTGTGATGCATAGCAGAGAACAAAAGAATAACCTACAAGAAAGCAAAGATGGACAGTCGTAAATATGATGTCTTCTATTATATATATATATATGCCTTCTTGAAATGGAAATTATCATTACAGATTTTGGATCCTCTCTGATGTTCTGCTGAGCACAGGATAATGCTTTTTCTTTTTCTGTCTTTCTTTTTCTATTTTGTTTTTTTTCTTAGTTTGTATTTGTTTTAAATAAATTTATTAAGCAAAAATAAATTTTAAAAAATGTGTGAATTACTTGGTTCCTTAAGTGGAACTTTGAAGATATAGGTAACCTACTCCATCATGAGTTCTCTGGAGATATATTTGGTAATTGCATGGATCAAAATTCCTAAGTTTTTCAACATTGTTATTCTCTACAATGTTGTTACTATATAAATTATTTTCCTGATTCTGCTTAGTTTACTTTGTATAAATTCGTATAAGGCATCTCAATTGTTGCCCAAGGAAAAAAAAGTGAAAATAAAATATGAACTGTTTAGTTCACTTTGCATAAATTCATATGTCACCTTCATTTCTTTTGGAGCAAGAATATTCCACTACAATCATATAGCATAATTTATTCTCCCATCATGCAATTGGTGAGTGACCTCTTTGTTTCCAGGTCTCTGTGACAACAAAAAGATCAGCTATAAATATTGCTGTACATAGTAAGCCTTTTATTCTTTCATTAATTTCTTTGAGATATATGAGTGATGTCATTGAGTCAAAGGGTATGATCAAGTTGTGACTTTATGCAAAATAAAATGTGAATTGTTTAGTTCACTTTGCATAAATTCATATGTCACCTTCATTTCTTTTGGAGCAAGAATATTCCACTACAATCATATAGCATAATTTATTCTCCCATCACACAATTGGTGAGCGATCTCTTTGTTTCCAGGTCTTTGTGACAACAAAAAGATCAGCTATAAATATTGCTGTACATAGTGAGCCTTTTATTCTTTCACTAATTTCTTTGAGATATATGAGTGATGTCATTGAGTCAAAGGGTGTGATCAAGTTGTGACTTTTTGCAATTCTCTTATTTTCTGATGAGATGCTGAGCCTTGAGAAGTTAAAAAATTTCTCCAAATTCACATGGATAGTATTGAGTAGAGATAAGTTTGTTTGTTGAATTGAATTTGAAATGAGAAATAAGACCTGCTTTTTCTCTTCCTTCTCCTTTTCTCCCTCCTCCTTTCTCCTTCTAAAATGAATAGAATTGAGATGATGGAGAGAAGCAAAGACCACAAGCAAAACTATTCCCTTAGACTAATACTCTCCTTTGATAGAAAATTCCCACAATATCTATTCTTATAGAAGACAGCAGCTGGAACCTCCTTGGTTATTCCAAGGGTTTAATTATATATTGAACAACTAAATAGTTCGTGGATCTCTCAACAACTAGACAGCCCAGGAAAATTCTCTCCCCAAGGAGAGCTTGGAGTCAGGAGAACTTGAGTTCAAATTTGACCCAGATGCTTGATACTTAACTGATATCCTAGGCTAGTCACTTAACCTCTATTGCTTCTCAAAAATAAAAAAAATTCTCTCCTCACTACCTCTTTAGAACAGCTTATAGACAATTCTCTCCTAAACCCTAAAATATTTGAGATGTTGCAAGGCTCTTCTCAAGATTATCCCTTGCTTCTATGAAGTTTATTCAAGTTTCTCTAGAGCAGAGTTTTTTAATTTTTTATTTACTTATTTTATTTTTTGTTAAGGCAATTGAGATTAAGTGACTTACCCAGGGTCACACAGCTAGGAAGTGTTAAGTGTCTGAGGGCCAGATTTGAACTCAGGAACTTCCCACTTCAGGGCTGGTGTTCTAGCCACTGCACTAGCTGCCCTATCAAGTTTCTTAAATGGTGAGGTCATGAACTCATATGGGTTATATAAGTGAATGTTAGGGTTTGCAAAATTATGATTTGTTATCAGCAAATATTTGATTTGAAAACCTATTTTATATACACTAAATTGAGAGTTAAATAAAAATTTCTTGGGAGAAAAGGGATCATGAATGAAAAAAAAAGTTTAAGAAGTTCTCCTCTAGAGTTGACTAGTGAAAACACTCCTAAGTACCCCCTAGAAATAATACTTTTTGGCTAAGGTAGATTTTCATGTTTCCTAAAGGTATTTAGCAGCAAAGTCAATAAGCATTTATAAAAAGTCTACCATGTGTCAGGTTTAAGAGATACAAAGAGATACAAAAGAAAGGAAGTTATTTTCCTCAAGAAGCTTACATTTGACTGGGGGAAAGTAGCACATTAACAGATAAGTAAAGATTTTTTTAAATAACTTATATAAACAAATCGACATAAACATTGCATGTTAACACATATATATAAGAAAATAAACTATAACATGTCAACAGCAAACTAAATATATATTGTATGTAACAACAAACAGATAAAATATATATTGTATATAACATGTCAACTGATAACTATATATAGTAAATAGTCTAACATATCAACAAATAACTAAATATATATTGTGTATAATATAGTATGTCAACACATAATTAAATATATATTATTCATAATGTAACGAGTTAACAGAGAAATACATATAAAATAAATGCAAAGGGATTTCTGGGAAATAGTAGAAGGGACTAAAAGCTAGGGGAATCTCTTGAAGTAGTGAGCACTTATAAGCAACCTTGAAGAGAGTCAGGGGTTATAAGGGACAAGGAGGAAAAGTAGGTAGAGGGAAAATATCATGGAAAAATATGGTGGTAGGAAATGGAAAATGTTATGTGGGGGGTTAAAGAACAATGGACTTAAAAGAAACTAAGCTATTTGTCCAATTTTCTGGTTTTATAGAGAAGGAAGTTGATACTACAATAAGAAACAACGAATGACCTTAGTCTGGATACTTTCCTTCAATGGACTTCAACTTCCTCCTCTGTAAAATCAGAGGGTTGGAAGAGACCTAAAATCGCTAACAATTCTACATCTTATGGTACCAATCTTGACCGCAATTCTCGAGAGATCTGCTGTCTTTGTCTCAAGCTGCTAAACAGGGAAGTTGGGGTGAGATGGTGTTGATCACCAAAAATGGTTTCAGTAGCTTCTTTTCTAATTTCTAGCTTCTATCTTCCCTTCCTCACATTTTCACTTGCCTCCCAAAGAAGTGGGGAGGGGGAAGAGGAAGGCAAAGCTCATAATAGACTCTATGTGTCACAGTTCTGATACAAATGACCAGTCTTGGGCCCATGGGGCAGAGTATTTGATAGATGGAATTCTCCCAAATGTCATCTTGCAGGGAGCTGCCCTTGGGGGATTCCCTCTCCTTATAAATGTTACAGCAGTTCCCTCACCTTTTTCAAAAGGAGGAGGATTCTGAGAAAGCAGAACGGCCTTTTCTCATTTCATTCTTTTTTTTTTTTTTTTCAGCGCCAAATGTTCTGATTATCCAACACAAAAGCAATATGGGAAAGTTGTTGAATAGAGGAAATTATTCTTTGATTCTTCTATTTCACCTATCACCTTCATTCTTTTGTCACCCCTTCCTCCTCTCCATGCTTTCTTCCTCCATCTCATGAAGAAGATGGCCCACTGGAGCACAGCCTTTGAGATGGAAATATGTGGGTTCAAATCCTAATTTGATTTCTTTTAATTTCTCTAATCTAAGCAAATAATTTTACTTTCTTCATCCATAAAATGAATTGAACCTAATGGTTCTTTCCAACTCAAAATTCTATGAGCTAAGAATTCTCTTGTTTCCTGTCCGTAAAGGTGTGAGTCACACTCTCTGTATGAAGCTCCATCCCTGACTTGTTAGAGAGAGGTGTCTCTCCCTGCCTTAGTGTGGAATAGTGGGGAAAGACATGAGGCAAGGAGGCAGGAGGCCATATTTCTTTTTAAACTAATTAATTAGTTAACTAATTTTAACTATCTTTAAAACATATTGCTTTATGAATCATGTTGAGAAAGAAAAATCAGATGTGAACACAGCATGTGTTGATTTACATTCAATCTCCAGAGTTCCTTTTCTGAATACAGATGGTATTTTCTGTGCAAAATTTATTGGGATTGCTTTGGATCACTGAAGCACTGATAAGAAACAAGTCTTTTATAATTGATCATCCCACATTCATGCTATTATTGTTTACAGTGTATTCCTGGTTCTGCTTGTTTCACCCAGCATTAGTTCATGTAAATCTTTCCAAGGAGGCCATATTTCTTTAATTTTGGTTCGATGCTAATTCTGCTCCAATAATAGCAAGCAGTATCCACTTAGACAAGGCACTTAATTTCTCTAAGCCTCCTCTATAAAAAGTTCCTGTCTCTTTAAAATGAGGAGATTGGACTTGACACTCTCTAAAACCTTCCCAGATCAGATGGTTATTGGTTCTATGAGGATGCTAAGCCAAAACAACTTTGAACTACTTCTTTTCCCATGGGTGATGTAGAGCACATCTTAGTATTGTCCTCAGTGCTTCCCTGTCAAAAAGCATTTATTAAATCCCATTAAAGTTTGTGTTGGGCATGTGCTAGGCGCTGGGAATACAAAGAATGGCAAAAGTCAGTCACTGACCTAAGGAAGCTCAGTTTATAATTGGGAAATAACATACAAAAAGTCATGTACATACAAGATTGATATGGTATAAATGGGAAATGATTTTTGAGGAGGGAACTAATACTTTAGGAAGGATATACAGAGACTGGAAAAAGTAGGATTAGAAGCAACCTAGAAAAAATTTAGCTTAAATGCTATCTCTTCTTTGCTTAAGAGATAGCATTTAAGCATGGCATGCGAATGGCCAGTGAAAATGCAGTCAAAAAGATGGAAGTCAATGTCACTGGCTCCTAGAGTAAATGGAGAATAAGGTATAAGAAAATTAGAAAAGTGTGGGAGAGGGCCAGGTTAAAAAGGATTTTAAAAACCAAAGGATTTTGTATTTCATCCTGAAGGCATCTGGTCATCCCAAAGAAAGATAATGGGATGATAGATTCAGACCAGAAAAGGATTTTAAGGTTATCTAGTCCACATTTTATATACTAGGTTGATAAGGAGTTAGAGCTGGAATGGATCTCAAAGGCAGCTAGGTGGTGCAGTGGATAGAGCACCAGCCCTGAAGTCAGGAGGACCTGAATTCAAATTTGACCTCAGAAGGTTAACACTTCCTAACTTTGTGACCCTTGGCAAGTCGCTTCATCCTAATTGCATCAGCAAAAAAAAATCTGGAATGCATCTCCAGAGTTCTTCACAGATAAAAATCAGAGATGCTAAGTAATTAACGTAAGGCCAGTCCCCAGGACTCTGAATGCAGTGCTCTTCTATTAATTAATTTGTTTAATATTTTCTCCAGTTACATTTAAACTAAATTTTTTTTACATTTGTTTTAAAAAATTTTGAGTTACAGATTCTCTCCCTTATCTCTACTCCCAGTCCCCACTAAGAAGCCATATGTGAAGTTATGCAAAATATTTCCACAAAAGACATGATGTGAAAGAAAGCATAGATCTCCCACCCTAATTTAAATAAAAATCTCAAGAAAAAACAAAGTTTACAAAAAGGAGAAGGAGAATCAGAGAGACAAACCCCGAGACAGAGAAACAGAAAGAGAGACAGAGAGACAGAGAGAGAGAGAGAGAGAGAGAGAGAGAGAGAGAGAGAGAGAGAGAGAGAGAGAGAGAGAGAGAGAGAGAGAGAATGCTTCAATCTGTATTCAGAAACAATTAGTTTCTTCTGTGGGTATGGATAGGATTTTTCATCATAAATTCTTCCAAGCAGCCATGGATCATTGTACTGCTGAAAATAACAAAGTTATTTAAAGCTGGTCATCCCAGAACATTGCTATTATTTTGTATACAGTACATCTCAAGTTTCTTGGGTTTGTGGAGGACTTTCCATTTTTTTTTTTTTTCTGAGAGCATCCTGCTGGTCATTTCCCATAAAACAATAATATTCCACTATAATCACATACCATACTTTATTCAGCCATTCTCCAATTTATGGGCAACCCCTCAATTTACATTTTTTTTTTTTTTTGCACTGAGAAGAGAGCTGCTACAAATGTATTTGTACATAAGTCCTTTACCTTTTTAAAAAATACTCTTTTGATATTCATGCCTAGCAGTGGTATTGTTAGGTCAAAGGATATGCATGATTTCAAGCCCTTTGGGCATAGATCACTTCTTTTGATCATTTATCACCTGGGGAATGGTTCTATCCAGTGCTCTTCTAAGGAAGGAAGGGTCTGTACTACCCCCAGTAAAATAATCTATTTGCATTTTCACAGGAATCTCCTAGAGACAAGGGCTTTTATACACCAAATGGGGTTCTCTAACAGGAGAGATTCAGACACAGTGATAAGCAAGCAACAGAAGTCATTTAGGACTCTTCTGGATCACATTGTATTAGAAGATTGCATTGCTATGATAGGATTAGCCCAACCCCAGGTGAGGGGCAGGCTCAGTGTGAAGGCTTGCAGATGGCAGATACTCAGCAACAGGGGGTAGTGAGGCTGCTCCAGACACCAAGGGCCTGGGAGTTGGCTGTCTTGAATGGTATAGCAAGTTGGTTTGGGGTAATCCCCAGAGCCTGGAAATCCTGAGGAATTACAGGAGGTCAGAGCTCAATGCCAGACAATATCAGCAGGGCTGGAAGACAGAGGAATCCAGTTAAGAACCAAACTCAATTATACAACTCAAATTAGCACACACACACCCCTGCCAGAAGATGTACAGCAGGGCCCAAGCTCTTCCAGCTTCCTCACCTGATCATTGTTGACCTTCCTTGGCAGCATTATGTCTCCTATATTAATATTATAAATAATTAAGTCAGAGGAAGAAAATAAGGTAAATCAGCCATTTCTCTGGATTGAACCACAGTGTGACAATAGTACTGAACTTAAGTTTAGGATTGGTTTTTCACTTATATGATTTTAAGCAATTCATTTTTCCTCAGTTCCCAAAGTCATGAAATTAATAGATTGGATTAGGTCAGGGGTACTTAAGCTAAGGGATTTGGATCTCAAGAGATGCATGGACAGATTTTAGGAGTAAACCACAAAGTTAGATGGGAAAAATGCAGCTTTATTTTCATTAAATAATTATTCCTTTTGATCTTTTGCTATATATATATATATGTGTGTGTGTGTGTGTGTGTGTATACATGCATATATATGTGTATATATATATGTGTATATATGTATATATATATGTGTGTGTATATATATACACATGCATACACACACACACACACATACAAGTATATTATTTCTGAGAAGGTGTTCATAAGCTTCCCTGGACTTCCAAAAAAAATTTGAGACACAAAAAGGATAAAAATCCTTGAATTAGATGCCTCTTTTTCACTTCTAACATTGTGACAGTTATGAATTAATTAATTAAACTTATTTATTACGTGCTTTTTATGTGTTAAGTATTGAATAAACAAATAGAAAGTGTGCTGATCTCTGCTCTCAAAGAGTTCACGTTCTACTAGGGAACACAGCACATAGAGGGTGTCTCAGCTGCCAGTAGCATGGAAAAAGTTCCATGATCCTTAGGATTCAGCAACAAAAATGATGGCCATACATCTTTATTGTCATTTCCATTAATAAAACCATGTCATTTTCTGATATTGACCCATTTGAGAATGCCAAGGACTTTGGTGGTCAGAGCTTTTTTCCCCATGACTTCAGTCTTCTGAAAATTATAGTCATTCATTCTCTTAAACCATTTCTTGATTTCCTATTGTATGCAAAGCACTGGGCTAGGCACTATGAAGGATTCAAAAATTAATGATTCATTCCTGCTCTCAGAAAGACTTAACTAGGAGAATTGTAGAATGACAGATCTAAAAGAGGCCCCACAGAAGAGTGTATTTCATACCCCTAATTGTATGGAGAAATCTAGTATACAGGGAAGATAAATCACTTGCCTAAGGTAATCAATCCATCCATTTTTCAGAATTGCCAATAACTGGACTATAGTCAGAAAGTGAAACAAAAAGACAAAAGAAAGCAGCCAAGAACAAGTAAAGAAATCTTGGGACCCCAGGCTTATACTAGCCTGATCAAACACACATTTCCCACAGCCCAGTGCTTCTGCAGCGAGTTTCTATTGTTAAAGAGAAGGGACTTTGCAGAAAGAAAGTCCTCTCTATCCTGCCCAAGAGAGGAAAAAAGCTATGGCAAACAAAGAAAATGAAAGCAGATTATCCCTGGAAGAATCCATAGAAGAACTCAAGTATCCTGATTCTCAATCCCTGATGGAGTTCTACTGTAATCTTTCTACTATCCCCTAACATACATTTGCCTGACTCAAGGTTGCTGTATCTGGGCCAGCTGGCTGAAGCCTTCCTTCCCTCCTCTATACCATCAGAGACGGTTTTCCCATTGGAATGGCTCCAATATCTAAAGTGATGCTGACAGACTGGTCAGCAACAGGCCTGGCAGGACGCCTCTAACCCTAGTCATACTTCTCTCCATGGATTCATGTTCTACAACTTGAGGGAACAGAAAATAGGTAATTAGTTTTTCAAAAGACTTTAATGAGCTGTTATAGATGTCTCAAATTACCTGGCCCCTTTAGGTTAAATAATCTGAAACAAAATGCTTTTTTATGAAGTTGTCAAGCTCAAGAGACAGCCTAAGTAGAAACAAGAGACATTGGAAAGAATCTGGACTTGAGAAAATCTGGGTTTTCCATGCCAGTTCTTCAACTGTCTTGTTTCAAGTCTTGCAACTTGTCTTATTTCTCCTTTTCTGGACCTTGAAAACACACACACACACACACACACACACACACACACACACACACACACACACACACTCACACACACACACACACTCACACACACACAGGGGCTATGCTCCAGGTTGCTGAAATTCAGTTTTCTGATAGTCTTTCCTCATCAGGTAGCACATAAGTAACAAGAATAAGTATTTTAAAATACTAAGCTACTATACATGAAACTTCCTCCCCTATCCACCCAACAAAACACTACCATAGGATCATCCCATATGAATACCTGCACATCACTGCCCCATTGACTCTCCTCTCAACATTAATCTCCCCAGCCACACCTTCACAGTACTTGATCCCGTGGAATCCTGTGTCTCAAGGTCACCTGCCTCTCCACAGTTAAATTTGGCTTTAAGAGTTGGTTTGAGTTGATTTGAAGTTAATGCTGCTTTCCTTGAGCACAAGGATTATTCATTTCTTCTTCTCTGCTGGTCCTCACTTTTTAGGACTGTCAAAGAAGTGAATTGTATTCCATGACCTTTAGGATCCCCTCTAGCAATAGATTTGAGATATTAAGTAACTTAACCTAGAGCTATTCAGTGTCAAATCTAATAATTGGAACCAGTGAATCATAGAATTTTAGACCTGGAAGGAATCTGAGCTATCACCTAATCTAGATCTTCTCCCCCCCTCCCCCCTGGCTTATTTTATGGATAATCAAATTCAACAAATATTTATTAAGTAACTACTATGTGCATGCAAATTCAATAAGGCATATTAAGCATCTACTATATATGCACTCTGCCTGGTCTGCCAAGACCAAAATAAAACAAAACATCTTTTGTCCTCATTGCAGTCTATATGTAATGTAAGGTAATTTCATGAAGGAAGAGAGCTAACAGCTAGATTCAGAAAGGGGAAACTTAGAATAAGTGATTTAACTGAGATCATATATCTAGTAAGTAGCAGAGCTGGGATTAGAGCTTTAGAACTATAAATTTAAGGGTTGGAAGGGAACCAAGAGACCATCTACTATACTACTTCTCATTATTATTATCATTATCATTATTATTATTATTATTATTATTATTATTATTATTAACTAATTGTTAATAGTAATAATACTATTTCTAAAACCCTTCTAGATTTACAAAGTTCTTTATATATAATATTTCTTTTGGTCTTTACAATAACCCTTTGAGATAAGTACTATTATTATTAGCCTCCTTCTATTCATGAAGAAATGAGTTTGAGTGAATTTAAGTGACTTGCCCATAGTTCTACAGCTAGTAAGTATCTCAGGCAGGAATGTAACTCAGGTCTACCTGACTCCAAGTCCAGCGCTCTCCACACACTCTCCAGCTACTTCTTTGTGGATCAATTCATTTGACCATCATTTTTAAGTATCTACCATGTACAAAATCAAATGATGTGACCATGGGTCAGTCATCAGCTTCCTCAACTGTTAAAGGAGGTTGGTCCAGATGGCTTGTGAAGTATCTTCAAACTCTAGCTGTAGGACTCAATTTATTATATGCAATGATGAACACTGAGAATGAGAAGTTAAATAAAAACTTCAAGGTTCTTCAAAGACCAAGTTCCTTTCAAGGATTATTTTTCTACCAAGGACACATGATGCAACATATTTGCTGTTCAATCATTCCCCCATTTGGGATTTTCCTGGCAAAGATGCTGAACTGGTTTGCCATTTCCTTCCCCAGCTCATTTGACAGATGAGGAAACTGAGGCAAACAGGGTTAAATTATTTGCTCAGGATCACATAGCTATTAAGTATTGGAGGCTAGATTTGAACTTGCAAAGATGAGTTCTCCTGATTCAAGCCCAGCTCTATCTACTGGGCTACCAAGGTGATGTTATACAAATGTTATACAATGAAATACAAAAGAGTTGGAAGAAAGGGAAGTTCTAATGATGGCAAGAGGGGGTGAGAATAAAAATGAGGCCCAGAAAAGGAAAATAACTTCCTCGAAACTATCCATGCAGTTAATGTTAGATCCAATATGAACCTTTAGATTTCCAGCTTCTAGTTGAGGATCTTTTCCCACTTCACCATAGCATCTGAGTCTCTTGGCTCTCAGCCCAGTCCTTTTGCTATTATGACACATTATATTCCCTTCCCATATTTATGAATGGGAATACAGAAACTCAGAGAGATTCATGAGTTCTGTGCTAACTTACTTTTATCTGTTTAGAATCGGAAATAAAATTTACTGACTACAATACAGGAAAATAGAATGAAAAGTAACAGCAAAAACTAAACTGAAATACTATTTACCTATAAAAACCAAACAATCTTGGAAAAGAATTTAGAAAATGTAACTTTATTACTTACTTCTTTGAAGAAATAGGGACCTATGACTGTGGAACATGATGCATACTGTGAGACACAGTTAATCAACTGGTTCTACTACAATAAGTGCAAATGCTCTCTCTCTCTCTCTCTCTCTCTCTGTCTCTCTCTCTCTCTTTCTCTCTGTCTCTGTCTCTCTGTCTTTCTCTCTCTCTCTCTCTCTCTCTCTCTCTCTCTCTCTCTCTTCTCTCTCTGTCTCTGTCTCTCTGTCTTTCTCTCTCTCTCTCTCTCTCTCTCTCTCTCTCTCTCTCTCTCTCTCTCTCTCAAAAGGAAAAAGATATAATTGGAAATGCAGGTGATATAAAAACCGGTAGCAAACAATATGTTTTTTTAAAAGGAAAAAATTGGAAATAAAATAATGTTAAAGAAGCCACTTGATGGGAAACCAAATCCCTTGATTCACTTGAGGGTACAGATCAGGTCCACTGGGAGCCCTTGGACCTAGGTTTGATGTTCCTTTCTTCTCTGTCTATTCTGAATCATAGGTCTTTTAATAATGATAAGTGAAAGGAAGGAAGGAAGGAAGGAAGGAAGGAAGGAAGGAAGGAAGGAAGGAAGGAAGGAAGGAAGGAAGGAAGGAAGGAAGGAAGGAAGGAAGGGAAAGAAAAAGAAAGAGAAATAGAGAAAGAAAGAGAGAGAGAGAAGGAAAGAAAGAGAGAGAGAGAAAGAGAGAGAGAGAGAGAGAGAGAGAGAGAGAGAGAAAGAGAGAGAAAGAGAGAGAATAAATTAAAAAAAACCTTCTTGAAATCCACCTTGCTGAAAGGTCTTCCAACTCCAACAGCCATCCTCCATTTTTCATTTCCTAATTTGTTCTGAAAGGTTTGAATTTTCACTTCTTTAGAAGATAGACTGTTCATCCTGGCTCATTTTTACCACCTTTTTTTTTTTTTAACTACATTTGGCCCTAAATTCCTCAAAAAAGCTTTCATGGGAATGTGGACTATTGAAGTGCCTAAACTATGAGTTCTTAGAAGCTGGTAATGAAGTCTTTTACAGGGTGCTGTAGTGGAAAGAGCTCAAGGTTTGGAACCAAAGGAACTGGGTTCAAATCCCATCTCTGACATTTATAAATTTGAGCAAATCATTTCATTCTTATAGCCTTGATTTTTTTCATCTATAAAGTGAATGAATGTTGTATCACACTCACTAAGAGCCCACAAACTTATGTGCCTAGGAATTAGTCCTCTTGCTTTCCTCTGCCTCAGTTTCCCCACTTATAAAAAGAGGAAGGTCAATTAATTGACCTCTCAGCCCTCTTCTTGCTCTGGAGCTATGATCCTCTGATACAAGAAACGTGGCCAATCACTTGATACCTCTGAGCCTCAGCTTCCTCGTCTATAAAATTGGGGTGGTTGGAGGTGGGATAGATAGTTGACCTCTAAGATCTCTTCCAGCTCTTAGATTAATGTTCCCACGAGCTTATATATAAGTGGTTCAGAAGATTCAGAAGCTATTTTGCTGGGTGTCAGAACTTGCCACCCCAGAGTAACTTTGGGATTTTATTATGTAAGCATCTGGTTTGACATCACTCCAGGGAGAGTTTGTGTGATCCAAGCCCAATCCAAGGTTGTTCTTTCTCCGAGATTCTTGTGAGATTGTGACGGACAATCATGGGGACATACTATCATCTACCATCCTCAGAATATCTGCAAATGTCCCTCATCCTTTTCTCCTTTCTGTTCTCCTTTTTCTTAGCTCTGTCTAAGATCAGTCCTTTGAACCAGTGGTTAGCACAAGGAATGAGGGAGGTTGGGTTGTATGTATGACTTAGGAGGATCAGCACTTTGGGAATAAGGGCTTGCCAAACCTTTTCAGGGTTACTCATCCACAGTTGGTGTCCATTTGATACTCATTTCTCACATGTGACTCCAGGTTGCTGTAGCAAAAGCCCTACCAAGACAAACCATCTTGGCAGGTGGAGTAAACCAGGTTAAAGGCAACCAACATGTCTTACAACCACCAAGGAGTTAGGGAGCTATCTACCCCAAGCATGTGTAGACTTTTTTTCTGGGAGGAATGAGTGGATAAGAACAATTTGTTCCAATGACTCTGAAGAGCAGAGCACTTAGAGCTTGATCAGACACTGAAGATGACAAGGTCGTCCATTGCATCCCAAGTCATGTCCAGTCATCCTGACTTTTCTCCTGCTTTGATGACTCTGGAACAGAGAGTAAGGCTGATGACTTTGTGCAACTCTGCCTCACTTAAATGCAACTCACACACAAGTCGTCACCTGTGATGTCACTGAAAACAAAGGACAAACAACAAGAACAAAGTCCCAGTTTCTCAGCAGAGATGCATTTTCTAGGTGATCAGAGAACATTATTTAGCAAGGCTATTTATTCTCTTCATAGCCTCAAGATAAACATGCCAGGTCACCAACCAACTTTCAAATTAGAGCACCTGGGTACAAGGACTGCCTCTGATGTCCCTTTGTTTTTTTGGTCCTCAATTTTCTCATCTTTAAAAGGAGAGAGGAGATTGGACCAAATGGTTTGTAAGGTCTTCTTCTAGTTCTAGAACTATTACCTATAGTGACACAATCCTTTGAGATGGGATGCCAGGGCACTCGACTTAGCACAATGCTGGTAATACCGAAGGTATTCTATAAAACATTGATGAATGAATAAACATACAAGTGAATGTATACGTTGATGGATAGATCTATGGATGGAATCATGTCACTCATAAGAAGCTTTTCCTTACCAGGCCTATCCCATGCCAATCTCCTTTTTCCTTAATAAAGAAACTAGTAGAGCCATTTATGATGCAAAGGATATCACTTTATACCCATGTACTGATTTCTTCCTTCTCCCCTGGCAATGGTTGTGGTCAAACAGAATGTGATTTAAGGGGGTGTGGGGAAAGCTAAGTCTGGCTTTATTGATGAGGCTGAATAGGAAAATCCCATTGGTTAGACTTTTCCCCACAGAGTTGTAAGCTATTCTAAGAATCTTGCCTCTAGAGAAACTCCCCCTCTCTTCTTCCTCTGACTTGAGTAAAGATGAGGAGAAGAAAATTGCATCAAGAAAATTGCCTGTCATTTATCCCTCCCAAGATTAAAACCACAATGGCTGGTAGAGAGAAGGAAGCTGATTGAAAATAGCAAGCTGGATCTCTGCTTTATCATTGATCTGAAGGCTTTTGGACGTTTCCCTCTCTGATTTAGTGGTAGTGAGACTCACGGTACTAAGATACCCTGCCCCTCAACTAAATCCTATGCTTTTCAAAAGACCCCAGAAAAGTATCTTATCTAGTTAATCCTGGTAATCCAAGAATATAGAGAGCTGGAAGAGAGCACAGAATCAATCTCTAATCTTACAGATGAGGAAATTGATTCCAACAGAAGTTAAATGACTTGCCCAGAGTCACAAAGCTAGTATCAGTACACTTAAACTAGTAAGAATTTGAGGCAGGATTTAAACCCATATCTTCCTGATCAAATTCAGTGTTCTTATCTACTTATATGCTGTGTCTCAAAATGAAGAGGGAAAATCACCAACTCTCACTTAAAAGATGATGTGCTCTAACAAGAGCAAGATTAAATGATGATCAATTCAGATAGACAAGGATCTTTTCAACAATGAAATTATTCAAGCCAGTTCCAATGATCTTGTGATAGAGAGAGTTGTCTGTACCCAGAGAGAGGACTGTGAGAACTGAACATGGACCACAACATAGCATTTTTACTCTTTTGCTGTTGTTTGCTTGCTTTTTGTTTTTCTTTTCTTTTTTTTTTCTTTTTGATCTGATTTTTCTTGAGCAGATGATAATTGTGGAAATATGTATAGAAGAATTGCACATGTTTAACATATATTAGATTACTTGCTGTCTAGGGGTGGGGGTGGAGGAACAGGAAGGAAGAAAATTTGAAACACAAGGTTTTGCCAGGCTGAATGTTAAAAATTATCCGCGTACATGAGTTTTGAAAATAAAAAGCTTTAATAAAATAATTTTTAAATGATGTGCTCAGGTATAAGAAGGAAATAAAGGACCTGAGAAAGAGTTCTTTAGTCCCCTGTTTAACTAAAGCATATGGAACTTCTCAGAAGAACAGTGATTCAGATTTCCAGCCCTAACTGTCAAATTTCATTACCTTTTTAAAAGGTGACAGGAGATGGTACATGGAATAGCAGAAAGATGCACTAATCAGGGACAGACTACATTTCTGAGGATACCTGGTCCCAGACTACAAGTACACATTGAGATAGCAAGAATTCTTACTCCCATGAGAAGGAGGCACCAGTCTGAGTAGTATTGAGGGGAGGGAAAAGTTGTGAGAGGAAGTGTTAGTGGAAATCCCTGTAGGATTGCAGCTCTGTAGGCTAGCAAACCAATCTGTAATGTACCTAAGGATAGGGAGAAGCTCAGCAAGTGATAGGCAGTGGGAGAAGCATGGCAAGCTTGAAGCTCATAGAGACAGGAGGGAGCTGCATCTGCAAAGAGAAGTGGACAAAAATGATCAGCAGGAGTTTTCAAACAGAGAATCCAAGAGAATCTGAGCTGAAAACTCCAACTGCTTCATTCCGGGTGTAGACGTCTAGCTTGTGTACATGTCTTGACTGGAAGGACAGAGTCATCGACCTTTAAGGGGACTGGGAGGGATGAAGATGAGACTGGACAGAGAAGTAAACACAGGATAATAGAGTTTCTTATCATTTTCTAATTTATTTCTGTCCCAAATGGTTGTTATATCTTCGTTTCAAGCATTCTCTCTATCTATCCTCCATGTCTGGTACACTTTCCTTCCTTCACTCCAACTCCTGACCTCTCTGCCTTCCTTCAAGTCTCAACTAAAATTTCACCTTCTGCTGAAAGCAATCCCTAACTCCTACTAATTTTAGATGCTTCCTCTGTTAATTTTTTTCTATTTATCCTATATGGAGCTTGTTTGGTATCTGTTTGTTTGCATGGAGGGGATGATGGGAGGGGAGATAACCAAGTTGGTGATTGTCATTTAGTGTTCATTACTCATTCCTGACTAGGACCAATGACATTATGAGGGTGATGTCTTGACTTGCATTTGGAGTGGATTAAAGTAAGGCAGAGATGGACAGTCCATCTTACTCTCTCCTCCAGAGTTTAATTGATTTATATGAAGTCATTGGAGTGGCAAAAGGGAAGGACAGATCTTTGGGCAACATGGCTCTAGAGGAGGCAACGTATTAAACTACAGAGAACTCTAAGCCATGGACCTAGACTCTGATACAGCCTCATATGCTTTCTAGGCCACCCATGTGACTTTGACCATGGAAGTTTATTTCCTTGGAACGTCACTTCTGGTTTTATGATCCAACAAACTGTCCAGTTTGGTGACACACAAAAAACATCCACCACCACCCCCCACATACAAATCCACAGAGTGCTTTTCGCATGCTGTTTCCAGCCTCCATGAGACAATCCTTGTTTCTAAGACCTAATCTGTTGTGTATTTAAGCCACAGATGTGCTTATTTAATGAAGTAAGCAGTGAGTAAATTATCAGACTTGTTTATGCTTCTGTAACTGCTAATTTGGGTAACTAGGTCTGCCTGGAGCTCTAAAAACAAGCTAGAATTCAGGGGAGGCTCAGTTGTCTATGGCCACAGTGTGCAACATTCACCCAGATAAGACTGCAACAAGATCAGTTGGCTATGTCTTTGTCCTATTGACCAAAGGAAAGTAGTAGACTACAGTGACATCCAGATTAATTTAGATCACAATATGAAATGAAATAAAATGAAAAGCAAAGATGCCACTTTTCCTGTCTTCTGAATTTATAATTAGAGGTAATTATAATTATATATATACTATATGTATATAGCATATATAGTATATATATAATTATAATTACCTCTAATTATATAGTATATATATACATGTGATATATATATACATATATACATACATATATATATATATAGTACATACATATACATAGAGTATATGTATAATTATAATTAGAGGTAAAAGAGGATTGGCTTTCCATGTGGGGAATATGATGGGTCATTCATGGCTGAGGAGGACCAGAGGCAGTTGTTTAGATGAATTCAGGAGGGAGTTGGGTAGAATTTAAAGAAGAATTTTATATTTAAGGGGATCAATCATTGCAATGAATAACTGTATCACCTGTTCTAATGATTTCAACATTCACCTACCTAAAGACAGGAAGTTAAGCAGATCCCTTGAGTTACTTTTGGCTAGAGGTTTCTGATTTTCCCCCCAATTTCAAGTCCACTTTGTATTCTGAGCTGTCTCATTTTCTTAGTTCCCTTCTCTTGAGATTCATGAATGCTCAGAAATCATCCCAACTAACCCCATTTTTAAAAAAAAATTAACTTAACAAACACACATTCACACACACACACACACACACACACACACACACACACACACACACACACACACACACACAGTATTTCCAAGTATAAAGTAGAATAGAAAAGGAGAATTCTGTAGGAAGCCACCAATCTCTATTGCATTAAGCTTGCTTTTTAAAGATAGATAAACACAAATATGTAAGAAATTTAGCATGTTACTTTCAAAGCTGTCCTGCTTATCTATGTTTCCTTCTGAACTTCCTAATCTATAATTAAAAACATTTCCCTCTATAATACTTCTAATAAATAATAATTAACCTCTACTAGAAAACTCCCAGTGATGGGAATCTCTTTACCTTTTGAGATTGTTTGTCCCACATTTGGATAGTTCTAATGATTATTGAGCTTCTCTTAATATCAATTCTAAATCAGCTTCCCTGAAACCTCCACCTATCACACATAGCTAGAAGTCTGGGGCCAAGCAGAACAGATCTAATCTCTTTTCCACCTGACAGCCCTTCAAATATTTGATGACAGGTATCATGTTCCCCTGAAGTTATCTCTTTTCCGGACTAAACATCTCTAGTTCCTTGAAACCAATGCTCAAAAAATTCTTTTTTAAAAATAGACTTTCAAAGGGCAAAGTATTCCAAAGTACAAGAATCCAGAGATGTAGAGCCTTAGGCGTCCAGAGAATTGAGTTCCAATTGTTTCTGCTCATCACTTCCTGAATATGTTATGTATACTTTGTAGTAAAAATCAAATACACATGGCATAGGGTAAGATAATGAGGAGACCTAACTCACTACATTGGAGAGTCAGGAGCAATATAAATTAGTAAATAAGCAATAAACTTATTTTTTTAAAGGCAGTAAGGAATAACTAGATTCTGAAGTATAATGTTGATATAATAACTGATAGGAAAATATTTTGAAAAAAGCTAGAAAATACTATAGAAATTTAAGGTATATTTATTGCTAGAGGTGCAGCATGACATGTTAAGTAGAATCCAGACCTGGAGAAAGAAAGATCTTAATTCAATATTCCCTCAGATACTAGATAGACCAGTGTAGACCAGAGGAGACTTAGTTGTATCACCCTAGGCAAGTCATCTAACCTGTTCTTCATCCTCACCATGGCCTTAATCCTTCACCCCTCTGCAAGGTTATAAGTATGCACTTGTCACATTCTACTATTTCTTTCCAATTTCAGTATTTTGATGAAGTGGTTCAATACTACTATTCTCTACTGTTGGATCCTTTGTCCCCTTATCTCATCACCAATCGTACCTCACTAAACCTAAACCCTGAATTACAATCTCACCATCTACCTATGCTTCTGCTTCTGAGTGAAGCTAAAATAAATCACAAAACCGTGCTACCTGAGTCCACTATAAATTTATGCTATATTAATCTCAGCTGGGCCCTTAGCTCATTTAATGATTTCCTGTCCCTTTCTCCACAGAAGCAGTTACAAACATTTTCATCTCTCCTTGAGCCTTTGATGGTATATATTCCACCCTCCTTCAACCTTTAAGCTGGGGACATTACCTCATACTTTACCAAGAACAACCACTAAACTCTCCTCTCTCCCGTCCTCCTTATTTGACATCATTCAGACATCTCCCACTGCCTTCACTCCAGTATCAGATGACAAGGTAACCCCTAAAGGAACCCACATGTGCAAAAATGTTTGTGGAAGCCCTTTTTGTAGTGGCAAGGATGCTCATCAGTTGGGGAATGGCTGAGTAAGTTATCGTATATAAATGTAATTGAATATTATTGTTCTATAAGAAATTATGAGCAAGAAGATTTCAGAAAATCCTGGAAATTCTTACATGAACTGATCCTAAGTGAAGTGAATAGAACCAAGAGAACATTATACACATCAATGACAAGATTATGGGATGAACAACTGTAATGGACTTGGTTCTTTTCACAATGAGATGATTCAAGGCAATTTCAATACACTTGTGATGGAAAGAGTCATCTGCATCCAGAGAGAGGACTGTGGAGACTAAATTCGGACCACAGCATAGTATTTTCATTTTTTTGGTTCATTGTTCATTATTGAATAAACATTTGTTGTTCATTTGCTTGTTTTTTTCCCTTTCTCGTGTTTTACCTTTTAATCAGATTTTTTGCAGCATGATAAATGTGCAAATATGTTTAGAAGAATTGCACATGTTTAACCTATATTGGATTATTTGCTATTTAAGGGAAAGGATTAGGGAGAGGAAGGAAGAAAAATTTGGAATATAAAGTTATGCAAGGGTTAATGTTGAAAACTATTTTTGCATGCATTTTGAAAAATAAAAAGCTATTAAAAAAGAAAAGTTAACTTCTCCTTGCTAAAGCCAAGTTCTCTGCATGAATTTTTGAAGGTAACCTCTCTCAACAACTTTAACAACTCTATCAAACTTCATCCCACTGCCCTTTCCATTTTTTCTTCTTTTTAATCATCTCCTATCTACTGACTTCTTCCCTGTTACTCATGTCTCACTCATATTAAAACAAACAAACAAATAAACCCCCAATCAATCCTACCATCCCCGATAACCATCAGTCCATCTCTTGCCTTTCATGGCTAAAATCCTTGAGAAAGACATCAACAGTCACGGTCTCCAGTTCCTCTCTTCTTATTCTATTCTAAAATGCCTGCAATCTGGCTTCCAACTTCATCTTTCAACTGAAATTACCCTCTCCAAAGTTTCCATCTATCTAAGTGACAAATATACTCATCTTTTCTCCATCCTTGCAAAATATGTCACTGTCGATCATGTTCTGAATACACTCTCTTCTAGATTTTCATAATAAATTTTCTCGGGGTTCTTTTTGATCTAATTGCTTCTGCTCAGTCTCCTTTGCAGGATCTTCATCCAGGTCATCTACTCTAATCTTGGACATCTTCAAAAATTTTGTCATGAATTCTTATCTCCTCTGGCTGTATACTATATCACCTGGTAAAACCATCAACCCCCATGTGTTCTATTATCATCTCTGTAAAGATGATGATTCTTTGATTTCTTTATTCAGATCTAGTCTTTTCCCAGATTTACAGTTACTATTTCTTGTATATCTCAAACTAAATGTTCCAATACAGCTCAAACTCAAACTCAATATGTTCAAAACAGAGTTCATTATCTTCCCAACTGTCCTCTTTTCTTAGCTTCCCTATTACTGTTTAGAGGCTCAATACAGTCCCAGGCACTGAAACTCATAATTTAAATATCATCCTCATCTTTCTTTTATTCATCCCACACATTCAAACTGTTGCCAAATATGGTCATTTCCACCTTCACAATATTCTTTTTCACTTATAAAGCCACCTACACATCACCTCTCACCTGGACAATTACAATAGCCTTCTACCTGGTCTCACTGCTTCAAGCTTCTTTCCATTCCAATTCATCCTACTGTCAACTGCCTAAGTGATTTTTCTTTCTTTTTTAAAATTAATTAAAACATATTTTTAAAGCTTTTATTATGCACAAAGCATAATATTAAGAATTAGGAATACAAAAAGCAAAGTATGATATTCCTTTCTCTCATCGAAGAAGGTTCAGCTACACATCAGATGAAAATATCCCATGGTCCATTGAATGTAGCAGCAAAGTATATGGTAATCTATCTTTTTCTATAGATTTCTATATATTAAATTATACCAATTTCTGATAGTGCTCAAAGTCATATAAGTAGCATTATTGGAAAGAGAATTTGAACCTCTGCCTTTTTTGCTATATTATCTACAGCTACCATCTTTAGCTAAGAATTCATCCCTTCCATTTCTTTAAATATTTTTAACATTCATTTGAAAAATAAATCTTAATTCCAAATTCTCTCCCACCATTTCTGCTCCCTTCCACCCACTGAAAGGTGAGCAATATGGTATCAATTATACATATGAAATCATGTAAAATATTTCTATATGCTATAAATACATAAATAATAAATAGCATGAAAAACAAAAGTGAAAATTATGTTTTAATCTGTTCATGAGTTTTCTCTTTGGAGGTGAGTAGTATTTTTCATCAGGTATTCTTTGGAGTTATTTGGGATCATTGTATTGCTCAAAGTAGCTCAGTCTTTCAGAGTTGATAATCATTACACTATTGTTATTAATGTATACAACTTTCTCCTGCTTCTGTTCACTTCACTATACATTAGTTCATTTAAATTTTCCCAGGTTTTTTTGAAAGCATGCTGTTCTTCACTTCTTATGGCACAATAGAATCCAAATCACAATCACATACTCGTTCAGCTTTTCCCTCATTGATGGTCATTGCTTCAGTTTCCAATTCTTGCCACCACAAAAAGAACTGCTATAAATATTTTCGTACATTTAGGTCCTTTTCTTCTTTTTAATGATCTCTTTGGGATACAGATTTAGTAGTGCTATTGCTGGGTGAAAGAGAATGGACAGTTTTATAGCCTTTGGAGCATAGTTACAAATTGCTCTCCAAAATGCTAAGAGCAGTCCATAACTCCACCCACAGAGTATTAGTATACCTATTTCTCCACATCCCTTCCAGCATTTATCACTTTCAATGTGTGTGTGTGTGTGTGTGTGTGTGTGTGTGTGTGTGTGTGTGTGTGTGTTTTTGGGGGGGGGGTTAAGCATAAGCTAAACAAGTAAGCCTCTATGCTCCAATAGTTCCCTGTTACCTACAAGATCATGTATAATCTGTTTGACATTTAAAATTTTTCATAACCTGGTTCCTCCCTGCTTTTTCCAGTCTCCTCACTGTAAAGGCTCACCTCCCTATTGCAGCTACATTGGCCTACTTCCAACTTATTTTAATAGGACTCCCATCTAAGTCTCCCATCTAAATGCTTGTGCAGTTTGCTATTCCTCACCTGGCCCTATTCCTAAAAAGCTTTGCTCCCTTACCTCTGCTTCTTTATTCCTTTGGTTTCCTTCAAGATTCAGCTCAAATCTTACCTTGTTCAGGAGGTATTTCCAGGTGCTAGTGAGTTCCCTTTCTGTATTATTTCCTATATACTCTGTGCATATCTTGTATGCACCTAGGTATTTGTATGTTGTTTGGCTCGTTTGAATGTTAGCTCCTTAATTTACCTAATTAAAGGTAAAAATTGTTTTTGCCTTTCTTTGTTACCCTAGAGCTTAGCACAGTGCCTGGCGTGTAGTGAATCCTTGTTGACTGACATGAATGCAGAAAGATCTAGTGATTTCATTAGTGTAGAGAATATCTGATATGGTAATTCCCTTTCCCAGTACAGCATATTGGGATGGTAGACAAAGTGCTATACTTGAGTCAGAAGAGGCAGATTTGAAAAATGGCTCTATCAATTAACTGCAGATCAAGTAATAAGATTGGGAAAATCACTCTACCTGTTTAAGACTGATTTTCTTTTTCAATAAAATGATTCAAACAGTCTCTGAGTTTAAATCCAAGTTTAAATATGACACCTTGGTGTGTGACTTTGCAGGTCATTTTCTGAGTAATGGAAGGAAGGAAAGAAGGAAGGAAGGAAGGAAGGAAGGAAGGAAGGAAGGAAGGAAGGAAGGAAGGAAGGAAGGAAGGAAGGAAGGAAGGAAGGAAGGAAGGAAGGAAGGAAGGAAGGAAGGAAGGAAGGAAGGAAGGAAAGAAGGAAGGAAGGAAGGAAAGAAGGAAGGAAGGAAAGAAGGAAGGAAGGAAGGAAAGAAGGAAGGAAGGAAGGAAAGAAGGAAGGAAGGAAAGAAGGAAGGAAGGAAGGAAAGAAGGAAGGAAGGAAGGAAAGAAGGAAGGAAGGAAAGAAGGAAGGAAGGAAGGAAAGAAGGAAGGGAGGGAGGGAGAGAGAGAAGGAAGGAGGGAGGGAGGGAGGGGGAAGGAAGGAGAGAGGGAGAGAGGGAGGGGAGAAGAAAAGGAAGGGAGGGATGCTTTAAAAAAAAAAAAAGGAACGAAAAGATAACAGACAGAGGTTAAGTGACTTGCCAATGGTCAGTCACATAGCTACTGAGTGTCTAGAGACTAAATTTTAACTAGAGTCTCCCTGGCTTAATGCTTGATTCACTGTGGCACTGAAGCTGCTTATGTTAAAGGGATTTATCCAGTTATACAACCAATAATGTTCAGAGGCAGGATCTGAAGTGAGAATTTATCAATTCCAAGTCAAGTTCCTATCTACTACACCACACTACCTCCCAAGGGGTAGTAGATAGTGCAAAATGTATCCTTATTTTTGATACGAAGGAACAAATTTAGAAATTAAATGACGTGTGTATTTTCACTCAGATAACAAATAATCAGCAATATTCAAACATAGGTCTCAACTCTATATCTCATTCTCTTTCCCTTAAGCCATAGCTTCACATCTGTCAGACGAAAAGCAACTCCCCCCAACAAGGTTAAGCATTTTCTTTTCAGAAGCAAAACAATAGCATCATCAGCATCACAGGTCTGAGGCCTCCTTTGCCCATCTAAACTGCAAACCAAAAAGTCCTTTCCAGTTATGACCTTGTATGACTCTGTACCCAACTGAATAAATAGTAGAAGCAAGCTCATTTCTGAGATCATCTCAAGACTGATCACCAGTCACCTGAGGTCAAGTGCAATTGGCTAGGCTGTGAGCTGACTGCTCTCACAGCTTTAAAGTTTCTCCTTGCACACTAATTCCAATATCATATCAGCTTGATGGAATTAATAGCACATATATAATGCTAAAATTAAAGAAACTCATCAGCAAATAGCATTTCAGCAAGAAATCCATTTTTAGTATTTCCTTCTCTCTCTCTCTCTCTCTCTCTCTCTCTCTCTCTCTCTCTCTCTCTCTCCCTCTTTTATTTATTTTTTTTTTTTTATTATCAGTCCTACCATGCAATAGCCTCTGTGTGCAGTAAATCAGGAGCCAATATGAGCTGGGAAATGTAGAAAACCAGGAAATGAATCAGGCTGGGATAATGACGTTGGGTTTAAAATGGAGTATATTCATTCATCTGACAGATATTTTGAGGTATACCATCTCAATATCTAGTATACCATTTCAAACTGTAGAAGACACTGTGATAAGTCAACTCTCTCCTCAATTATATGTGTGCACGTTTGTGTTTCTATAGACCAAGAAACATCTGAATGGATGATACAGCTGAGAATTAGTACCATCCTTATACATTATAGGTCCCCAAAATGATGAGAAACAGAGCAATGTTAGACACAACAAGTTGGCAGAGAGACACTAAAAATTTAAGAAGTATGGAAAGGTGTAGATATAAACCTGATTAGGGTAGAAGCTTGAGGGGGGGAAAATCTTGATTTAAAGCTAGAAGGAAATCTAGTGACAATCTAAGATTATAAAATTCTAGTGTCAGAGAAGCAAGGAGTCTGGCAGGCGCTCTACAATTGAAGAAATCAAGATCAAGGGTGGAAAGTGAAAGCTATTCAGTTGATATATCAATCCACAAACACTTTTTAAGTGCTTACTATCAGTCAAATACTGTGCTAAGTAGAAGAGTGAAAATTCCTGCTCTCAGGGAGCTTTCATCCAAATGGAATACAATATATGAGGAGATACAAAGAAACCTTAGAAAGTAAGACATAGTAAGCCAGGAGGACCAAGAAGGGCCTCCTGAAGAAGGTGGAATTTGAATTGAATTTTGAAGGAAACTTCTTTTTGTTCAATTTTTCAGTCATGTCAGACTCTTCATGACCGAATTTGGGGTTTTCTTGGCAAAGATCCTGGAGGGGGTTACCATTTCCTTCTCCAAATTCTTTTCGAAATGATGAAAGTGAGGTAAAGAGGGTCAAGTGATTTGTCCAATATCACACAGCTGGTAGGTGTCTGAAGTCAGATTTGAATTTTAAAAGATGAGATCTGAGACTTCAACCACTGTTTCCTAGCTGCTTAAAGGAAATCAGAAATTCTGCTATACTATAGAACCTGGAGCTGACTCATACTCACACTGTCAGATTCTAGGCTCAGTATCCTAAATCTCTCTAGTTGCAAGGGAAATTTAAGAGTTAGGGAAGTGTTTTCTTGTACTTTAGCTGATGAGCCCCCACCAGTGTGCCCATTACTATGAGTTAATATCAATTGAACAGCCAGGTTTAATTACGTGTTAACTAATACGTTCTCCCCAGAGTCTGTGACACATTCTCCCCGAAGTATATAGAGAGTGCAGTAGCAAGGAGGTTCAAACTTAGAGCATACATGTTAAACAGTTGCTGGAAGTCTGCTTTATTGATTTCATGAGGTACTCATGAAATGTATTTTAAGCATGCTTTAGCTTTTCCTCTGGGATTCATGTTCTCTTAAAAGATTTCTTTCCTCTGTATATTTAGTCTTTGGCTTCTCCTGAAGCAAGAGTCATTGCCTTCTGGGGACACTTCTAGGACATAGTGGGAAAAAGTTCAAGTCTTATGGTCCTGCAAAGTTCACAAAGTATTCCTCTGGTCAAGAAATGGAAGAGACTGAATTGTTCTCTGCCCCCTCTCACCTCCCATCAATGAGTTTTGGGGCTGAGTTCAACTGCTTCCACCATTCAGGGCCACACACTAGAATGCTCAATTCTATGCAAGTTTGTTGGTTTTATGGAATCCCCACTGGGTGTGAGCAAGTCTTTTCAACCATTCTGAACAGGTTTTCTGTTAAAATGCTTTTTATTAATCAATTGATCAATCCAGTGGTGATGTCTAGGCATTGATGTCTAGGCATTCTTCATATTTAGTTCATACCTCTGATTAATTTGTTTAATTGAGAAGTGTTCTTACCTGATAAAAATATCAGGACATAGCATCTTGTTATTTACTTTAATTGGAGTTAGGATAATTGATTGATGAACTGAATCAACTGAACCCTGCCTTTACAGTAAGAGGTAGAAATAAAGAGGGAAAGCATTCAAAACATGGCAGCCAGTGAAAAGCTAAAGAGGTGAGAGATAGAATTTTTAAATGAGGAACAGCAAGTTGACCAGCATCATTGGACCACACAATGAGTGGAGAATTGGATTGGTAGCATTGGAATGATAGGAAAAAGTCTCATTAGAAAGAACTTTAAAAGTCTAGAGGCAATAGGAAGCCATTGGGGTTTGTTGACTATGGGAGTGATATGGTCATATCTTGGTGGTCATAGTCAGGATATTGCCAAATAGAGAGAGTCTTGAAAGAAGGATCTCAAGGAAGAGACTATTGAAAAGGACCAGACAAGAAGAAAAAAGGACAGGAATGAAAGTATTGGCTGGTGACTGGTAAGAAGGAGATTTATATGAAAGATACTTTCAAAATAGAAATGACAAGCTATGGTCATTGATTGGTTATTTGAGTTGAATGAAAGTGAAGACTTGAGAATAAGTCCATAATTGAGAAATTGGATGATCAGAAGGACAGAAGTGCTTTCAACAACACTAGGAAAGTTACATTGATTTCAGGGAAGTTGAAAACTATGCTTTTTTTCTTCTTTTTTACTTTTTTAGGGTTTTTTTTTTCCTTACTGGAGCTTGTGAACATAACTTATGTTGAGTGCCAAGAGGAGGAACAAGAGCTGTGTGGGGGATTTAGTGAATGACCATCTTAATAAGCATCTAGTTCTCAGTCAGAAAAGACCTTTTCTGAAAGGTCACAGTCTGAAAGATGGAATGAATATGTCACTCCAGAGGGTAGAACAAGGACCCATGGGGAGAAAGTCAAATTTTGATTTCCCCCTAGGAAAAAGTTTCTGATGATTAGGACAATACAGATATGGAATGGGATGTTGAAAAAAATTATGTTTTACCACTTGAGGTTTTCAAATAGTGTCTGATGAACACTTTTAGACAGGAGTAATGCTTAGAAGATGGGATGAGCTGGACAATTTTTGAGGCTCCTCTAAGATTCTATGATTCCTTAAGAGCCAGATTTCGAGAAACAGTCTTAACTAGCCTTGCATTGGGATTTAGCAGGGAGCCTAAAGATGCATGTCATGTTGGACAAAGCTGGACTTTAGCCTTATATCTGTAATTTAACCCATCTGATCAGTTTATAACCCTTCCCCTCAATATACTTCACAATGGATGGCTGTTGTATATACTTTGAACATCTGACTTAGTATAATATTCTAATGTCTCATTATAAAAATATAGAAAAAGACAAAAGGATTAGGCTGAAGTCCCAAAATAATATTTTAAAGTAGCGAATGTTCTATTCCCTTGGATACTGGTAAGGGAAACATCCAATTGAGAATTTAGGGAGCTTTCTGTTTTGATTATGAGAACAAGGGAAAAAAAATACATGGCTTTCTCTTTTATGAAGCTAGCAAGCTCACGTGGGGAAAGAAAACATATTCAAAACAAAAGACAAAAAACGAACTGGATGCTGAATTCTGAAGGAGCCAGAGTGGAGGATGGTCAGAGAGATGAATTTTTTTGGAGGAGTTAAATCTTGAACCAAGGTGATGTTGTCATTTGAATAATAAGGCTTATTAGGACCCTTTGTACTTCATAGTCATTTCTGAATATATCCCAGTGCTATCACTACCATCCAATGAACTCTATATTTAATGAAGAAAAATCATTCATTCAAAATAAACAAATGCAGTAATTGTGGCTGGTAATATATGCAACATCCTGCACCCATAGATTACCACCTCTCTGCTAAAGTATGATGCTACATTTCTTTATTTATCCTCTAGAGTCAAGATTAGTCATTAAAATTACTCAGAATTCAGCTTTGATTTTAATGTTCTTTTTATTGAAATTGTTGTAATCATCATTGTTCTTCTTTTGCTTATTTTACATCAATGCATACAAATCTCATTTTTCTCTGCATTTTTCATATTCATTGTTTCTTACATCTCATAGAAATAAAAAACAACAATGTGTTTAGTCATTCCTTGATTAATGGAAACTTTGGACCAAGTTTGTAAGAAATCAATGTTATAAATTGAATGATTATATTAATCATTCAATAATATTTCAATTCAATAATCATTCAATAAATAAATGGAGAAATTCATATATAAATTGACAAAAAATGAAAATATTGAGAAAGAAAATGCAAGGTCAAGAATAAAAAAACTCAGTAGTGGACAGGATGAAGTGTTGGGAGACAGTGGATAGAGAGGAGGGTCATGGTGGTGAAAAAAAGAATAGGGATGGAAAAGTATAAGGAATGGGTTGAGGGCACAGTTGACAGAAAGCTTCAAATATCAAATCTGAAAATCAACACAAAGCTGACCACAGTGGGGATTTTTTTCTCAGTTGTTTTAAAACTTTGTGGTTTTTTTTTCTCTAACAAATGATGAAAATGAATCCTGCTATCTCTGTGATATCTGCTGGGAGGGGGGATCATTTTAAAAGACAAGCTCACAAAAGCACACTGGCGCTTTTTGAAGACTTGCTAGAAAGAAAGAGGGGGAAGAAATCTATCTACTTGTTAAGAATATTTTCAAAAGCTCTTCTCTCCAGGCCTGCATCTGTCTTTCCTATCACACTGGTTGCCAAGCTCTGATGAAACTCAGACCCTTTTCTTGACTGGGGGCCAGGCACACTGCCAACCCTGAAACTCTCCCATGGTGGAGAACAAAGCCCGGGGCTTTCCATTACAGCCCCCAAGGTTCCTGTTGGGGGTGCCTTTGCCATCACTAGAGACAAACAGCAAGATCTGGATTTTGTGGGTGTGCAAAGCCAGGAAGTAGTAACTCTGGTCTCAGGCTTTCTCTGGTCATGTAGCAAAGAAAAAGGATTTGGGCCCCAAAATACCCACGTCTCAGCATAAAATGACCCACCACAATAAATCTGTAGTCCATTTGGGTTGCCTGATTCTCTACAGTATATGAGGTCAGTGGGCTAGAGCTAAGGGACAGCTGGCTAGACCTCAGCCCTGGGAGCAATCCAATCTAATCCAACACGCATTTATTAAGTGCTCATTATGTACATGATAATAGGTTAACTTTCACATCTGAAACTCTTTAGTGTCTTGTATCAAACCTGCTTCCCATTTTCCCTTGCCCCTGAAATAAGGTCTATTAAATGTTTGTGGGAGGTAGAGAATGGGGGAAGAGTGTTGAGTTGGAACTCTGTCTCTCACTGGTTATGCAAACTCAATAAGTCACTTTCCCCTCTGAACCTCAGTTTCCCCATCTGTAAATAAAGGAGTTGGAATGGATGGTCTCTAAGATTACTTTTATCTCTAACACATTATGGCTTCTTAGCTTGTGCTGGTTTTTGAATATTCTGAAGCTAACAAATTACAATGAGGGGCCTTTCAACTCTATTCTACTTTCTTCCCTTTCTCTCCCTCTTTATTGTGCCTCATCTCTAAAGGATGTATAATGTATAAGACCTGTAATCCTAATGGCTTAAATTTGAATCTTACCATAGATACTTACCAGCTATGTGATCCTGGGCAAGTCATGTAACTTCTATCTGCCTCAGTTTCTTTATCTGGCATCTAAATTCTAGGATTTCACTGGCCCTGGAATCAATGTCTTCAAACACTTGTGCGACCTTGAATAAGTCAATAAACCCTCTTTGACTATCCTTCCCAAATAAATAAAAACATGAACAAATAGATATATAGATGATAGGTAGATAATAGATGGACAAGTTCCAGGATAATTGTGAGAATCAAAAGAGGTAACACATAAAGTACTTTACTTTGCTAAAAGCACTGTATAAGTACTAGCTTAAGCTGGTTGTACCATTTAGCTTACCATGTCTTCCCCTCACAGTGCTGCTTACCACTTTGCTCTTGTCCCTTTTCTTTCTTTTCTCAACTCCTATTTGCCCATTGCCTTACTCTCAGGAAGGTGATAAAGAGAAAGAATATGATATCCTAATTTAGCCTAAAATGTGAATGACTGATAAAAGTATTTAAAAGTATTGTTCAATTTTTCTCTTTACCTATCCTTTATCTATTTTGGATATCATAAGAAGTTGTATAAGATTGTGAGGAAAAGATCTGAGCATTCGGCTGAGACAGAGAGGTCAAGGACAATTCGGAGGAAAGTAAGTTATTATTGATTAATGGACATGAGCCAGAGTTTTAGCAGAGGCTGTGAAGCAAGGAATAACTCAGAGCAGACTTCTGTGATTGGTGATGCACTGGACCGGGTCACAGAGAGTCCAAGGGTGCTCAGCCAACTGAATCTGTGACTAAGAAAGAGATGAGAGAGATAGAGAAGAGAGAGAGAGAGAGAGAGAGAGAGAGAGAAGAGGGAGACAGAGAGACAGAGAGACAGAGAGAAACAGAGAGAGAGAGACAGAGAAAGAGACAGAGACAGAAAGAGAGACAGACAGACAGCAGACAGAGACAGAGAGAGAGACAGAGAGAGACAGAGAGACAGAGAGAAACAGAGAGAGACAGAGACAGAGAAAGAGACAGAGACAGAGAGCTCACTGACTGTGAACTGGAGAAGCAAATTTTGACTGGGAAATCCTGTGCAGAGAAGTTAAAGACATGACTAGAGGAACCAAGCAGACAAATCACACAAGCAGTGATCCCAAGAACCTCAGAACAGTAAAAGCTGAGAGCCTTGAATGACTGTAGAAGACTGACTGACAGCTTAAAGATCTCTAAAGAAGAGCTTTTCATTGCTCATATGTCCTCTGTAGGCTTTGATATAAGTTCTTTTTCTTTTTAACAATCTGTAAATAATCCTTTTTTGTTCCTCAAATCATGTTAACCATGAATTTTTGAGGTGAGTTAGTGACAACATATGGAATGGTGCTTGACAATTAATTTTCAAGATGATATGTTTGGGGATGATGAGCCCAAGAGGGGAGAAATTCCTCCACCTGGGCCCCATTTCAGAAATTTGCTAGCTATATGACCTTGTGACTGTGGAGCCTGTCTCTTTATTGTTAAAATGAGAAGTCTGAAGAACTGCTGGGAAAACTGGAAATTAGTATGGCAGAAACTAGGCATGGACCAACACTTAACACCACATACTAAGATAAGATCAAAATGGGTCCATGGTTTAGTCATAAAGAACGAGATCATAAATAAATTAGAGGAACATAGGATAGTTTATCTCTCAGACTTGTGGAGGAGGAAGGAATTTGTGACCAAAGGAGAACTAGAGATCATTATTGATCACAGAATAGAAAATTTTGATTACATCAAATTAAGAAGCTTTTGAACAAACAAAACTAATGCAAACAAGATTAGAAGGGAAGTAACAAGTTGGGAAAACATTTTTACACTTAAAGGTTCTGATAAAGGCCTCATCTCCAAAATATACAGAGAATTGATTCTAATTTATAAGAAATCAAGCCATTCTCCAATTGATAAATGGTCAAAGGATATGAACAGACAATTTTCAGATGATGAAATTAAAACTATTTCCATTCACATGAAAGAGTGTTCCAAATCACTTATTGATCAGAGAAATGCAAATTAAGACAACTCTGAGATACCACCACACACCTGTCAGATTGGCTAAGATGACAGGAACAAATAATGATGAATGTTAGAGGGGACGTGGGAAAAAAACTGGGACATTGATGCATTGTTGGTGGAGTTGTGAAAGAATCCAACCATTCTGGAGAGCAATCTGGAATTATGTCCCCCAAATTATAAAATTGTACATACCCTTTGATCAGCAGTGCTACTACTGAGCTTACATCCTAAAGAAATACTAAAGAAGGGAAAGGGACCTGTATGTGCCAAAATGTTTGTGGCAGCTCTTTTCGTAGTGGCTAGAAACTGGAAGTTGAATGGATGTCCATCAATTGGAGAATGGTTGGGCAAATTATGGTGTATGAAGTTTATGGAATATTATTGCTCTGTAAGAAATGACCAGCAGGAGGAATACAGAGAGGCCTGGAGAGACTTAAATCAACTGATGCTGAGTGAAACGAGCAGAACCAGGAGATCACTATACACTTCAACAATGATACTGTATGAGGATGTATTCTGATGGAAGTGGATTATCTTCAACATAGAGAAGAGCTAATTCAGTTCCAATTGATCAATGATGGACAGAATCAGCTACACCCAGAGAAGGAACACTGGGAAATGAGTGTAAACTGTTTGCATTTTTGCACATCTTTCCACAAAGTGTTTTAGAAAGGACAACATTTTAAACAGGATAGAAATGCTTCAAGAAGCAATGTGGAAAAGTTAATAGAGACCTGATTTTATGGTCAAAAAGATTACGATTCAAATCTTTTCTCTAACCTCTAGTGGCGTTGGGATCCTGGTCAAGGCACAGGCTTTTAAGGTGCCCATCAGTAACTGTCCAAGACCTGAAGTGACAGAGAATCTGCTGATCTGCATTCATAGAGAAAATGTGCTTGCCAGAGAGCTCCCTTTACCATTGAAATCCCAGGGCCAGACAAGGAGAAGAAAGAAAACACAAGCAATATCATACTAATAGCTCAATAGTGTTATAAAGTTTACAAAGCAATTTTTGCATGTTATCTCATTTGATCTTCATAACAACCCTAGGAAGGAGGTGCTATTATAAGCTCCACTTTACAGGTGAGAAAATGAGGTTTAAAGGAGGTTAAGTACCTTGTCCAGGGTCATGCAACAAATAAATGTCTAAGGCAGGAAACATGCTATCTGCTTCCAGTAAAAGAACTGATGTTATCTGAATACATACTGAAGCATACTATTTTTCTTTTTCTTTCCTTCTTTTCTGCTTTTTTTCATTTTTCCTTCCTTCCTTTTTTCTTTTTCTTTCTTTCATTCCTTTCTTTCAGTTTTTTTCTTTTTCTCTCATTCTTTCTTTTTCAAGTTTGCTTACACAAAATGATTAATATAGACATATACAATGCTTATCAGATTGCTTACTGTCAGTGGGGAGGGAAGAGAAAAGGAGGGATAGAATTTGAAACAAATTTTTTTAAAAAATTCAACAAATGTTAAAAACTATTTTTACATATAATTGGGGGGAAGAAATAAAATATTAGTTTAAAATATCTAAGGTAGGATTCAAACTCAGCTGTTCCTCCCTCTAAGTCCAGCACTATGCCAATCCTAACCTAACCCTTAACCCTAAATGCATAGTCAGTCAAATTGAGACCTGCTGAAGACTTCAGCTTAAAAAGACCAAGGTCTCCCATTTCATCCAGAGTCATCTCCACTCACCTTGATTTATGTCTTGCCACTGGACCCAGATGGGTCTGGAGGGGAAAGTGAGGCAGGTGAGACTTTGCCCAGGCCTCCCTCACTTAAATCCAATCAACTTTCATGATATCATATCTTCTTTGAGAACAAAGGGTAAACAACAGTAGCTTCCCAGTTGCCCCTCAGGGCCAAGAGTCAATAAGAAGGGAGAGGAGACAGAGAAAGAGTGGAGGGGCTAATTAGAAAACTTTATCACTTCAAAATATCCAGAAACTAGCACTGGCTATTGAAAAATGATCATACAGATATAGAAACAGAATTCAAACTCAGGTCTTACTGACATCATTGTGTCATTTAATTGTTTTGATCAAAAGTATTATTGCTGTAAGACTTCAAGTGGTTTGGTGTGTGTGTGTGTGTGTGTGTGTGTGTGTGTGTGTTTTATCTCCACAACCTCTGAAATCACATCATGAAGGTCATTCATCCACCCCACCATGTAGAAGCCTAAACTTGTATATCAATCCCCCTGTTTGTTGTCATTTCAGTCATGTCTCCTTGAATCCATTGGGGATTTTTCTGGCAGAGACACCAGAGCATTTGCTATTTCCTTCTCTGGCTCATTTTACAGATGAGGAAACCAAGGCAAACAGAGTGAAGTGACTTACCCGGATCCAGGGTTGGTGCTCTGTCCCAACCACTGTACCATCTAGCTGCTCACAAACCCCTCATCTTCCTTTAATCCATAAATTCCAGAATCCCATCTGAATGTTCTGGCTCTCTATCAGAACCAAGAGCCTCTAATTCTTTTCCAGCAGTTACAGGACTTGTTCATGACCTTGTTGAGAGACAGCAGCCCATAAACTTGTCTTAAGTAATTGGCCCCTCTTCACACAGAGCCTTGGGGAACAGCCCAGATGTGTGAGAGCATCTGGGGAGTAATGAATGGCAGGACTCAAATGAAGCCACAATCTAAGGGGCATCGGTGAGCTGATTAAAAGCAGATGGTGAATCTGATAAAGCCCAAATTGCCTGTTTGCAGGATGTCAGATGCCAACTATTCCCATTTTTTTTTTGTTTTTTGTTTTTTTTTTAATTTCAGACCTATAATAGAAGTCAAAAGACAGCTATAAGCACAGAGAGGTCTACTGGAATTCATGGTTGCTGGGAGGTCTGGCTTCCTGGTATTTTCTTGCTGACATATCTTCCTCCAGCTCTGCAAATCTTCCCACCAACCTCTCCCACTCAGAACTCCCTCTACAGACCCTCATCCCATCCATCTCGGTCCTTTTTATTGACTTATTTTTAGTTATGTCAGCTCATGATCTACTATTCACTGAGGAGATAAAGTCAAGAAAAGAAAAACATTTAATCCTCAGAAACAAGCTTTTTTTCCCCCTTCTCACCATCTGTTCATTGTAAATTCTCCTTACACTCACTGCACTAATCCAAGCAGGTATGTCTGAGATGGGACTGGCAGGACACCCTTGTAGCATTGCTCCAGGCTGACTGTGGACCTGGCTGCCTTTGGCCAATCTCTTAGAGGCAATTCAAGATATTTCTTTGTCCAGTGAGGTCTACAAGTAGTAGTGGAATGGGAAGAAAGGATAAGAAACCAGAGCCAGAAAACTGAGCAAAGAATTGCAAAACACTGACCATGGGGTCTAGATAATAACTATAATAGTGATAACAATAGAATAGAGACTAGACCTGTGATTTTTTAGTAGAAAAAGCTTCCAGGTGGTGAAATTTCCTCTTCTAATACAAATTGGCACCTTCTCCAAAATTTAGAGTCAAATAGAGTTGCCTAGGGAACAAATAGGTGGTGGGTAGATAGAGTGCAGGGACTAGAGTCAGGAAGAGTTCAAATGTAGCCTCAAACACTTAGTAGTTATGTGACCTTGGATTATTCACTTAGTCCTGTTTGCCTCAGTTTTCTCATCACATGAGTTGGAGACAGAAATGGAAAACCACACCCGTATCTTTGTCGAGAAAATCCTAAATGGCATTATGAAGAATCAGACTGGACTGAACGACAACAAAGATCCAGAGGCCAGCTAGATGGGCCTGAAGTCAGGAAGATTCATCTCCTTGAGTTTAAATCAGACACTAGGTGTGTGTCTCTGGGCAAGTCACTTCATCCTGTTTGCCTCAGTTTCCTTATCTGTCAAATGAGCTGGAGAAGGAAATATCAAACCATTTCTCTTCCAAGTATCTTTTCCAAGAAACCCCAAAAGGGACAATGAAGAATCAAAATGATTGAAATGACTTGTCCACAGAATTGCCTGGATATTAAGAGTGATTCATCTAAATTCATAAAACTACTATGTTCTAGGACATATACCCATTTCTTCCTAGCTCCAGGTACAACTCTCTATACACTAAGCCAAACTGCTTTTTACTATCCATAATAACATAAATTAATAATATTAATTATAACAATATGTAATTTTGTATATAATAATAATAACAATAGCATTTATACAATGCTTTAAGGCTTATGAAGTACTTCACATATGTTATTTCATTTGATTCTCACAGCATTCCTATGAGGTAGGTGTTAGTAATATCACCCTCATTTTATAATTGAGAATATTGAGGTTGAAATAACTTAACTTACTCAGCCTTATGTAGCTAGTGTCTACAACAGATTTGAACTCGGGACTTTCTGACCCCAAATTTAGCTTTGTCTCCACTGTGGTACCTAGTTGCCAAATGCAGAGAGTTATTTATTGGATAAAAATCAAATGAGCCATTGGGAACCAAAGAACTCATAGATACCCGCAATAATGCAATATAAAGAACAGGAGATAGTATTAGGAGGAAACAGAAACCATTCAGTCAGTCAAAACATTAGTTACCAATGACAAAGATTTTTTGAAATGAAAATAATAACTAATTCAGATAAGAAGATTCTTATTTGCTTTGCAGGAACCAATCCTCCATTTGATATGGCCAGTTTAGCACTCATTGGTGGAAGCAGATGAACTATGCTGGTCAGGTGATTGGTATATTATCTTAGAGGTGGGAAAAAATAGGTGCCATCAAAACACACGGCAATGTGTCCTGCTGAAGAGCTGTCTCAGTGTGGATAAAGAAGGCAATAGCACAGACCCTTATAGAGAAACTCAGATCCAAGAAATTCACTCTAATTGAATTCCAATACAATGATCATTTGCTAAGGAGCACTCTGGATGTGACCCATCTTTGAGGGTAATATAAAAATTAACTGCAAGTCTCTGCCATTAAGGAACTTATAGATTAATCAGGAAGAGAAGATTCATGCATGAGTAGATTTCATCTAGAATAATGTAAGAGTATAAATGATTGCAGAATATGATAAGTATAAAAGGGATAAGAGAGACATAAGGAAGAATAAATGGATCAAGAAAGGCTTCATGGTGGAAGTAGCATCTCCTTTGGTTTTAAAAGATCAGGTCACTGAGGGTTATGTAAAATAAAGGAAAATTCTTCAAGTAATTCTGGAAAACCTCAGATAGGGAAGATTAACCGCTCAGGACCTACCAACAACATATAAAAACTACCCTTATGTCCATCCCAACCCAACCCAAGCTTAAACTTTACTTTCTTCTATTCCACATTTTACCTTACAGCATATTTATATGTCTCCATGTTGATAACTCCTTCCATAAATCCATCGATTAAATTGTAAGCTCCTGAATGACAGAGGCCATTTGGTTTGTTGCCTTTGTTCCCACATGGTACTTAACGCAGTGCCTTGCACATAGAAGGGATTTAAAACTGCTAGAGAAATATGTGTATATGTAAGTTTGTACATATATATATATATATATATGTATATATATATATATAGGGATCTTTCTATCTATTTCTATCTCCACTTATAATCTATATTTATGCTCAAAAAATAGATATAGATTATAGATAGAGACATATCTCCAAATGTAAATCAGGTCCTATTAGTGTTACAAATTTGAAAGGGATAATCCAGGAAATTCAGTCTATAATGAGTTATATTTAATCCCTGCCCTTATATGTGTTTCTCATTACTTTTGTGCATCAAGTTTGAACCCATTCTCCCTAGATCTTCCTAATTTTTCTATCAAAGTCTTCCCCAAAGACCATATTTGTATAAGAGCATCCCCCTGGAAATGGTATATAGAAACTACTTTAAGGTTGAGTCCACTCTTTCCAAGAACTTTGTGTATGCTGAGGAAGAGAATTCTCCCAGTTTGGGGGAAGGCACTTCTAATATTCCTCCCTAATAAATTTTCTATATCACTCTACACTGTTATTCTACCTTTTTTCTCTCCTCAAGATTCTCAGTATTCCCCTTTCTCTACCTTTTTACCTAAGAATCCTCTTACTTTAAGAATAAAATTGAGAGCTGTAAGTCTGAACTTCCTTTTGTCCCCTCGCTTCATGTCAAAATCCATTAACCTCATCTCCCTTCTCTTTCTTCCTTTCCTCCAGTGTCTGATGATGTAACCTCCCTTTTGTTTTAAACTAAAGCCAGCTTCTCTGCATGTACCATTGATCTTACCCCTCCCATCTCTCCTTGATCCCTCAATCATGTCCCAATTCTCTAATCTTCTATCTCTCCCTATCTCCTAGTATTTTCCTTAGTGCTATCAAATATGTCCAAATCTCTCTCATCAAAAAGCAAAACATAATTTTCACTAGGACCCGCTATTCCCTCAATTTGTCAAACTGGACTCACCTCCCTTTCTCAGCCAGACTCCAGGAAAGCTATCTACATTTGTTAACTTCACTTCCATTCTTCTAATTTACTTCTCAGCCTCTTTCAATCAGACTTTCAAACTCAAGTAAAATTTCTTTATCCAAAGTTAACAATGATCCTCTAATTGCCAATTCTAATGGCTGGTTCTCATCCTTCTTGACTGCACTGTTGTATTTGACACAATTGATAACTTGTTCTCCTGAATATTCTTTTCTTCTCTGGGGATTTTCATGAAACTACTCTCTACATCTGACCTCTCCTCATTCTCTTTTGCTGAATTACTATCCATAGCATATTCTATAACTATAGCTATTTCGAAGTTTCTGCCCTGGGCCCTATACAATGTGTATCTTCGTGTCTGTCTCTATCTCTTGTCTTTCTTTTTCTCTTTACTTTCTCTTTCTCTCTGTGTGTCCATCTTTCTCTTTCTCTCTGTCTCTCTGTTTTTGTCTTTCTCTGTCTCTGTCTCTCTGTCTCCTCTCCTTCTCTCTCTCTCTCTCTCTCTCTCTCTCTCTCTCTCTCTCTCTCTCTCTCTCTCTCTCTCTCTCCCTCTTTCCTCACCTCCCAAATCCCATGGGCTTAATTATCACCTCAATACATATTACTCCTAACTTGAATCTCTCACCTGATATCTAATCACACATCACTATTGGACATTGCAAAGTGATCTCAAACTTAACATATTCAAAACTCATTATTTTCCCCTAAAATCCTTCTCCTACCAAATGTCTTTCTTTTGGTTAGGTTTGAACCTCTTTCTTCTCCTCCAAGTTTCCTTTTTCCTCTTTCTACATATGCAAATAGTCTTATCATCTCTTCTTCACTACCTTATCTAAAGACCCTTATCACATCTTGCTTGCCTAGACTGTTGCAATAACCTAATTGATGTCCCTGCCTCTGTTCTCTTTGCATCCCCATCCTTTAAGTAGGGATGCAAGTAAATTTCTTGAATCATAGATCTGACCACATCACTTTCCTAATAATTAAACTTTAATCACTACCTTTAAGATTTTTTTAAATAAGCCTATTTTTAAAACCATTCAAAACTTGGTAGCAATCTACTTTTCTTTTTTAGTCTTTTTTTTCCCCACAATTGCAGGTAATAAAATTTTTTAACATTCATTTTTTTAAATGTTGAGTTCCAAATTCTCTCCCTCCACATCCAGCTTTCTGAAATGATAAGCAAATTATTATGTTTTACATGTGCAATCATGACAAATAAACTATCATATTAACCATGTTGTAGGGGAAACCATACCAAAATATACACAGAAATAAAATAAAAATAGTATGCTCCCATCTGCATTTGGACTCTATCAAGTTTTTCTCTGGATGTGGATAGGACTTTTAAAATGAGTCTTTTAGAATTGTCTTCAACATTGTATTGTTGAGAATAGCTAAGTCATTCACAGTTGATCTTTATATAATATTACTGTTACCTATATACAATGTTCTTCTGGCTCTGTTCACTTCACTTTACATCATTCACGTAAGTCTTTTCAGGTTATTCTGAAATCATCCTGCTCATCATTTCTTAAAGAACAATAGTATTTTGTTACATTCATATACCACAACTTATTCAGCCATTCCCCAACTGATGGGCTTTTCTTCAATTTCCAATTCTTTGCTACCACAAAAAGAGCTGCTATAAATATTTTTGAACATATGGGTCCTTTTCTCTTTTTTATAATATCTTTGGGATACTTAGTAGTGATATTGCTGGGTCAAAGAAAATACACAGTATTATAGTCTTTTGGGAACAGTTCCAAAGTGCTCTCCAGAATGGTTAGATCAGTTCATAACTCCAAAACAATACTTTGGTGTCCCAATTTTCCTGTACCCCCTCCAACAACTATAATTTTTATTTTCTGTTATATTAGTCAATCTGAGGTGTGTAATGTGATGTCTTAGAATTGTTTTAATTTGAATTTCTCTAATCAGTAGTGATGTAGATCATTTTATATAATTGCAGATGATTTTGATTTCTTCTGAAAACTGCCTGTTGATATCCTTTGATCATTTACTAATTGGGTTGCAACTTGTATTTTTATCTATTTGAATCAGTTTTCTGTATATTTGAGAAATGAGGTCTTTGTCAGAAACATTTTCTATAAGATTCCTCCCCAAACTTTCTGATTTCCTTCTAATCTGGTTGCATTGGTTTTGTTTGTGCAAATGCATCCTAATTTAATGAAATAAAGCTTAGTAAAGTGAGCAGAACCAAGAGATCATTGTATACAGTAACACCAAGATAATGTGATAATCAGCTGTGATGGAATTGGCTTTTCTAAACAATGTGGTGATTCAAGGCAATTCCAATAGACTTGAGATGGAAAATGCCATTTACATTCAGAGAGAGAACTACGGAATTTAAATATGAATCAAAGTATAATATCTTCACTTTTTTTCACTTTTCCCCTTTTGGTCTGATTTTTCTTGTACAACATGACGAATATGGAAATATGTGTGAAAGAATTGCACATATTTAACCTATATTAGATGATCACTTGCAGTCTTGGGGAGGGGAGAAGCAAGACAAAGAAAGAGAAAAATTTGGAACACAAATTCTTACAAAAATGAATGTTGAAAACTATCTTTAAAAGTATTTGAAAAATAAAATACTATTGAAAAATTTAAAAATAAATTTAATATAATCAAAAGTATCTATTTTATATCTAAGAATGTTCTCTATCTTTTCTTTGGTAAAAAAAAAATCCTTTATTCACAGATGTAACAGGCAAACTATACCATGCTCCCCTAACTTTTTATATCATCATCTTTTATGTCTAAATCATGTACCTATTTTGACCTTATCTTGATATAGTGTGAGATATTGGTCTAGATTTAGACTCTGCCAAATTGTGTTACAGTTTTCCCCAAAGTGTTTATCAAATAGTGTGTAATTATCCCCAAAGCTTGGATCTTTGCACTTATCAAACAATAGATTCCTGTAGCCATTTAGTATTATATATTTAACAATTTGCTTTTCCAGCCTTGCTATGTTTTGCTCCCTTTCATGCATTCTGCAGTCCAGCCAAATTGACCTTCTTGCTGCTCCTCAGTGTCTTAGATACCAGCCATTCTCCATGTTTTCTTCCTGATTTTTAAAATAATCTTTCATTTCTTTCAAGATATGGTTCATCTCCCAACTTCAACACAATGCCTTGTCCAATTTTTCTTAAATATTAGTGTCCTCCCTCTGTATTTATCTTGTACTTATTTTCTATTTTTTTTTTTTTGGTATTTTGTTTTCCTTTTGTCTCTTTGTTTCCAGAAATTAGCAAAATTCCAGAAAAAAGTAGGCATGTAATGAATACTTGTTGATTTCTTTTGCAGCCCTCATTCCATCTTTTATGAAAAAAATACATCACAGAATCATCAATTCCCAGGAGTTTAGACATTATAGGAGCCTTTAGGGCTATCGATTCCAATCTATACCAAAAAAGAAATTCCCCTTGTAATGTACCTGACAAATAGTTATCTGTTCCCCACCTGAAGAACTTCAATGAAGTAAAATATGACTTTTCCCCTGAACCATAAACAATATAAAGTCTGATTTTTAAAAACAACAATAAGAAGAACAGCCTACGGAACTATTTCAAACTAGAACCAGATCTTTGTATTGTTTAAAAGTACTAAATCAGGCGGAATCGAATCAAATTGTTGTCCAAATGGAAACTATATTATATTCTTGATTTAAGACCAGAGTCCATCAGAACTCCAGTAAAAGGGTTCTTGACTAAATCAAGGGGCATGGGTTTGCATCTTGCCTTTATTACTAATTCTCTTTCATCTTTGAGCAAGACATTAGCTCTCTCTAGGTCTCAGTTTTCTCCTTTGTAGAGCTGCCCTGGGAGCAATGGGGTGACATGGCAAAGAAAGTTTGGCTAGAATTTTTTAGGGTCCCACCAATCCACATCACAGAATAATTCTGAGTGAATTGTTTCTGAATCTTTGTGCAAAATCTCCTTTCCCAGGTGCTGAGAACACAGAATATTTCTGGAAGTGCTCTTCTCTCTTGGACAGCACCAACATGACTTTTCAAAGAGCAAATCTAACCAGGTCAATTTAATTTTCTCCTAGGAGCCAGTAATAGGAAGTATAGATAAGAATGAAGCAAGAGATATGATTTACAGGAATTTTGGATTCCAGCTCACATGACATTCTTGTGAACCAGCTAAGGAAGAGACAGACAATTCTTAGACTTTGCAGGTCTAATGCAAGGAAAACTTCCCATGACATCTTCATGAGGAATCATGTAGCTCTGTCCTTTTGTGTGGTCATTCACTTATTTGGGATGATGGCAGTCTTCTGGTGGACATTAGGAAAATATTCAGAATAAACTGTGTTTTCATTGATCTAGAGAATTCACAGCTGAGGAAGTTACTCTCCTATCAATGCAAGTCAGCATCTTTGTTGCAACATATAATCTTAGAAAATTTCCTAACACACAGCGTCACACAGAAAATATATATATACACACACACATATATATATATATGTATGTGTATACACATATATGTGTACATGTACATACGTATACATAAATATCAGAGATCACACAGCACACATATATACACACATGTATACACACACACACATATATATACACACAAATACAAGCTTCTCTGAGCTTCAGTTTACTCATCTATAAAATATATAATTTGAATTCAATTTTAGGCATCTAAGATCTCCTTTATCTTAGATTTATATTTAGATCTATTATCTTAATAAATCTTGGGAAAGGACTGGGGGAGAAAACAGGAAAATAGAATAGCTAATGGACAGCAACAGAGTCCTGGTTCATTTGGGAGAATCAGAGCACAGAACAAGCAAAAGAGTGAAGAAAGGACCCCAACAGTTAGTCAACTGTCCAGAGAACTAGTAGCAGAATTCTCCCACATGATGAGCAATAGATGCAGGCTGGTACCCTATGATGATTATTATCAAGGAATACCTGGAGTCTACTTTCTATTCACTCTGCATTCCTCATCTTGGTACATAAATGTCACATCCTTTATTAACAGCAGTGAACTAACAGGCTGTTTACCCCCCTGGGGCCTTTCAAATCAATTAGGTAGATTTAGTGCTAGAATGAAGGCTTGGGAGACCAAGTCCCTGGTGCAGAACACAGGCAGAGGCCCTTCCAAGTTTCCCAACCATCCCTGGCCCCAGGGCCCCCTACTTTGGAAGGAAGAACAATCCTTCCCCTTGTGACTGATTGGATCTGTCTGGTAGCCTAAGCTAGAAAGTAATGAAGCTGCCTGCTCCCTCCATCCTTCTGTCTCTTAGACCTCCTTAGAAAAGTCCTGTCCTCTGGGCAGAACATCTTTCCCACATTCCCCAGTGAATATCTGAGATTTCCATTTCTGGTCTTCTCACTCCATTCCCCTGCCCCTCCCTTATAAAGCCCTTCTTCTTAGAAATCATAGAATTTAGACATTAAATAGACCTTTTAGAGCATCTGATCCAAGAGGTCTTTAGCTTTTTTACTGTCATGGAACCCTTTGGCACATTCTACTGAACTCTATGAACCCTTCAAGGAATAATGTTTTTAAATATATAATATAAAATACACAGAATTACAAAGGAAAACAATTATGTTGAAATGCCATTTAAAAAAAATTAAACAATTTCATTGGCTCTAGGTTAAGAACTCCTTGATCAGTTCATTTTACCTTTAAAAAAAATGGAAGCTCAGATAAACTATTTGATTTAACTCAAGTTTGCGACCCAGGATTTGAATGTAGCTCTTTTGATTCCATAACTAGTGTTTTGATAGAGTCATTTGCCAAATGCTGAACTCCATATATATAATGGATGCTGAACTCCATATATAAATATAATAGGGTTTCAGGATATAATGCCAGAGAAACTGAGGCAAGATAGAAATTAGAGAGTTTTTAAAATTTTATTAATTGGAGAGTTTGATTGACTGGACAGGACTCTCATCTCAAAGTATCCAGTAGTGAATGGGAGAATGATAAACACTTTTATAGCTTTTCAGACAAAGGAAAGAAGAAGAGCAGGAAAAGTTAGAAGCGCTTGGTTCTGTCAGGATGGGGGGGTGGGGAGGCTGTAAATTTTTACTAAAAGCCAGAGTTAGAATGTTTGAATAACAGAAGTAAAGATGTCAGTGAAGTATCCGAGATAGTCTTATCTTTTGGAATATTTTAGAGGGTCAGTGTCATAAATTCTTGAGGGCAGAAGGAGCTAGGAGCCAGAAAGTCTGATCTGCTCCTCATCTCCCATTGACAATTTATAACCTTAGAGCAAATAGTCCTCAGTCTTAATGAACCAGGGGGGGTTTACGACTTAAGGGACTGAGGCAGAACAATTAAGGAAACTGAGATAGAACAATTCAGGGAAACTCAGTCAGGACAAAAGGGAAACTAGTGAAGGGAAACTGAGGTAGAACAGCTCAAGGAGACTGTGGCATATCAAGGACTGCCTATAAAATCCATGAATGTTGGATTCAGGAGTGTTGGACCCCAAAGTATATGGAATTACAGGCCAGTGTCATGAGGAATCTCAAAAGAATTTGTAGACTTTGATCTTCTTCAAATCAAGAAGCAAAGATTTTATTATGCTACGAAATCCATAAGGGTTTTTAACAAAGAAAAGAGGTATTAGCAATTAAGAAGATGAAAGACTAGTTTTCTAGGGGAACTCACAATTACCCAAGGGAAAGATGCCATTAAGAAGGAAAAGGCCATTAAGACTTGTCAAGTTTCTAAGGAACCCTGGCCTCTGTAGGTCTGGCTAACCCTAAAAAGGATTTAGGGAATTAAACTTCAGCCATTGTTATGCTTAGCAAGTTCTTAAAAGGAGTCAGCCCATAAATAGGAGAAAGATGCCAGGCATGGCAAATGGAGGATTATGACTTTGATTGACAGATTAACCCTAAAAAGTTAGCCAGGTAGTGAGATACAGGTAGATTTTTTTATAGAGGAAATACAATTTCAGCATCCTGTATTGGCTTTCTGATTGGATATAGTAACTGTGAAGTTACACTGGTTTTGTCAATGCAAAGAATTCAGCTAAGATTTCTATCAGAGGCTCCAACTAAGGGTGTAGGACTGTAATAAAAGTCCACTTAAAGAACAAAAGGCCTAATCAAAATCAAAAGGTCGACTTATAATTCTCTCAGGGATCCCCCAGCTTGCCTCTGGGAGTAGTGAGGTTTCCAGATTGTTTACAATAATTCAGGCTCTCTCAGTCAACCCACTATCAAGGACCTCATCATTTTTACCATGGTACTGATAAAGCTTCCTTATCCCCTATTCCATATCTGTCACTTTCTCCAAGACCTGAATACAGATATTCCAGAATATCCTTCCCTACTAATCCTGACCCACATAACTATGGTTATAATGATAATCATCATTCATGTCTATCTTATCTAACTCAAGAAATTTTTTTCAAGGAGAATGATGAAGAAACCTTAAATCATGATATGAGCTTAAATCATTTAAAACCTTTTTTAATTTGACTCCAGCTCTACCTTTCTTAACTTGTATCATGTTCTCCCCCTTCACACACACTATGGTCCAGCTAAATTGGTCTGGTTACCATCCCCTAAAGCTGATGTTTCATCTTCTCCCTTGATACCTTCTTCATAAAGTTTCCTATGCCTACAATGAACTTAATCCTTAACTGCAAATCTTAAAATTTCTAACACAGGCCAGCTCACTTGTCATATTTGACAGGAAATATTTTCTTATCCCCTCTACTTGTTAATACTCAAATAATCATTTGTACAATTTTTTGCTTACATCAAGTATCCACAATCCCATCCCTAAGTCAAAGGCTGTTTTACATGTTGCCTTTGTATCTCTTATGGGGGCCTTACACAGAGTAGGTTCTCAATAAATCCTTGTAAGATTGAATGGAATTACCATTATTTACATAGTACTTTATACTTTTAATTGGGGTGGGTGGGTTGTACAATAAATAAGAGCACTGGGCCTGAAATCAGGAAGACTCATCTCCCTGAGTTCAGATGAGACTTCAGATTCTTACTAGCTGTGTGATCCTACACAAGTCACTTAACCCTGTTTGCCTCAATTCCTTTACTTATAAAATGAGCTGAAGATTGAAATGGGAAACCATTTTCTTTGCCAAGAAAACCTCAGTTGGGGTCACTAAGAGTTGGATATGACTAAAATAACTGAAAAAAACCAAAGACAATAATTATATAATTATGAAGTGTTTTACACAATCTTATGACTTATCCTTGAAATAATTTTGTGAAGTATGTTGAAAATAAAACTATTACATTCCTACTCCCATTTTACAGATGTAAAAACTAAGGATCAGAGAGAATAAATGATTTTTCCAAAATTGCATAACTTACTATTGAGAAAACCAAATCTAGAACCTAAGTCTCCTAACTTCCAGTCCACCAAGTTAGTCTTAGCTATTTTCAACTTAGCCTGCAGTGCTAGTACATTTCTCCACTTCTACCCCACTTCTGGCTTTCTCACACTGGCAACACCTCCATCTTTGCATTTCTCTCCTCCTATTAGTAAGTTCATCCCAAAAATGTCCATTTTAGAAAGTATCCATCCATCCATAGGTCAAGTCAGTTCCTGATTCTCCAAATTACTTCTCGGCTAACACTCTCTCCTTCTTTCCCCTCTGCCTAAGCTCTTTTAGGTAATGTTCCCTCCATTAGATTGGAAGCTTCCTGAAATTAGAGACTTTTCTTGCTAATTATATTCCCAATGTTTATTTAGCACAGTGCCTGGTATATAGTAAGTGCTTGTCTAATCTAATCCTTTCTGATATGGAAACTGAGGCTCACAGAAACTGAATGACCTATCCAGATACACACAAGTCCAGGAACCTGGCTTCTGACTTCATTTGACTAAACTACATTCCTCTACTCTGTGATTCTTTCCAGTTTACATATACTCTTCAAATTGTAAGATTGGTTTTAGGCTTATTAGAATAGTCAAATTCCCTAAAAAAGATCCACTTACACCAAAATTCTCTCCTTATCACCTAGTCTGAAATCCTCCCAGTTAGAATCCCTCCTCCATTTAAATTTTAAATGTACCTATTAAAATGTAAATAAATGGAAAAGCTGAGAAAAATACATTAAACTTTTAACAGTTAATGCACCGGGTCTGATTGGTTCATCAGTAGCTAGACATACAGAAACCTCAAAACAAATAAAGCCCCATAGAAGAAAGCCCCAGAACAGGAGTTCTTAACTGGGGATACAAAAACCTCAAAGTGGAATGTGCACAAAATTTCTGGGAAGGGTCTATGAACTTAGACAGCAAAAAATAATTACATCTTCATTTTCATTAGCCTCTAACTGCAATTTCACATTTTTTTCTAGTGTTTAAAAATAACATTCTAACAAAATCCCACACATTTCATCAGATTTCCACAATGGTACAGGACACATGAAAAATGTTAAGAATCCCTGATCTAGCCCTTCCTTGGTAACTCAGGAAATTAGGCCATGATTGACTTACTTTTATCCAAAACCTATGTGATGTGGGACTCTTTAAAACATTATCCTTTTACAGAGGATTGGCTGGGCATGGTGATACTTGTCTGGAATGGTCTTTGATGCTGGGGAGGTTGAGGCAGGTAGCACTTTGGGTTGAGGAGTTTCCACAGTTATAGTCAAACTAATGTTGATCTGGTACTGATACTAAATCTGACACCAACTTAGTGACACTCCCTAGGAGTGGAGGGCTACCAGTCTTCCTAAGGAGGAGAGAATTAAGCCAGGTTAAAACAACATAGTGTGTTGATTATTTGAGGGATCAAGCCACAATTGGTCACTAAGCTAGCTTGGGAGAGAACAAATCCCAGTCTCAATAGATAGGAAGATGGATAAATAACTAGCTAGCTAGATAAATCGATAGATAATGGTTTAATAAATAAGCATGCAAATGAAGGAATTTATGAATAAATTAATTGACAGTCAAGAAGACAGATAAGCAGACAGAAATAAATAAACAAGAAAATAGAGAGATAATGGTTAAATGAATAAGTAAGCAAATGAAGGGATTTATGAATAAATTAATTGACAGAGAAGTAGATAGAGATAATAAACAAGTAAATAGATAAATAGTTAATAGTTAAATGAATAAGTAAGCAAATGGAGGAATTTATGAATAAATTAATTGACAGATAAGTAGGTGGAGATAAATAAACAAGTAAATAGATAATGGTTAAATGAATAAGTAAGCAAATGAAGGAAATTATGAATAAATTGACAGAAGCAGATAGATAAGTAGAGATAAATAAATAAGTAAATAAATAGATAAAGATTGAATGAATAAGCAAGCAAATGAAAGAATTTATGAATAAATTAATTGACAGATAAGTAGACATATAAATAAACAAGTAAACAAATGAATAAATAGAACAATAGATGAATAGATAAATGAATGGATATATCTTAATAGATGGACAATAGACAAATAAATAAAAAGAAGTAAACAAATGAACAAAGACATAAATCGATAGAAAAAATATATAAATAAATGAATGAATAAAAGCTGGCACAATATTTTCCAAGCCCTATCAGCCACTGACATGTCCAAAACAATCAAGGCCACATGTGGTCAGTGAGCCTGACAATAATGTTCAAGTAATTTTTCCTAACCCTGAAGGGCTGTCTCCCACTAATGATCACAAATGGCTCTGGTAAGTGATCTCTTTTCAAAATGAAGCTGATCAAAACCTCACAAAGAACAAATATGACCCACCATCATCTCACAAATCTTCTTAGTACGAGAGCTGAAGGGGACACACTTCACAGGCTTAGTTCTACACCCATTTTTTGAAATATATGTAAGCCAAGAGGTTTAGATGGTATTTCTTTAGAATAACTATTATAGGAGAGTAGTTATTCTCTAACTCTGGTCTCTGGTCTCTGGTCTCAATGGACTTGGATCATGGAATCATAAAACTGTAGCATTTTTAAGAGCTAGTCTAATAATAACAGCAATAAGAATAAGTCACGTGTATGGAGCCCATCACCATTTACCATGTTCTTCTCACACAAGAGTCCTGTGAGATAGTGAAAATATCATTACCTCCCTTGGACAGACAAGGAAGCCACCAGGAAAACAAAGTGAAAGACCTGTTCTAGGTGAGATGTCTGGCAAATGGTAGAATAAGGACTTAGAAGAGGGTTTGTTTTTTTTTTTACTCTAAGTTCAATGTTCTTTGGACCCCATCAAGCTGCCTTTAGCCAGAAGTGACTAAAAAGATAATTGAGTCAAAGCTCCCCATTCAGTCAAAAAGATGCCAAGAATAAAGGGGAGTGATCCATAAGACTGCAAGACTTCAGAGTCCAGGAGACAGACACTTCTTGTTAACATGCTGAATGTAGACAATGGGGAACCAAGACGAAAAGATGGGGAATTAGGACCAGACAATCAGGAGCCTGGCAGTGCACAGAAGCTGGAGGTCAACAAGACAATGGGCCAAAGATACCCAGACAGTAGAAGACCCAGAGAGATGGGATAGGATCAGTATCTTCTAGTCTTAGAGAGTTTTCCAAAGTAATGCTATCAAACACAAATAGAATTAGACCACTCATCCATACGTGAGGATTCCTGCAGACTACATATTGATTTAGCTTTAAAATATAATATTATTGTTTTATTTTGTTTTTATTCATTTTGCTAAATATTTCCCAATTACATTTTGATCTGATTCAGGCCACACTGGTGCAATCTACATTTGACACCTTACTTAGAGCACTAGAAAGTGCTTGCTCTGTGGTAATTTCTGAATTAGGGGTAAAAATACGAGAAACCTCAGATGTTTTCTTTTGTAGGGAAGTGGTTGGTTTCTCATATAGAACTAGTAATTGACCTAAGGCTTGAAGGCTGTTAAAATGAAGTAGATTCTCCAGCATTTGATCTCATATCCATGAGATACAAACTCCAAATTGATTAGAGTTATGACTCCTGAACAGGGATAAAACTGGTAAAGTTGATGGTGGAGGCAGGTGTTGAGGAGTGAGAGGATAGTTCTTCTGTGGAGATCTGAAATAAGGAAACCACGAAAATCTCCACCTTATTTTATTTTCCCACTCTAAACAAACCTAGATTGGAGGACAAGGATCATAAAACAAATTACTGAAAGGGCTAAAATATCAAACTTATTTTTTTAAATCCACATTTGATTTAAATTTGGTTGAATTTTCACAATAAAAGCTGGACTAAGGTTAGAGGTTAACATACTATAAAAAAGGAAAAAAAAAACATCAGCTCCTTGTGCTTTTGTGGATAAGTTTATGACTTTGAAAAGCTTTACAAAGCAGACAGAAAAATTCAAAACACATCAATGAAGGGACATGCAGGTCAGCTTAGCGTAAAAGAAAGGACTGGAGAAGGTTTAAAATTGAATTCTATCTCTGCAGTGACCTTGGGCAAGATATGTCCCTTCTTTGGGCCTCAGTTTCCATAGCGATAAATATTTTAAAAACTGTGACAGATAAGCTTTTAATGCAGACTTAACAAAGGAAGAGCAATAAGGGCTTTTCCTCAGACTGCCAAAATGTAGAGGATGCTGACAGTTTTCTTCAAAAGCATAGAAACAACTGTTAACACTTAGGTCTAAAAAATGGACAAAAATATGAAATGATCAAAAGGTATCTCTTCACATCCAGCTGCCATGCCCCAGATGAACACATCCTGCTACTCAACCATCATGGTAGAACAAGTTCATGGTGTTCTGAGGCTTCTGTCTCCTCTCCCTCCTCCCAGATGAAAGTGTTTTACAGAAGTGATTTGAGAGCATCTTTCATGCTACATGTTCCTAATATGGGATTTGTTAGACTTCCATGGATGTAATCCTAGTTTATTGCTTTGAATCTCAAGGTGCTTTCCCAAACTGAAATCTAATACCCTAAGCCCTACATAATTGAAAAGCCCATCATAACTTATAGCAAAATAATTATAATGAACATAGATTTAGAGTTGGAAAGGACCTAGTCAAGGCCCCCTTTTTATAGGTGAAGAACCAAAGACCAGAAGAAAAATGGGGTCGGTACACATACAAGCAACTTCCTATTTATTTTTCCACTACACATCCTATAATGATCAAGAGAAGAATAAGTAACATTCAATGTAATCTGCTAAGGAAACAAGGGGTGATGTATATTTTAGGAAAATATCTACCCAAAGGGGTAAGATTAAAAGAAAGTTTTGATGCTTAAGTAAGCAAACTTCTGTTATCTGGAAAAACTAGTAATGACTAAATTATGATAGATAAAAGTCACTTTATTACATTTTGCTCTTTAAAGTCCAGAAATACTCTGCTTTGGATATCCTTTGTAGTGGTTTCTTATGTATTTATCTTATTTCTTTCAGTAAGATGTTAATTCTTTGACACACGAATTCTTGGGGATTAGTTCCTTTTTGGGGGGAATAGGAATGCCCATCAATATCTTATATCTCCAATGCTTTGTACAGCACTTTGTATGCAGCAGGTGCTTAAATATTTTTTGAATTGAATTAAAGTTTGCCTCTTTAGGCTTCTTTTTTAGAATAGTTTTTATTTATTTTCAAATATAAACATGCATAATTTTCAATATTCAGTTCCCACAGTCCTTTCTCTCTGGGTGCAGATGGATCTCTTCATCACAAGACCATTGCAAGTGGCCTGAATCATCTCATTATTGAAGAGAGCCACATCCATCAGAATTGATCATCATAAAGTCTTCTTGTTGCCGTGTATAATGATCTCCTGGTTTTGTTCATTTCACTTAGCATCCATTCATGTAAGTCTCTCCCAGCCTCTATGAAATCATCCTACTTCATTTCAACTCTTAGGCTTCTATTAGGTCCTAGTAGGACCTCCGGCTTCACCCATCTTACCTCTGCTTCACTCCCAATCTCCACCATCACTTGTTTCTTTTATCTCTGTTTTCCTCCTATCTAACTTTTCATCCATACTATTCTTTTCCTCCCATCCTCCCATCCAAGAAAGGGCATGAGATTTTTGGCTAAAAGTTGTTATTCTTATTGTCACTTAGTCATATGGGTCTTTGTGGACCCATTTGAGCTTTTCTTTGCAGAGACTCTATAGTGATTTGTCATTTCCACCTCCAGATCATTTAACAGATGAGGAAACTTAAGGGAACCAGTACTTGCCATGGGTCACATGGGTAGTGAGTGTCTGAGAATGGATTTGAACTCAGGAAGATATCTTCCTGACTCCAGGCTTGGTGCTCTATGTTCTATGACAGTATCTAGAAGGGTTCAAATTCCAATTCTGCTACTTATTGGGACTGTGCTAGTAAATATTTAACAAACAACTCTCTGGAAATTCTCTTCCACTTTCTTAAGTCCAGAAATTAACAAAATAAGAAACCAACCCCTGATTTGCTGATTTCTGAAGTGGAAATATAATGAAAATTTAACAATCAGCCCTTATGTTGGTTCTAACACACTCCAGCTTGGGCTCTAAGATCCTTGAAAGCTCTAAATCTATGAGTTTCTGACCTGTCTGGTTTGAAATGCGATTACTCCGCACAGGACACCTGGCAATAGAATTTGCCCCTTTACTCTCTTAGAGTGCCCTTGTCACGTCACCAGTAGTCTACTGATCACTAAGTAAGGGAAACAGGTACATCTCGATCCCATCATTTCTACTCTGACCATTCTGGGCAAGATACTAAAAGTAAAAGCATAGCAGAAATGAGCACTGGATTACAATGGGAGAATTCCAAGCTGCTCAAAGTGGACATGACCTTGCAAGAATATGTAGGTCTATTGCCTATTTTCAATGTGTTTTCTGACCTTTGGCTTCCACCTTTATAAAATGTTGGGATTGGCTTAGGATTCCATTTCCTGACTTGTAAAGTAGAAAAATGCTACTTGTTCTTCTTAGTTGATAGGAAAGGAGAGGAGGGAAAAAAAGCATTTATATATAGAACCTACCAGGTGCCAGACACTGAACAAAATATTATCTCATTTGATCCTTACCACTACCCTGGAAGAGCGGTACTATCCCCATTTCACAGACAAGAAAACTGAAGTATATAAAAAAGTAAGTAACTTGTCCAAGGTCACACAACTATTAATTGTCTGAGACTGGATTTGAACTCAGGTTTTCATGACTCCAGATTGAGTGCTATCCAATATACTACTCACTTTCCTACCTTAAAGAGAGTACTACATCAAGCCAAAACTGCTAATGCCCCCCAAAAACATAAGAATTCAAGCCATTCTCCAATTGATAAATGATCAAAGGATATGAATAATTTTCAGATGAAGAAATTAAAACCACTTGTAGTCATATGTATTTTACATGTTTGTTCATGTACATTTATATTCTCAAATGAAATGTAAGCTCCTTAAGGACAAGGACTATTTCATTTATGTCTCCTGCCCCCCAACATCCATCACAGGAACTGGCATGAAGTAGACATTTGTTGATTGATTAAAGTACTTTGCAAACTTTTTTTTGTGAGCTGGCAATATGGAACGTCCTTTTATTTTTGCTGATTACCAACTCCTCTTTAAATAGGTTTAGATTGTTGCCTAGGAATACTTGTCCAAATTCACACCTCTAGTATATTTCTGAGGCAGGATCTGAACCCGGGGCTTTCTGATTCCAAGCTCCACTATATTGTCTACTATCCTTAGCTGCCTTTTTTTGGCAAACTTTATTTTTTTAATTAAAGCTATTTATTTTCAAAACATATGCATAGATTATTTTCAACATTCACCCTTGTGTTCCAGATTTTTCCCCTTCCTTCCTCCCACACTCTTCCCTAGATGGCAAGTAACCCAACAAATGTTAAACATGTGCAATTCTTCTATACCTACTTCTACAATTACCATGCTGCACAAGAAAAATCAAATCAAAAAGAGAAAATATGAGAAAAAAAAATGCAAGCAAACAACAAAAAGTGAAATATTATGCTGTGATCCACACTCAGTCCCCACAGTCTTCTCTTCAGGTGTAGATGGCTGTCAACATCACAAAATCATTAGAACTAATATCAATCATCTCATTGTTGAAGAGTGCCATGTCCATCAGAATTGATCATATAGTCTTGTTGTTATCATGTATAATGATCTCCTGGTCCTGCTTATTTCACTCAGCATCAGTCCATGTAAGTCTCTCCAGGCCTTTCTGAAATCCTCCTGCTGATCATTTCTTATAGAACAATAATATTCCATAATATTTATATACCATAATTTATTCAGCCATTCTCCAACTTGTAGAGGGCCACAGTCAGTAGGGGAACTCTGGGTGAGGTATAAGACCCTTCAGCTCAGAAGGAACCTGCTGACATTGTCTGATTCTGCTCCCCATCTCCCCTAAGGGCTCTGGGCCTTCCTGAGAAGTCAGGGGGTGGTGACAGCCTGTATTGTGATTGAATACAGCGATACAAGATGGCAAACTATGTACAATAGCAAGTTGTTTATATGGTCCCACGTGCACCATATATACTGGTCACTGCCCGATGTTTTTGTTACATAAGGGTATGAGGAAAAGGGGAATAAAGAGGGTATAAAAAGGGGAAAGTCCTTGGAATAAATAGGCTCCATATTTCCACCATCCTTAGGAGTTCCACCTCATCACTTCTCTATTAAGACGGTATATTTTAATCACCCCAACTTGGGGGCTCTAAAAAGCAGAACCCAACATCAACTGATGGGCATCCACTCAATTTCCAGTTTCTTGCCACTACAAAAAGGGTGCCACAAACATTTTTGCACATGTGAGTCCTTTTCCCTTCTTTAAGATCTCTTTGGGATAGAGACCTAGTAGAGACACTGCTGCATCAAAAGGTGTGCATTATTCTATAGCCCCTTGTGCATAGTTCTAAATTATTCTCCAGAATAGTTGGATCAGTTCACAGCTCCACCAACAATGTATTAGTGTCCCAGTTTTCCTACACACCCTTCAACATGCATCATTATCTTTTCCTGTGATCTTAGTCAATCTGGTATGTAGTATCTCAGAATTGTCTTAATTTGCATTTCTCTGATGAATAGTGATTTAGAGCATTTTTTCATATGACTATAAATGGTTTTAATTTCTTCATTTGAAAATTGTTCATATCCTTTGACCATTTATCAATTGGAGAATGGCTTTAATTCTTATATATTTGAGTCAATTCTCTATATAGTTTAGAAATGAGACCTTTATGTTTTCCCAGTTTGTTGGTTCCCTTTTAATCTTATCTGCATTGGTTTTATTTATATAAAAACTTTTTAAACTTAATATAATCAACATTATCCATTTTGTATTTCATAATGTACTTTAGTTCTTCTTTAGCCACAAATTCCTTCCTTCTCCACAGATCTGAGAGATAGACTATTCTTTGTTCTTCTAATTTGCTTATAATATCATTCTTTATGCCTAAATCATGAACTCATTTTGACTTTATCTTGGTAGAGAGTGTTAGGTGTGGTTCAATGCCTAATTTCTGCCATACAAATTTCCAATTTTCCCAGCAATTTTTGTCCAATAGTAGGTTCTTATTCCAAAACCTGGAATCTTTGGGTTTATTGAACACTAAATTGCTATAGTTATTGACTACTTTGACCTGTGATCCTAATCTATTCTACTGATTGAATACTCTTTTTCTTAGCCAGTACCAAATGGTTTTGATGACCACTTCTTGGGAAACTTTAAATTCCTGAATAAAGCTGTTGAATTAATGAGGGAATTCCTTTCCTACTTCAGGTTATTTCTTATTGGTTGCATTCCCTTCCCCTTTATGACCTTTACTAAAGGATTTAACCTTTTGGAACCAAAATTTCTTCTTCTGGAAAATGAGATTAAATTAGATCATTCAGAAGCTGGAAAACTTGGATTTCCATAGACACTAGCTGCATGACTCTGAGTAAATAACTTAATTTTCTGCCAAGGTAAAACAATCAGCTTTATTTTTTTTTTTAAATTATTATAGCTTTTTATTTACTAGATATATGCATGGGTAATTTTCAGCATTGACAATTGCCAAGCCTTTTGTTCCAATTTTTTTTCCTCCTTCCCCTTCCCTGCCTCCCCCAGATGGCAAGTTGCCAATACATGTTAAATATGTTAAAGTATAAGTTAAATACAACATATGTATACATGTCCATACAGTTTTTAATCAGCTTTATTTATTACTGTAATGCTGGAGAAACTGAGGCAAGATAGAGATTAGAGAGTTTTTAATATTTTATTTGAGTTTCTGAGAGGGAGAGATTTTGGGGAGGCATATTTGTTCCCCCCAGGGCTGAATTGGACTTTCATCTCAAAGACTTCAGCATTGAATATGAGATTCCAATGATTTTATATGGCTCTAGAGATCAGGGGAGACAAAGGCAAGAGGAGGAATCCAAACACTGATTAGCACAGGAATTTCCAGGATGGGACCATTCACTTGGTTTTGACAGGTTGGGGATAAGATCTTAAATTCTTTTTAACTTAGGAGGACTTAGCCAGGATGTCTGAAATAGAAGATTTCCCCATTATCTGAAATTAAACATTTACAGTTTATGATTCTAGAGTAGCCAGCCCTAAGTTATATCAGTCCTAATAGTCAGGAAGGGGGGGTGGTTGCAACCAGGGGGATTGAGGCAGAACAATTCAAGGAATTGAGACAGAGCAATTCAGGGAAACTGAGGGGGAAACTGAGGCAGGACAATTTAGGGAAAATGAGGAAGAACAATAAAAGGAAACTGTGGCATACCATTAGCATTAATGTCTTACTCCATATCAGGCATGATGTTAAGGGCTGGGATACAAATACAAGCAAAAAGATCCAGTTCTTGCCCTCAAAGGTTTTACATATTAATAGAAGAAACCCATTTAAAAAGGAGATATAATGTGTGGGACAGGTAGAAGTCACTCAGTGACTTGTGTTGATGTTCAGAAAGTCTGAAAAATAGCCAAGCAGAAATGAAAATTGCCTAGTCTTTTGAAAATTTTCTATTTTGAATTCTCTTTAGTAATTTTTATTATTTGGGGAAGGGGGGTTCAAGGTCATTTATCCTAGTTGACACATTACTGGGCTGCCCGAAACATGCGATGGAAAAATTTATTTAAGGCCCCAAACATTCCTCTGATAAGAGGCCAAAAAGGGAACCAAGGTTTCTCAAAGAGATTTGGCTTGCCTTATTTGAGAAAGGATTTCACCTCTATAGATGTGACTCTAGTTATCTTTGAGGTACATAAATTTCCTCTCTTAATTAGCCTGTTGTGAACCCTATAAATGTAGGTTAATCTGTAACCTGACTTAGTTTACCTAAAGAGTTTTTCTAACTAAGTGTGTTTCCTTAGGGGATACAAAAGATTATGAGTCTGTTTAATTAAGTTTGTTCAACTTTTATGGCTTAAGAGAATGAATGAGATTACCATGTGTAAAAAATTATTTCTCTTTCTCTCTGATATAACTTTTGTCTTTAAAAAAAACTCATTAAAATCTTAATCTTTGTTCAGGAGTATTTTTCTACTTCCTGAAGTTGTGTTTAAGTGTAATAAAACCTGGCTTTTTAACCTCTAAATTCCCCCTGTGTGGGAGATTTATGCAGCAGCAGTAGTCTATTATATGAACTCAAAGAGAAGAGATTTCTCCCATAATAAAACCTTTCACAAAATGAAGACCCCCCCCCCCAGAGGAATTCACCAAGAGGGAAGATAGCTGGTTTGGAAGAGGGATGCTTCATTGTGAGAAAGCCACAGAGCTAGATGGATATTCCAGGGTGAGACTGCAGCTGAAGTGTTGAAAGCCAGAAGCACAGCTTCCTTGGACCTCAGTTTCCCCTTCTAAAAATGAATGGGTTCTTCTAGATGACCTGCACAGTTCTTTCCACATGGCCTTAGAAGAGAGCTGAGAATTCCCAAGCATCCCTCAGAGACAACCTTGGAAGAACCCTTGAAAAGACAGTCCATTCATTGTACCGCATTTTTATTTTGTTGATTTGTCTACCTATTTATCCAGTCTGAACAGCATGTGTCCTGTGAAACAATTATGAAAATTCAATATTGGGGAAAATTCAACATGCATTGACTCTCTGCAGTATGATTAGAGCAGTCCCCTGTGTTCCTAACAATAATGGCCAAGGGAAGCAGCAAGCCTGGGTGAAATATCACCCACTTGTTTTCTTAATAGCCTGTTTCCTCAAGTTATCCAGGAATTGTCAGCTGGGTAGCAAGAGTCCTGCATAAAGAATAAAGCAATTTCCTGCCTTTTATCCCAGGGTCTCCCAGCCTGGACATTATTCTAATGTGATTCCATTGCGTCTTTGTATTCAAATGAACTGTCAGGGCAAACTTAAAAGAGCAAAGTTTCTACCTCCCTCTCCCCCCCAACCTCTGTTTGGCAGTGGTAAGTTGTCAAAAATCCCAAGTCAGGCCCTATTACTTATTCATGAAGATTCAAATGACACAACTGGGAGACCTGACAAGCTGCTGGGGTGTCCAAGGCTGGGGGTTTATTCTGAATTTCAAAGTGATCTGCCAGGCATGGGAGTGAATTTCCAGGCACTGACCTGCTTATGCAAGAGGAATAAAGAGCCAGGGAAGGAATCAGGCTGGGTGCCTGGAGCCAATGCTGGGCCTTGATGCTGCTCTTTCATTATGGGCTGTCTCTATTCCTTTCCTTGCTCTGTCCCATCACTCCTATGGAGGAAAGCATCTGGTCCTTCTCAAAGTTGGAAATGAATGGCAAGAAGAGGTTTTCTAGTAGCTAATTCTTCCAAGATGTCTGGCTCCAAAAAGCCAAATAAGAATAGCTTTTATTCATAGGGCAACATATATTAAAATAATATGTAATAAAATAAACATACAATATGAATATATTTATTTAAATTGTGTATCTGTGCATATATTTATTTCATTATATATTATATTATTCATTACATATTAAATATTATACATATTTATCTACTATATATGTATTCATTACATATTAAATATTATACATATTTATCTACTATATAATTATTCATTATATGTTAAATATTATACATATTTATCTACTATATAATTATTCACTACATATTAAATATTATACCTATTTACTATATAAGTATTCATTATATATTAAATATTATACCTATTTATCTACTATATAATTATTCATTATATATTGAATATTATACATATTTATCTACTATATAATATATATTTCTTTATGTATATGTGTGTATACATAAACAATCACATATGATCTTTTTTTTTTTTTTCTTCCTGAGGCTGGGGTTAAAGTGACTTGCCCAGGGTCACACAGCTAGGAAGTGGTAAGTGTCTGAGACCAGATTTGAACTCGGGTCCTCCTGAATTCAAGACTGGTGCTCTATCCACTGCACCACCTAACTGCCCCACATATGATCTTTTTAAAAGCACTTGCTTCCCAATCCAAGCTTCAGTGTGAAGTCATTAGAAAAAATCCTCAATGTCCTCACTCAAAAAAGGAGGAGAATTGCTATCCATGGCTCCTTCCATCAAAGCCAGGGAAACTTAGCTTCAAATCTTACCTCTGACACAGTGTATGGATGAGTCTGAGCAAGTCACAATCTTCCAATGCTCCTGAAACTTTTATGGATAGGAAATGTACAAAAGGTACTATTCTTCTTTGGTAGGAGGAGTTCCCTCACTCTGCAATCACAGATCAGACCCCGTCTCTGCAGCAGCCTTAAGGCTAGGGAAGCTCTGGCCAGTAGAAGCAATGTACCTATGTTGGGATAGTTGAGAAGTTGAGCTCATGAGTGGTCAAATACTGGAAATTTGGGGTCCAGAATTATAGCTCCAGAGGTGTATCTTATGATTATTATCGAGTCATTAGCTGACATTCTTATACTTTAAAATCTGATGAACACTACCTTTATTTATCTTCCTTGATCCTAAAATGATAGAAGATTTATAAAGCACTTTCTTCAGAATACATCTATGGAATAAGTAGAATATTATCCCATTTTACAAATGAATCAACTGAGGCTCACTGGAGTGATTTGTCATCGAAGTTTGTTCATTATAGAACTGGGGTTGGAACTTCCATTTCCCAAAGTTAAGTGCAGCAGGGTTTTAGGGAAGATAGAAATGAAAGACTAGATAAAGTGACAGGAAAGTGAGAAGCAATATGCAACTGAATAGAACTCTGAATCTGGTATCAGAGAGACTTGATTCCATCCATCTCCAAACACTGACTAGCCATATGACTGTGGGTAAATCATTTGAAGCTTTCTGCCTCAGTTTCCCCATTTGAAAAATGGGGATAATAACAGCACCTGCTTCCTAAAGTTGTTGTGAGGATAAAAGATTATACGTTTCGATTTGTTTTGCAAACTTTAAAGTACTAGCTAAATGCTATCATCACCATTATCATCATCATTATTACTTCATCCTGTAAGCCTTTATGTTTCAGATAAAAGAAGAACATACCAAGCTACTTGAAGTACTAATGCCTCCCCAGAGTTCTGAAATGAAAGACGCTGGAATCTTGCTTTCATATTTGTCCTGAAATGCAAGACACTAGTTGAAAAAATGTTGTAAAGTAGTTCTAACATGGAAGACAGGATGTTACAGGAATACAGAGCATCAGACTTGGCGGAGGGAATGAGATTATTCAAGAATGCAACAGATAGCTATCATTTGGGCAAAGAAGATGGAATTAAGAAAGGGAAATATAGGCTGAGGAAGCTCTGGACAATGAAATTGATTTGATGGTTGAATAATTTCACAATAGAAAGAGGTGGTGACTTTATTGCAGAGATCATAGAAATGAGTCTGGAGTGTGTGTGTGTGTGTGTGTGTGTGTGTGTGTGTGTGTGTACTTCTGGAATCACATAACGCTGATTTGAATATGAGAGTTGGGGTTATAGACTTTGTGAACCTGGGAAAGCCCCTGTTACTCAAATATATTTCTTTCTTTTTTAAAAAAATCATATATTATAAAAAATCATATTGATCCTATTTTTTAAAATATTATTCCTATTTTCAAATTATTGAACTCTGCCCTTCTTCCCACTCATAGAACTCTTTCTTAAAACAAATATGTACAGTTTAGCAGAACAAATTATTTTATTTGCATAGGACACTTTGTGACCCCATTTAGGATTTTCTTGGCAAAGATACTAGATAATGATTTCCATTTCCTTCTCCAGCTCTTTTTACAGATGAGGAAACTGAGGCAGAAAGGGTTAACTGACTTTCCCAGGGTCACACAGCTAGTAAAAATCTGAGGCCAAATTTGAACTCAAGAAGATGAATCGGTCTACCTGTTTCAAAGCCCAGCATTCTACGTATTGCACTACCTACCTTACCTACCTCACATTAACTCTTGGACAATTGTTAAAACATATGCTTCATTCCTCACCCTTAGTCTACCACTTCTCTGCCAAGACTTGGAAATCATGGTTCACACTCCGAGATTTCTTGATCCAGTTCTCTCACCTGATTGAACTTTCCCCCCTTCTTTCCCTTAATAACTACCCCCTTTCTTCAGAGGACAAATGTCCTTCTGAAACAGGAATCTGAGGTAGAATCGGTGGCAGAGGCCTGGCTGACATGATAACTAGTAATTACTCCTGCCTGTTTTTCAGTATGGTTATTTTGTGAAAAAACAAGCATGTTGGAACTCAATTGCATTGAACCAAAGAATGTCACATCCAGAAGACACTTCAGAAATCATTCCGTTCCATTTAATTGTTTTCAAAGGAGGAAAACAACCAAGGGAGGCAAGATGACTTTCCTAGGGTCATACATGAGAATTTCTAGCAAAAGCATATTTCTGATCTTATCATTCACATGTTCAAGATGCTTGACTGACCTTCCTCTTGCTCCTGAGACAAAAATGCAAGTTGTGTTTGCTTTTTAAAGCCCCTCACAATGTCTCCAGCTTTCCTTTCCAAGCTTACTAAACATTCCTAAATCTCATAATATCTTAAATTTTAGTCAAACTGTTCTATTTGCTGCTCCCCATAGACAACATCCCATCTTCCATTTTCCATCTCTCAAAAGTCTGTTTCCCATGCTTAGATACTGTTGTCATCTCTGTTTCCCAGAATCCCTATTTTTAAAGCTTAGCTCAGATTCCAATTCATTTGGCAATCTAGACTGATGCTCCCAAATTGCTAAGTGGAAATTATATGTATTTGGTATTTACTTATCTGTGAGCCTATTTTCTCCAGTAGAACATAATATAAGTTTCTTGAGGTCAAGAATTGTTGTGGTTTCTTTTTCCTTCCTATGACCAAGGCCTTGTACAGTGTCTTGTCCATAATAGGTACTCAGTGAAGGCTTGTTAAATTAGATTTGAGACAAGGATAGAAAACTCCTAAGTATGTTTCACCCTGGGTTTTAATGAATCACTTCCACTTAGATGAATAATAGGGGCTATTCTAGGCCAGTGTCTGCCAGGGTTTCCCTCTCCTCAACATGGGTTCAGAAAACGTAACACAATCAGTATTTGATTAGTCCAGGAGGAAGGCAAAGCTTAAGCTCCTTAACACAGCTTCCTGGGGAACTTTGGCTAAATAGCCATGGCTTCTTGGTCACCTAGAGACATAGAAATTGCACCCATGTTATGTTGGGATTTCTCTTACTTCATGGATGTCTAAAGCCATTATGACCTTGTATTCTTGACAAGAATGGACTATGGAGCCACTAGATGGTACAGTGGATAGAACACTGGCTCTGAAGTCAGGATGATCTAAGTTCAAATCCACCCTCAGACACATTAATACTTCTTAGCTATGTAACCCTGGGCAAGTCACAACCCCAATCGCCTCAGTAGAAAGAAAAAGAATGGATTACGTATAGACACAAACCCTTTATTGTATATCCTTTAATATTAAGACTAAGTAAATTTCTGCTTATGTCTGGATTGAAGACTTATGAGTGCCTTATTTTGTCCCAATATCAAACCTAAACTAACAGGGTACTGGAATCACACCGATCACTTACTGTGATCACTGAATACGTAATCATCGTATTGAAACTAAAAATGGATTTTGGAGCCTTACAGAAAAATAGATGGATTTGGACTATTAGGATGCAAATTGACAAGAGTGGAAATTTTGAGATGCCCGCAGATGGATTTATAGATGGATTTGGAATGCTGAGATGCACACATTGGTATTTGGAATGTTGAGATGTGTGTAAAGGGATTTGTTGGTTTTTTATTATTAATTTTATAATTATAACATTTTTTGACAGTACATATGCATAGGTAATTTTTTACAACATTATCCCTTGTACTCCCTTCTGTTCCAAATTTTTCCCCTCCTTCCCACCACCCCCTCCCCTAGATGGCAGGCATTCCCATATATATTAAATATCTTAAAGATAGTATATCCTAGGTACAATATATATGTGCAGAACCGAATTTTGTTGTTGTTGTTGTTGCAAAGGAAGAATTGGATTCGGAAGGTAAAAATAACATGGGGAGAAAAACAAAAAATGCTCACAGTTTACACTCATTTCTCAGTGTTCCTTCTCTGGATGTAGCTGATTCTGTCCATCATTGATCAATTGGAATTGGATTAGCTCTTCTCTATGTTGAAGATATCCGCTTCCATCAGAATACAGTAAAGGGATTTGTAATGTGGAATTGACATATGCTACCAGATAAGCTTTCTATTTAGTAACCAATGAAAAGGATGCAATTAATAAAAATAATTATTCATAAAATGAAAAATACAAAACAATAATAACAACAATAACTCATGTAGCATTTTATAGTTTACAGAGCGCTCTCCTCACAATAACCCTGTGGAGAGGAGGTACTGGTATTGTTATTCCCTCTTTGCCAATGAAGAGATTGAATCTCTGAGAAGTGATGTGATTTGCTTAAGTTCACTAAGAAAATAAATGTAAGGATTAGAGTTCCAATACAAAATCTTCTGACTCTAAGTCTACAGATCTATCATGTCTACCACACTGGTTCTCAAAAGCCCAGAACAAAGTTGAGGGCTTGGAATGAATTTTTGTTTTATTCCTTGTTTTCATGAGAGAATGGTTTCAAGTCATCAGCAGGGTCCTGGAGATATAAGATGCCAGCATAAGCCATGGGCTCAGATGAGACCTTTATCAATCAATGTATTAATCTCAGTAATGGAAAATAGCGCTGTGCACAGCATAGATAGTGTTGAGTCTGAAACTGGCCAGAGCCTAGAATATTGTGATCTGGGTGGAAGCTAGAAGGGATTAAAAATATTTTTATAGCAGCCATAAGAAAAAAAAAGTTAATGAGATCTTGAGCTGCATAAAGAGAAGCGGAGATTCTGGGAATAAAGATGTGTCCATCCTGCTATATTCAGTTCTGCCACACCACACCTGATGCTTTGGATCCCATTTGGGATTCTACTTTTTAGAAAGTGGAGTGTGCAGTGACAAAATGTTGAATATAGCGATGGAAACTTAAGCTGATGAAGAATATTGAGTCTATAATATATTGAGATTGAAGACCTACGGAAAAAGGTAATATATAGCATAGAGAAGATTTGGATAAGGTAGGGGGCAAAATACTTGGCTTCAAATATTTGATGGGTTGCTTAGCAAAAGTGGCTTGGGATTCGCTGTTTCATTTCAGAAGCAGAACTAGGTGTGATGGATGGGATGAAAAGATAAAGATTTACTTAAGTTTGCTGTTAAGAAAATAACTTCTTCATGATTAGGCCAGTTCCAAAGTAGAATAGGTAGCATTAGGAGGTGGTAGGTTCCCATTCTTTGGAAATATTCAACCAGAGGCTAGATGTCCTCTCACTGGGGACATTAAAGTAGGTACTCTCTCCCTCATATCTCTCTTGATGCTATCATAAGCTCATACAGTTTCAATGGTCACATCTGCAGCTATTCACAGATCTATCTTTCCATCTCTAGCCTTTCTCTTGATCTCCAGTCTTATGTCATCAACTATTTGTTGGACATTTCAAAGTGAAAGTTTGAAATGGGTTCAGACTGGTCTCTCTCAGCTCTAAGGTTCTGTGATTTTGTGAAAAGAATTTGACCTTGAAGCAATATGAACCACCTGGAAGCTTGGCCAACCACTGGGGCAGCCATCAGTTTGGATAATTTTCTTAGGATGGGACCCACAATCTGAGCTACCTCAGGCACAAAAGACCCTTTTCCAGCAGTCTCACCATACGAATTATGTCCCCTGCCACCACACAAGGAAAGTTTGGTGGCCCACAGAATGTCTTATTATGCAGAAATATGGATTCAACACCACTCGCTTCCTGCAAGGAAGGATATTGCTTGGATCCAATCTCCTTTTATCTCTCTTTGCCTCAATGCTTTCAATGCTTTTCCCTTGCTTTAGCAATGAGTGTCTCATTATGCAGATCTCTCTGCATTTCACTTTGGAAAATAAAACTAAGACAAAGAAGGAAACATATTTAGCTCTAATGATGTGAGCTGTTTCATTTTTCTGTTTAGATCTATTGCTGTTTAATGAGCTAAATATCTACCAGATGAGTTAGATACATCGATCCTCAGTACATCTCCTGTTAAGAGCCCTTTTAATGGAGAGATGTGATTCAGATTGGGTACAACAGAAAGGAGAAAACAGCCCAGAAAGCTGGGGAACAAACAAACAGGATATTTAAAGAGTGTTCAGAGCAAAGTACTGTGGACAGGTAGAAGATAATGAATCATTTTGCTACTAGAGCCTCACAATGAGCCCTAGCACTGCTAAGGAAATAAGGAGAGAAAAATCCATAGGAAAAGCAAATATATGTCTTAATCAAAATTCTGGAGAGTATTGGGCCTTCTGCAATGGTCAAAGAAATAGTTAATGTAATGAGTTCATTTAGGCAAGAAATGGTACCTTTAAAAACGCCAAAGGAGATGGTCCTACTTCCCATTTCAGCTGAGTATAACAATAAACAATCTCTTGATCTTCTACCTGTATGATTGCTCCTTCCCAGTCTCTTTTTACTTGAGCTTCATAAATGTCACAACTACTAATTGCTATTATCTCAACTTTCTGTCCTGAGCCCTCTTCTCTTTTCCTTCCATGCTTTCTCACCCGGTGATCTCATCAGATCCTACAATTTCAATGATCACATGATATCTATGCAAATAATCTCTAAAGTTATCAAGTCTCTCTTTTGAACTTCAGTTCTATATCACCAACTGCCTACTGAAATGGATGTCCCCCAAGTCTTTGAAGAGCTCCTCCATAGTATTGTTACCGGCTACCTTTGGACTCTAGAGAAATTTCCACCATGGGGCATCACTCTCCTATAGATGGTTGACTCTCAAACAACCACCTCAGAAAAAGACCCAACCATGCTTTCCTTTACTTTCAACTCGAGCCATCTTCTCAAAATCCTTGCCGACTTCCTTACCCCTGAAGTGCTATAAAATGTACAGTGGCCAAAACCTGATAAAACCATCTTTGCACATAGGCTAAAGCAAGTTAAGTACAACTGACAGGCCTTAAACCCACTGATGAGTTAAGGGGGAGGAGATATCCACCCCAAGGATGTGAAGACTTCTTCCTGTGAAATGGAAAAATGTAAACAATTTGCTCTAATGGCCATGAAGGCAGCAAAAGCAGGTATTTTAGAGTGCTTAGAGCTTGGACAAATATTGAGAACACTGATGTCATCTACCATATCCCAGGCCATTGCCAATCATATTGACTTTTTTCTTGCCACCGGACTTTGATGACTGAAGAAGAGAGAGTGAAGGTGATGACTTTGCACAACACTTGCCTCACATAAATCCAAATCACACACACTTAAATTAAATCTAGTTCATCCCATGATGTCATTGATCCCAGATGAACAAAACAACAATAACCCCTGAAGATCTATCCTCCCTTCTCCTTTCTGAAACTATGAATTACATTTTTCCTTTTTCTTTTCTTTTCTTTTTTCTTTTTTTCATTTTCTTTCCTTTTTCTTTCCTTTTTCCTTTCTTTCTTTCTTTCTTTCTTTCTTTCTTTCTTTCTTTCTTTCTTTCTTTCTTTCTTTCTTTCTTTCTTTTTTTTTGCTGAGGCAATTAAGTGACTTGCCCAAGGTGACACAGGTAAGAAGTGTTAGGTATCTGAGGCCAGATTTTAACTCAGGTTCTCCTGACTTCAGGACTGGTGCTCTATCCACTGTACCACCTAGATGCCCCTATGAATTACAATTTGGTCAACTCTACTATTGCTCCTGAAAAGAAAATATGAAAGATTCATCTATGGTTCTAGCCATTATCCTTGTCATTTTTCTATCCTTTGTCACTTCACTTAGTGAATTCTCTTTTCTATTAGAATCTAAGTTCCTTGAGGGCAAAATTATTTGTGTTCTCTCTCTCTCTCTCTCTCTCTCTCTCTCTCTCTCTCTCTCTCTCTCTCTCTCTCTCTTTATATATATAATTCTAACACTTAGAACAGTGCTTGACACATAACAAGTAGTTAATAAATGCTTTTTCATTCATTCATTGCTTCATGTCAAACTCAACATGTTTAAAACAAAACTTGTTAGCTTTTCTCCTAAATCCTCCACTCATCTGAAAATATCTGTTACTGTCAAGGACCCTGACATCTTTCCAGTCTTTTGGATTAGCAACTATGATATTATCCCTAACTCTCTTGTCTTGTTCATCCCACATGCACAATCATTTGTCAAATTTTGCAATTTTTTCCTCTTCAGCATCTTCTGCATAAATCCTTTTCTTTCCCAACTCCAACAGCCAGCAAACCAACTTTGGAGCATTGGTCACCCTAATTCAAGTCTCTCCTCATGCTGATTCATCATCCACAAAGCTACCAAAAATTACTTTCCTAAAATGTAAATCTGGCAATGCCATCCCCTCTCCAACCATGGATTTAATCAACTTCAATAGCTCTATGTAACCTCCATGATCATTAGATGAACTGAATGAAGTAATATTTATAAAGTGCTTAGAAAACCTCAAAATTCATCATAAATACTAATTATCTTTTCCATATATCCAGTTAGGGATGCATCATCCCCACGATCTGGAAAATCCATGTAAAACTGTTTGGTCCTCACTTAGTACCAGAGAAAAAAAGTCTGTTTTTTTTTCTTTTTCCTTTGTGGGGTATTTGCAGTACCTTATTGTAAAATATTGGTTAGATATTTGGTCATAGGCTCTGTGTCATCTGCTGACCTTGATGTGTCATCTGCAGTTTCTGCAAAACTCTCCAAAAATCCCATTTAATTTTTTATGCTGAGTCTCAATAAATGAAAATCATAATGGGGAAAGTTACAATGTGGAAGGGATAACTGCAGGGGTAAAATCGAATACTCTTTCTTGAAAGGTTCTTAACAGCCTAGAAAATGTATCCTAATAGGCTAAGCTAGGGTCAGAGAAAAAGGAGTGGAAAGATAGGGATGGATATGAGATCTTGTGGGGGGAAAATTAACATAATTTGCAAGTGATTGCCTGTGAAAGGTGAATGAGAGGGGAGAGCCAAGGATATCTGGGTAATGGCAATGATGCCATTAACTGAGATAGGCAGAAGCAGTGTGCAATTGTGTATAAAGAACAAAGCTTAGAATTGTGAGGACATTGGTTCAAATCTTGTCTTTCATACTTACCCAAAAAAAAAGACAAAAAAGGAAAAGGAATCAAAGAATTGAGTCTAACCTCCAAGAGAAAAGGTACTCATTATTCAGACTATCAGGTGAAGTTTCACAGAAACTTTAAATTTTTGAATTTAATTATAATAATAAAAAATTAAATCTTTGAAAAGAACAATTTCTAACATCAGTGTAGTTCCTAGCATCCCGGTTATTGAAGAGAGCAGGACAATAAAGAAAGGGTTTTTTCCTGCAATATGGTCAGAGCAGATGAAGACATCTCCAAGTCAAGATCAAGAAGTCCAAGTTTAAATTTAGACCTGCAGGGGAACTATGTGGTCATATAGCCTAATTATCACACTTTTACAAGAAAAGGCAACTGAGTTTCAGAGAGGTTCGTAGAATCCCAGACCTGGAACTAGATGGGACACCAGAGGGAATCTAGTCCAATCCTTTTGCTTTATAGAAGAGAAAAGAGAGTTTAAATGAGTCATTTAAAGTCATGCAGCTAATTAGTTAATTAGTATCCCAGGTAGAATTTGAATTTAGGTCTTCTGACTCCAGAGCCAGGACATTCTTTACAAGTATGAACCCAGATCCACTCTGACTTGAAATCCAGTGCTGCTTCCTCTATTGCACATGACCCAGGTCTCTCCTAATTCCTGGACCATTTTTTGTCTTCATTTTTCTTTTAAGCTACAAGAATCTGCTTCCCCTCTTTATTGATAAGGCACTTTCTCCAAAAAATAACTCTAAATTTCTGTGGTCAAGGGACTACCATATGAAAGCACCTGGCAGTTTATCTGATCCACCCCATAGTTAGAGATTGGCCCCAAGAGACACATTTAATGCAATGAGAACTCAGCAGAGAAAAGAAATACCATCAGATTGATAGTACTATATAGTCAATAGATTCTAGTTACTGTATCCTTGAATGCTCCTTGAAGGATGAGTTCCAGAAAATGTTCTTATGAGTGGAATTTGTGGGCTGAAGACAGAGTGATAGGCTGGAGACGATGGCTAATAGAGAAAGATGCTGTTTTAGCTGGGTAAGGTAAATTATGGGGTGGGGCTCTTCTTGCTTATTTCAGTTTCTTTAAAGATGCTGCTTGTGGAAGAATCAATTTAGAACTTACATGATTCTTAAAGGATACTTAATACACTTGAATCATTTTAAAAATGAGAGAACTGAGGCCCAGAAAGTGAAATTCTTGCCCAAGGTCATTCAAGTAGCAGAGCTGGGATTTGAACCCAGCAGCTGTTTCTCCAAAGCTCCATTTCTCCTTAGATTGTAAACCAAAGTCCGAGCTCACTGGTCAGGTTTGTGACCTTGGAAACCTCTCAGGACTGCAGTTTCCCTCTTTGTAAAAGGTTGGACTAGGTGATCTCTAAGAGATGCCTTGAAGCTCTGACATTCTTTGAACGGTAGGAACTGCCCTCAGGCCCCTGCTAGGGCTGGGGAATCAGTCAACAAAATGAAAGAGGCTGAAGAAAGAGAGCTGGAAATAACCTTGAAGGTAATGGATGAGAAAGTAGAAGAAAATCAATTCAAGGAAAACATATTAAGTGCAGAAAAACCTCAATAAGAATGAGATGTGGCAAGGAAAGGGGCTGGTCTAGAACTCCAGAGGCCAGAGCTCTAGTTTGAGTTCAATGACAAATTGCTGGGGTAATCTTAGCCTAATCAGTTAACCTCCAACCTCCCTGAGCTTCAGAGTTCTTGGTCAAATGAGGAGACCTGAATTAAATGATCCCTCTAGCCTCTTTCCTTTCAAACAGTCCAGAAGAGATGACAAATGTTTGGCCACCTGTACCCACTCACAATGTCTATCTGTGTGATAGGAACTTAATAAACGCTCTTTCTTTGACTTGAATTGAATCTGCCTGCAAAGTTTGGGGTGGGGGCAGGAGAATTAAGTCAGTTCTTCAGCTGTTTTCAAGCATCTGTAAACATGACGTCATATTATCATAACTTCATGATCCACTTTTTATCTAGCCATTTGGAATGAATAAAAAAGTAAATCTACCCCCTTTCTAGCCAAGGAAGGAAGGAAGGAAGGAAAAGAGGGAGGGAGGGAGGGAAGAAGAGAAGGAGGAAGAGGGAGGAAGAAAGAATGGAGAAAGGGAAGGAGGGAAGGAAAAAAGGAGGAATGGAAGAAGGGAGGAAGAGAGGGAGGGAGGAAGAAAGGAGGACATAGCATTGGGAGTCCAGAGAACTTAGTCTTGAAACTTGACTTTGTTTCTTACTACCACCCCTTCTGGAAATAGTACAATTTAGTTGAGATTCCTTTAATTTATTTGTCATCAAAAGAGCACTTTGCTTATAAAAGAAGACTGACAAATGTGCAAAACACTTAGAGTTCCTAATGCAATTGTACTTTACCATCTATTTGGCTCCTTAAGTTAGGGAAAAGAAATAAGCCTGTAATTCCATGATATAGGGAAGTTCTTGATGAGGACTCTTCCTCTAAAAATGTTTATCAGCACTTTGTCTGCCACTTTAGAAAGTTGCTCAGAGTTCTGAAACGTCTTTAACTTGCCCAGGGTCACACAGTCAGTGTGTGTAGGAGGTTGGACTTATGCCCACAAAGTGAGCTCTCTATTTATACAGTTTCTCACCTGGAAATGATTACAATAAAACATCACTGTATTTTCAAATTTCATAGACTTGTACCTTTGAAACTTCAATCTTGAGTTTGCAACTGAAATTTATTTTTTCAACTACTAGTGACATAAAAATATCTACAAATAAATAATTATCATGTTTTACTATTGATGAAGTGTCTTCCTTTTTGCAACTTTTATGAAACAGATTGATTGAGCATTTTTAAAGGTAATTCACAGATGCAGAAACTGAGGTTCATAGTGGTCAAGTGATTTGTCCAGAGTAAGAAAGATTGGAGCCACGGCTTAAACTGAGTTTGTGCCCTCTTATGTACTTTCCATAAGGAAGAAGGAAAGGAAACACACATTTTAGGAGGTCTAAAAACAAATGTTGACATGAAAAAATTGTTTGGATACCTAAAGGACCTCATTTATCTCATTTACCTGGAAAATTCAAATCCTTAATAAAAAACGATTATCCAATGAGATGTTAAAGGGAGTCAAGGGGAGATACTCTGAAACAGCAAAATGTGCACAGTGTGATCTTGATGGGGCTATCATAAAGAAATAATCCTCACAGCTGGGCCAAGTGTCAGCCCAGAGAGTAGGGTGATGGACTGGTCTGAGATCTGTAAGGACAAAAAGGAGACTGAGATCAGGGGAAATTGAAAAGCACTGGGATAGTAAGTCAGAGGTCACTCAGCCAAAGTCTGGTTCCTCCACCTATTAACCTGCATGACCTTGGACACTTCCCTCTACTTCTCTAAATTCCATTGTGCATCTTGATTTTAAAAAAAAAAAGAGTCCAGCAAGATTAGATGATCTCTGAGATATGGCTCCCATAATAATTTGAACATAAAGAAAACAAAGATGAAGAGGAAGAAAGCCACATGAAAAGACATGACAGGAGATCAGCTTGATAACTCTTTTGTTCAGATTAAAAGGACAGAGGCTAGATGGTTGCTGAGAAATATCTGTCAAAGCTGGAAGATGCCTGGTGACCAGAAGAGAATGAAGCAAGTAGTTACTGGGAGAAAATGGTGACCAAAATAATTTAAACCTGAGTCAAGGTGACTAAAAATAAAAGCTCATTCAGTGACCTGATGTAGTTGTAGGTAACCTGTAACATTCTCCTACTAGGAAATTGAATTGTGAGTGGGGCTTCCAACCTTCTGGGTGTTTTAGACTATAGGGGGCAGGATAGGAAATGGATAAAGCAGAGAGAATGGCACAAAATACCAAGAAAGAAGGAGAGGATTAGGGGAGAAATTCTTCCCTCTATTTTCCAAGAAGTGGATAGTAGGGCAAATAGAGTGCTGATCCTGGAGGCAGAAATACCTGAGTTTATATCTAGTCTCAACCAATTACTAGCTGAATAGCCCTGAACACATCATTTACGTGCTTATGCCTCAGTTTCCTCATTTGTAAAATAGATTTGTTATGTGAACCAATTGAGATAATAATTGCTAAGTGTCTGGCACATAGTAAGAACTATATAAATATTAGTTATCCTTGTTATTATCAAGCTCATGGTTTGGGGCAATATAGAAAGAATTCAAGGGGCAGTTAGATGAGGCAGTGGATAGAGTGCAGGTTCTGAAGTCAGGAGGACCTGAGTTCAAATATGATCTCAGACATTTAATACTTCCTAGCTGTGTGACCCTGGGCAAGTCACTTAACCCCAATTGCCAAAGTGAAAGAAAAGAAAAGAATTCAAGCTCTAATAGCAGCACAGAAAAGCCTGAGCTAGGGAACCCAACCTCCTATTTTTTCCATCAAAGATCCCCTCTGATAGTAATAGGGAGCTAGGGAATAGGGTTCTGGATCTGGAGTCAAAAAGATTCTTCTTCCTAAGCTCAAATGTGGCCTCAGACACTTACCAGCTGTGTGAACCTGGGCAAATTATTTGACTCTTTTTGCTTCACTTTTTTAAATGTCAAATGATCGGGAGAAGGAAATGACAAACCATTCGAGGATCTTTGCTAAGAAAACTCCAAATAAAGTCACAAAGAGTCAGGCACCACTGATACAACTGAACAACAAAATGTATAATCATTGTTTGAATTTTTTAACATTTTAAATTTTAAAATATTTTATCTTGTCTCCCTAGTTAGCTCATAAAACATCTGAGTGCAGAGACTATCTCTATTTCATCTTCACACTATATCCCCAACCCTATAACTTCTACTTTTAGACCTGGAAGGGACCTTAATGGTTATCTAGTCCAACTGCCTTATTTTAAAAATTGAGGCCCAGAAAAGTTAAATTTCTTGCCCAAGATCACATAGATAATAATGATCAGAACTCATATTCAAACCCAAGTCAGATGCAGAACCAAGGGTGTGTTGGTAATTGTTTAACAATTAGCTCTCCAGAAAAAAAAATACACAACACACTTTTAGGTTTAATGTGCATTATCAACATTTTTTCCATCATCTTTTTAAGTCTAGATAATCAATCAAACTATAAACCAAGACTTAATTTGCAGATTGCTTTTCTAAGCTGCAAATAATCACACTGGAAAATTTAACTCTTTGGCAACTCTTTTAGATCCCTTTGACAACTTAATGATGGCCATGGATTCTTTCTAGAATTATACTTTTAAATCAGTAAAATTAAATGCTTTGGCTTCATGAGTTTATCGGTAGGTCACTGAGCTGAAAAAAAATCAAGTTTTAGCCTCTGCTTCTTGCTGCACAGGGAACTAGCCATCCTCCTCACAAAGGAACAGCAAGCTGAGATATAGAATCCTTTAGCATTATAATTAGCCCTGTGAAAAATGGCCCATGGTACATTCTATAACAGAATGGGAATCTCCAACTAGACAGAGATTTCCTCCAAGACTATGGTCAAGGTAAACTGAGAATCATTCTTCCTTCTTTAAAGGAATTAGTCACAGGGACTAGAAATCCCAGAGAATTAAAAAAAAGCCTTTGTGTAATAATTAAGTTAAAAAAATTGTACCACAGTTCAGTTTCACAGCAACGACTGAATTATGCCATTGTTGCAAAAACGATTTATCATGTTTAAGTTGAACTCAAGCTCTTTGGGGAGAAAGAAGAGAAATAATATTAAAAATCAGTCTTTGAGATAATTATTCTGTTCTATAGTAGCTTCTGTAAGCATAACAGTGTACAACCTCTCTGTGTACAACTCTGCCATTAAATTCTGGTATCCATTTACTCATATTACCTGTCCAAGGTCACTCAGATATATTATCTTATATTCAGACCCAATTTCATTTCAATAATTTCAATGGTGCTGATCATTAATAAAAACGATCTACAACTATCAGAGAACTCTATAGCTATAAAGCATATTTATTTGCTCATGCAGATGTGAATCATTGATCTCCATCAAAGAGAAGAGATTTCTATGCCATGAATTAGGGACTGAGGCTACATTTTCCTTATCACGTGGGGTCTTCAAGCTTCTTGAGGATAGGAATTATTTTTGTTCTTTTCTTTGTAGTTTAATACAATGTCCAGCACATATGAGATACTTAAATCCTTGTTAACTTGGATTGACTTATACCCGATACCTAACACACAGTACCTGACCCATGAGCCAGATCTGTGATTCCATTGGTTGTGGGGAATTTCAAATAAGAAAACTCTTTCTGGAGGGGAAAAATTGGAACGAAAGGTTTGGCAAGTGTCAATGTTGTAAAGTGACTTCATACATATATCTGGTAAATAAAAACTATTTAAATAAATAAATAAAAAATAAAATAAAACTCCTTCTACCGGGACAGATCAAGGTTGTCTCAGTAATCAAAAGTTTTGAAATGTTGCCTGAAGCAATAAGAGCTTATGTGATTTCCGGGGGGTCATCCAACCAGGATGATTTAGAAGTAAAACTTGAAGTCAGTTCTTCATGATTAATTCTAGAATATAGAAGATGTCTGATAATTGTTTATGATTGATTAATAGAAGCAGCCTAGCCCAATAGATGAAAATTTATATTTCTCTGACTGTGGCATATAGTTGAATGGGCAGTCTATTAAATCATTCTGTCCATCTCTTTCTCACCACTCAGCTTGCTGCTCTGGAGAAAATTCAGCCTGAATTCCAATCTTTTCTAAAGTGACCCCCTCTCCTAACCACTATTCTGGAAAAGCCCCAAAGGCCATGTTTCACTTCATTCCCTAATTAATGACCCTCTCTTCAATGACCCAGCTGCTTAAAATAGCCTTCATCCTTTCTCTAACCCCAGATCCTGAACCATAAGCCATTATCGTATAAACTCCATCAATGTTCCTGGATAGACTGTGTCAATCTATTCCATCTTTGGCCAGATTTCAAACTAAGTTTTTTTTTTTTTTTTTCTCATTCTAAGGTCTCATGCTATATCCACTGTGCAATCAACCTCACAATGCAATTTTTTTTGCCTGCATCAATTTCACTAAAGACTTAAAATAAAAATCTTAGTGAAAAGAGAAGACTAAAGTCTTCAGGCATTTGGCTTCAAGAACAAAAAGTCTTGGCCTAGAGAAGGCATGTCCAAGATGGTATACAGACAGATTTCATGTCATACAATGGTACCTAGTTTAATCACTTCACCTTTAAATAGTTGCCATCCCCTGAATCTCTCAGGCTGGTAGATTAGAGTTTTTTCTTCCCTAGAAAGAGAATAACAGAATATCATTTTTGCAACTCTATAACCATATCTTTCTTTGTCACCTTGTGTCTCCTCTATCCCAGCAAATCTTAGGTTCTTAACATTTGTGTCATGGACTCTTATCAGTCAAGCAAAGCCTATGGACTCAATCTCAGAATAATAGTCTTAAATGCACAAAATTCTTCATGTTGGAGAATAACTTAACCGGTTTCTTGAGAGAAACCAGCAGGTCTGCAAAACTAGAGGGGAAAGAAACTGAGTAGCCAAAGGGAAAGAAAAAGAAATTTATTACTGTGCTAAGAAAAATTGTTTGCTGGTCTCAGAGTCATAGCCTTCTGAAGTAGGATTTGAAATGAGTTCTTCCCAACTTCAAATCTAGTGCTCTATCTACTGTGACACATAGCTTTATAGAAAGTAATATATAGTCATTCCCAGAGGGAGAGAGGCAGATTGAGGGATGGGGGGAGAGAGAATCACTCTCCAAACAGATAAAGGAAGCTAGGAAAGACCTCACATGGGAAGAAACACAAGGCAATACTTTGAAGGAAGCTAGGGATTCTTTAAGGTAGAGTTTGGACGAAGGCTATTTCAGATGACATGATGGTAGAAAGAAAAGAATCAGCCAGCTAGTTTTAATAGCAGAGATAATTTATGAAGGAGATTTGTCCAATGTGAGATTAGGAAAGGTCTCCTAAAAGGATGCTGGTCTTCTTGGTATTTCTCTCATAAGACACTCCATATCCAAATTCTGGGCATTTTAATCTCATACTGTCTGCCATGTTTGGAATTCTCTCTCTCTCTCTCTCTCTCTCTCTCTCTCTCTCTCTCTCTCTCTCTCTCTCTCTCTCTGTCTCTCTCTCTCTCTCTCTCTCTCTCTCTCTCTCTCTCTCTTTCTCTCTCTCTCTCTCCTTCTCCTCTCTCCCTCTCTCTCTCCTTCTCCTCTCTCTCTCTTTCTCTCTCTCTCTCTCCTTCTCCTCCCCCCCTCTCTCTCCTTCTCCTCTCTCTCTCTTATGTCTCCTCTCTCTCCCTCCCTCTCTCTCTCCTTCTCCTCTCTCTCTCTCTTTCTCTCTCTCTCTCTCCTTCTCCTCTCTCCCTCTCTCTCTCCTTCTCCTCTCTCTCTCTCTCTCTCTCTCTCTCTCTCTCTCTCTCTCTCTCTCTCTCTCTCTCTCTCTCTCTCTCTCCTCATCTCTATCTTCTAGTTCCCCAATTAAAATTCCCAATTAATCTAATGTGAATTGTTATCCCAGCAACTTAAGAGGGACAATTTCTAGACCATGGAATGTTACAATCTTACAGAATTCTTTAGAGGACTTAGAATTTAATTGGCTTTCCCAGGGTCCCTTCTTAGCCAGGAAACCTTTCCCAACATTCTTAATACTAGTGTTTTCACTCTGTTCATTATTTCCAATTTATTCCATCTAGGGCTTGTTTGTACATTTTTTGTTTATTTGTTTACTCCCCCAGTAAGCTCCTTGTGGGCAGGGACTCTTTTGGCTCTTTTTGAATCTTTAATGCTTAGCACAGTGCCAGCTGCTTATTTACTGACTAAGTGAGGAAATATAGAACTGCATTAGTAGATATAATTTTTTCACATGGAAATTCCTTCTACCACTGGAATCAGAGGCCTGTTCCCTGTACCTAAAGTAATATAACGACACTTGTAATGCTTAACTCACAGATAAGATAAACTTTTTTTATTTTATTATAGCTTTTTTATTTATAAAACATGTGCATGGATAATTTTTCAATGTTGACCCTTACAAAACCTTCTGTTACAAATTTTCCCCTCCTCATCACCACAACCCCTAGATAGCAGGTAGTCAAATACATGTTAAATATGTTAAAGTATACGTTCAATCCAATATATGTATACATATATTTATAAAGTTATCTTGCTGCATAAGAAAAATCTGATCTAGAAAAAAAAAGCCCAAGAAGGAAAACAAAAATGCAAGCAAACAACAAAAGAAAGAGTGAAAATGCTATGTCGTGATCCACACTCAGTCCTCTCTCTGGGTGTAGATGTCTCTCTTCATCACTGAACAATTGAAAGTGGTTTGAATCACCTCATTGTTGAAGAGAGCCATGTCCATCAAAACTGATCATGTATGATAGTCTTCTGGCTCCTCTCATTTCACTTAGCATCAGTTCATGTAAGTCTCTCCAGGCCTCTCTGTATTCCTCCTGCTGGTTGTTTCTTATATAACAATAATATTCCATAACATTCATATACCATAATTTATTCAGCCATTCTCCAATTGATGGTCATCCACTCATTCCAGTTCCTTACCACTACAAAAAGGGCTGCCACAAACATTTTTGCACATGTGGATCCCTTTCCTTCCTTTAAGATCTCTTTGGGATATAAGCCCAGTAGTAGCACTGCTGGATCAAAGGGTACACACAGTTTGATAACTTTTTGAGCATAATTCCAAACTGCTCTCCAGAATGCTTGGAACCATTCACAGTTCCACCAACAATGTATCAGTGTCCCAATTTTCCCACATCTTCTCCAACATTCGTCATTATCTTTTCTTGTCATCTTAGCCAGTCTGAGAGGTAAAACAAACATTTAATGTATTTTGCAAATAGTAAAGAACTGTACAGGTCAATTAATAATAAAAATTATTATATTCCGCTAAAATTACTTGGATTGGCTCAGATAATACCAAGGCCTTTACTATTTGTGTATATTAACTCAATATTTTATTAGTACAGTTCAGATTTAAATTCAGGGAAATGCAAAGACCAAACCTTGAATTGATGAAGGTCTACCTGGAGGCCTGATACAGTTAGCTTCTTTTTCATTGAGTTGATCCTCTTTTTATAATGTCACTGGATCTGATCCTAGATATTAGAAGAGCAAAATTTACCTGATAGTTCTGTGTGTTCTTCATTCTCCCTACCATTTCTGCCCACAGTCAGATTCCCTTCAGACCTCTGTCTGCCCTTCATTCAGCTTCATAAATGTTTGTAATAATCAGGATGTTTGAAGAGAACATTAAGGTGAGCTAACCATCTTCCCTGCCCAGGAAAAGGAGGCTAAAGGGCATGGTTATCTGGGAGACCAACAACATGGACCCAGAGTGGTGGGTAAATTCCTAGTAGACTATTGCACAATGCAAGGGACTTAAAGCAAATACTTTCAGGGATTAATCAGTCTTCACATCTTTTGTCTAGCTCCTCAAGAGCTACCAGTCTAAGGAAAAGGGACTAAAATATCATAGAAAGAAACCTAGAAATAATTTCATAAAAACCCTTTTCTAATCTTATTCTACAGATGAGGAAGCTGAGGCCCAGATAAATTGACTTCCCCAAGGTCAAAAAGACAGATAATGCTGCAATTTGAACCCAGCTCCTCTGACTATAGTTAGTCTTTTGGTTTTTCCACTGTGCCATGGAAAAGCAAAGGGAATAGAAATTAGAGAAGAGGGAGGCACAATAATTCACATTAGAAAAGGATTGTCCCCTCCTCTGAAGATTTTACAGGAGGATTTCTTTAAATAGGGATCTCCCTCTTTGTAAATCAAATCCTATTTTCACCCACCGACTCCCATTATCGTCTCAGAGCAGCTTTATTTTCATTTTTGATTGATCTTCCCACCAGAGGCTGCAGAGAGATGATATTTCTGGTGTACTTTGGGGGCGGATGTTATCTATAATAACGTACGGCTATGTTATACAAGTGGTTGCTGTAATGTCTTCTCAGTAAAGAAGAGGAGAGTTAAGGTAAGCGGGGATGCAGAAGTCGGATGTGGTCAGAAGGCTGGGATAGTATGTCAAAGCTGAAGCATGTTGCTTATCCTCGCCCAGCTTGTTTATGCGTATCCAGGCAAACTGCAGGAAAGGCAGAAGAGCCTTGGAATATCATTTTGGGAGGATGAACCATTTGGTGATTGAGAGATAATGGACAGTGTTGCATCTATACAGCTCCCATATTAAAAATCTCAGCACCATGCTTGGGGTCTTAGAGTTCAGATTTTCCTGATGAGAATGGGGAGGTAAAGTTTTAGTGGGGGATAGGTTTTCTCCTTCAAGGCTCTAGATAATGAACACCATCAGGCCTTTCCAACAATCCTTATCTTCCATTTGAAATCTACTCCCTCATGAATCTGGCTAAGCTCCAGCTTATCCAAATCTGATTAAAAATGGTATCCATAACTAAACATAGTCATTTTCATACATTTTCAAATGCTCTTATTCACTGCTGACAGTTTCCTAATTTTGGAGAGCTCCAGAACACGACAAAGCTACCTCAGTGAATTCTGCAGTAACGTGCAAGATATTGGGGTAATGATGCAAAAGAAATTGGACAGAATATGCTTATTGGCCAAAGTCTGATAAGCAAACTGCTTTAGAGGCAAGTCAGAAAATGGGGGGAAGGTTTTTTCTCTCTCTTTCTAGAGAGAAAAGAAAAAGGGAAGGAAAGTGGGTGAGTAGATGTATGTGTGTGTGTGTGTGTGTGTGTGTGTGTGTGTGTGACAGACAGACAGAAACAGAGAGACAGAGAGAGAAGGATTATAGGAAGGGGGAATAGAGGAAGGTGAAAAGAGGAGGGAAAGAAAGAGAAAAAGAAAATGATGGACAGAGAGAGAGAAAGAAAGAGAGAGAGAGATATAATGAAATATGGAAATGACACATTGAACTTGGTATTCAGGAAGACCTGGGTTCATGTATTTTCTCTAAGATTTTGGAAGTTATGTGACTGTGGACAAAATACTTCATATCTACATATTTATGTAACACATTACTACATGACACTGCCTCTCTATGTCTTATTGTGGACAGGTTTGGTTTATTTTGGCAAAGAGAGGTTGGAAAAATAAGCAACAAGATGTTAGAGAAAGGAGTCCAGAAGGAAGCATGGTGAAAGAGAAGGAATGGCTTGAGAATCAGTTACTGGGTTTGAACTCTGCCTTTGTCCCTTACTATCTGCATGAAAGTTGCATAGGAAGCTAGGCGGTACCATAATACACAGGGTACTGGACCTGCAGTGAGGAAGACTCACATTCCTGAGTTCAAATCTAGCCTCGGATACAGTGATTTAATCCTATTTGCCTCAGTTTCCTCATTTGTAAAATGAAAAGAAAATAGTCAACCATTTCTTTATCTTTGCCAAGAAAACACCAAACGGGGTCAGAAAGGGTAGGGCATGGCTGAAAAAATGATCAAACAGCAATAAGCATGACATTGGTCAAGTCACAGCCTCTCTGAGCAATGGGTTCCTTATCTTTTAAATGAAGGAATTGCACTTAATAGCTTCAAAAATCTCCAGGGCTAAATCTATGATCCCACAAAGTCAGGTTCCTACTGATACCTACTCTTTAATGGCTAATGCTGCTTCTTCTTCCCCTAAAGTTACTTTCCTCTATTCTGTGTTTGAATATGTGTGTGTGTGTGTGTGTGTGTGTGTGTGTATGTGTGTAATATATATATATGTATATATGTATATATATATTATATATTATATGGCATGTATTATGTATATATACATACATACACATATTTATGTGAGTATACATATACACACAGGTTTTGATACACCTTAAGAGATATATTTATATTCCTAGGCTATAACACATAGACATACACATACAAATGTGTACACGTGTTTCCATACTTTTATGTGTGATACATGCGTGAGTGTGCATGCTTTCTTCCCCATTATAATATAAATTCCATGAGGGCAGGTACTGTTTTGGCTTTTTTTTTAATCTTCAGCACTTAGCACAGTACTTGGCACATGGTGAATGGTGTGAACTATCTTCCCCTGTCAGGAAGATGCCCAAATCCTGTTTGTATAGAATGATTGGAAGTCAGAGTCTATTGTTAATTCATCCATCCAGTCTCCAATCTAGTTAGCATCTTTAAAGACATTCACAACAACCTTTGAGACAACCTCGATGGAACTTAGCTTTCCCAGACTGTCCTATTACCATAAGTTAAGACAGTCATAATGTAAACTCTATCAACCATGATTGCATACCAAAAAAAAATAGCTTTCCCAGACTATTTTGATATCTTTAGACAGATCTGGGACCTGGTCTGCCAGGTGCATTCCGTCTAGCTCTCTGACCCTTCCTCTTGATTTCATACCTGTACACCTGGGAAACCCCAAGGCTAAAGGCTATATTTCCCCTATAAAGCATCTGATTATGATGAAGATCTTTGCTAAATTCTGTTCAGGGCTAAGCCTACTATGAGATTATTCTTTCTCTCTCCTCATGCCTTCCCTCTAATGGCATCTTTCTCCTTCCTCTGGCTAACTCTGGTTAGTCTACATGCTCTCCCAATTCTATTTCATATTTACCATTCCTGGTGATCTTGATGAGGTTTAGAATTGGGGTACCTAAATGAAATTAGGTTTAATTGAGGTCTAGTGGCAGGTTTGGGGTACAGGGAGTCAAATAGAGCTTCCCTGCAACCCCTTTGGATTCAGCTCAAGGATACAGAGTTAGTGGCAGATCTAGTAGCAGTGCAAGAGTCCCCTGTAAAAGAATTTACAGACCCCAAAACCTAGATTGATAAAAGAAGTTTATTACAGGGTTTGTCTATTATGGGCAAAGTCTAGTTAGTGAAGTTGAAGGTAGAAATAAAAGGCACCAGAACCAGGATTCCAATGGGCAGAGATCCTTTGGCATGCCAGGTGTAAGGCTGCCATGTTTGGGACCTCTGCAAAGAGAGGATTCTAGTTTGGCTCTTTTATAGCTAAAGAGTCCTGTGGGTAAAGTCCCAGATTGGTTCCTCGCTAGGTTCCTCGCTAGGTTTCTGTGAGGGCTAGAATTTGCTAGGTGGGGTTGGGAAACCTGAGCAGATCATTAGAATGGGGGGCTGGGACAGCTCAAGTTGGCTCAGATCCAATGGGGGCTGGGAGAGCACAGATATCTCCTACTGGAATTCAAAAGGGTGCTTTTCACCAGGATTTGTAAATCAAAAGTCCTAGCTTCTTCAGCTAGGAGGGTTTGGGAATCAGAAAGGAATAAATCAATCTGAAAGGACTAGTCTTAAAGGGACCACAACCCGCATCAATCTCTTCTCTTAAATAAATCTACTTTATAGAGAGAATGGCCATTGGGAATTCATCACATTTATTTTGATCTAGGTATTGCTACTCTGGCCAAATCAGTAAGTGATAAATTACTGATAAATTTTTCTATTAGTTAGGTGATCATGGAGCGGTCCTCCTTTCTCCAGCTCAGTTTTCTCATCACTAAAGATTGTCACAGATGATAGTTACTAATGTTATGGAACTCCAAATCACTTTAAAGTTCCCTCAATAAACTTCCAAGAGATGTGATCAGTGTGAACAACACACACACAAAAAAAAAACCTAGAAGGGAAAATGTGCAGTGACTCAAGTGTAACAAAACCCTAGAGCAGGTGTGCAATGTGAGCATGGAAGGGATAGTGAGAGAAGAGGTCATATTTTTAGAGCTGGAAAACACCTGAGAGTTCAGCAAGTCTTATCCCACAAGTTTTACAGATGAGGAAACTAAGGCTCACACAGGTAAAATTTGCCAAAGGTCACACAGCTAATAGGCAACTGGGGCAGGATGTGAACACTCAGATGCTCTGCTTTTAGATTCAACCTTATCTTCTGCATTTCTCTGTCTCCAAATGAAGAAATCGGATCAGATAGTCTCCAAGGTCCCTTTGAAATCTGAAATTATATTATTCTATAAGTAGTTAAATAGATGTAAACAAACACTCCAATGCCTCAGAGGTTCTGCCAAGGATATACCCCTGGAGTGACTCCTTCTGCAAAGAGCTGTATTCTCTTGTAATGTCAATAATCCCCCTCCTGCTCCTAAACTAATGAGAGGCCACTTCAGGGGAGAGTCGGGTCCTTAGGTGATACTTCCTTCCATTCTCTGTCTTCCCCAAGGGGTCCTGAACTTAATGAGACAGAAAAGCATGACATAGATAAATACAAGATGAGGCTATAACCCTCACAGGGGGATAATGGGAGACAAAGCTTGATTTACTCCAGTCAGTGTTGAGGGGGTAGAGACAGATTCCCACTCCCAACTCCCCAACCCTCCCACCCCCAGGCTATCAATCCAGCATCTTTCATTTGCTAATCACTCACTTTATTATCATTTTAATTATTTTATTGTAGGCGCCATCTGAGAGATAATATTATAGAGGATGAAGAGGTCTTCTGAAATGTGGTTCTGGGCTGGGAATAAAATCCCATTAGTCAGAGAAATTTGAGGAGGAGAATCAACTGTCATTAGTTACTCTGAGTTTTTAAAAGGTAGGCACAGGCAGGGAATGTGCTGTGTGGAAACAGGGCTTGGGAATGGGGTGTGGAGGAGGTCTGTATTACAGTATAAAGAGTACTGACTCATGAGGCAGAGAAATTAGGTTCAAATCTTGCCTCTAATACTATGATCAATTAATGTTATTTATTAATACTATGATATGATTGAGCTAGTTGTCCAACCTCCTTGGGTTTCCTTAGTTGGAAAATGAAGATGTTGAAATTGATGATCTCTGAGATCCCAAGTTTAAGATCCTCTAAGGCACAGAACCTTCCCGGGTCTCAGTTTCCCCTCCATAAAGTTAGGGAGTTGAACTGGACAGCTTCTGACTTCCTTTCAGGTCTAAATTTATGATCTTATGATTCTATGATCATTCCAAATGCCATAGTGAAGAGTCAGAAGTGGCAGAGAAATGGAGAATTGGAAGAAAGAACTGGGTTCAAGACACTTGACAAACTTTGTGATAATAGAGAACTTGCTTAATAATTCTCATTCACATAGAGGTCTTGCAGATTGACTGAGGCTCAGTTTTCTCATCTTTAAAATGGTTATAATGCTATATCATCATAGCTAAAGCACCTTTGCATTTACAAATGATTCCCCCCCTCCCACAACTACCCTGAAAAATGGGGAGTTCTTACTGGGTTGTTTCTAAAGAAGCAGTTTAGAAACAGTAAAGTGCTTGCTATAGAGGCAGTAAAGTTACTAGACAGCTATTTGGGGAGTCAGGAAAAACTAAATTCAAATACAGACTGTGTAATCCTGGGCAAGTCACTTAATTTTTAGTTTATTCTATTTTATAAAATAGAGATAACATTAACACCTACCTCTCAGGGCTATCCTGAGGATCACATGTATTATTTGTAAAGTGCACAGGGCACAGTACATGTAGTTGATGCTTTGAAAACTGCCTTGCCTTCTTTCTTTCTTTTTTCTTCTCCTCCTTTCTTTCCTTCCCTCCATCTTTCTAGCCTTCCTTTTTTCCTTCCTCCTTCTTTCCTCCATTTGCTTATGTATTCTCTCCCTCCTTCTCTCCCTCCCTCCCTCTCTCCCTCTCTCCCTTCCTTCCTTCCTTCCTTCCTTCCTTCCTTCCTTCCTTCCTTCCTTCCTTCCTTCCTTCCTTCCTTCCTTCCTTCCTTCCTTCCTTCCTTCCTTCCTTCCTTCCTTTCTCATTGCTAAAAATTGTCACAGATGAGATGAGAGTTACTAATATTATAGAACTCCAACTCACTTTAAAACTCCCTCAGTAAACTTCCAAGAGATGTAAACAGTGTGAACAACACACAAAAAAGAATGCAAGAGAAAATGTGCAGTGACGCAGTTATGACAAAACCCTAGAGCAGGTATGCAATTTGAGCACACACAATTTGAGGGATATTGGAAGAAGAGGTCATATTTTTAGAGCTGGAAAACACCAGAGAGTTCAGCAAGTCTCATCCCACAAGTTTTACAGATGAGGAAACTGAGGCTCTAAAACCATCCTGTCCCTGTCACTTACTTCCTATGTAACCTTGGTCAAGCCCCTTAACCTTTCTGAAGCTCACTTTCCTCATCTATAAATGTGGGGTTCAGACCACATAGCCTTTAAGGTTCATTCCAACTCTAAACCTATAATGTGAGGTCTCATTGTAACGACTTTGAGAACTGACTGGTACCTGGGCTTGCAGTTAGAGACAATTCTATATCCCAGCTGTGAAAACAATTATTTGGATTAGTATGACCTTTGAGCTTGAATATGGATTTGAGTAAAGACCAAGAGCTTTGCAAGGGAGGCACATTGTCTTGTTAGAGCACAAACTAAGAGAAAGGAGCAGGGACAGTGGAACCTAAACAGCAACAGGAATCCGGCTTTGGTAGCCTCCTCAGCTCCTGGCTTAATGAGCTGAGCTGGAAAGAAGCAGAAGCACAGAGAGACATTAGGAGAGAAGAGAGAAAGGAGATCTGAGCTGCAGCAAAAAGAGGAATCAAGGTGGCCACTGGGTCTTCACAGGTGCTATGGAACAAAGAACTCCCACTACAGCTTCTAGTTGTAATCACCTCTTCAATGAGTAAGGGAAGTTCCAAAAGGTCTACACTTTCCCCACTTCTCTCTTTGCCTATCCAGTAATAGGAATTATTATATTGTACACTTTTTTTCACTTCTTTTCTCTGAGCACTTTCTGTATTCTGATTTTACTTTGTGCATAATGAAACCTGGGGCTGGACACGGAGGCAAGTATTGCATACTTAATCTGTATCAAGAAAAGGAAATGTCAGGAGTTAGCTGGTGATACACAAAATATAAATTAGGACAGAGAGACAAACTTTTATCTGAATATTAAGAATTTTCATAACTGGGGGATCTGTACTTTTGTGACTTTATTAATAAATTTTCATCTGATATAATTCCATTAAAAATTCCATTAAAAAAGCACAGAAAGAGACCACATGGGCTTGAAGGCCATTATATTTCCTCTAGGTTGAAATGAGCTCTGTTGTAGCAGAGTAGTCATGATTAAATTTCCTGTTTCCAAGAGAAGAGGGAAGGAAGAGAGGGTGACTGAAAGGGACACAACTTTAACCTGAGTTAAAGGGGGGAGATAAGGGAGGCCAAGTAAGATTTCCAAAATGGGATGTACAAAAGAAGGAGCACAAGGAATGTCCCTCACTCTGACAGCTACAGGTATTCCATGATGACCTTATAGATCTCAGAAGATTTCCTGCTTTGTTTACTAAATGGAGTTTTCTCACCAGGAGTTCCTTAAACCAATCACAGGTCTCTTTCCATCCCCTACACACAAGTTCTGTATACTAGAAATAATAAAATTATCACGTATTTTTAGAGTCAGTTCATTTTCAGGATTCTGGAGTGGACAGAAAAAGATAGTGAAAGTTTTGGGGAGGAAAGGATACAGACCAAGAATCAGATTTAGGGGAGAAGATAGATATATGATAGTAGATAGATAGATGAAAGAAAGAAAGAGAAAGCAAGGAAGGAAGAAAGAAAGAAAGAAAGAAAGAAAGAAAGAAAGAAAGAAAGAAAGAAAGAAAGAAAGAAAGAAAGAAAGAAAGAAAGAAAGAAAGAAAGAAAGAAAGGAAGGAAGGAAGGAAGGAAGGAAGGAAGGAAGGAAGGAAGGAAGGAAGGAAGGAAGGAAGGAAGGAAGGAAGAGAGGGAGGAAGGGAGAGAGGAGAGAGGGAGGAAGGGAGAGAGGAGAGAGGGATGGAGGAGAGAGGGATGGAGGAGGAAAGGAAGAAAGGAAGGAAGAAAGAGCCAGACAAATAGGCAGAAAGAAAGAAAGAAAGATAGAAAGAAAGATAGATAGATGTTGACACAGAGATGATGATGATGATGATGATGATGATGATGATGATGATGATGATGATGATGATGATGATAGATCCATCCCCATGCTATTCCTTACTCTTTCGAATCAATTGGGGGACTGTTCCAAGTGCTCTTCAGTTGGGATTTCACCACCTTCCCTAAAAATGGAAGCAAGTGAACAAATGCTGTTTTTCTTCTGTCTCAGAGAAGGCAGGGCTGCTGTGACCCCCAGCATGGACAGGACCTTAGTGAGTTCCTCTATGAGCTTGCAGTTCTAAAGCTGAAAACAACCTCAGAGGCCATTTAGTCTCTACCTATAAAAGAGCTTCCTCTGCACATCCCTGACAGGTTGTCATGGGCCCTTTGTTTAAATCAACCAATCAACACCTGTTTGGGTCAGACACTAAAATAGGTGCTGAGGATGTACATATAACAAAAGAAACAAGCTCTATTCATAGAGCTCACATCCTAATCAGAGAAATGAGGACATCCCCAAGTATATACAGGATAAATATAAAGAGAATAAAGACAACTAACCACCAAGGGGTTTGAGAGGGAGGGCGCTGGCAGTTAGGGGAAGTAGGGAAGACACCAAGCGGGGGAAGGTGGTCTCCCAAAGCAGCCTAATTAATTCATCTTTTAGAAAACTCTAACAAGTGATAACTAGAGGGGCAGCTAGGTGGCGCCATAGTGCACAGAGCACCTGGCCTGGAGTTAGCAAGATTCATCATCCCGAGTTCATATCTGACCTCAGACCCTAGTAGATGTGTGATCCTGAGCAAGTCACTTAACTCTCCTTACTGTTTCTCCATCTGTAAAATGAACTGGTGAAGGAAATGGAAAACCAGTCCAGTACATCTTTGCTAAGAAAAACCCCAAATGGGGCCATGAAAGCTAGACACGACTGAAATGACTCAATAGTAACGACAAAAATTATAACCAACCAATTGCTCATTTAATAAGTGTTTTGTGTCAGGCTCGGGATGAGGCTTATGGACAAATAGGAAACAATCTTCAAGGAAGATTGTTTCAAAGAAGGTTTTTTTTTTTAGGATAGATGCATGGATATGTAGAGGCAGAATCAAATTTTAAAAAGGAACTAGACCTGTGATCTCATGGCAAGGAGGAACTTTCTCCATTAATAGTCAGCTCCTGCTTTGCAAATTATGGTCTTAGAGAGAGGATTTGCCCAATATCACCTAGCATGTATTTACCAGAGGAAAACAGAAACCCAAGTCCTGACTCTAAGGAAATTGGAAAGATGTGCATCCACCAGAATTTGGCAAACAGCCGGAAAAGCAGAACAGTATTTAGGCATAGAGGCAATAGCCTAGATTGAGGAAGATCATCGTTTTAAAGCTGGGAGAGATATAAGAGATTTTCAAGTCCTATCCCATAGTTTTACAGATAAAATAGCTGAGACTCAGAAATGTCATAAAATGACTCTAGAGCTGAGCTTTGCTAAGGAAACTTGATAGTCTTAAGAAATGAAGGTAAGTATAACTCAGGTATAGAAGTCAGTCAGTGCAAAACCACTGAGAGAAGACGTGAAATGTCAAATGTGAGGAACAGTATTCATTCATAAAGGGGAATCACATATAATTGTCAGGAGGTGTTTCCTTAGAGCAAGAATTTACTTGAAGACGAGTTCAAATGTGAGTTTAGATTTTTTAGCTGTGTGATCCTCAGCAAGTCACTTATCTCTGTTTATCTCAGTTTCCTCATCTGTCAAATGATCTGGAGAAGAAAATGACAAATTGCTCCAATATCTTTGCAAAAAAAAAAAATCAACCCAAAAAAAAAAAAAAAACCACAAATAGGGTCATGAAAAGTCAGACATGACTGAAAACAACTGAACAACAAGCTATATAGTCATTGACTGTTCCCCTTTTAAGCTCAGAAGATAGTAGATGATTAATAAATGCTTGTTGATTGACCGGATTAGAACAGGACTGACATCACAAGATAAGAATTCTGGGAAGTTGTTTAAGAAGTTGCATCCATAAGCAGAAAAAGCAGAGCTCATAATTAATATGGATAACCCTGGGATAGCAGAATCTTTCTGATTTTGCTAATGCTTTCAACTGAGCCCACCCCACCCCCACCATAACATTGCATTATGGGAATGGATGTCTCTTAAATTGACTTGATTCCACATTCAGCCTTTAGAACAACCACCAGATAAGTCAATCATGAAAAGGTTAACAGTGGTGGATGTCATTATTTAATGAGGCCAGAAACAACTGGGTTAGTTTGACCTCTTCCCATGAGCTCTTACGGGTTGTTCAACAGGGACATGAGTACAGACCCACAATAAAATTCAACAAGTATTTACCCTGCTTGGGAGGTGGGGGAGACAGAGATCAAAACTGAAATGGACAGACCAAAGTAGAATCAATTAGTCAAAAATCCTCCATCAATTCGGTGAGGAAAAATTGTCAGCAATTCAAACTCAATTCATAGTCTTTATGCTGTAAAAGAGGGAATGGGGGGAGGAGGGAAATAAAAAGGTAAAACTTAACATCCATCCAGTAGGGAAGTGAACAAACATTTTGGGTTTGGCATTAAAGAATTTGTGTTTAAATCCTAACCTGGCCATTCACTCTCCATGGAAATAGGAACAAATCTGTAAATCTCTTGTATACAGATTCCTTAAGTATAGTAGGATTCAATCATTTTTGACATTTCATAATTACAGGCTTATGAGCTCCATAACATCAGAGGCCATGGGTTATCTATGTTTATAAGTCCTCCAGGATTTGACAAAGAGTTCATTGCAATTTTTAAATTAGTATTAATGGAAACAGTTAGGTGGTGCAATGGATAGAGCACTGGACCTGGAATCAGGAAGACTCATCTTCCTGAGTTCAAATATGGCCCTAGTCACTGAGTGATCCATGACCAGTTACTTAACCCTGTTTGCCTCAGTTTTTTCTTCCTTCTAGAGAAGATATTTCAGTATCTTTGCCAAGAAAACCCCAACTGATCATAGAGTTGGTAGGTCATAACTGAAAACTATGCAATAACAAATGCTAATTCAAAAAAGGATGAAGAAAAGAAAACAAATGATTCCCACTATTTTCCCCACCTTTATCATGCATATCTTTAATCCTTTTAGAAGATAGTAGCAAATAAGACAAACTATGTAGTTTCCTGTTGGGGATTTTTTTATTTTGTATTAATAATAATAATACCTCATGTTTTTATATTGCTTTTTGGTTTATATCAGAACCAGAGGTAATGTTGTAGAGTGGAAATTATATTATATTAGGAGGCAGAGGATCTGAGCTCAAATTCTAGTTTTGTCACTAATGAGCCTCAAGTTTTTTGAGTTTTCAAGTTTATCTATACACAAGGGACTAGACTTAGGCTTTTTCCTTCCTGCTCTAAATCTATGCTTCTGAGAGTGGTGGAATTGCTGTTATAGACATCTTTATGATCATTACCACCACTGGTATTATCATTATTACTCCTGCTCCACAGATGAAAAGCCTGAGGTTAAGAGAGGCTAATTTGAACCTTCTCATAAAGCTGGTAAATGATAGGGTGAGGACCAGAGTTTAGGTCTTCTGATTTCTGGGGTACTTTATGTTCATTATATCATATCACCTTATAACACAAATGATTTCAAGACCCCTATTAATGGTGGAAAGATAGGGTTAAAGAGGTATTTAGGGATGGTCAGTCTGTCAGAAAAAAAGAGACCACAAACAGATCAGGTGATTAGGTAAAGTAGTTTAGTCAAGAGGTAATAAAATGATAGGGACAGCTGATTTAAAGGGCTAAGGGAAGTCCAGGTCAAGAAGGATGGACTCTGATCATAAGCAAAGAGCTGAGCCAGGAGTATGAAATGGTGGGTTGGGGGAAGGGATGATTTCAAAGGAAAATTGGCAGGATTGTATGACATTGTTGGGCACAAAGGATGAAAATGGGGGGTGAACCAAAGATGGGTACTGAGAATGGGTACAGAAAACATCAAAGCCAGTGTCAATATTAGTGCCAGTTGATCCTTAGATAGTCCAGTGTATTCCAGAATCTATGCCAGTATTAATGCCAATGTATCCTTGATGAAAGAGAATACATCCAGCATACTTCAGTCTTAGCACCAATGTAGCCTTAGTGGTAGGGGATTCATCCAATGAACTCCAGAGCATATGCCAGCCTTAGTGCCAATGTAGCCTTAGTAAAGGGAAGTCCAAAATTTACATCAGTATTAATAGTAATATATCCTTTGTGAAGAGGAATACATCCAATGTACTTCATAGCCTATGCCAGTAATAGCGCCAATATATCTTTAGTGAAAGGTGATACATCCAATGTTCTCTAGAGTGGCTTGTTCCCATGTATCAGGATAGCTAGTGAAGTTTGAATCAGGAAGATAGGTTTCTAACTCTACTTCTGACATTTTATGGGCAGGTACCTTTTCTCTCAGCCTCAGTTTCCTGATCTAAAAAATGGAGATAATTAGGCCTATTATTATAGGGTAGTTGTGAGTCTAAGAAGTGATTTTCTAGGTAAAATGCTTTTTAAACTTTAAAATAAAATAATGAGCTCATCTTGGATTGTGTTGGTTGAAAGGAGACAAGGTGTCTGAGTGGAAATATATGAAGGCTGGTGTACAGTACAGAAATATATGGAAAGGATTCATCTACATAGAAGTGATGTTTTGGAAGGGCTCCTAGAAGTGCATTGGCTCAATTCAGGTGAGGGCTCAAATGGCAGAGATGGCATTAAGAATGACAGAAGAACAGGAAGCCAGGGCCAGATTCGAACTCATGAAGATGAGTCTTCCTGACTCCAGGCCCCAAACTCTATCCACTAGGCTACTTAGCAAACCAAATTCTATACCTTACACAATGAAAATGGCAAACATTTACATAGTACCCTAAGATTTACAAAGCTACATTTTATCTCATTTGACCCTCACAATAATCTTTGAGGTAATGCTATTATTATTCCCATTTTACAGACAAAGAAATTAAAATTGAGAAAGATTAAGAGACTTATCCAGCAAGCCTCCATGTGAGACAGGATTGAAGTCAAAGCCAAGGCCATTCTTCTGTTCATCTAGTTTACTACCAATCAGATAATTTCTGCCTCTGATAAGCAAGTTTCTGACATGGGCCTCTGCCTCTGGAGTACATCCAAAAAATTTGGTTACTCTCTGAAGACATTATAGAGAACATCTGGTTTAGCCTTTTTATTTTTTTATTTTTTTCCCCCCTGAGGCTGGGGTTAAGTGACTTGCCCGGTGTCACACAGCCAGGAAGTGTTAAGTGTCTGAGACCAGATTTGAACTCGGGTCCTCCTGAATTCAAGGCTAGTGCTCTATCCACTGCGCCACCTAGTTGCCCTGCCTTTTTATTTCAATGTCAGAAAATTGAGGCCCAAAGATGAGAATCAGCTTTCCTGGAATGTCCTTCGCCTAATTTCAGTCTTTCAGGACCCTGGCCAGCGCTCCCCTACAAAGCTAGGGCTAGCCTCTCCTCAATTGAACTTGTATTTACTTATCTGTGAGTATAAGTTCCTTGAGGCAGATATTGTAACTCTTTATTTTCTTTTGGCCTTTGTAACTTTAGTGCCTTGAAGACAGTAAGCAATTAATAAATGTTTGATGAATTGAACAGGAGCAGCTTGCCCAATGATAACCAACAAGTTAGTTGAAATTTAGTTCTATTCTGTCCTGCTAGAGCAGGACTCTTTCAATTATTCCAAGCTGTCTCTTGGTTAATAGAGGGTTGATTCTATTTCCAAGAAATGCTGAGGCAGCATATCAGCAGCCCTGTTCCCATATTGGGCATTCAGGCACTGTGGATACTATGATTGCACAATCAGTTACACGGAGGCATTTTCTTTTCTGTTCATTGCTTTACCTTGCTTTGCTTTGCTTTCCTTTTTCAAGTAATTAAGAGAGAATTTTTTCCAGTGTATTTTCCCATAAGAGCCTCCTCCACCACCCTCAACCCCCACCTAACCACAGTAACATTATGTATTTACCAGAATGGAAGGCAAGTTTATCATTTCTTCCCCTACTCCATTCACTGTCCTGACTATTGATCATCAGTCTAACCTTTATTAAGGACCTACTATGTAGCAGGCAAGCAGCTCAGTAGCACAGCTGTAATATGGACTTGGAATCAGGAAGACTCAACTTCATGAGTTCAAGCCTGACTTCAGATACTTATTAGCTATGTAACCTTAGTCAAGCCATTACCTGTGTTTGTCTCAGTTCTTTTTCTGTAAAATGAGCTAGAGAAGGAAATGGCAAACCACTCCAGTATATTTGCCAAGAAAACCCTAAAGAAGTCAAAAAGAGTTGTACACAACTGAAAAGTGACTCACTCAATAATAACAACAAAATTTGTGCCAGGCAAAGTGCTAAAGATACAAAAAGAAGCAAAAGACAATCTTTGTTTTCAGGAAGTTTAATAGATTGTAGAATTGAGGCAGGTAAATTGTTATTGTGTTGGGCACTTCCCCCCTTCCTTGCCTTTAAGATTGGAAATTGAGCCTTATATATCATGGTGATACAATGAAGGATAAAAAAGAAAAATAACGATCCAGGAGCCCACCATTCTGACTCCATCCTTGTCTAAAACTACTCTGGAATAGAATTATGTTATCTTCATTCCTGCCTATGCCCTAGAAGACCCTCTCTATCTATGAATAGTCCTACTCCATTTTCTGACAGGAACTGAGCCACAATCCAAATAAATACTAGGCTAACTCCTCTCTCAGCTCTCTATGAAGTAAAGACAACAACTCTAAAATGTTAGACTAATTACCTTCTTGGCTTCTGGATACTGGTTCCAAATCATTTAAAAGTTGCCTGACTCAGTTCTTCAGGACTGAATGATTTTTGAACATGATTTCTGTTTGGTCAGCTAGCCTCCCGACTCTCCACATTTCAAAGATTAAAAACCAATCTTTGTCTTGCCTCAGTTTCTCTGGCATTACAATCTTTATGTAGCTTATTCATGATGATTTATCATTGTCATTGTTTTTAATTTCATAGTAGTTTTCATTCAACATATTAATCTATCCCTCTTCTTCCTCCCCCTCTTGCTCCTCCTACTCCTTCTCTTCTTGCTTTTTCACTACCTCCACAAGCACCAAGTGCTTGATTGGGCATGTTAGTGACAAGAGGTAGTAAGCGGTAGTGGAAAACTCACTATTCATGAAGTGAGATTTGAAATCTAAACCCAGCTTTGACACAAACTCTCTGTGCAATTCAGAACAATTAAGTTTTTCTTTGGGGACCTTACTTTTCTTCAGTGTGAAATAAGGAGGCTAAATTAGATGGTTCCTAAAGTACCTCCCAGCATCAAGTAATTGGAGTAATCTAGAATATCAATTAATAAGCAGAAGAACTCTCTGCAGAGAGACACAGAGAGATAAAAACAGAGAGACTGATGACCATAAATTAAAATTTTTTCCAATTTATAAATTCCTTTCTCCTTTTCTTTTATGCCACAAATTCATTTTTCTTTGATGGAAATTCATATTCCTTGATGGAAAGGATAACCAGCTTTTATCTTTTATTTTAGGATCCTCAGCATAGAGTTCCATCCTTTACACATAGTAGTCACTTAAATAAATGCCTGATTGATTAAAATATTAGACTGGATAATTGTTCTTGTATAATTCAGAGATCCTTTTCAGTTTTATCATTTCATTCCCAGCACCTCAAAAAGTGACTGGTACATAGTTGTTGCTCATTAAATGTTCAATGGATGAATTAAATTAGATTGGATTCTAGTGGGCAGGAAATCCCATGGTTTATGGACTCAGAAAACTTGGATTTAATTCTTGCCTTTGCTAGTTACTATTGGTGTGATCTTCACCTCTCTAGACTTTGATTTTTTCATCTGGAAAATGAAAAGTCTGGAGGGGGGTTACAGGAGAAAAACTAAACTTAGAATCCAAGACTTTTGTTTCTATTTGGGTGACTCTAATCCTGTCACTTACTTCTCCTTGTACCTCAGTTTCCTCACCTGCGAAATAAGGTTGGACTAGTGAAGTCTTTGAAGTTACTTCCAGCTCTATGTCTATGATCCCATAAAAGTAGTCTTTCCAATTCTAAGTCTACGAACCATCAGACTTAGCTGATTCCCTGGTGTTGGTTTCCTTGATGATGAACATGAATTTCCCATCACTGCTTATGGATGAGATGGTGGAGTCTTCCTGGGAAAGATTGGCCAAGGAGCTCTTTGTAAATTCACTTTGGGTCTTCATTTGTTCAACTGCCTATATTTCCAGCAGTTGAAGGTTAATTGGAATACACATCAGTGGGGTCTCTTTAGATGCTCAGGGGTGTTGGGTTTGATGTGTGGCTACTGAGCCTTTTCCCTTCAGATTTTCCCTCTCCACAAATGAAGCTTGGCCAATGTCAGGAAGAGAGAGGAAGTACTAGCCAATTTTGGTCCCAGGAAACAGACAGATCAATTTTCAGTCTTTTCCTTCTCTTAGTCCTCACCTGAGTATAAACCTGAACACAGGGAAAGGCAGCTGACAAGCCCCTTGATGGGCTAATCGCAAGGTGTGAAGAAGGAATTGCTGCTTCTTTCCATTTGACTTCAAGGGTTGGTGAAAACTCTGACCGCTAGCTCCCTGCTTAACTTCCTCCCTTCATATTTATAGCTCTCCAGCTTCTCTTCTTCCCTGCTTTCCAGACAGTCAGTGCAGACAAAGGGAACATTTATAACAGCTTTTCTGACAGCTGGGCATTATTTAATTACAACTTCTGGCAACCACATATTGAGCTCACTGCTATTTAAAGTTTTAGGCAGTGGGTCTGAGAAATGGGAAAAACTTCCAAATTCTGGTTTGGGAGAAATGGCTGGGGGTTCGGTAGCCAAGACAGCCTGCCAGCCATCTCCAGTTCTTTGAGTTAGGCCCACCTAGCCTCATCTGCTCTCCAGGTGCAGTCTATTTAACTAGTAAAGCCAGAATCTGTTTCCACCCCCGTGGCTCTGAAGATGATTCCAGGTAAAGAAGCAACAAAGGGATAGAGGGATAAAGATGGCATGGGACCAGAACAGGGTAGGGTAGAATAAGATAAGACCAGAAAGGGCAGGACAAAATGGGACAGGAGAACAGGTTAGAATAAGGATAGAAATAGGATAGAACAAGAAAGGGAAGAGAAGGGAAGGGAAATATGGAAGGAAATGAAGGGAAGGGAAAAGAGCAAAAGAAAAGGAGAAGATAAAAGGAAAAGGGAGGGGAAGGAAAGGAAGAAAGAAAAGGAAAGAGGAGGGAAGAGAGGGGAGGGAAGGGGAATATAGAAGAAAATGGAAAGGAAAGGAAGGAGAAAGAAGAAAGGAAAGCAAAAGAAGAGAAATAGGGAAGAAAATATGGAAAGAAAAGGAAGGAAAGGGAAGAAAGGAAAGGAAAAGAAGAGAAAGAGGGAAGGAAAGGGAAGGATATAAGGGAAGGAAAGAGAGGGAGGGAAGGGAAAAGAGGAAGGGAAGGGAAAGAAATGGAAAGGTAAAAGATAAGATGAGGTGAGATAGGAAAAGATAGCATAGGTTAGGGTATGGAAGGCAAGGATTCAATATGAGGCCTTCCCTGATCTCCCTAGATGCTATTGCCTCTCCCATCACCAAAAATATATTTTGTGTGTGCATATATATGTAAAAACACATAGATCAATTTCTGCATCATCTCCTGGGTAATAGAATACAAGTTCCTTAAGGACAGAGATTCTGTCCAAAATTTTGATTTTATATTCTCAGCACCCGGAACAGTGCCTGGCACACAGTAGGCACTTAGTAAATGCTTGTTGATTAATTAATCCTCTAAGCCAAACCCTTCATTTTGCAGAAGAGGAAATCAAAGCCCATTGATGCATGCAACAAGATGAAGTGATTTGGAACAAAAAAAGGCAAAAAAAAATTCACTTTTCTGGATCTCATTTTCCACTTTTGTAAACTTGAAGACATCTGGCTTGAGTATATAAAACTGCTCCAATAGAAAATGATAACAGCATCCTACTTGAAGCTGCCACAGCAGTACCATGTTGCTATCAAAGCATAGTATCTCTGATCACACAGGTCCATGTTTCCCCTACAGGCAATCCTGAGGTCTATCATTGGATACTATTGATCAGCCACAGCCTTGGGCTGGAAGCCTACGGAGGATGAAGAAGGGGCAGATTTCCCCAGAAGGCAAAAGCTCATTGATTTTTAAGAACAAGATTTGGGTGACCTTTCTCTGAAGGAAGAAAGGAAATAGAATTACCTTGAGACATTACACTTTCTTGCCGGAAGGTCAATCTCCCAGTGGGCACGGCCAACTTTGGGGAAGACATTCAATCAATATACACTTATGAACAGGCATTAGGGATAAAATGTGAACATGTATAAATATGAATACAAATGCAAAACTATCCTCATCCTCAAAGAGCTTACATTCCATTAAGGAGCACAAGGTAAATAACATAATAATAAAATATAATAAAAATAAATAAATAAATATTGGACGTATGGAATCTAAGTGGGGAGACGGCACAAACTTGGAGAATTGGGAAAGGAATAGTGAAGGAAGTGGCCCTTGATCTGGGGCATGAAAGGAGATAGGGATTCTAAGTGATAATTTTCCAGACATGGGCCTAACTAGAGAATGTTCAATAAGTGTGACAGTAAGGCTATGTAATCACATTCCTGTGGTGATTTCATAGCTAGTAGGACACCTTTGTCCAAGATGCTGCCTTCTGGGTGGTTACTAACAACCTCAAGAAAAAAGTAAGTCTCTTAGGTCCATCCCTAAGCTTTGGATCCAGAGACAAGCAGTTAGACATGCAAGCTGGTACAATTTGACAGAATGGAACTGAGCTTCCCGAAGGTTGACAAGATTAGTTCTGATATTAATCAAAATGAATCCAGAGCTTTGGAAACCAGACAAGAAGTCAGGGAAAGGAAAGGGATAGTTACCTGGTTTTAGGAGTGGTGGAGGCTACCAGGTCATCATATACTAAGCAAGCTGAGGTTTCAGGTAGGAGATAAAGGTTAAACTCAGAGTGACATGGGGACAGTTCAGGTTTTTAAGTTGATGCCCCCATAATGTCCAGCAAATCCTCACCCCTTTTCTAGGTCTGTTTCTGTTCATCTGCATGCTAGAACCCACTGCTGCTGGTGGGGGAAAAGTGCTACTAGAGATTGCCAAGGTGGATCCACCCTCCCTTCTGGGCTGTGCCTGGGATGACTTGCTCTCCCTGATTATAGAATAATAGCTTGGGAGCTGCAGTGACCATTTAGGTCTTCCAGTTCAATGGCCTTATCTTATGGTTGAGAAAAATGAGGCATAGAAAAGTTATATTAACCCTCAACCTAGGTTAAGTGACTTATCCAATGGCACACATAGTAATTGATCAACAGGCATTTACTAAGCATCTTTGTCCCTAAGCAAGTCACTTCCCCGTTTGCCTCAGTTTCCTTCTCCAGTTGGAGAAGGAAATGGCAGATCACTTCAGTATCTTTTTCAAGAAAACCCCCAAATGTTTCAGACATGACTGAAACAGCTGAATAATAACGCCTACATATGGGGATAGGATTTAAACTGAAGCCTTTGACTTTAAATCTTGTGTTCTTTCCACTTCACCACTCCACTGGTCCAGGAAGAGACCTTGGGAGGTATTTCAGTCCAGATGCCTCATTCTGTGGAGAAGAAAACCCAGACGAAGAGAGGTTAAGAATGAACAATAGAGCTGATTCACAACTCAAATTCTCTGACTCCAAAGCCAGTGTATTTTCTACTACTCTAGATTTCCAAGTTCCACCAAGAAATTGATCCCCTCTACATTTATCTCCCTCCTCATTCTCACCCAAGAAACTTCCTGATCAATCCCTAGATGCCAAAATTTTTTCTCTTCCTCTTCTCAGTGCACCAGTCCCTCATTTGCAACCAACCCTTCAGGTCACTGACCTCATATGGGCCACAGACTGGAGGCCTTCAAGATAATGGGGTTCAATCCTTCTTTTTATAAATGAGGAACCTGAAGCCCAGGGAAAGGAAGTGGCTTGCCTAAAAGTCATACATCTAGCTTGATGACAAAGAAAATGAAGTGCTACACCAAGAGTCAGAGAGAGATGAGTTCAAATCCTGACTCAGACACTTAGTAGCTGTGTGATCCTGACCAAGTCACTTTACCTCCATCTGCTTTGACTTCCTCATCCATAAAATGGGAATAATAATAAAAGCATGTAACTTCCAGGATTGTTGTGAGGATTAAATCAAATATTTGTAGTGTGCTTCACAAACCTTAAAACACTGTATAAATGCTAGTTAGCAATTAGCTAGGACTAGAACCTATACAAGATCAAAGACTTTTCTCTTATGCCATGATGCCCTCTTTCCATTCCAACCATCAAGTGCCCTTTTATTGACCTTGACGTAGTGCTGATTCTACCTCCTGACTTTGTGGCAGTTGACCAGGGGCCAAATCATATCAGAGTTCATGAAGGAAATGAGTCTGAGGCTTTATGGATGATGCCAGTCTCATCAGCAGCCCCCATGGAGATAAGGCAAGAGCTCATATTCTAGCAGAGCTGTACACAGTCTGCTTCCTTTCTATAAAATTGTCTTCATCCCTCAGGGCATCTTCATCACATGAGCTCTGTTTGGGGGGAATTGCTGATTCCTGCATTTCTGTCCCCAAATTTCCCCTGTTTCTCATTTTTTTTCTTTTTTCACTCACTGTCCTCTTCCCCTATTTTGCTTGGACCTTTTTCCACTAAGAATCCAGGGAAAATTTAAAGGAGGTTTGGATAGTCCATCTATAAAAGATTTCCCCCCACTGAAGGACAGAGGTAAGTAGGACCCAGAGAACGATATGAGGAGAGGTTACCATCTGGTTCACTCACAGATGAAATCAGGAATCCATCAAAATATCACCCTGTTGCAAAACAAATAAAATAAAATAATAAGTATTCTTGTGTATACAGCTTCTAAATTTAATAAGGGCATTAAATTTAATAAGGTCAGAAGACTTTAGCAAGAAACTTCATCTTTTCCAGCCTTGGTTGCCATAATTATAAAAGGCAGAGAACAATACTTGTAGTTGTGCCCATACTGAAGAAGGCAGCCTACTGGGCAGAGTGACCAGGGTTGTTTTGTTTTGTGAGTTGGATCCATGATTTCATTAGTGTAGGGAACTTTCACTGTGCAAATTCTTTCCACCAATGCATCTCAACAATCACCAATCAACAAGATTTTCTTTTTATTTTATCAAATTTTATTTTTTATAATTTACAAAGATTTATCCTAGCTGCTGGTCAAGGGGGAAAGGAGAAGGAGAAGGAGAGGGAGAAAGAGGAGGAAGAGGAGGAGGAGGAAAAGGAGAAGGAAAAGGAAAGGAAAGAGCTTTAACAAACATGAATAGTCAAGCAAATAAAATTCTCACATTATCCAGGTTCTTTCCTCAAAAAAAATTAATTCTTCACCTCAAGTCCATCATTTCTTTTAAAAAGCATTTATTAATCACCTGCTGAATACACAGGTACTAGAGTTAAAAAAAAGAATGGAATCTGTACTTAAATTTATATTCTATAGGGAAAGCCAAAGTGTACAGGTCTAAGTACATATCAAATAAGGGATAAGGGCAATATATTAAAGAAACAAACAGAAAGTAATAATATAAGCTAGGTAAGGCAGTGGATAGAATGCCATTCCTGGAGTCAGAAAAACCTGAGTTTAAATCTAACTTCAGACATTTACTAGCTGTATGATCATAGACAAATCACTTAGCTCTGTTTGCCTCAGTTTCTTCATCTGTAAAATGAGCTGGAGAACAAAGTGGTCTACCACTCCAGTGTTTCTGCCAAGAAGAGCTGGGCATAATTAAAATCATTCAACAACCCATGTAATTATTTATACCAAGCAAATCACTTAGCCCTTTTTGCCTCAGTTTCCTCATTGTAAAATAAGCTGAAGAAGGAAATGACAAACCATTTTCTTTGCCAAGAAAATCCCAAATTGGTGTTATAAAGAGTCAGACATGAGTAAAAATGACTCAATCACAACAATTGAGGAGGGAGAAAGGAACAGTAGAAGCTAGGAGGATCAGTAAGGGCCTCCTAAAGGAGATGGCATCTGAGTTGAACTCTGAAGGGAGCTTAGAAACTGAAGAGGCAGAAATTTGGAAGAAGGGTGGGACAAGCAGGTAGATAGGGGAAAAAGCACTGTACAGTTCAGATATGGGAGATGAAGAGGCACTTAAGTAAGAAAAGCCAGTTCAGCTAGATCAAAGAGTGTTGGGGGGAGTGACGTATGATATGGTTGGAAACATACCTGGCAAGTTATCATCTTACATAGTTGGCCCTATGTATGTGATAGAACGTGTCATTGGCAGGATTTGAACCCAACTATTTCTGACTCCAAAGCCGGTCTTGTGTTCACCATGCACTTTAATAACGACAACAACAATAATAACATATAACCAAAGTTGTATTTTTAGAGAGATTTAAAGTTTGCAAAGCATTTAGAAATATGGTCTGATATCTTTACAACTCTGAAAGTTAGTTTCTATTATAATCCCCATTTTGCAACTGAGAAAACTGAGGCAGGCACTTAACTAAGTGACCTCTCCAGCATCACATAGCTAGGAAGTATCTAAAGTTAGATTTTGAACTTATCTTTTTTTTTCTATATATTACAAAATGTTTATAAAGATAAAATAACACATAATATATGTTGGTACTTTGAAAATCATGAAGTGCTATACAAATATAAATTTTGATCAATCTTATTATTGATTATTTTTCTTTCTTGATCATCTCAGGTAGGACATTCTAGTGATCCTTCTACTCTGAGTCGCAGGTCCATAAATAAAGACTCTTTTGTGTTCTCTACTAACTTATTCTTCCCCCACTTTAAAAAGAAGCAGTCCTTCCCCTCATACTTCCAACTGGGGGTCTCCCTGCCAATGTCGGAAGAGAGCCTCCCTGCAGATGGATGGTGGGAGTAGACATTACTGAAGGCTTAGGGACTTCAGAATCACCAAATTCCAGAACTGGAAGTGACCCCAGAAGCTATCTAGTCTACTTCACATCTGAATAAGAGCACATTCTATATAGCCTTCCTAATTGAGGTCATTCAACTATTTTTTGAAGACCTGAATTTAGAGCTACCTATTCAGACAGGTCATTCTATTGGACAGCTCTAATTTTTCAGAATATTGGTCTTAACTTGAACTCAAATTTGCTCTTTTGAGACTTCTACCTTTGTCTATAGTTCAGCCCTCAGAAGCCAAGTCAAGCAAATATATAGCCTCTTCTAAGCAACAGTCCTTCATGAGGGAGGAGGCCATCCTCTCCAAAGAGATCACTATTCTATCCCTGGTACTTTCCAGGTTAAACTTAACCTGACATGGCTTGATTTAGAGGTCCATTGAATTCCTCCCAATTGCTCTCCATCTTTCTTTAAACTATGGTTATTCCCAGCTATGGTCTGCTCAGGTAGATTATAATAAGACAATACCTGTCTGGCACATTCCCTCTAGTAATTAGTTCCTATTTATCAGGTCTATAAATTGTATATTTGTTTCCACATTGCCTCCCATGTTAGATTATAAGTTTCTTGAGGACAGGGACTATCATTTGCCCCTTTTTGTATCCTTAGCTTTTAGCACAATGCATAGTACATAGAAGATGCTTAAAAATTATTTTTTATCAAGTCATAATCAACATCAGTTATCAAGTTTCTCTTCTGGAAGCAGAAACAGCTCTAGAGAAAAGAATTAAGCTGGTGAAGTCTATATGTACCATTCTCTCCACTTCTGCTCCTTTTTATTCCCAGTCCATAGTCATTCTGCACTCCTGCTTCCTTTGAGATGATTTACCTATCTCATATTCCCTATCTATTATGGCTCCAGCCAGGCTGTCTGCTATAGAACTCTCTCTCTCTTCTCTCTCTCTCTCTCTCTCTCTCTCTCTCTCTCTCTCTCTCTCTCTCTCTCTCTCATCTCTCTCCCCTACTTCACATCAAACCTTACCCCTCCCAAGTCCTAACCTTTACTTTTTGCTTTCCAAAGTAAAATCAACTATTCAAATTCTTACTCCAGCGTTGGTGGCTGAAAATGGATTAGGAAGAAATGTACTCATAAATGTTTAATAACCAATTTGGTGGAAAAAGAAATGAATCTATGAAAAAATGTGCATCAGGCCTTGAGTCAAGAGACCTGAATTCAAATCTAGCCTCAGACACTCACTAGCTGTGGAACTCTGGGCAAGGTACTTTACCTTCTTTGCCTCAGTGTCCTCATCTGTCTATTGAGCTGGAATAGAATATGACAAACCACTCCAGTATCTTTCCCAAGAAAACCCCAAATGGGGTTGAAGAGAGTCACACACATAAAATTAAAATAACTGAACAACAAATGACGCATTTTCCCATTTAATCTTCATTAATAATATTTTTCACCACTTTCTTCAGTCTCTAGACAATAAAAACATCAAGCCCTGACTTGTAGTGTGTACTGATTTTCAAGGTATAAATTCTCACACTGAAAATTGAGCAGTCAGCTGAGAGCCAATCTAGCTCCAGCATAGCCACAGAGCACTACATGGTGGAAAGAGCACCTACACCTGGCAGTGGAAGGACCTTCGTCTCACAGCCTGTGACATTTCTTTCTACTTTCTATTACTGCCTGTGATCCTGGGAAATCCTTCACCTTTCTGGGCTTCAGTTTTCACATCTTTAAAATGGATATTACTATACCTGACAGTTCCCACACTAAAGAGGTACTCTGCCTACTGGGCAAAGGGTCTAGGGAAGTTGGTTTTTGTTTGGATCTATGGTTTCATATGGAATTTCTGATTCAGAAACTCCTTCCATACAACTCAAATATCCAATAACAAGAATTTGTTAAGTGCCTACTGTATGTAAGGAACTATGATCCTATGTCACATAAATTCATTGATAAAATGAGAGAATTGGATAACCTCTAAGGTCTTTTCTAGTTCTAAATCCCATAAGCCTAAAATACTTTGGATAGTATTGTTTAAATACCCCCAAAACAGCTTGTCTACTCTGTCCTAGCAAGGGCTGTCCCACCCACCACCTTTAGTTATGAATGTGATGTCAGATCATTCCACAGAATGCTACGGGTATTAGGATGTCAAGTGGGGAGGTGTATTACAGTGTTTCCTCTGGGTCCAAGAAGGTTGACCATCATGGTACAATGACAAGATTGTGTATTTGGAGAACCTGAGGTTCCAACCCTGGTTCTATCTCTCAATTATCTATGTGATGCTGAGCAAATTACTTAATCTCCCTGTGCCTCGATTTTTGGACAAGATGTTCACTGAGGTCCTTCTCTCCATCTACTGATGGTGTGGTCCTAGAATACTGGTTTTTCCAATAGTTGTATGGTTTTGAGTAAGTCACTTCTCTGGGTCTCAGTTTCCTTATTTGTACAAATGAGGGGCTTGGACTAGAAGGCCTCTGAGATCTAACTTGGGTTTGAATATTGCCTTTATCACTTAGTACCTATGTGACTTTCAGCAAGACACTTTCCTCTTTGGGTCTCAATTTCCCTCATCTGCAAAATGAAGGGGTTGGGCGAGATGTGTATTGAGGATCCTTTCCATTGCTAAATCTGTGATCCTGTGAATCTATTGGTTCTTTGAGAAATATTCATCCACCTTCTCTTCCCCAGTTCCATTCTTTGTTCCTTCCCTAGGTTGAGTGAGGCCAATCTTTTTTCCTCCTACCATCCCTCCTGACAGTGAGACAACAGAGTTGACAGAGTAGTTGCCGCAAGGACATGTCAGGGGCATTATTTAGTTTTCCAAGGCAGAGATTCCTCAACTCTGGTGGGTGTACCTCCTTTGAAGCTTCATCCTTGAGAGTACACAGTTTAATTTCTCTAGGCTGACAATGGCTTTCCCATCACTCTCCATCAGCCAGCACAGCCAAGGCAGGAGTGAAAGCCCAATATTTCCTTGTCATTCATATCAGTTTCTGAGAAGCCCTCAGCACTGCTGTGACAAAGACACCCCCTTTCTTGCATTCTCTCCTTAGGTCTCTCATACTGAGATCCTTTGTCTGGTCCTGCCAAAGACTGTCCAACTCAATAGAAGTTCATCACCACCCAAGGATGACTTCCTGTCCTCACGCCCCCACCAAAGATCTGAGCTTTTGCAGGGCATTTTAGGAAAAGCACTACTTAGGATGAACAATTAATTCATGTGTTCATTTAGAAGTAGACTCACAGCCTCCCACAAACAGGAAGGCAGCTGGGGTATATTGGTTATATCTGAAATAAATATTTTATTTCCCAGCTGTGACAGAGGTAGGAAAAATAGGTCTTTCAGAGGTAAGGGGGCTGAGGAGCTGCTGATCAGTGATGTAGAATGTTTATGAGATGAAGGGGGGCCCATCATTCATCATGAAGCTGGACCGTTCAGAACCAAAAAATCCTTGGAGCTGAAATTTGATGCGTAATGAAATGAAAGCAGGGTGAAATGACAGAGGGACCTCCCCATCCCACCCTAAGATATTAAAAAACTATTGTCTTTCCCCCAAAGTTGCACAAATGAGCTGTCCCCAGCTGCCCATGTGGGCCTGACGTTTGATGCAGAGACAAGAACAATTTAGCAAATATATAATAAAGTCTTGACTCCTAAAATCCTGCTTGAATATCAGAGACCCCAACACACCCATCAGGAGGGCTATATACAAAATGGGAATCTATAATTAGCACCTCCTCCCAAATAATAAATATCATTTATAAAATGTTCTAAGATTTACAAGGCCCCATATATAAGTTATGTCAAAGAGCATCTCCCCAATTTAGATTCACTGACAAGTATTCCACAATACAAATGGAACAAGAATAAATTAATGACAATAAGTTTTGGTTTCATCATCCAACAGGGATGGAACCAAACTCGACCTTACAAGTGACTTAACTTCTCAGTCTCAATTGCTCGTCTGTAAAATATCTATTGTACTTAACCTAGAGTGTTGCTATTTAGGTATAGTAGAGCACTGATCTTGGAGTCAGGAAGACTGGAGTTTAAATTTATCCACAGACACTAACTCAGACCTTGGGCAAGACACTCAGTCTCTGCCTCAGTTTTCTCATCTGCAAAATGGGAATAATAATAGCATCTATCTCCCAAGTTTGTTGTGAGAATTAAATAAGATATCTCTAAAGTGTTTCGCTCATGACCCCATTTGGTGTTTCCTTGTAAGAGATGCTGAGGCAGTTTGCCAGTTCCTTCTTCAGATCATTTTATAGATGAGAAAACGGAGGTAAATGGGGTTAAGTGACTTGCTCAGGGTCACATAACTAGGGAGTATACAGGGTCATATTTAAATCCATGAAGATGAGTCTTCCTGATTCCAAGCTCAGGGCTCTATCCACTGGACCACCTTAACTGCCCGCAGTGAAAGTGTAGGGACTTTCTACTTTGGAAGGAGAGAATTAATAAGAGCAGTTCTCTGAATTTAGAAAAGGAGGTGTCCCAGTTCTTCCAAGTGTCTGTAAGCAATCAAAGGAACATGGAAATAATAACTGATTGGCTAGCACAGGGCCAGTTTTCAGATAAGACATATGGGTTGCTTGAGATACATTATTCTGGGAAAACTCCTTGATACAATCTTTGGATCTGATGGAGTTTCTGGTCAACACAACCAAGGTTCTTGGTCAAGGGTCTCTAAGCATCAGGCAGAGGGAGTCCAGTTTCTTTTCCACACAGGGCTAGGTTCAAACAATGCAATATGCTTGGTTTTGGTTTTATTTTTTCCCCAGTTCTCACAACTTAATAAAGTTTTCTCACAAGACAGAAATTGGATTCTACCCATAACTGAATAGAAAGGGAACTGAACTAGCTCCAGAATTGAGTCACAAGATGGAATCAGTATATTTCACTGAATTTCCACAATTAACCACTTGCTATACTGATCCCCTCTATTTCCTCATATAGAAGGTGTTTTGCAAAGAATAAAAAAAACCTATATAGATGCCAAGTATTACCATTATTATTTTCTCCATATGGAAAAACAATAAAGTTTATAAATTGTACTCCTATTCTAAAATAAGATTATTGACTTGTTTGCTTAAATAAGAAGTTGTGTATTGATTCTAGCTCTTACTAAAATGTGTTTGAAATTCTACAAGTGAATTTCTTCTTTAAGATTGTTACACATGTGAGAAAACCACTCTCAAAGACTTTTAAAAAATATATCATTTTATTGAAGCCTTTTATTTTTAAATCTCATTCCTTTGCTAATATCCCCCTCTCCATTGACCAGCAGTCATCCCTTGAAACAAATATTTTTTTTAAAGAGGAGCAAAGCATTTGAACACAATTATTCTATATATTAATAATTTTGCTCAGAGGAACAGGGGATTGTGGATGTTTCCAAACTCCTGATTTTATTGGGATAGGGAACTTCTGGTAGAAAAATTCCTCAGTCAGTGCAGGTCACTAATCACTCTGTTACTTTTAGTCCTGAGACTTACTGGGGGATCATACAAGGACAAATAATTTGGTCATAGTCACACATCCAATGTGTCCAAGGCAGGACTTGAACCCAGATTTTCCTGTCTCTGAAACCAGCTCTTTAACTGAAATTATCTGTCTCACTAAATATTTTCACAGGTTATTAAAACAAATTTAAACAAAGAAACTATCAGATTTAATAATAATCAACCAGAGGCTATTTTTAAAATATTATTTTATTTTTATATTTTTTTAAAAAACTTTTTAAAAATTTTTATTTTAAAAATATTTTTAATCTTTTTATTTTTTATTTTTTTTAAATGACTTTTCTAATTATTCTTCCCTACCATGGACATCAGCCACAATAATATCCTGTCTTTAGTTAAGGAATAGATACTGCTATTTACAATGTACAGCTCCATTGCCTGGCTCCAGCCTGAGCACAATGGTGATCCAACAGGTTCCTTTTGCCTTCTGGTTGCTGTGTGTTAAGCCACATGTAGACACATATGCCCACACATTGAACCAAAGTGGATAGAGTGTTATACCTGCAATCAGAATCACCTGAGTTTAATTCCTCCCTCAGACATTTAACTAGTTGTATAACCACTGCCACTTAAGCATTTTCTGCTTCAATTTCCTCATCTGAAAAATGGGGATAATAATAGCACCTAACTTTCTGAGTTGTCGCAAGGATAAAAATGAGATAAAACTGTTAAGCACTTTATAAACCTTAAAGCATTCTATAGGAACTAGCTATTATTAGAAATTCTGGTTATAGTTCTGATGTCTCAGAATAAAAGGATCTCCCTCTCTCTTCTTTATCTTTTGTCCCTCTCCTTCATCCTCTTCTCCTCCCCCTCTCCTTCTTTACCATGACTCCATCCCCTTCCCCTCTCCCTTTCCTCTTCTCCTTCTCATGTTCTTTATATTTTCCCCTTCCCCCTTCTCATCTTCCTCTCCCCATCTTCCTCTTCATTCCCTTCCATTCCCTCTTCCCTCTTCCCTCTCCTTTTCCTCCCTCTTCCCCTATCCCTTACTCCTCTCACCCACGCTCCATTACCACCAATTCTCCATTATATATTTCTCCAGAAAATCTGTAGCTGGATTAGAGTATCAAAGACTAGGGGCCAAGGACTCAAGGCCATTGCCATTGAAAGTCTGTGACTCTGAGACTTGCTACAACTCCACAGAACATGTCTCTCATCCTGAACTGTGTCTCCAACCCTCAGTGGCTGGGTCAGAAATAAAATCAACAAGCAGGGAGGGAACAGGATCAGGTTCACCCAATCAAATGCACACAAATAAGAGTGATTTCTGCTCTGAAATGCATTCCTTATCCAGTCAAGAGGAGTATTTTTTTCAGTATTATTTTGATTCTCTCATCATAGGTAAGCCCCTTCAGCCATCGTTGATATGATAGTTTCATTTTCAAGATGAAGACCATAGCCTGGTCTCTTGATTAGGAGGATTGGGGAGGAGGGAAGACGAGAGGGTAAGACAAGGATTTGATGAAACCAAAGATGAAGAGGAAAAATTCTTTGCAATCTGTTTGATCTGCCAATCAAGGGAGAATTAAAAGATGTCACTTCAAGGAGCAGAATAGAATCTGATATGCTCTCAGGGAGAGAGACAAATCAAAATTTCAAAGAAAAACACACTTCGATTTTCTCCTCTCAATGGATTTTTGTGAAGGGCCAGATGTCAGCTCTTCTGTATGACAGAAATTGCTATAGAAAGGTCCAGGCTGTGACTGAGTTCCCAGATTCCCATGCATGCTATATGATAAGAAGATTCACCAGAGTGGCCAAGACCCCAGGGAGGACTGTTGAAAGATGATAATCTTATTGATGATAATGGCTTATAACCAACCTCTACCTGAATAATATGGCTTGGGATCAAACTTGGTCTAAAGTCTTTATCAGAGAAGAACTATTAGCAAATTGAAAAAAAAAAACAAATAAGGTTGTTCTTTTGTTTGATTGTTTTTTTTTGTTTGTTTGTTTGTTTTTTGCATAGGTAAGTCATACTTGAATACTTAAATCAGTTACTGGTTATGGCCCCCTTACCTTAAAATAAATTGCTGTGAGCAAAGCAAAATTTACCAACCAGTGGTGATGAATTCCAGTGATGTAATCCTTGAGTACCAAAGATACTACTATTATGACTCTTAAGTATCAAGGCTACTACTGATATAAACTTTGAGCACTAAGGGTCATTGCCATGATAAATCTCAAAAGAACTATCAGTAAATTATAATTACATTATAATTTAAATAGATGGATGATGCTTTAAATATTATGGTCCCTCCCGTGAAATAAAAGAATATGAAATCCAAACATACTTAAAGAAATTCAAGAAATTAGTATTGCTCCAATAAGTCATTTTCTATAGTTCTTTCATTTATCTACTAAGATTTTAAATGCCTTGGAAAGAATGGGACTCCACTTTTTGTGTTTTTTGTAATGCCTATTCCTCCAATCCAATAGCGTTAGTATACACACAGTAGAACCTTGATTTTAATTATTATCTATTGATTACCAATTGCCTCTATTACTTTCAGACAAAAGATCTCTGAAACAGAAACAAAATACACGGGTTCTGATGCCAATTTATAATTAGGGACAAGTTAATTTATCTCTCTGAGACCAAGCTTCCTTCTTTGTAAAATGGAGAATTTGGATAAGACATTCTTTCAGGTCTCTTACAATCCTAATTTTCTATTTTTCTATGATAATATGAGAACATTTGCTTTAGTTTTAAAAATAGGTAATTTTTTTGATAATCACTATAAACAGAACCCTAATAAATGAATTTTCTCATTGTTCTTTGCTATTGTAACTTAGCTAGCATTTAGTCTTTGTTTATGCTATGCAGCTGTCACTTTTAATTTATAGAGTATTTCAAAGGATAATAGATCTAGACATGGAAAGAATATAAAATCAGATAGTCAAGCTGTCTCCTTTTTCAACTGAGGAAACAAGTTCAGCTTGGTTAAGTGACTTGCCAATGTCATGCAGGTAAGCTTTGGACTTAGGTCATCGAACAACAAGTTTCTCTCTCTTTTCACATTGTACTTTGAGGTCTGGTTTGCAAAATGCTTTTATTCATTTTTCCATTTGATCTTCATAACAACTCTGTGTGTCAGGCATTTCAGACATTATTATCCCCATTTTCCAGGGGAAGAAAGTGAAACTCAGAGAGACTAATGTTTACTTTGCAAGTAATAATCGACAGGGGTGGCATTCAAGCCCAGTTTCATCCCAACTACAATTCCACAGTAATGCCGCCATTATGAAGAAGAGTTTGTTATTATTATCATTGTTATTGTTAGTATGGCAGCTATTATTTATTCCCAGGATAAGAACAACTTGACTTGAGCGGACAAATTGGTCTTTGCCATTCATTTGTCAAGGATGTAAGACATTAGCATCTTACCAAAAACTCCACTGATTCGCTGATGAATCCAGGAAAGATTTTGTTTTACATTCTTGCAAGAGTGGATGTCTCAACTAGTAGGTATATCCCTGAAGAGCAAAAGCAGAGAGTTTTATTCCCTGCCCTAAAACCCAAATCCCTCCCATTACCCCAGTTGGTTGGGTGCTATAGAGATGACAGCCTATCAAAAGTGCCAGATTCCCCTATGTAAGTCCTTAACCCTAGTTAAGTATCCCCTTGGTAATCACCTTGTTTGGGAAATAATTCATTCCCTCCCATGATTGCCCATTGACTGAGTACTACAAAGTTGACAGCCTACCTGAAGCACCTAATTCTCCCACATGAGTCTCTATCCCTAATTCCATCTCTCCTTAGCATTCATCTTAAGGGTTGTACACACCCCATCTGCATCTAATAGTGTGTTTCTTATTCTAATTTATGGTTTTCCTCTTTAAGTTTCTTTTCTTTGTTCCACATTAGCCTAAGCCTATAACTCTGTGGAAACTAAACCCTCCTCCAATTCTCATAGAATAGCCATTTATTGAACTTACTGTCCTCCTTTCTACCAATCCTTCTCCCTTCCCACTTCATAACCTTAATGCAGATAGCATGACCATCCCCTTGACCTAGTAAGGTCAAAAAGGACTATAAAAGTGACTCCCAACAGTGGAAGAATCGTGGAGCCCTCCTGTGTAGGATCTCTGAATCCATAGAGCTAAAGTCCTATGAAATGCACTAAACCTGGGCAAGAGCAATGAACTTAAGCTGAATAGACCAGAAACAAAAAGCATTTATTGGAGCCTAAATTCCAATAGAACCATTTTCTTCCCCCCTCCTCAAATGAATGAAATCAAGTTGTTTATTGGGGGAAAGGGGAGCATTTAGTGCCCAGAAGATCACTTCAAATTGAATTATTAACACCAAGGAATCAGGGATACTCTGATATTCCCCAACCACAGGCAGAACGCAGAGAAACTCCATTCACTCGAAGATCATAAACAGAAAGCTTACTGTAGCCCCTAGCAGCTTAGGTCACACTCAACCAAAATTATACCGTAGGAGGCCCCAGTGAGGACTGCAAAGGGAACTCTCATCCAATTACCTTTTTAATTAATATTGGATTGACATAAGGACAGAGCAGCTCCCAGAAATTCCAAGCTGCTCTGCCCCGATACCATTGGGGAGGGCTCAACACAATAGAAAAGTTCTTTTTAATATCACCCAGCTTTTCTAATCATTGGAGGACAAATGGTAACTATGGTATAATCCAAGTCTAAAACAATAGGGTAGAAAATTGCTATTCTAATGAGGATTCTAATGAGGATTCCAAAGAGGAGGCTACAATAGCCCTGGCTGCAGCTGGCTAACCAGAAGCATTCTCTTTCCAGCAGCCTTCTAAAAAGCATATCCATCACAGAGGCCTCAAGCTGACTTGCCCCTCATTTACCTTCCTTCTTCATTCAGCCATTCAGGCTAATTAATTCACTTAGTCATTTATGCATTCACTTTGCTTAAGTAATCATTGATTCTTGTATTCACTGATTATCAATTCATTCATTCATGTATTCACTTATTAACCATTCATTCACACATTCATTCATTCACTCATGAATTCTTCATAAATCCATGTCCTTTTTCATGTATTCACTAGTCCATTTATTAATTCACTAATTAATAATAATGGTGAATCACACAAGTAATAATAAAGTAATTTATCCACTCATTCAGGCATTCATTCATTCTCTCATTCATGCATTTTCATTAATTCAAACTGTCATTTACCTTTTCATTAATTCATAGGTTCATAGATCCAAGGCAGTATAGTATAGTGGAGCAAGCAAGAGACCTAGGTCCTTGAATTATATTCTTTTTTTTTTTTAAATGGTTTATTAAATACTTATGATATTCAAGGTACTATACAATGTTCTTGGTGGAGATACCATGCAAGTGAGAAGCCAGTTTTCCCTTCTAAATCTTACTTTCTTCATACATAAAATGAAGGGGTTGAATCAAATGCTTTCAAGGGCACATTATATTTCCTTGAATGATATTCTATGACTTATCAAGCTGGAAGAAATTTTAAAGAGAATCTACTTTAATCCCTTCACCTTACAGATGAAGAAACTGAGGCTGAAGAGGCGAAATGGATTGGCCCAGTTGTACAGCTAGTAGATCCAAGGATTTTGGACATACAAACCATTTTTATTTCCACCATGCCAGGTGCATTCCCTATATTCATTCATTCATCTATCTAACAAGCTGCCTCCTATATACAGAGATAGTCCTAAACTAGGGACCATTGGGTGGGTTATAGTAACACAATACTACTACTAATAATAATGATAATGATGGTAGCATTTTATAGCACTTTAATAAATGCAAAAAACTTCATTCACACTCATCTCATTTAATCTCCACAACAACCTTATAATCCAGGAGCTATTCTTGTTCCCATCTTATAGATAAGTAAACTAAGATCGAGAAAGGTCAAATTACTCACATATAATCACAAATTGTAATAAGTATTGGGCTTTCAAGCTGATATCACTATAAATCTTACTATTTATGGATGGAACAAGATCTGTGTCTATTGAACATCTGAAAAACATCATTGGAAAGGTAGCTTAGAAACGAGCTTATACCTAATAGTTAAAACCCAAGACCTACAAGTATACAAAATGAAATAAATTGAGAGTGACAGGCCATTGGTCAAACAAAAGTTCCTAATTGAAAGAAGACTCAAGATGTACCTTGAGAGAGGGTGATACATGTAAGGCAGTTGGATAGCAGGGTATGTAGAACACTGGACTTCAAATCAAGAAGACCTTAGTTTAAATTCGGCCTTAGGTATTTACTAGATATGTGACCTTGCTTAATATGCCTCAGTTTGAGGACAGTGAGATAGGACACGATGTGCTGACCCTGGATTGGGGAAGACTTCAAATCCAGCCTCAGACACTTATTAGCTGTGTGACCCTGAATAAGTCACTTAACGAATTACTTCCTGCCTCCATTTTCTCTTCTGTATGAACTGATAAAGCAGATCCCTAGGGTTCTGTAGATAAGTTTTCAAATGTATATCCTACTTTAAATTTCAAACCAGACTGACTGAACTCTAAAGTTATTATTATGTTCCTCTATCATCATTTTTCAAGCTGATTTGATTCCTTTCCTCCAGTTTCTCTGTGATCCCTTATAGGGAAGCAACTGTCATCAATGAACTCACCTAAGTTCTGGGTCCTGTTCTTTCAGTTTGCTTTGAGGTGCTTGGCTGGGCTGGTTTGGCCAATGTAAGCTAAGCTAGTTAGGATGGGGCAGTTTCATTGGGCTGAGACAAGATGGACTTAAACTAGACTAGGTTGAGCATAATTGGGTTGTCCTTAGTATACCTGAGTCAAGCTGGACTGTCCTAGTAGATTAGCTAAAAATGGTCCAAATCAAATGCATATAACTTTCCCTTCTACCATCAGATTTTTCTCACTCAACAGAACTCTCATGATTCCTTGCTAATTAAATACTTCTCTCACAAATTTGACATATTCTGTTTTGCGATATATTTATCTTTTTATCTCTTTTCTTGCTCTTACTAGTAAGATATCAGAGTTGGGGTTTATAAGGTGATAAATGTAGAGCTAGAAAGGACTTTAGAAGCCATTTAGTCTCATTCTACTCCCTTTTTACAAATGGGGAAGATGAGGATCAGAGCAGAGAAAAGAGCTGCCAAGGTCCCACAAGTAATAAGCATCAAAAATGGATTAGAATTAATGTCCTCTGATTCCATGGCCAATCTCTTTCCATAGAGGCAGATTCTCTGATGACTAGTGATCTGGTGATGAACCTTTATTGAATTAATCAATGAATCAATGATTTAGATTGGACTGGGTGAGAAAGCATTAGTCTAGCCTAAATATGCTCCCTGTTTTTCTCCTTCTCTTCCCTAGGGTATCAGTTATTCATAAAATATGGCTCAAAGGCATGGAAATGATCCTCCAGTGGGTAATGTGTTTGCTACCACCCAGGGACTAATGCAAACACAATTCAGCCCCTGCTGCCTACTTGTTCACACACAAAATAAAAAAAAAGTTAGTTCATTGTAGGGTTTTAGAGAACACCAAGCTGCTTACTCTAAGCTTTCATATTGAACAAAGACTGTGATCTAAAGAGATGTAAGTTTGAACTGTGTGAATAGGACTCGAGGGGAGATGGAGAAATGGGTGGAAGGAAAGTATTACAGTCCAATTCCTATTTCAGAGAAGGAAGAGAGGCTTATCATCAACTGGTGTATGTCTTCCTACACATCAGGAATCAACTCTGGCTCAATGAATAACTCACACTCTTGGCCAGATGCTGGGATACTCAAATGAACTACTACGAATCTGTGAGCTCAACACATTGGATGGTCCTTTCATCGATACTAATCACTACCCCATATTGTGTGTCCTTCCTGTGTGACTGTTCTTGGCCATCTCCTTCTGAAGGTTCACCATAGGTGGGCCATCTATGGGAAGAAGAGGGTAGTGCTTTCTCATCTTCTTCTGACATCTTGAGTTTACCAGTGAATGAAAAGAAATTTACTTAAGTTCTTACTGTATACTGAGCACTGTGCTAATTGCTAGATACAACTAGAAAAAGCTGTACAATCCCTGTTCCCAAGGAAGAGACAGTGCATAAAAGAAGTCCAGCTACAAGACACCTGGGAAAGGTAATAAGTCCTTAACAAGCAATAGTGATGAGATGTTCAGGATGGAGCCTCAGGTTACTTCAGGTCAAATCACAGTGCCAGGAGTATTCAGGACATAGAGGAAGGCCTAAGATAAAGCCTTGGAATACAGGGACTAAGGCTTAGTGCTTCTCTTTGTCAAAGGAAGGTATAGCAGTGGTCCTCAAACTTTTTAAATAGGGTCCAGTTCACTGTCCCTCAGACTGTGGGAGGCCGGACTATAGTAAAAACAAAAGCTCCCACTGTGCCTCCGCCCCTCAGCCCATTTGCCATAACCCAGCGGCAGCATAAATGTCCTCAGCGGCAGCATCTGGCCCGTGGGCCGTAGTTTGAGAACCCCTGGACTCATAGAGGCAGTAACTCTCATCTTTTTCAAGCTATATGAGCAGTCATACAGCCTGGAGAGATTCTGGATGGCCTGTGCCAAAGGAGAGGATGAGAGAACAAGCTAACGGGATGGAGAATGACAGGGCTTTCTGGGACGGGACACTTGACTTCCATTGCTCTCACCAAGCAATTAAGCTATCATGTGCTTCCCTCCTTAGGTTCTTTATTCCAGTTCTCCTTTGAATTTTTCATTGGTGATAGGATATAGCCGGTTCACCCCCACCATTTGCCCTTCTATTGCCCTTTCTGTGACACTCATTTTTAATTCTTCAGAGACTGTAATGTTCTATGACTCAGAACTGTGTTAGTAGAATATTGGAATTTAAAATATGGTCCCTTTGTTTCTGGGAGCTATTAAAGGAACTTGCCAATTTCCTAAAGCAATCCAGCCTGCAGAACTCCTCCTGTTCAGTTCTGGACCCAACTTATTGTCCATTTATATTGTCTATCTAAAGCATGTACACATCAATGTGCACGTGTATATTGCCCTTATGCCATGTATATGTATGAATGGCTTTTGCTACAGAACCCAGAAGGGACATCATGACTTGACTTCATAGTATAATGACATCACTGATCACATGAGGTCATTGTGACATTGCAAGAGAGATCCAACAAATCACAAGAAATTTCTCAGATCTAAGATGACAGCAGAAGCAGAATATGAAGATTCTGCTTAGTCCAGAGAAGTCCAAGTGAGCTCCTAAAATAAAATAAAGTGAATCTATCAACAAAGCCTTAAAATTTTCCATCTTCTTTATCTCAATCAATTTGGAAAAAAATATTCATCTGATCTAATTTTCTACAATTCCAAAAAGCCCAAAGTTCAAATACTTGTTCTAAGCAGTCTGTTTCATTCATTGTTAATTAGATTATTTTTTTTTAAATGACCATAGCTGGGACCTGATTGGATTTCATATAATTTTTGTCTCCCCCATTTGGAGAAAAGGAGAAGTTTTTTTAAAATTAATTTTATAATTATAACATTTTTGACAGTACATATGCATAGGTAATTTTTTACAACATTATCCTTTGTATTCCCTTCTGTTCTGAATTTTTCCCCTCCTTCCATCCACCCCCTCCCCTAGATGGCAGGCATTCCCATACATATTAAATATGTTATAGTATATCCTAGGTACAATATATGTGTGCAGAACCGAATTTTGTTGTTGTTGTTATTGTTGTTACAACAGAAGAATTGTATTTGGAAGGCAAAAATAATCTGGGAAGAAAAACAAAAAAAAAATGCTCACAGTTTACACCCATTTCCCAGTGTTCCTTTTCTGGGTGTAGCTGATTCTGTCCATCATTGATCAATTGGAATTGGATTAGCTCTTCTCTATGTTGAAGATATCCACTTCCATCAGAATACATCCTCATACAGCATTGTTGTTGAAGTGTATAATGATCTCCTAGTTCTGCTCATTTCACTCAGCATCAGTTGATGTAAGTCTCTCCAGGCCTCTCTGTATTCCTCCTGCTGGTCATTTCTTACAGAGCAATAATATTCCATAACATTCATATACCATAATTTACCCAACCATTCTCCAACTGATGGACATCCGTTTATTTTCCAGTTTCTAGCCACTATGAAAAGAGCTGCCACAAACATTTTGGCACATACAGGTCCCTTTCCCTTCTTTAGTATTTCTTTGGGATATAAGCCCAGCAGTAGCACTGCTGGGTCAAATGGTATGCACACTTTGATAACTTTTGGGGCATAATTCCAGATTGCTCTCCAGAATGGCTGGATTCTTTCACAACTCCACCAACAATGTATCAGTGTCCCAGTTTTCCTACATCCCCTCCAACATTCATCATTATTTGTTCCTGTCATCTTAGCCAATCTGACAGTTGTGTAGTGGTATCTCAGAGTTGTTTTAATTTGCATTTCTCTGATCAGTAGTGATTTGGAACACTCTCTCATATAAGTGGAAATAGTTTTAATTTCATCATCTGAAAATTGTCTGTTCATATCCTTTGACCATTTATCAATTGGAGAATGGCTTGATTTCTTATAAATTAGAGTCAATTCTCTGTATATTTTGGAGATGAGGCCTTTATCAGAACCTTTAACTGTAAAAATATTTTCCCAATTTGTTACTTCCCTTCTAATCTTGCTTGCATTATTTTTGTTTGTACAAAAGCTTTTTAATTTGATGTAATCAAAAATTTCTATTTTGTGATCAATAATGATCTCTAGTTCTCCTTTGGAAACAAATTCCTTTCTCCTCCACAAGTCTGAGAGGTAAACTATCCTATGTTCCTCTAATTTATTTATGATCTCAAGAAAAGGAGAAGTTAATGACAAATTTGAAAAGAACAGCAGAATGAAACATGCTAGTTGGCCTTGCTATATCTTGGATTTGTCATTTACTTTTTGTATCACCCTAGATAAGTACCTTAACCTTTCCCTGCCTCACTTTTCTCATCTGTAAAAAGAGGTGTTATTCTTGATAGCCTCTAGGGCCATCTTTCCAGCTTTAAGAGATACTTTAAAGCAGCGGTCCTCAAAATTTTTAAGTAGGGGGCCAGTAGTTCACTGTCCCTGAGACTGTGGAAGGGCTGGACTATAGTAAAAACAAAAGCTCACATTTTGTCTCCACCCCTCAGCCCATTTGCCATAACCCTCGGGCACATAAACATCCTCAGCGGGTAGCATCTGGCCCATGGGCCATAGTTTGAGAACGCTGCTTAAGGTATCAAGTCTGCTCAATTAATAACTCATATTCTTGACCAGATGCTGGAATATTCAAATGAACTAATATGAATCTGTGAGCTCAACATTTTGGATGTTCCTTTCATCGATACTGATCATAACCCATCATATGTGTCCTTACTGTATGACTATTCTTGGCCATGTCCCCCTGATACTCCTGTGGCTTTGCCTATCATAACATAGTACCTCTCTCAAAAAAGTGCTTCCAAAGGCAACAGTCACATGATTCTACAAGAATTTGCAGAACCCTTGTATCTCTCATTCAAAAGTAGAGTCGTTCCTTCTGTGGCTTTTCTTCATTAAAAAAAATCATTCTTCTTCACACTACTCTGCTCTATCTCACCAAATTCACTCATAAGTCAAGACATAACTCTCATGATTTCATTGGTCCCTTTGAGAAGGAAGAAAGAACAACACTGAACATTGATAGAATCAAAGAATGTCTAAATTAAGAAAGAGAGGGAGGAAGAGAGACAGAGAGACAGAGACAGAGACAGAGAGAGACAGAGAGAGAGATAGAGAGAGAGACAGAGAGAGAGAGAGAGAGAGAGAGAGAGAGAGAGAGAGAGAGAGAGAGAGAGAGAGAGAAAGAGAGAGAGAGAGAGAGAGAGGAAGAGAGAGAGACTATAAGAGGTCCTCTAGTTCCAAACCCTCATTTTACTGAAGTCTTTGAAGCCCAAAAAAGGGATGTGACCAATTCAAGATCACATTTAAGTTCACTAAATCCCTGAAAAAGTGGATTTCACTAGTACTGAAGGGCCAGACTGAAAGGTCTATTGCCAGGATGCATTGGTAAGATATAAAACTTATATCACATGATAAGAGACATGTTTCAGCTTAATTAGCTGGTGATCACATTCAATTTAATTAAATTAATTTTAATAAGCATTTATTAAATTCCAAGTATATACTAGATACTGGAGATCCATAAGTAAATCAATCTCTTCACTGAAGAAACTAAAATTCTTCAATAGAATTTTATAGCATACCTCCTCACTGATTTTTAATGTAAGATAAAAGCTTCCATTCTAACATCCAATTACCCAGGATCTTGAGATTTAAGGAAAGGTTTATAATGGCAGCCAGGCCTGGGATTCATTCAGGACAAGTAGAATACATAAGGAAATGATCCCATGACATTGCTAGACCAAGGAAGGAAGGAGGGAGGGAGGAAGGAAGGGAGGAGGGAGGAAGGGAAGGGAGGGAGGGAGGAAGGAAGGAAGGAAGGAAGGAGGGAGGGATGAGGGAAGGAAGGAAGGGAGGGAGGGAGGGAGGAGAGGAAGGAAGGGAGGGAGGAGGGAGGGAGGGAGAAAGGAAGGAAGGGAGGGAGGGAGGGGAGGGAGGAAGGAAGGAAGGGAGGGAGGGAGGGAGGGAGGAAGGAGGGAGGGAGGAAGGAAGGGAGGAAAGGAGGAAGGAGGGAGGGAGGAAGGAAGGGAGGGAGGGAAGAAGGAAGGGAGGGAGGGAGGGAGGGAGGAAGGAAGGGAGGGAGGAGGAAGGAAGGAAGGAAGGAAGGAAGGAGGGAGGGAGAGGAAGGAAGGAAGGAAGGAAAGAGGAGGGAGGGAGGAGGAAGGAAGGGAGGAAGGAAGGAAGGAAGGAAGGAAGGAAGGAAGGAAAGAGGGAGGGAGGGAGGGAGGAAGGAAGGGAGGAAGGAAAGAGGGAGGGAGGGAGGAAGGAAGGAAGGAAGGAAGGAAGGAAGGAAGGAAGGGAGGGAGGGAGGGAGGGAGGAAGGAAGGAAAGGAGGAAGGGAGGGAGGGAGGAAGGAAGGAAGGAAGGAGGGAGGAAGGGAGGGAGGAAGGAAGGGAGGAAGGAGGGAGGGAGAAGGAAGGGAGGAAGGAAGGGAGGGAGGGAGGAAGGAAGGAAGGAAGGGAGGAAGGGAGGGAGGAAGGGAGGAAGGAAGGAAGGAAGGAAGGAAGGAAGGAAGGAAGGAAGGAAGGAGGGAAGGAGGGAAGGAGGGGGAGGGAGGGAGGAAGGAAGGAAGGAAGGAGGGAGGGAGGAAGGGAGGGAGGGATGGTGAAGGGAGGGAGGGAGAAGAGAAGGAGGGAGGGAAGAAGGGAGAGAAGGAAGGAGAGAGGGAGGGAGGGAAGGGAAGAAGGAAGGGAGGAAGGAGGGAGGGAGGAAGGAAGGGAGGAAGGAAGGGAGGGAGGGAGGAAGGAAGGAAGGAAGGAAGGAAGGAAGGAAGGAAGGAAGGAAGGAAGGAAGGAAGGAAGGAAGGAGGGAAGGAGGGAGGGAGGGAGGAAGGAAGGAAGGAAGGAGGGAGGGAGGAAGGGAGGGAGGGATGGTGAAGGGAGGGAGGGAGAAGAGAAGGAGGGAGGGAAGAAGGGAGAGAAGGAAGGAGAGAGGGAGGGAGGGAAGGGAAGAAGGAAGGAAGGAAGATAGGGAGGGAGGGAGGGAAAGAAAAAAATAGCCTATGATGTATAAAGGAATAGAGAGTAGAATCGTGTTTACTATGAGAAACTCTCTCTGTCCATCTAAGTTGGCACCTGCTCTGTCATTTACGGTCATAGAAAGCTGCCTCAGGCTCTGATAGGCTAAAGAGCTTGCCAGGGGAACAGAGCCAGTATGTGTCAGAGACAAGTGCCTCGGGATCGATCCTCTCAGCCCTACTGTCTCTCACTGCAAAGCATGTGTCTGTGTATGTGTAAATGCTCCTGACTTTGGGTTTCTTCAGTGTAGAAAATTGTCACGATGGAAACTCCTTCTGTAAATTTTTACCAAAAGCTGAGGAACATATCTGTGGTTGTGTATGTAGTATGTAATACATAGAACAGGTAGGATTTGAATCCAGATGTTCTCAACTCTGAGGGCAATTCCCAAGTCTGGCCTTTGGTCATTATACCACAATGCCTCACATGTATAATCAATGCAGTCTATTCTATATTGAGAGAATCATTCTGTGATGGAGCATACAGATTATAGTACGAGGCATCTGTGACCTGATGACTATAGTACTGGCTTCGAAGTCAAGAAGAGCTGAGTTCAAGTACTGCTTCAGATACTAGCTTTGTGACCTTTCTCAAGTCACTTAATTTCTCTAAGTCTCAGTTTTCTTAATTGCAAAATAAGTAGGGCAGGGCTGTGTAAACTAGTTGGCCTGTGAGGTCTCTTCTAGCTCTAGTTCTCTACTTCTAGCTCTTACCAGCTCTATGATTCCAAGCAAGTCACTTAACCTCTATGTGGCTCAGATAGGATCTCCTAATTAGATTCTAAGTGAGTTGTGACCTTCATCAGCAGAGATACTTCACACACCTGGAATTCCCACCCTGAGGAAATCCCAATCCTTCACATACATTGTATGTACATGTAATGAGATTTTTTCAAGTAAAAATTTATTTCAAATAAGCATGTGTAACATTAAATTGTGTATACCATTAAGTAAATGATCAATACCAAAATAATGAGCAAAGGAGGAATGGGATAATGGAGAAATGATCAACTATAATGGACGTAAACTCCTTGAGGGCAGGGAATGTTACATTTTTGTCTTTTTATATCTAGTGTTTAACAGATTATCAGCCATTTGCTAAGTGTTTAATAAATGCTTATTGATTCACTTTTGATTTGCCATAACAATGGCTTCCAAATAAATTAGATTTTGTTATTTATAAAACTAATCACCAATCTTTTGTCCTTGTCATGGAGGATTTTATCACTATTTTACAGATGAGGAAACAAAGGTCTACAGAGGGAAAATGACACACAGTGACAAAGCTAGGATTTCTAGGAAGTTTTCTGGCTCACAGCCCAGTACTCCATCCATCACCTATGCTGATGTTTTATAGGATTCAAGAGCCAAGATTTAGCCCCTCAAGACTATTGCAGCCAACCTCTGCATTTTATCAAAGAAGAAAATGATACCCAGAGAGGTTAAAGTTCTTGCCCTTTTAAATGTTTCAGGCAAGATTTGAACTTAGATCCTCTTTACTTCAAGTCTAATGGTCTATTCACTAGTTTACCATGACTATCTCTTTGTCTCTCTCTGTCTGTTTTTCTCTGTCTTTGTCTCTCTTCCTTCCTTTTCCTTCCCTCCTTCTTTCTCGTTTTCTTCCTTTCTATTTTTTCCTCTTCCCTCCCTGTCTCTCTTCTTCTCTCTGTCTCTCTGTCTCTCTGTCTCTGACTCTGTCTTGTCTCTGTCTCTGTCTCTATCTCTCTCTTTCTGTCTCTCTCTCCTTCCTTCACTTCCTTCATTCTATTTCTCCCTCTCTTTTCCCTTATCTGTCTCTGTCTCTCTTTCTCTGTTTCAATCTGTTTCTCTGTGCCTGCTCTGTTTCTGTGTGTCTGTCTCTGTGTCTGTCTGTCTCTCTCACTCACACACACACACACACACACACACACACACACACACACACATACACACACACACACATACACACACACCTCTCTTCTCAGGTGATGTTTTAAAATTTTTTTAGTAATTCCTAAAATGTTTTTTTTATACTCCTCATCCTGCTTAGTCCCCCTTGTATTGTTTGATATGACATGGAATTTCATCAGTATAGGGAGCTCTCCCTGGATTACTTCCTCCATCAAAGAAATCAGGCACTTTTCTTTACAACTTCTTCTTTGTAGAAAGTTTCCTAGGATACCGAGTAGCTATTCAGCTATTGGATGGACCCAGGTACTTGGATTCAGGTTTTCCTGGTTCTAATGTCAGTTTGCTCTCTAGTGCATCATATTTCCTCTCACAGAGCTGTCAAGTGTTAAGGTCTGTCAAATATAATGCTCAATTTCAGCCAGCCACCTCTTCTATTTTAGCAGGGTGTAGATTAGGGGGTTTTAATCTGAGATCCATGAATTATTTTTATTAAAGCTTTTTATTTTCAAAATATATGCATGGATAATGTTTCAACATTGACCCTTGCAAAACCTTGTGTTCCAAATTTCCCCCTTCTTCCCCCACCCATTCCTTTCCCTAGATGGCAAGTAATCCAATATGTGTTAAACATGTTAAAATATATGTTAAACCCAAGATATATGTACATATTTATACAATAATCTTGCTGCACAAGAAAAATCAAATCAAAAAGGAAAAAATGAGAAAGAAAAAATATAAGCAAACAACAACAAAAAGAGTGAGGATGCTATGTTGTGATCCACACTCGGTTTCTACAGTCTTCTCTCTGGGTGTAGATGGCTCTCTTCATCACAAGATCATTGAAACTGGCCTCAATCACCTCATTGTTGAAAAGAGCCACCTCCATCAAAGTTGATCATCTTGTTGTTGCCATGTACATTGATCTCCTGGTTCTGCTCATTTCACTCAGCATCAGTTCATGTAAGTCTCTCCAGGCCCCTCTGAAATCACTCTGCTGATTGTTTCTTACAGAACAATAATATTTCATAGCATTCATATACCTCAACTTATTCAGCCATTCTCCTACTGATAAACATCCACTCAATTTCCAGTTTCTTTCCACTACAAAAATGGTTGTCACAAACATTTGTGCACATATGGTTCCCTTTCTCTCCTTTAAAATCTCTTTTTTTGTATAAAAACTTTTTAACTTAACATAATCAAAATTATCTATTTTGTGATCAATAATGAGTTCCAGTTCTTCTTTGGTCACAAATTCCTTCTCTACCGATCTGAGAGATAAACTCTCCTATATTCTTCTAATTTGCTTATAATATCACTCTTTATATCTAAATCATGGATCCATTTCAACCTTATCTAGGTATTAGGTGTGGGTCAGTGCCTAGTTTCTGCCATACTAATTTCCAATTTTCTTGCAATTTTTGTCAAATGGTGAATTCTTATCCCAAAAACTGGCATCTTTGAGTTTGTCAAATACTAGATTGTTGTAATCATTGATGATTTTGTCCTGTGACCCTAACCTTTTCCACTGATCAACTAGTCCATTTCTTAGCCAGTAACAAATGACCGCTGCTTTATAATATAGTTTTAGGGCTGGCACAGCTAGGCCACCTTCATTAGCATTTTAAAATTAATTCCCTTGAAATTTTTGTCATGTTTTTCCCCCCTGAGGTTATTGGGATTAAATAACTTGCCTAGGATCACACAGCTAGGAAGTGTTAAGTGTCTGAGATCGGATTTGAACTCGGGCCCTCCTGATTTCAGGATTGGTGCTCTATCCACTGCGCCACCTAGCTGCCCCTATGAATTTGAGTTTTTTTAAATATTTTGATAATTTTTAATGGAATTTGTTTCCTTCATAATCCTATACATTTTATTTTAGACATTTTAAAAGATTCCTCTGAAAAGGTGTCCATTGGCTTCCCCAGACTGCAAAATGTGTTCATGACAAAGAAAAAATTAAGAAATCTAGAAATTTCTCTTGTGTTAAGCCAGATCGCTCTCTGAAATAAGACTTCTTTATATGAGTCCTTCTTCTGAGACAACCTTCTCACGCTGTCCCTCTCAAGGACAACCTTGAAATAACTCTCCTTGTTTCCTCTTGGTGTCTGGATGAGAGAAAGTCTTTTTACATTGAATACCTAAAAAAAGTACATCTGCCTTTTCATATTTTAGTGATACCTCCTCAAGGTTAATTTAATCAGAGCAGGGGAAGTATTGGAGAAATCTAATTGAGGCTCAGAAAAAAGAGAAGGCAAATCTCCCAAAGTTTTCCAGATAATGACTATAATCCCATTGTTCCAGGATATCTGCAGATCCTAGTGAGGTTTCTTTCAAGGAGAAATATCCTACATTTCTTGTAATCTCTCTTATTATATATTTTTATCTCCCTCATTTTCTGTTTCTCTTTTTTTTCTCTGTCTATCGCTATCTGTCTCTGGCTTTCTATTTTGTTCTCTGGGTATATGTCTCTGTTTCTCGGTGTCTCTCTTTTCTTTCTGTCTCTCATCCTGTTTATATTTTTAATGTTTTGTTCAGTTTCCCAGCTTCTAATCAAGTTGTCAAGTTGAAATGAGATTGTCTCCTAGGAGGTGAACAAAGATTTTATGGCCATTTAATTTATGCTTAGGATTTAGATCCTAGTTAATGTTTAAAATTATTGAGATCCAGGAATTCCTGCCCATTGGTGTCAACCATGAGACATAAATCATTAAATTCAATTAAAGGTGAGAGAAATTTGTAGAATGGAACTGGAAATCATAGGCAAGCTTCTCTTGAAAATCAAATGGGCATCTAGGTTGCAATAGACATTGGACTCATTGCTTCAAGAAATTAACTCTGCTACCTACCACTTACATGACCTTAAAAAATCATTTCAACTTCTTGCATTAGGATGGATCTCTAAATATAATAATCTGTGAAGAAATCTGCCTTTAATTCCAGTGTTAGGAAGATTTCTGAGATCTAACATCTGACTAGATTGTTAGCTCCTCCATGTCAGGGCTATGAATTATTCAGGTTTCTACTCCCCACTCATCTCCACCCAGTACCCAGAAGTATTATTTGCACATAGTAGGTGTTTTGTAAGTGTATACATAATTCTTCTGGTTGTGCTTACTTTTCTCTATCAGTTCATTTAAGTCTCCCTTCACTTCTCTAAATTTATATTTGCTGTTTCTTATGAGATAGTCGTAATCCTTTCCATTCAAGTATCACACTTTGCATAGCTGCCTATTTATCTTAAAAGGAGCATTGCAGAGTGGAAAGTTCATCTCTGACTTCAAAAGACCTTGGCTCAAGGACTTCTCTGATACCTCTGACAAGTCAATTAAAACTCTCAAAGCTGCTTAAAGCAGTTCCCTAAAAATCTCAAATGTGGAGTAGTTGCTGATCTTCAGGAGAACTACACACATAAAATTACTGCTATGGGAAGCAATCATCTATAAAGGCTAAAGGGAAAAGTGTGGCCTAAGGTGCATACAATAGTGAAATGTTAAGAAGGAAGGAAGGAAGGAAGGAAGGAAGGAAGGAAGGAAGGAAGGAAGGAAGGAAGGAAGGAAGGAAGGAAGGAAGGAAGGAAGGAAGGAAGGAAGGAAGGAAGGAAGGAAGGAAGGAAGGAGGGAGAAAGGGAAGGAAAGAAAGAAGGAAGTAGAAAAGGAAGGAAGGAAGGAAGGGAGAGAGGGAGGGAAGACTCTCAAAGTGTTGCTAGGATAGTTCATGAGCTTTGCCACTAGATGCCCATCCTTGATCATTTCCAGCCAAGGCTCTTTAACTAGCATGGGGAAGGTTGCCATCACTCCCCAGGAACAATTCCACTCTCAGAGGCAAGTGTCTGGCCTCAACATTAGACTACAAACTCCCTATCTTTTGACCCATTTTTAAAAAATCTTTCAGGAACCTAGAAAGCTTCCTTTTCTAATACATCCATTGTTCAGCCACAGCCCAGGAACAAAATGGTTATTTGGCAAAGTGTTCCCATGGGTATAAATCACTCTGACACATAAAAGGATAAGATTAGAAGAAGATTTAAAAATAAGATGCATTGAATTATTCACAATAAAACTGTGAATTCAATCAATATGAAGAGCCTAGCGGGGAGATAAGAAACCTCCCTAATGGAGCTCATGCAGGCCATCCTCTGCCCTAGCCACAACTCCCCATTGATGTGTTCTGACTGGTGGGGAGAAATGGAAACATCCTGCTTTCTTCTCCTGCCCCAAGAACTATAAACTCTCTGCCTTTAGCTTCCCCACTTTAAGATTCTGAGCTACTCCCAAGCAAAATCATACAGGAGTGACACTATTGAGGAAATACTTGTGAGAAGCATGTTTTACAATGGAAAGATCATTGTCATTGGAATGAGAGGACCTGAGTTCAAATTTTGTCTCCTTCTCTGGCTGTGAACAAGACTATTAACCTGGAACATCCTTCACTGTACAATGAGAAGAGATCAACTAGAAGGCCTCTAAGATCCCTTTCCAGCTGCATGATGGTCAAAAGAACACAGGATTTGGACTCATAAGACATGGGCTTTTAATACTGATTCTGCTCTTTACATTTTTGGGGAAATTTTGACTTCTCTTAACTTCAGTTACCCATATTAATAATATGAAAAATTGAGGTGACATCACTTCCCAGGTCCCTGCAGCTGCAAATCCTGGGATTCTCACTCTGCTGGTCGAGTGATCTAACTGAAGAAATAGGAGCATGTACCTGAAACATATTGACTTGATGTAAAAGGATCCTCTGCCAGAACATGTGCTGAGCTCCTCATTTAATTGTGACAAATCTGGAGGGATGTGGTCTGGATTCAAATCCAGGCTTTACTACTTGCTTGATCTTGAACAAGTCATTTTATTCCTTCTGGTCTCAAGTTTCTCTTCTGTAAAGTGAGGGGTTTGCCCTAAATAACTTCACATTCTGATGGAAGATTAGAATCCTGGTCCAGCTTCACCTCATTTTTGGCTTGTGGCACTGAGGAACATGAGCTGGATTCAGAGTTGTAGAACCTGTCTTTAAATCCTGTCTCTGTTCCTTCCTGCTAATATGACCTTCAAAAAAACATTTAATTTTTCTTGATCTTAGTTCCTCATCTACAAAATGGAGGAGAGTAGATGGTCTCTGAAGTCATTCCCAGCTAAAAACTAGATCTATGATCTTTTAATTCAGACTACCATCATTTCTATCCCATAAGGCATATCCAAGCCACTTAACCCTCCCTTCAGCCTCAGTTTCTTCATCTGTAAAATGGAGATAATAATTGTACCTATCTTCTATGGTTAGTGGAGATAAAAAAGACACTATTTGTAAAGCATTTTGCCAAACTTAAAGGGCCATAGAAATGCTCTGTTGTATTTATTTATCATCATGGTTACCATAAACTGATACCGGGACAGGTAATTTTGTTTGCTGCTCCTAGCCAACTACACAAATAATGTACTTAGTATACTTAGCACACCATATGTGTACTTAATATCTGTTTTCTTTACTTCTTTCCCTGTTTCTGTCATTCATCTTTTTTCCTTTCCTACTCCCTCCTCCGATTTCTTCATTCATCCTCCAGTATTTGGAACACTTAGGTTGAATTCCTTTAAAAGTATGTTCAAATATCACCTCTTACGTGAATCCTTTCTTAATTGGCCCTGTTCTTTTTATGTGTGCATATATGTATATACATGTTTAAATGTGCATGTATATACATACATGCATACATATATATGTATTATAGAAATGAGGTGCTCTGAGTAAAAGAATGATAGATCTATCTGAATGTCTCTGTGTATCATGTCTAATTAGACTTATACATACTATTTCTATAAACACTCCATTTTTTTTTCTTTCTGAGACAATCGGTGTTAAGTGACTTGCTCAGGGTCACACAACTAGGAAGTGTTAAGTGTCTGAGACCAGATTTAAACTCCGGTCCTCCAGACTTCAGGGCTGGTTCTCTGTCCATTGTACCACCTAGATGACACCCATTTTTTTTTTTTTGGAGTTTGTCTGATTTCATTTTCTTATGTTTAAATCCAGTGCCTAGCACAGTACCCGGCACAAAGTAGATACTAAGAAATGCATATTAAGAATAATAATTACTAATATTTATATATAGCCTCTTAATGTTTATAAAGTTGTGTAAGTGATTTTCTAATTTGACCCTCAAAATAATCCTGGGAGGTAGAAGCTGTCATTATTATTACAGAAGGAGAAACTGAGGCAACATAAATTAAGTGATTTGTCTGGGATCACACAGCTTGTGTCTAAGGCAAGGATTTGAATTTAAGTGTTCCTAAGTCTAAGAACAATGCTCTTACTCACTTTACCACATAGTGTCTCATGTCAATTAAATTATAAGGTCAAGATAGCGTGGGTCAAACAGGGCATATCACAAAAGTTCCAAGGGGACCCAGAGAACAGAAATTCCACAGGGTCATTTGAGATCAGGCAATAGCCTCAGGTTGCTTAGTGTTCATTCCTTTTCATAAAGATTTAATAGGTTGCATGTGAAATGTGCCCTTTGGGCAAGGATTTTTGTAACAAGAGTAACGATTCCTGGCCTCTTCTGTCCAAGGAGGAAAGCATCACATAAAGTCATTCATATGAACCTATAAAAAGCTTATGTCACCTCTCATGGTTGGATTTGAATTCTAAAGGACTGTAAAAGGAACAATATACTGTGTCACATACTGCCTATCAGTGTGCCAAGGAACTCTAATAGGCTACCTGTGACATCACCATCACCAATAAATGCATTATTCTGATTCCACACTTTGAATGGAATACTGGACTGGACTGTGGCAATACTAAGATGGATAAGATATGATCCCTATAATCAAAAAGTTTATATTAGCTGGGGATACAGAATATTGCCATAGAGAAGCTCGCTAATCATACAAATTAGCATAGGTTAAGGGTGAGATGGTAATGGATTGTAGGTTTTAGAGGGCGGGGACTGTCTTTTTCTAACTGGTTTTCCTAACAGTAATTAGCACAGTGTCTGATACAGTGCATAGAACACTGGGTTTGGAATCAGGAAGACTCATCTTCCTGAGTTCAAATGTGGTCTCAAATACTTATTAGCTCTGTGACCCTGGGCAGGTCACTTAACCCTATTTGGCTTAGTTCCCTCTTTTGTAAGATGATCTGGAGAAGGAAATGGCAAAGGACTCCAGTATCTTTGTCAAGGAAACTCCAAATGGGCTTACAACGAATCAGAAACAATTGAAATGAGAAAAATTTACTAAGTCTCCAATTAAATATATGATGAATGGGGTTAGTATTGATGATAATAATGAGTAATACTAAAATTTCAGAAAACAGCCTCAAGAGGTCATAGGACTTTAACTAGCTCTTGAGGGATGGAGAGCATTTCTAAAAGTGAGAAAATAAATTAGAACTCTAATTATTATGCATAGCATAAGAGCAAAAGCAGATGTAGAAGTATGCAGATGGACACATTGAGAAGTCAAAGGGACATAATGAATTACTAGAAATATTTGTTTCATTGAATTGGGGGGGGATAAAAATTATTTCAACATTTTGAACTTGGGTGATGAAAGAAAGTCAAGACCATTTGGAGAAATAGCTATACCTAGAAATGGAAATTATTTGGCAAAGGAGGAAGTCATGGAAAGAAGGATTATGAGTTTGATTTCATGCATATTGGATTTAAGATAATAGCGAGCTATCTGAATGGAAATGCTCAGCAGAGGTTTGGAAACTGGAGCTCAGGAGGAAATGTAGATCTGACTGATCTATCGAAGGATCAGTCAACTGATCAACCAACCAACTGACAGACCAATGAACTGAGAAACTGACAGATTGATAGACAACTTAGAGACACATTGACTGAATGAGGGATGGCCTGGCAGATCATCAGACAAACTGATTAGCTGACAGAACAATTGACACTAAGACATACTACTTAGTTGTATTCCTCTCTTTCAAGCCCCAACCCAGTCCACATCCCAACTAACATAGAATACAGCAGCTAAAGGTAGCAGGAAGCTCACTTTCATACTTCAGCTTTATCACTAGTCAAGTCAATACATGTCCTCAGGGACTTCTGGTTTCATTCCAACAGTCCTAAACAATCAAATACAAGATAAGTTAATTTTTGTCCAAGGGTCTCAAAGAACATCATCATCACCATTATTATGGACCACAATTGTCAAATTATATTTTAGAATCAGATTCTATATCCTCTGAGTTAATCTTGCGCTATCCTTCTCTCCATCACTGGAGGGGAATAATTATGAGCAGTTTCATAAATCTTCTGCTTATTCTCTTCATGTTTTATGCCAAACATCTTCCAGGACAGCTGCTTTGCATGTACTAAGTTATGCACACTGCTCTTTTGTCTACCCTTTGTCAGTGGCTATTGTGAAATGTCTGTGTTTCTTCCAAATTCTCGCTCTTGATTTTCCTTCCAACGATGATTATAACAAATGAGTCCAGTGGCTCAGCCCTGGGAGACCCATCATCAATTTTACAACATGCCTCATTTATTAGGACCAGCCTCGTAATTTCCTCTTGTCACTCTTGCCCTAATGACACATTTACTGAATTCCATCCCAGCAATCATTCTAGTTCAATGGGATTTCTTTTGGGGATTTCATATACCACAGATAGCGGACAGAATGTGGGGTACCACAAACTGGATGAACTTAGTGGTTTCTTTCTCTATTGTCTTTCTTAAAGATACATGATATTGTTATATTGTGGATCTCTTCCTACCTGCTAGACTAAGGATTTAGCCCATTCACTTTTGTAGGCTCATATCCAAGTACATCTCCTATTTGTGGATGGCTCCTTGGATTCTAACTCAGCCCTTCTCTGATTCTCTTATCATACTCTCTCAGTGATCTCATCAGCCCCCATTGAATAAACAATAATCTCAATGCAACTGACTCCCAGATCTATGTAAGCAGCCCTTCTCTTCTGAGAATTCAATCCTGAATCTCCAACTATTTATAGAAATCTTCACCTGCTTGCAGGAAGAAAGAGACAGGGAGAGATGGAGAAAGAGGAGGAGGAGGAGGAAAAAAGGAGGGGGAGAGAGACACAGAGAGATACAGAGAGAAAGAGAAATAAAGAGTGTGTGTGAGAGAGAGAAATAAAGAGGGACAGTGTGAAAGAGAGCAAGAGAGGGAGAGAGAGAGAAAGGAGTGAAAGAGAGAGGGAGACAGAGAGAAAGTGAAAAAGAGAAAGAAAGCTGTGGGACATTAATTAATATTCATCTCCAATTTAATATGTCCAAAACAGATACTGTAAAATTTGTACTTACACTCACACCTCCTAAATTTCCAATTTTTTGGCAAAATGTTCTACTATTCTTCTGATTCCTTCCCTTTGTGATCTACTTAGCATCCTCTCTTCTTCACTCTTCCTCCCAAGATACTTAATCAATAAGTTTCAAAATTTTATAAATTCCATCTCCTCAAAGTATCTTAAATCTGTCCCCTTTTCTCAACTAACAACACAACCACTCAAGTCCAGGCCTTCATCACCTCTTGCCTGTATTATTGGAATAGTCTTCTAGTTGGTTAGATGCACCCACATCCCTCCTTTTTAGTCTATGCTCTGTATAGAAGCCAAGTTGAGTTTGGCTCTAATCATGCCGTTCCTCCAGTTAAAATCAGTGGTTCTCCATTCCCTTTAGAATAAAATATAAACTTATCTCTTTAGTGTTTAAAGGTCTTCATTGCCAGACCTGGTGGCAGGTGCTTGTCATTCCTGCTTTGTCATGGAGACTAGAGCTGGCAGATTTCTTGAACAGATCTCTTGTTGTTATGGACTCTGACTGTAAAGTACTTGCAACACTACAGTCTGAGCATCAATATGGTGGACGACTCCTGGAAATGGGGACTACCAGGTTATCTAAAGAAGAGCAAACTGGCTATGGTACGAACTGGAGTAAATCCAAATCCTTTATGTTTATTAGTAGTGTGATTGGCTCACTAATAGGAAAGATAAAGAGACCCAGTCTTTACATATAGACAGATAGTCGAATAAGTGGACAGAGAGATGAATGAATGGATAGAGAGATAAATAAATAAATGATAGGTAGAGAGCTTGATGGATTGATAGATAGTAAATAAATAGATGTGTGGATGGATTAGATAAATTGATAGAATAAATGAATGCATAAATAAATAAACCAGTGAATGAGTAGAGAGAATGGATGGATGGATGAATAGATAAATGAGTGAATAAATAAATAGATATGATAGTTAAATAGATGGATGGATAAATAAAATGGTTAGATAGATAAATAGATAGATAGATGAATGACTAAATAAATAAATGGGTGATACTTCAACTCCAAACATCCCCAAAGCGTTTCATACCTCTCCATTTTCAGATTTCTTCCAACTTTGACATGTGTTTTGGGGTACACTTCTCTTTCTACCCAATCCAATGGGAATTTATGAAGTATCTACTAATTCTCAAGGTACTCTATAAACCACTGAGCCAGGAAGTCTGAGGCAGAGATGAGGAAGAAGTGTTTTTCAGGCATGGGAAATAGCCTGCAGCAAAGTTCAGAGGTAAGAAATGTGATACCATGTTTGAGAAGGGGAAAATCGGACAGTTTGAGCAGACAATGAATGAGTATAGAGAATAATATAAAATAAACCCAGATAGGAACCAGATTATGAAGGGCTTCAGATGCTAAGCATTTTTGTATTTTTTCCTATAAAATGGGACTGCCCCTATTGCCCATTCCAATGTGACATACTGGTTTTCCACACTCTTTTTAGGGAAAGTCCTCTCCACTTTCCTGAGTTTTATTGAGCATACACACACATACATGCATACACATGTGCACACATCCACACACACAAAGGATTTGGATTTGAAGGGACCTCAGTTAATAATTGTTGTTGTCCAGGCATGTCCAATTCTTCATGACCCCTTTTGAGGTATTTATGGCAGAGATTCTGGTTTTCCATTTCCTTCTCCAGCTTATTTGACAGATGAAGAAACTGAGGCAAAAAGGGTTAAGTGATTTGTCCAGGATCACACAGATAGTAAATGTTCCAGCCCGATTTGATTCCAAGCCTATGAACTATGGCACCATCTAATTGCCCCACAATTGTTGTTTTCTTTCAGTTGTATCCCACTCTTCATGACCCCATTTGGGGTTTTCTTGACAAAAAAATACTCTGGTGCTTTGGCATTTCCTTCTCCAGCTCATTTGACAAATAAGAACAGGATTAAATGACTTACCTAGGATAACACAGCTAGTATGTGTCTGAGGTCAGATTTAAATTCAGGAAGATGAGTTCTCCTGATTTTATGCCTAGGACTTTATCTACTTCATCACCTATTTAGTTTAACTTATAGCCAAAAGGTCTCCCCACTATAATTTATCTACAGTTCCTCTCAGTCCTATCCTGACTCAGTATCCCTTCTTGTCCTTTGGACTGTCATGGTTGTGTCTGGTTCCTTTTGCTTCTTCTTTTTCAGAGAAGCTATTCTCAGCCCCAGGTACACTTGCCCAACCTTTACTCATGAATGCTTATACAACATGTAGCCTCCCCATGGTCTTAGTTGCTGTCATTCTGAATGCCAAGCATAACAATGACTGGGGGAGGTGAGCACTTTGAAATGAAAAGTCCCATTCACTTATCAAATAGGAATTTCACTCCAGGACTGGCAGCACAGAAAACGGTTCTCCCTCCACGTTGTAACTGCTTCCTACTTCAGCAACTCTCATGGCAGTATTGCCATTCCGCCTGATTGGAGTCCTCAAAAGCAAAGTCAATGATCACTTAAGGATTCACTCAACAGTCATTCAGTAAGCACTGATGGAGCTCCTACTGTGTGCCCTATAACAACTTCGGGACTCCTGAATATATGTCTTATGGGGGTGGAAAAAAATCATAAGAGAGGGGCAGTGACTAGGAGATAGAAAATGAAGTAACATCAACAATAAAAAGGCTGCTAGAAAGCTTGTAATCAAGTTAGGGAGATACACTTGAAAAATAAAAAGCCAATTTTCAAGCAAATAGAGAATAAGATAGACCTTGCTGAGGAGAGAGGCGGTGGGAGGGATTCTGGATTATGCAATTAAAGGATCAGAGACATAAGCCTGAAAGAGACTTTCAGGGCCATCTAGTTCAAGTTTTCATTTTATATATGGGAAAAATGAAGCCCATGGATGCTAACTAGGTAGCACAGTGGATAGAATACCAGGCCTACAGTCATGAAGAAATATTTTCCTGGGTTCAAATCTGGCCTCGCACACTGACTAGATCTTTCCACTGTACTACCCAGCTGCCCCACATCATATAGGTAGCAATCATCAAAGGTAAGATTTGAATCTAGTTCATAGGATCATCATATCATAGCTCTAAATCTGGAAGGGACATCAGAAGCCATTTAGTGCAAGTTTTTTGTTTGTTTGTTTGATTTTACAAAATAGGAAACTGAGGTTTGGGAAAGTTAAATAATTTGCTCAAGACCACAGAGGTAAATGAGTAGTAAAAGAGGAAGTCTTCTGACTTCAGAGACATAGAGCTTTACCAGAATCTGGATTCAAATTCTGATCCTTCTACTTACAAACCTGTTTAGCAAATCACTCACTCTTTGGGGTTCTTTATTTTATCCTTCACAAAATGAAAGAAGTGGAAAAAGGGATTTCTATGAAGAATAATGGCTGCCATTCATAAAGTACTGTAAAGTTTGCAAAGTGCTTTAGATACGGTGCCTCATTTGAGGTTCACAACAACTCTGTGAGGTGTTAGCATTATCCCCATTTTACAGATTAGGACACTGAGGCTCAGAAAAAGTTAAGTGACCTGTCCAAGTTCACCCAGCTAATAAGTATCAGAATTTAGATCTTTAACTCGAGATCTTGTTGATGCTAAGCCCAGGACTCTATTCACTCACAGAGCAATCAGGCCATGTTTATTAGGCAGTGGTGGAGGACTCACAAGAGTTTCTGATGAGAGATCATTTTGTAATCGAAGATACAGAGCTGGTAGTAAACTTGACTTAAAGATCATCATTTCTAGAGAGAAAAGTGGGGTTCAAAGAAGTTAAGGAGTCACACAGTTAAATAAGTGATATAGCCAGGATTTGAATTTGATGCTTTCAATTTCAATTTCAATGCTTTTTCCACTGCATCACATTGTTTTTAAAATAGGACTCAGGGCCTTTAGCAAAGATTTTTTTTTTCATTTTCCCACCTAAAAACAGGGTTACTCTGCTCAGTCTGAGCTGGACTTCTTCTTTTTTAAATTAATTTTATAATTATAACATTTTTTGACAGTACATATGCATAGGTAATTTTTTACAACATTATCCCTTGTACTCCCTTCTTTTCCAAATTTTTCCCTTCCTTCCCTCCACCCCCTCCCCTAGATGGCAGGCATTCCCATACATATTAAATATCTTATAGTATATCCTAGGTACAATACATATGTGCAGAACCGAATTTTGTTGTTGTTGTTGTTGTTGTTGTTGTTGTTGTTGCTGCAAAGGAAGAATTGGATTCCGAAGGTAAAAATAACCTGGGGAGAAAAACAAAAAATGCTAAACAGTTTACACTCATTTCCCAGTGTTTCTTCTCTGGGTGTAGCTGATTCTGTCCATCATTGATCAATTGGAATTGGATTAGCTCTTCTCTATGTTGAAGATATCCACTTCCATCAGAATACATCCTCATATAGTATCATTGTTGAAGTGTATAGTGATCCCCTAGTTCTGCTCGTTTCACTCAGTATCAGTTGATGTAAGTCTCTCCAGGCTTCTCTGTATTCCTCCTGCTGGTCATTTCTTACAGAACAATAATATTCCATAACCTTCATATACCACAATTTGCCCAACCATTCTCCAATTGATGATCATCCATTCATTTTCCAATTTCTAGCCACTACGAAAAGAGCTGCCAAAAACATTTGGGCACATACAGGTCCCTTTCCCCTCTTTAGTATTTCTTTGAGATATAAGCCCAGTAGTAGCGCTGCTGGATCAAATGGTATGCACAGTGTGATAACTTTTTGGGCATAATTCCAGATTTGAGCTGGACTTTTTAAAGGAACCTAGTTATGTACCACCAAAATAAGCCCTTCCCCAAGCTTCTGATTCTTTCACTCCTGACAATAACTCCAGGCCCTCCATGCAGACAAGTAAACACTCCACCCTATCCCCCACAAGTGCAAGTAAACAGAAAAATTAAAAATAGGTTCTTGCCAAAAAAAAAAAAAAAAAGTCAGTGAACTGTGGTATAGACTAGCCAGCCAGTTAAGTGACCATAAAACTCAGTCACTTTGTTATGGCACCATACAGACAGTCTCTCTGTACAGAATAAAAAACTTTGGTCTCACTCGTGTAGTAAAAATCCCTTCATTTTCTCAGCTTCCTCAGAAAATATATGGAAATCTACTCACCGCTCAACAAGCAGGAAGAATTGCAAACTTCCAAGTCCAATGGGCCTAATCGGAAAAGTGAAACTAGTAGTAATGAACTGGCTATATTAAGCAGCTGTCTCCATTAGTAATGAAATCCTTTTATTACAAGGGATGAGTTTAAAACATGTTATTAAACAGATCAAAATGAGCAATTCCAATGGAAGGCATTAAAATGCAAGGCATATTAGGGAACAGCTTTGACTTGAAATAAGAGAAATCTGTAAGATCCGACTGAAAAGGCTTGGCGTAGGAGGCAAATGTGAACGGCTTGATGCGGTGGGATGATGGTCTGCAATGGAAAACACATATTGAGACTCAGAATTTCATCCAGAAAGAAGGATGGAATAATTGGAAGTGAGGAAAAGGGAATTTCTAGATACAATAATTCTTGTTTTCCTTCTACTGGTCTTCACCGAAAGGCTTCCCAATTCCTGGATTTCCTCCTGTGAGTGATTGAAACTGTGATTTCATTAGTAGAGACACTTCTGGTGAAGGTCAGTGTAGAGTGGTTCTTTGTAATTTCTGGTCTTAGAGCACTGAAAAGTTGAGGAACTTGGAGCTAATCTGTGTTAGAGGCAGGACATTAAGCAAAGCCTTTGGCTTTGAAGCGGTGTCTCTTTGCTGACCTGGTCCCATCCACTTTCACCTTGCCTGTTTCTTTTGAATAAAGTCAACCTATCCAGAAACATTCCAGTCGCATGTTTTATCTGACCAAGTCTCAATGACACTTTGAGGTCAAAATTCCCTCTCACCATAGGACCTTTTATCTAAAGTAGGGTTAGGGTTAGGGTTAGTTAGAATTTAGAGTTAGGGTTACAGTCAGATGTTGGGTTGTATTTAGGTTAGAGTTAGGGAAGATTAGAGTCAGATTTTTACATTCTTTCTTGAATTTTTGATTTCCAACAACTTTTTCATGACTAAATCTTTATCTTTGATTGTAAATTTTGATATGGCTTCAAATTGGATTAAAATACCTAAGAAGGTTTTTTGTTGTTGTTGTTGTTGTTGTTGTTTGTTTTTGTTTTTGTTTTTTTTTCCCTTCCTTCATACTTTTGATTTAGCAAGACATCCAACAAATAAGTTCTTCTCAGCTTGAATTTGTTATTCAGTGTTGAACTGGGACAGATAAGGGAGGTAGTGGAGTCTGGAAGTTGGTGAGAGCTGTGTTCAACTTCAGCTTATGATGCTTGCTGGTTCTGTGACTGAAGAAATCACTTAATCCTGTTTGCCTCAGTTTCCTTATTTGTAAAAAAAATGAACTAGAGAAGGAAATGGAAAGCTATTCCAATATCTTTGCCAAGAAAACCCCAAATGAGGTCACAAAGGATCAGCCACAATTAAAATGATTTGAACAGCACTTACTGTGTGTGTTAGGCACTATGCTAAGTTCTTGACAAGCATGACTTCAGTTGATCCTCATAACAGACCTGAGAAGTAAGTACTATAACTATTTTACAATTGGAAAAACTGAGGCAGTTAAATGGCTTGTCCAAAATGACAAAGCTAGAAAGTGTTAAGAATAGGATCTGAACTCAGGTCTTCCTGACTCTGAGTTCCTTCAGCTTTGAATACAGTCATAGCACAAAAACATAAATTTTGCCTACTCCAGGTAAATCACTGCAAATTTCATATGCCCTCCATTCCCAACTATGATTTTTAGTCTTCTTTTTGGTAATTATTTGCAATTGTTTACACATCATCTGTAAGTGACTCATTAATAGATTTGGAGTCAATTATCACTTCTTAATAATTTAATAGCCACACCCAACTTCCTTTGGAAAATTGAAGAAGGCAAGAAAGTTGCCTGCAAGTATTTAAAGGCAAGTGTGACAGAGGGAGTATACTTTATCTCAAAGGGCAGAATTAAGGTGGAATGAGAATAATTTGTGCCATTTTTGGCTTAATATAAGACAGAGATCATCTTAATATCTAGAATTTTCCATAAACAGAATGGACTGCCTTAGCCAGAAGAAATAGGGTCTGCTTCACTTGACAGCTTCATACAAAGCCTGAAAGATCCAGGATTTTTAAAATTTTGTTTTGTTTTCTTTTTGTTTGTTTGCTTAGTTAGTCTTTATTTTCAAATCTTAGCTCTTTAACTTCCCTTGATTCTGCTTCTTTTTTTGTCTTTAAAAAATATTCTGAATTAAAAAATAACCCTGAAACTTCATCTCATATGCAGCAAGCTTGAAGAAATAACTAAAGAGGGAAATAGTCAGTGCTATAGGGAGAATAGAAAATGGACACACTAATGTGCTATTTCATGAACTTGTGATATGCTTCAACCATTCTGGAAAGCAATTTGGATTTATATTTTAAAAAAATAACCAAAAGGTCTAAAATCCTTAATCCAAAGATTCCATTGCCTGGCATGTACCCTTAAAAGGTGAGAAAACAAAGTCTCTCATATATGCTAGCATACTCAAAAAAGTACTTTTTCCAATAGCAATGAACTGAAAATCAAGTAGATAATGATCAATTAGGAAATAAGTAACTAAAATGTGGCATATGAATGTAATGGAATATTACTGTGCTATAAGGAGGGAAGAATAAGCATTTTCTAGTGCTTACTCTGTTTCAGACATTGTGCTAATAAATTTAATAACTACTAAATAACTTTACAAATATTATCTCATTTGCTCTTCACACAACTCTAGGAGATAGATATTATTATTATTATCTCCCATTTATAGCTGGGAAAACTGAGGCAAATAAAGGCTAAAGGCTATGTCACTTCCTTAGGTAACTCATTTATTAACTGCATGAGGCTGGATTTGGACTTAGGTCTATAAAAAAACAATATGACAAATACAGAGAATCACGGGAAAACATAATTTGATGAAAAGCAATTTGAAGTAAGCAGAAGCAGGAAAACAATATATACAATGCCTACGACAATTGAAATAGAAAGAACAATAACAACAAAACAATCATAAGTTAATACTTTGAAAGTATAATGACCAAGCTCAGTCCTAAAAAGAAATATGAGAAATCATCTCTTTCCCTTCTTTCCAAACTCTAAGAAACTATAGATACAGAAGACTAAAGATAATATCAAATAAATTTTATGTGCTAGTAAGTTTTATTGAACTTTTTTTCTCTTTTTTATTTTCTCATAATGGATAGTTCTTTAGAAAAGGAAGCAGAGAGGGAATAGATACATTAGGAAATTTGGTTATATGAATACAAAAGATATCGATAAAACTTTATTTTTAAAAATCTACAATCTTTTCCAAAGTCTTTTTCCCTGAATTCAATCTCTGGCTTTTCTCATAAGTCCAAACTCTTCCTAATGACCGACATGATTTATGTCTTCTTCGTTCTTCTTCCACTTTTTATTCTATAACTTCTCCTACAGAAGTCATAAGTAGAACTGAACAGTTAAATGGATGACTGGAAACAAAGATAAATTATTACATTTATGACATAAAGAGATGTTTTTAATAGACTACCCCAGGTTCTTCCCTTGGTCCTACGCTATTTGATATATTGGAGGGAATAATAAATATGGGGGCAGCTAGATGGCGCAGTGCACCAGCCCTGAAGTTAGGAGGACCTGAGTTCAAATTTGACTTCAGACACTTAACACTTCCTAGCTGTGTGACCCTGGGAAAGTCACTTAACTCCAATTGCCTCAGCAAAAATAATAATAATAATAGTAAAATGTCCCATTTTCATAATGCTTTAAGATGTGCAAACTTTCTGCACATTATCACATTGATCCTTACAATAACTCAGAGATATAATTATCCTCATTTTATAAATGCAGAAATCAAAACTAAGACAGAATTTAACCTTCATATGGTTTCCTAGATAATAAGTCTCTGACTTAGTCATCAAATTTTGGCATTCTGATTCTACATCCAACATATCATTTTCTTAACCGTATAACCTCATGGAAGATGACATGACTTTCACATTTTCAGATGACACAGAACTAAGCCAAATTGCTAAAACATTGGACAGAAAAGTCAGGATCCAAAAAAATCTGGATGAGATACAGCAATGAGCCAAATCTAAGATGATGATGTTTAAGATGGATAATTATAATGTGCCATAATGAGATTAAAACATCAACTGCTTAGGTACAACATGGCAGAAGAATATGACCAGATAACAATGCAATTAACAATGGAGATTCTAATGGATTATAATCTTTTTAGATTATAGAGTTAATAGATTAGATTAGATTATTAGATTATGAGAGTCAATAGTGCAACAAAAGAGCAAAAATGTATCTGTCTTCTTATGCTACATTATAAAAAAGATATAATGTTCTTCATTGAAGAGGTGATTTCCCAATCTAGACCTAATTTGACTACATTTGGAGTTTAAAGTTCGGTTGTGGATGCCATATTTTAGGAAGGAACCACATTGATATTGAGCAGGAGAGTGATGGCACTATAAACCATGGTGATGCAAAATAATGCTTCCTAGGAAATGGTTAGCCAAGAGAAGATAAGACTTATGGGGATGGGGCACAGGAGAAAGTAAGAAAGTTGTCTTCTAGTATTTCAAAGATTTTAACAAGGAAGAGGGATTGTGTTATGCTGGTTGAGTTGTGTCTGATTCTCTGTGACCTGATTTGAGGTTTTCTTGGAAAAGATACTGGAATGGTTTCCTATTTCCTTCTCCAAAAGCTCATTTTACAAGTGAGGAAACTGAGGCAGAAAGATCAAGGACTTGCCCAGAGTCACACAGCTAATAAATGTCTGAGGCTGGATCTAAACTTACATTTTCCTGACTCTGTGCTCAATGATCTTTATTCTACTTGATCCCAGAGGGATCAAGAATTAAGAATTGTCAGAACGAGTGAAAGTTGCATCCTAGAGACAGGTTTTGACATGATATGAGGAACATTGTCTTAAATCAAGAAATGTCTACAAGTAGAATGGGCTGCCTTGGGATAATAGGATCTGCTTCCCTGGAGAGTTTCATACAAAACTTGGACGACAATTAGCTGACAAGCATTTATACCACATATCAGGGATTCTATAGAAGGGATTCTTTTTTTTTTTTTTTTTTTTTTTTTGATACTAAATGACTGCAATAGTTTAAGCCTGAGATTTGGGGACACTGGGGTGAGATGTTCTTTGAGTCTCTTCACAAGCCTAAAATCCCACAATCCTGTGTTAATCTAAGGTGGGGGGAGAAAAGTCTTATTTTCAGAGGTAAGTGTCTTGGGGGTTCTTGTACCTTAGACAAATGAATGAATCCAGCCAGATTCCTAGTTCCAGGGAAGGGATGCTCACTCTACTTCATAAAAGGTGAACTGCTGTTTGTGAAATTTCCTGGTAAATAACAGGGCAGATTTGGGTGTCAGCACAAATAAATCCTCTCTAAATGACAACAACTATTCATCACTTTCGAGCTTTATGTATGAAGAAAACTATACCTCCTGCTAAACATTGCCAGTTCCTCTAGGGAAAACTCCCAGGTCTTCCATTCTCGGCCAACAAACCTCTCTCCCCCAGAAATAATCATAATAGTTGACATTTATACATTGCAATAAAGCTTGCAGAAATTTTATGTACATTATCTCATTGAAACCTCACAACAAGGCAGGAGGCAGGTATCTCCATTTTTTTTTGTCATCGTTCAGTAATTTAAGTTGGATCTGACTCTTTTTGTGGACCTATTTGGGCTTTTCTTGGCCCAGTTCTTCCTCCAATTCATTTTACAGATTAATAAATTGAGGCAGACAGGGTAAGGTAGGAAGTATCTTATCTGAGGCTGAATTTGAACTTAGGACTTCTTGACTCTGGGCCTGGCTTTCTATATAATGTTCCTCCTAATTTTCCTCCTCTCCATTTAACAGATAAGAAAATTGAGACTCAGAAAATTTAAATTTACATAAGTCTAGATTTAGATTTAGAATTAGAAATTTGAGAAGGCCTGAACTTTTTCTGCATCCTGGTCAAACCATGGCAGTCTGATGTAACCTATGGATTTCTCAGAATCAGGTGTTTGTTTTTTAAATGCATAAAGTAAAATGTTGAAATACAATCATCAACTTTTTAAAAAGTTTGCAAAAAGTAACCATGATATAGATCTAGTCCAGAACCTTCAGAGAAGTGAACACACTTGTCCAAACATTGAACAGAATTCAGATTTAAACTATGGTCCTCTGACTGCAAACCCAAGAGTCTTCCCCACCACAACCACCACTACACCACACTATGACCTGTCTATCTGGGCAAATAGTAACAGTTGAAATTATTTCAGCTGGACCAGAGTAACTTTTAAGATTTCCAGCATATCTGACACTTATTTTTTTTTGTCTCATCACAATCTGTAATTGCTATGGTATATTATCATCCCCATTTTTTCACATGAGAATAGTGGGGGTTCAAAGAGGTTAACTCACTTATCTAAGTACAATTATACAATCTCAGGTCAGATTTGACTCCCTATACAACATGCTTAGTGAGGACGGCATCTTGCCTCTCAATAAACCATGTGTTGAATAGTGAATGGAGACAGTTAAGCCTGTCTTAAAAAAACCCACAAATCTGCCTCTGTAGGCCCATCTTCCCCCCTTTTATTACTTGTAGAAAATTAGGGAAGTTTGCAGTCCAAGCAATTGCTGCAACACAAGTGAGACCAATTCGCCAAATGGGATGGCCCAGGATGGCTAAGGACTTATGGGTCTCATTCATCTCTTTTTAAGTGGCGTGATGATTAGATCATCTCTGAGGTGCTGCTGGGACTAACACTCTATGATTTGGTGAGTAGGGCCTTTCACTTACATCCCCAATTTGGGGGAGCTGTCCCTTTAAAGGCCAAGAAGCATCCTAGCCAATACTTGGCCATATCCTTGCAAAAACGTGGTAAATGGCTTATTGAATTCCAGATGCTCTATTAAAGCTCCCCTACAGCAAAATTCCTTTGCTCTCCTAAAAAGAGAGTTAGTACTTGGTCTGTTACCCACTAAGAAGAATTTTTGGGTGACTGCAATTCATGAGATCATCTGCCAGAGAGACTCCCAAAGGATTAGTTTTCTCTGCTGTACAAGGTGTGTTTGCAGATGATAGACAGACAAATAGATAAAGAAATAGGTGGATAGATGCAGATTACATATGGAAATAGAAAAAAAAAAGAAGGAAGGAAGGAAGGAAGAAGGAAAGAAGAAAGAAAGAAAGAAAGAAAGAAAGAAAGAAAGAAAGAAAGAAAGAAAGAAAGAAAGAAAGAAAGAAAGAAAGAAAGAAAGAAAGAAAGAAAGAAAGAAAGAAAGAAAGAAAGAAAGAAAGAAAGGAACAAAGAAAGGAACAAAGAAAGGAACAAAGGAAGGAAGAAAGGAAGGAAGAAAGGAAGGAAGAAAGGAAGGAAGAAAGAAAGGAAGGAAGGAAGAAAGAAAGAAGGAAGAAAGGAAGGAAGAAAGGAAGGAAGGACATTTATCAACCATTTACTATAATGCCAAGCATTGTGCTAAGTACTGAGGATACCTAGATAAGCAGGTAAACTATCCTTCTGTTAATTTTCTCCAATTTATCCTGCATAGAGATTATTTATGCATAGATTTGGGCAAGTTGTTTTTTCCACTAGATTATGAGCTCCTGGACTGCAAAGATTTTTCTCTTTCCTTATACACAAGGTACTTAGCAATATGCCTGGCACACAGAAGGCACTTACTAAATATTTATTGTACCTTCAAGGAGCGTACAGTCTAATAGGAGAAGACAAACCAAAAAGGAAAGCTGGAAGAGGGTCTGACAAAACTCTGATTTCTCAGAAGCAGAGAATACACAAGACTCACAGTAAATTATAGCCCCAAATATCCAACTGACTCAAGGGTTTTACTGCCACAATGACACCTCTATGGTTTTTACACAATACATTAAAAAAGTCAGAAGAAGCTGTCATCACATCTCAAAAGGAGTACTTAATGGAAATAAGTGAAAGGAGACTATTTATATGCCCATGCTGATGAATTTACATGGTGTCTTAACCAATCAGCACAGACAGCATGAGAAGCATAGGTCCTTTATATAGATTTTATATATTAAAATAGATTTTACATAGATACACATACATATGCACATATATACACATATATGTATATGTGAAGAGGGGAGAGAGAGAGAGAGAGAAGAGAGAGAGAGAGAGAGAGAGAGAGAGAGAGAGAGAGAGAGAGAGAGAGAGAGAGAGAGATTATATATTTATATATATCTAATGGGGAGTCAAATGGAATAATTTTTTCAGTAGTTGCTAGCATAAATTATAGTCTCAGTTTGTCTCTCAGTAAAAACGGGTATGTCCATTGATGTTATATTTGTAAATATATATATGAACATGTGTTTGTATATATTCTATAAATAGAGATAGAGGGCAGAAGGGATGAGAGATCCTCTAATCTAGGATTGCTTAGACGATGTTCAGAGTTGAGTGGCTCTATGAACTTAGATGATAAAAAATAATATTTTTTATTTTCATTAGCCTTTACCTGACATAGAGTATTTCCCTCAATTATTTAAAAACATTTATTTTGAGAAGGAACCCATAGGCTTTGTCAAACTGCTTTAAAAATTGAATCTATCACACACACACACACACACCTCTGACTCTAATACCCTCATTTTATGGAAACTGAGACCCAGAGAGAAGTAACTTGTGCAAAATCATTCAACAGGGGAACTAGAATTGGAACCCAGGACCCCTAAATATAAATCCAGAGTTCTTTCTACCACGCAGGCTGAAGGCTAACTTTGACAAGGTATAATGAGCAGTTTGGGAGACAAGTTCAAATTTTCCTGAAATATCCTCATCCTATAACCAGACTGGGGAACTCTTGTGGGCTTAAAAACATGAAAGGGCTGCTTGAGTAAGAATTAGACTCAAGCCCAGCTATAAAAGTCATGAGAGCTCAGGCCCATACTGAGACATGGGCAAAAAATCAGGGTTTTGTCCTTTCTTCCTTCTATTATATAAACATACCCTTGTAGGGAAAATGAGATTCAAATGGTCACCCAGAGTTGACTATAAGAAGAAAAGAATAACAAAGAGACTTTCAGAGTCTGGAACACAAAGTAGAAAAAACCATACCAGCCAGGACTGAATACTAGCAGCATCTGCCTGCACCTGAATTGTGGGTGAGGATGTTTTAGGTGAAGTGGATGCAGGAGAAAAGAATTAGTATACAGATGTCAAAATCGCTGACCTTCAGTGCTATTTACCTTTGGATTATGGAATTAGAGCTAAAAGGTGGAATGGTCCATTGGAAAGGGCCTGGATTAAGAGTCTGAATCCACACCCTGTTGCTGGCTGGCTGCTGGCTGTTAGTGGCTGGAAGACCAGCTCATCAATATGGGTTTGTGCTTCCTCAAGGTCTCCCGCTACATCTGGGACCATCTTTAGTCATCCTGATCTATATCTTGCCACTGGAGCAGGATGGCTTCAGAAGAGAAAGTGAGGCTGGTGACTTTGCACAGCCCTCCCTCCCTTAAGTCCAACTCACTTGCATGTCATGTTATTACCTCCCTGATCTCATTGGTCCTCTTCCATAACGAAGAACATACAGCAACAACCTTACCTGTAAAATGAAGAGGTCACATTTGCTTGTCTAGCTAGAACATATGTGACTTTATAGATGTTACCGATTTAATCCTCCCCTGTGAAATATGTTATTATTATCCCCATTTTATAGATGAGAGAATTGCGGCAGTTTCAATGACTTGATCCAAGCCACTCAGCTGGATTTGAAGTCCCATCCTCCTAATTTTAAATCCATGATTTTATGATTACTCCTGCTAATGAAGCATCATGAAAGACTAAAGCCAACCAGTTCCTCTATTTCCTCCCCGACTTGAAAAGAGGAGGAGCTCACTAGCCAGAAAAACTGTATCTGTCTACAATGCACTAAATGAACTCCCCAAGTCCCAGATGGTCAGAGCATCCATCCAAGGCCAAGGATTCCTAATCTCCTGCTCGCTGCTGGAACCGGCAAGTCTTCTCACTTAGTTCATTTCCATTCACCAGCAATTAAGCAATCACTTTCTCTTTTCCTCAATAGCTTGTTCCATAATCCAATTTGCTGCAATTTTTGTCAGTTCGACTGCTTTGGCTGCTGAGGCGGCTCCATTTGAATGCTTGGGAAATCCATGGAGTAATGAAGAACAGAGAGCATTAACTGTCCTTAATGACTAATCTTTCCTCTCCTGGATGCTGTCAATTCAGTCATAGACTTGGGTAAAGCAAGTGCAGATGGGGAGGAGGATGGATGGGGAGGAGAGAAGAGGCCTCATGGGCCCTTCCTCAGTCATCCTCCAGACCCAGCTGACAAACCCACCATTGATGTTCTGTCAGAACAGCTGCCAACCCCAGAGAGGCAGCTGAAGAGGGCTGGGGATCCTGTGGGTTTCCTAATCAAGCTGTACTCTGTCTAGGAATTCACTAAATGGACTGACTCTCACTGGCTAGCTAGACACTCCTGAGTCTTAAAAACTTCTGACTTTCAAGGAAGAGGAGCAGCAGCAGGGAAATGCTGCATCATCTGCAAAATATGAGAGTTGAACTTGATGTCCTCTAATGTTTCTTCCAGTCTTAAATTTATGATCTTACTATCCTATGATTTGGTGATTTGGTGGAAGGATACTGGTCCTGGAGCCAGGAAGACAGGATATTCACATCCTGCTTTTGATGCATACTGGTTGTATGACCCTTGACACGTTAATTCTTTATTAACCTGGACAATGTTAAGTTTTTAGAAGTGCAGAGCAAGTGTCAATCTATATTGTTAGAAAAAGATTAGAGCAAGTGCCAATCTGTATTTGTTAAAGAAAGAAACTCACTTGAGCTCCCAACATTAAAAAGTTCCCCTATCTTTCAGTATAATGGTATTCATTATACTCCTCCCACTAGCACCACCCTTCCCCTTTCTCAAAACCACAGCACCTTAGAGAAAGAACAGACTTCTAATTAGATCAGAGATTTTTGAAACTTGAGGGGATACCTTAGGTCATCTAGTCCAATCGCTTCATTTTATAAATAAGAAACTATCAGAGAGGCTAAATGATGTGCTGCCCAAGGTAACATGGGAAATAATTGTCAGGACATAAATTTGAACCCACTGCTTCCACATGATCCATTTTTCCATTACAACATGCTATGCTATTTCTACAATCCAACACAAACATAAAGCATGAATCTTCCCTATGTTATCCCCAACCATCTCTACTTGAACACCTCTAGTAATGGGTAATACACTTCTTTTGCCCAAAAGCCCATTTCATTGGTTTGTCATGATTTTTATTGGGTGTTTATGATACCTTATATTCCCACCTTATATGAATGTGATGGAATATTATTGTTCTATAAGAATGATGAGCAGGCTGATTTTAGAAAAGCCTGGAAAGATCAACACAAACTGATGCTGAGTGAAATGAGTAGAACCAAGATAACATTGTACACAGTAACAAGATTCTGTGATGATCAACTATCATTGACTCATCTCTTTTCAAAAATGAAACAATTCAGGGCAATTCCAATAGACTTGGGATGAAAAGTGCCATCCACATCCAGAGAAAAAACTTTGGAGATGAAATGTGGATTGAAGAATAGTATTTTCACCTTTTTAGTTGCTGTTATTGTTTGTTTGCTTGATTTTTTTCCTCTTGTTTTCCCCTTTTAATATGATTTTTTGTGCAACATGACGAATATGGAAATATATTTAGAAGAACTGCATGTATTTAACCTATCTATATAGGACTACTTACTGTCTTACGTGGGGAGAAGAGGGACAAAAATTTGGAACACAAAGTTTTGCAAAGGTAAATGTTGAAAACTATCTTTGCATGTATTTAGAAAAATAAAAGTCTAGAAACTTGTAGTCCCAGATCCCTCTCTGTGTATACAAATAGAAGGGGAAAGGGACAGCATCTCCCTCCATCTATTGGACTCAGATTTTCCCAATTACCTCATCATATAAGCAAAAGTTTTCCTTAATGAAGCAAATTGGAAACAACTCCTGGTTCCTTCCTATACTAAGCTCTCTTCTTCCCCTCAACTATTCCATGACCCCTTTAGGAAATGCTTAGCCAAGTTGACTGTTTGGGAGAAGGAAGATAACTGCTTCTGGGAAGAGGGCCACTCAGATGCTGGGATCCTGCTCTACTGGATGGCATGGTCCATTCACTACTCCTAACTATCTTTATAATACCACAGCTGTGTGACTTGGGATTATTTTCAGCCATTCATAACAAAGGATTCAGAGTAACCCTTCCATAGAACAACTCCTTACAATTCATTTTGTAATTGTAAAAATTCACTGAAGGAGTTGATATGCATTGTGCATGTGTACAAATGTGCCATAGATGGACTTCATTTGAAGAAAATCTTATAAATGAAATGAATTGGCAGAGAGGAAGGAAAGGGTAACTACTTATTTTTTTAATTATTTACTTTTAAATCTTTTTCAAAAGACTTATCTAGCAGGGAAGGGAAGCACTTTTCTATTCTTAAGTCACCTAACTCTACCTCCCATGAAAGTAGATAGTTATTCTTAATGAGATAACCTGCTATTATTAGTCATAAAAGAAAAAGATACAACATGGACCTATGGCTAGAGAGCTGGCCTCAGAGTTGGAATAACCCAGAGTCATGTTTTATAGCTGATATACAGTGGTTGCATGATCCTAACCAAATCCCCTAATCTCTCAGTCCCCAAACAACTTGTTAAGACCAGAAACTGCAGGGAAAATACATGTCTTTAATGGTACAAGAAAGTCCTCATCAACAGTGACCTACATCAAAGAAATCAGAAATCTAGCTAAATACATTAATTTATAATAGGGGGAAAATACTTTTTTCTATGACTTTTTACATAGCATCTTATCTTGCTCCATAATCACCACCAAAAGCAACTCCATTTTCTCAATTTGACTGAGCTACAGACTCTAAAGTCTCCCAAATAATGCAAACTTGGATATATTATTGTGGAAATGATTGTCAATCCCATTAGCAGATGGATTGAAACTTCAGATATCTCAGTTCTATTTCCAGCTTTGCTTTTACTTTCTGTGGGACTCAGTTTCTTCCTATGTAAAAGGATCAAAATGAAAGGGTTAGAGGTAACATGGCACAGTGGAAATTTGCTGACTTTGAAGTCAGAGGGTTGGAGTTCAAATGTTATGTCTATCACCTATAGCCTTCCTTAGGTAATTTCCTAAACTTTCCTGAGCCTCAGTTTTCTCATTTGTCAAATGAAGAAATTGAACTAGATCCTTCCAGCTGTTGAACTAATATCATGAATTCCCCAAGATTTTCCTCCAGTTACCAGGTTCATTATGATTTAAGTCTTTAGAAATTGGGAGACTAGTTAAATGTTTTATCCAAAGTCCCACAGCCAGTTCCTAGGAGAGTGGAATTTTGAATTCTGGCCACCTTGTTCCCACTTCAATGCACTTTCTATCTTACTATAGGATCTTGGATGTCTGCTGATTCCCTCTGCTCTAAGACTGAGGTATAATTTTAGTACAGTTAATTTTTTCCTGAGTTGGAAGACCCTGCTTATTTCTCCTTGTTCCCACCCCCACTTCCCTGGTTCATATTTGAATGTCTCTGTTTCCTTTAGTGACACTGACAGTGTTGTGCCTTCACCTATTCCATTTTTTCCTCATGGATGAGGAAAGCTCAAAGCCAAGTGAAGTTCTTTTCTTCTGCCTTTGAAACTTCAAACAAACTCCTTTTCCTCTGATCCTGGCACCAAGCACCCTATTAGGAGCCAGAGCCGGAGGATTGGGAACCAAGGATGGAAATGACATCCAGATCTTTGGGGACATAGGAGTGGGAGGCTAGAATGGATGATGCTATAGTCAGACCAGCACTGGGGCTAAAACCACAAGACTCCGGACATAATAAGAAATCCCTCCCAAGCCAAGGACACAGCCAGGAATTCACTTTCAGTTCCAGTAACACCTCAGATCTAAATACCTAAAGCCCAAAGTCATTAAGACTCTTGGCTCTAACACAAGAACAAGGAGTCTGACTCCATTATTGCCTTGTTCCTTGTAGAAAAGCAACATGAGTAACTAGGTGATGTGGCCCAGAAAATGGCATCTAGTCAAAAGTCCTGAGGTGAGGGAGGGTGAAGGAAAGTGATGGAGAGCCAGTTGTGTAGATTGAACAAATATCTGATTGCTACAAGGCACTGAGTTTGGCCCTGATGACATTAAGCCAAAACAAAAAAACAGTTCTTCCTCTCAAGGAGTTTACAGTTTTGATATTTGATTGCTACAAGGCACTGTGTTTGGCATATTAAGCCAAAATTTTAAAAATGGAGCTTATCTTCTAACATGAAAAACAGATGAGTATACACAAAATAAATCAAGGAGGGAAGGAGCATTAACCATTAGGGAGATGAGGAAAGGATTCCCATAGAATTTGTTTTGCCTGAACCAGGAGATCATTATACACTTCAACAACAATACTACATGATGATCAATTCTGATGGATGTGGCTCTCTTTAGTAGTGAGAGGATCCAAATCAGTTCCAATTGATCAGTGATGAACAGAACCACCTACACCTATGGAAAGAACACTGGGAAACAAGTATGGACCACAACATAGCATTTGTACTCTTTTTGTTACTGTTTGCTTGCATTTTTGTTTTTTCTTCTCAGGTTATTTTTACCTTCTTTCTAAATCTGATCTTTCTTGTGCAGCAAGACAACTGTATAAATATGTATACTTATATTGGATTTAACATATACTTTTAACATATTTAATATATATGGGACTACCTGCCATCTAGGGGAGGGGTTGGGGGAAGGAGGGGAAAAGTTGGAACAGAAGTTTTTGCAAGGGGCAAAAATTACCCATGCATATGTTTTGTATATAAATACATGCTAGATCCAACATATGTATACATATTTATATAGTTATCTTGCTGCACAAGAAAAATCAGATCAAGAAAGAAGAAAAACTGAGAAAAAAACAAAATGCAAACAAATAAGAACAGAGCAAATAAGAATGCTATGTTGTGTTCCACACTCAGCTCCCATAGTCCTTTCTCTGGATATAGATGGCTCTCTTCGTCACTGAACAAGTGGTACTGGTTTGAATCATCTCATTGTTGAAGAGAGCCACATCCATCAGAATTGATCATTGTATAGTCTTGTTGTTGCCATGTATAATGATCTCTTGGTCCTGCTCATTTCACTCAGCATCATTTCATGTAAGTTTCCCCAGGCCTTTATGAAATCATCCCTCTGGTCATTTCTTACAGAACAATAATATTCCATAACATTTCATATACCATAACTTATTCAGCCATTCTCCAGCTGATGGGCATCCACTCAGTTTCCAGTTTCTGGCCACTACAAAGAGGGCTGCTACAAACATGCACATGTGGGTCCCTTTCCTTCCTTTAAGGTCTCTTTGGGATATAAACCCAGTAGTAACACTACCAGGTCAAAGGATATGCACAGTTTTTGAGCATAGTTCCAAACTGCTCTCCAGAATGGTTGGATCCATTCACAGTTCCATCAACAATGCATCAGTGTCCCAGATTTCTTAGCCAGTACCAAATAGTTCTGATGACCACTAGTTTTAGATCTGGTACAGCTAGGCCACCTTCATTTGCTTTTCTCTTCATTAATTCCTTTGAAATTCTTGACCTTTTATTCTTCCAGATGAATTTTGTTGTTATTTTTTTTAGGTCAGTAAAAAAGTTTCTCGGGAGTTTGATTGGTATACACTAAATAAATAGATTTGTTTAGGGAGTATTGTCACCTTAATTATATTTGCTCGACCTATCCATGAGCACTTGATATTTTTCCAATTGCTTATATCTGCAAGTCATTTAACCTTATTTACTTCAGTATCCTTATCTGTTCAAATAAGTTAGAGCAAACCATTTTAGTATCTTTATCAATAAAACCCAAATAGGCTCACTTTAGAGTTAGATATAACAAAAAAAAATGACTCAACAACAAAACAGATCATAATCAAGACTAGACTTGGAAAAAATGAATTGTTCATCAAAGGCAAACTCAATATACAGTGTGCTAAGATGCAATTTCATGAAAAATCAAAGAATATGTGTCAAAAGAAACAAAGGCTTCCCATAGGAGTTGGGGGAGGGAGAAGACATAAGCTGAACTTTGAAGAAAAATGAGCATTCTCAGAGGTAGAAGTGAAGAGGGAGTGCATTCCAGCATGGGAGGCAGCTTGTGGAAAAGAATGGAATCAGAACCAGAATAATACCATGATAATAATAATAGTTCCCAGGTTTGGAAATCTCTTTATCTCATTAGATCTTCCCAGAACCCTATGAGATAGATGTTATTATCATCCCCATTTTACAGATGAGGGAAATGAGATTAAGAGAGATTAAGTGATTTGTCCAAGATCACACCTCTATGAGGATCTGAAGCATTATTAGATTTTCCTGACTCCAGGTCCAGCACTCTATCCTCACTGCTGCCTAGCTGCCAAGTTCAGAGAACAGCAGGTACATCATTTGCTTTTTTGTTTTTCCTGGAATAACCTCAAAGAAAAGTAATATGCAATAGGCTATGAAAGGTAGGCGAGAGCCAGCCTGTGAAGGGTTTTAAATGCCAGGTTTAGGAGGCACTAGGGAGCCACTGAATTCCTCCTAGTCTAATAGGGAACCACAGATGCCCAAGCAGCCTATACGTCTTACCATCCCAGAAGATGAATCAGCCTCAGGAGCCCAACCTGCAAGCTCCAATATCAGACCGGGGGCCCTTTTCATACACCCACAAAGTCAGAGATGTTTATTCAATAAGGAATAGCTAGACAACATAAAGAGAAGCCTCTCAAGCTCTATATACCACGCTTTCACACAAAATATTTCTTCTAAACCTAAGGAAGGTATTCATTAGATCACACCCTTGAATTTATTAAGGACCTTCATATTCTGAAATATATTCAAAGGATACTTCCTGGTAATCTATTTGAGTGCTGTTGTTGTTTAGTCATTTTTCACTCTGTAATCCCATGGGGTTTTCTTGGCAATGATACTGGAGTAATTTTTCTAACTCATTTTTACAGATGAGGAAAACTGAGACTAACAGGGATAAGTTACTTGCCATGAGGTGTCCAGCCAGTAAGTGTCAGGCTGGATTTGAACTCATGTCTTCCTCAGACTAGGCATTCTATCCACTGTACCATCCAGCTGCCCACCTGCTTGGATAGAGGCTATCATAATGTATGTAAAGGTCAGCCTGTTTCAAAGAAAGCCAGTGGTATTTTTAAACACACTCCCCATCCTGCTCACCCTCCTATACCTCCCATACCTCCCATTCTAATCACACTTGCCATGATCTAAAAAGTCAGTGCAAAGTCCTGCCATAAGACATTGCTTAGCAGTGGAGTCCAGAGAGAGTGGGTGACTTTTCAGAGTTCACAAAGGTAGTAAGTAGAATTTGATTCTAGGACCTCTGCCATGAAATCCATCATTCTTTCCACCATGCCATGTGATGTTAAGTCCTTTCTCATTCTCATATTCTACAAACAAACCTACCTTGCTCTCTTCTCTTCCAGCTGCCACTAAATTAAATAATCCATTTCCACACTTAGAATCCTTCATCTGAAATGATTCCAGAACAGAATACAGATTCATTGGGCTAGACCAAGATTCCACATCCCACAATTCTCCCTTCTGCCCTGACTATCCCTTCCATGTTACTGTCTGAACCCCTTAGAAATCGCATTGCTGAGAGCAAAGGTTGGGCCATTTCTTCTTTTTTCCACTTAACCTAGAGCCCCATCCTTCCTACTGACCAAACCTCACAGACAAGGCATTGAAACCTGGTTCTAGTATATCAGGGAATACTAGATAAGAATATGGGACAAGACATCGGGAAGTCTCAGTTTTTAATATGCTATAGTGTACTAGATAGAGTGCTAGGATAAGGCTTGGGAAGACCTAAGTTCTGCTATACTATAGGGTACTAAAGAGAGTACTAGGACAAAGCATCAGGAAGAACCAGGTCTAGAATACTGTATTGTACTAGATAGAATGCTAGGATAAGGCATCAGGAAGACACTGGTTCTAGTATACTATAGAGTACTAAATAGAGTGCTAGAGCAAAGCATTGGGAATAGTCATGTTCCAGAATACTATAGTGTGCTAGATAGAGTGTTAGAATAAGGCATTGGAAAGAGCCAGGTTCTAGAATATGATAGAATACTAGGTAGAGTGATGGGACAAGGCAGTAGGAAAAGCCAATTTCTAGAATTCTACAGTGTACTAGATAGAGTGCTAGGAAAAGGCATTGGGAAGAACTAGGTTCTAGTATAAGAGTGTATTAGATAGAGTACTAGGATAAGGCATCAGGAAAACCTGTTTTCAAATCTCCTATCAGCTATTTAATAGCTTTGGGACTCTAGGCAGTTTCATTATCTGTAAATTGGTTAATAATAACAGCTACCTCCCAGAGTTGTTATAAAGGCAAATATGCAAAATACCTTATAAACCTTAAAGCCTTATGTAAATATTAGCTCGTATTTCATTAGCAAAATGATGTGGTTGAACTAGCTGGCCTCTGAGATCCTTTTCAGCTCTAGACTTTTGACTTCAGGCAAATCGTTTAGCCTTTGAATCTCAGTTTTTTCTAGCTTTAAAATGGGAGAATACTTGCATTTCTTACTTCACATAGTTCCTGTGAGAAAAGATTTGCGCTTTATAGAAATGTGATTTCTTCCTATATTCTCTAATTGTCTGAACTGTGGGCCAGGCTGGCTGACAAGATGCCAGCTGCACTGGTCAGTGGTTAATCTCGCTTCCCAAAGAGATAGCCTCTAGGGTACTAGACATACACAAATCACTTCACCTCAGTTTACTCAGCTGTAAAATAAGGGAATTAGACTGGATGATTGCAAAGTTTCTTTCAGTTCTGTATCTATGACCCTATGATTACTTTATGTATGTATCCCAAGATCACATCCCTTTGGGCATTCACACATCTGGCTCTCCCCAATCAACTAACCATAGTTAACTATTTTCCTTTATTTAGAATTGCAAATCACTTTCCTCTCCCATTACTCTACAAAGAGGAGAAAGTGATTACAGATCCTCATCGTCTATTCTTTTAATTAATTGGTCTTCCTACTTCCAGTCTCCCCTTCTCTAATTCATCTGACTCATAGATGCCAAATTGATAGTCTTACAACCAAAGGTCCTGAAGGGTTCCATCATGTCATTCCCTGATCAAACACAAAAGATATAGAATACTTAACAGCAGCATCACTGGCCAGTGCCAAATCAAGCTTTATCACAAATCTCCATCTGAGCCTAGCTCTATAAAACAAGACTTTCACCTTGGCTTGCAAAGTCCACCAAGACGTCTGTCCTTCTCATGGCACTCCTTTCCTCTGCAGTGCACAAAATGAACTCTTAATGTTGCATCCCTCTTTTCAGAAAAAAAAAAATGATAACCTTGAGAACTTGGATGCCTTATATAATAGGGAAATTAGTAAATGCTGAAATTTAACCGATTATAGCATCCTCTCTAACCTCCTGATGGCTATGTGACTGAATTTCTCCAAATCCCAATTTATTTTTCTGTCAAACAAGAATAATCGTATTTGTACTATGTGCCCTACAGGATTGTGGGAGAAAAGTACTTGGTGACCCTTCCTGGAAATGCTGCCCCTGCTCTCTGTGTGTATGAGAATGTGGAGGAGGAAAGAGCTGACTCACTCACTCGGTAGTATGATAGGAGAGACCAGACCATTGTCTCCTGGCACCTGTATCTAACACATAAATGTTAGATAGATAGATGTGTATCAGAAAGGATGGTATGCTTAAAGAATTATGGAAATGTGAACTATTGTTATTGTTCATCGATTATTAAGAATTCACTCCTGGGGTATAAAAGTTAGAACCCCTTATGAGACATGTCATAGAATCCCTCCACTTTAAAATGTATTAGAAATATTATTTCATTGTGAAATAATTACAAATGGGAATTACAAATGCTTTGTGGAAATTACAAATGGGAGATTGGAGAGGCAACATAGTATTATAGCTTGAGAAATAGTATTGAAGTCCAGAGGATTTGATTCCAATTCTCACCTAGTAATGTGAGCTTTTTGTTCAGTTGGTTCAATTATGTCTGATTCTTCATAACCCCATTTGGGGTTAAAGACAGTGGAATGGGGGGCAGCTAGGTGGTGCAGTGGATAGAGCACCAGCCCTTGAAGTCAGGAGGACCTGAATTCAAATCTATCTCAGCACTGAACATTTTCCTGGCTGTGTGATCTCGGACAAGTCACTTAATCCCAATTGCCTCAGCAAAATAATAATAATAATAATAATAATAATAATAAAGTGGAGTGGTCTGACATTTCCTTCTCCAGCTCATTTTACAGAGGGGGAAACTGAGGCAAACAGAATGAAATGAGTTGAACTCTCACAGATGAATCTTCCTGATTCCCTGCACACTATGCAGTATGCTGTCACCTAGTTGCCCCTGTATGTGAGTTAGTTAGGTTACCCGAGCCCATGAAAGTCATTTAATCTTTCTCAATCTCAAATTCATCAACTGTAAAATGAAGAAATTGAACCCGATGTACTCTAAAATCCCTTCCAGCTCTGAATCTATAATCCTATGAGTTTTCTTTTTTTTTTTTCTTGTTTTGTTTTTAGGGGAGGAAGGATTGTTAACCTTCCTTTTTGCATTATTACCTTAATTTCCTGATATAGTCTTCCCTCAACCTCTAGCCAGAGAAATCCAGTAAAAAAAAAAAAAGAAAAAGAAAAAGAAAGAGTTCAAGAAAAAACTAACCAACCTCTCAGTTTAATTTGACAGAAATATTCTCTACCCATAGGCCCCCACCTCTTCAAAGAAAGGATTTTCTGATCTCCTCTTCAGAATGGAGCTTAGTTCTCCTAATCTCAGCTCATTCTATTCAAAGAATTTTTCTAAAACTGCTTTTCCCATGCCAATGATTCAGATGGAATTGTTATTTCCGACTTCTTTCTTTGGTTGGCACTGGCAGAGTTCAGCTCTATTTCTCCTTCATTTTCCAAAGAAAGGCCCCTGGGTTTCTTGAAAACATTGCTTTGCCTTTTGGCTGATTGCTGGAAGTCAGTGGTTCTGAGCTGAGCCCCTCCTGCTTTATCCCAGCAGGAGAATTTAGTTAATGAAATACTTTCATTTGCATTTACATTTTTCCTTTATGTTGATTCTCTGTATTGAGGATCCAACATGCTTGAGACTAATTTGTCAAAAAGTTGAGCGTGGCTTGCATGCTTAGCTATTCATCTGATGAAAGCCACAGAGCCCCATATTTGAGATTTGTCTTTTCTGCTGGTGGTAAAGACAATTATTCTAGTATCTTGGGTCCCTGTCCCATCGACAATCCCCCAGGAGGGAAATCTTAATCGGTTTAGCTAGCCCATTTATCTAAATTGTGTGTGTAGGTTATTAACCTTTCTTTATTTGTACCTATCTTCCCCAGGAGAGGATTTCTCATCTTTGACTCTTTCCATCACCTCCCCTAGAAAAAGCGTGCCTTATATTTCCTTCTTCCACCTTGTAACTGTCACTATTGTCCCTGGATTGTCTTTGAGTCTTAAATCAGACTGAGAAAATGTTCGAAATGTTGAGACATAGACATGAGGATGTTCGGTCTCTGTCTCCAATCAACACCGATCTTCCGGGTGACATTCTACAAAGTGATATGGACACTCCATGGACTGGCCTTGATGGAAAGTAAATAATGTAGTTGGGAGGTGGGAGGAGGGAGAGGAATTGGGGCTACAATACATGATTTCTAAAGCTATATTAAATTCTCTAAATGAGATAGTAGTAGCAAGCTGCAGCTTCAGTTACAATGGATCTGTATCCAGAATCAGGATAAAAAGCATAGATTTAGAGCTAAAAGGGGCCTGACAAGACCAACTCCCTCATTTTGCATATGGGGAAACTAAGGCACAAAGCAGCCACAGAGAGGAGAAATATAGTCAATAATGCCTAGTGAACGATAAGTTATAAAATCATAGAGACAGAGTTAGAATCAGCAAGGTATCCCAAGATGCTATGTGTTTAGGATTTCACACATCTGTCTCTCCTCAATCAAATTGGGGAATTTCTTTAGAATTTAGAATTTCTTTAGAAGCCATTGAGTTCAACAGGAAACCAAGACACCAAAGCTGCCCAAGTAAATGGAAGAATGGGAATTCAGATCCAGGCCTCCTGATTCCAAATCCGGCATCTTTCTTATTGTAAAGAGCATTGTCATGATTTAATCCAAATGGAGCATTGTTGGGATCTGTTAAAGACTACAGGACATTTTTTTCTTATTTTGGGGGGAGGTGAAGGCAATGATGGCTAAGTGACTTGCCTAGAGTCATATAGCTAGTAAGTGTCTGAATCTAGATTTGAACTCAGGTCTTTCTGATTCACTGAGCCACCTAACTGCCCCGGCTATAGAAAATATTTAGACTTATATCAGTACTTTCTGACAGAGAAGTGAAAATTGAATTTTTCTATATTATACCTTACAAACTCTGTAAGTCTGGGGTTTGTGGGTTTTGTCTTATTTTTTTAAATGCTAAAGATACTACAATTTTCCCCAAATATGCGAAGATAAGCTGTTAAACGTTTTTGCAATTCCACTAAATATTTATTAAACACCTACCATTTGCCAAGTCCTCTCAGGCACTGAGGATATATTACTATATTAATTAACATTAATAATAATCATCATAACTCCTGCCTTCAAGAAGTCCATTATGCCCTTGGAAGAAATCACATCCATAAAGTGACGTCAAATCAATGGATCTGTAAACAGAGAATAATTTCTGAGGATGGAAGAACATGAACAACTGAGCAAAGGGCATCAAGGGAAATTGAGGATGTTCTTACCTAAGAGGTGGTATGTGAGTTGAGACCTAAAAAGTGAAGGTGAAGAAGTGCATGGAAATGGGGTCAATCTGGGCAAATGAACAGAGAAAAGAGAAGCCATGTCACATGTGGGAAATAAAAGTCATCTGATTTGACTGAAATGTATAAAGCATGGAGGGAGGGAGAAATTTGAAATCATCCTAGAAAGGTAAGTGTGAGCCAGTTACAAAAGGCTTTAAATGCTAGAGAGAGGAATTTCTATTTTATTCTGGACATAAGGACTGAAGAACCTGAAAAACTAAAAAGTCATCTAGCTCAACAGTCTCACAGCAACAGAAAGAGACCAATGACAGCATGGATTAGATTATTTTGGATGCTGTCTTTGAAAGCTGGGGCTGTAAAAATAAAATGGGAGACCCCAGAGGTCAGAACTACTCTTTAGACCAAAATACCTTGGGGAAATAGGACTATCTCAGCTGCCTTGAATCAAGATAGCATCAACAAATTTGTATTTGTTATGACAGTCTCATCATCTCTGGACTTAAGAAAATAACTTATAAGACCTGATCAAGCCCAGAGGATGCAATGAGTTATGAAATTTTGAGTTTGTTTAGATCATTAGAGCTCAAGGGACCTTTAAAATATTCCCATAGTCCTCTTGTTTTATAGATAAAGGAACTGAGACCAAGTCAAGGGAAGTGAAGAAAACGAGCCTATATTAAGCACTTAGTATGTATCAGACGCTCCACTGAACTCTGCGGGTACAGAGAAAGATAAAAATACAGTTCATCTCTCTTCCCCTTTCATCACTTCTCATTTAAACTACAGTTCTTTAATCATTCCCTGTCTCTTCCACTTCTCCAATCCAACCTCCACTCAGTTGTTGAAATTTGCTTCCTAAAGCACAGGTTTGATCATATAACTTCTCTGTTAATAACCTTCAGTAGCTCCCTATTATTCTTTTTTTAATTAAAGCTTTTTATTTTCAAATAATCTTCAATATTCATCCTTGCAAAATCTTACATTCCAAATTTTTTTCCCTTCACCCCTTCCTCTAGACTGCAAGTAATCCAATGTATGTTAAACATGTGCAACAAGATACACTCCTCACCCTGGCAAAGGCTACCAATTATGATCTTTCTTGTGCTTTCTTTTCATGTATATATAAAATGTAAATATTATAAATGTTATATTTTCATATAAATATAAAATGACCTCACAGGCCATTTAGTTCAACTGATACATTTAGCAGATAATGAAACTAAGACTCAAGTAAATGACTTGCCCAAAGTCAGAGGAAGTAAGCATCAGACTCAGAATTTGAACCTAAAACCTATGACAAAGTCAGTGCTCTTACCATTGTACTATATCTCCCCAATAAATTGTAAACCCTTTCAGGATAAAAAAAATTATTATTTTTTAAATCTTTTTATCCCCAGCAACTAGGACAGTGCCTTGTAAATGGTGAACATTAACTACTTAACCCCAAATGGCTTGAAAATGAAAGACATGGAAGAAACTGTGATTTTTATGGTCATTAGGAACACACTTAAGATTTTGTCATTAAGGTGCACTGAGGCATTGTGGTGTAGCAACTATAGAGCACCAGGTTTGAAGCCAGAATGACGTATTATGTTCAAGTTCTTCTCTGACACAGATTGGCAGTTATGTTCTAGGCAACCCTCCGAAACTGTATTTTGCAAAGAAAGTATCAGTCTACATTTGTGAAAGGAATTTCCTCACCTGAGAATTCCTTATAATAATAAAATCACAGGTCTTGTCCCTTTCCCTGAGATGCACATATTATTTCTCTGAGAATAATTATAATAATAATAGCAGTAGCTTACATTTAAATAGTGCTTTAGGATTTATAAACTGCAAGAATGATTGTAAGACAATTCCATGATCCCCATACCTACCTCAATCAGGAAGGATTCTGGGCTCAAATTTCTGGCTCCTCTCCAGTCATGATCAAGACCTCTGGGTCTTTGGCCACAGACGAGGTCAGAAGACAGGAAATAACAAATTAGAGAACAATGACTTCTTCTCTGAGAATAGAAGTCGATCACTACCAACCAAGCAATAAGCATTTATTAACCACCTACTAGCTGTCAGGCATTCTGCCAAACATGGGGGGTATAAAAACAAAAATATAACAGTCTCTTCTCCTCTCCCCAAGAAGTTTGCCTTCTACCAATACAAATACAGGTAATGGAGGGAAAGAGGCACCTGCTGCTGAGTGGATGGGAAAAGAACTCATAAAGGAGGCTCTTCCTGATCTTAACTCTGAGATAAATAGGGGGTCTAAGAAGTGGGGATAAGATGGATACCTCTTTACAGACATGGAAGATGAAATGCCCTCTTTGAAAGAAAGAAAGAAGATCAGTTTGACAAGCCCTTCCTTAGAATGCCCAAAACAACAAGATCAATCAACCAGCATTTATTAAGTGTCTATTTTGTATATGAAAGGGAGTAATGTGTAATGACATTTAATAATCCTGGCATTTGGAGCCTGACTGTCAGTTGCTTTCTTCCTTTTTGATCTTCCAGCCTCCCCTCCAAGCTTGCTTGAACTGACTTCCGTACACTTGACCCCTTTTCCTGTCTAAATTTTGATGCTTTTAGAGCAACCTCAGATCATATAGATTCCTGCCCCAATCCAGCCTGTTCCAACGCTGTCCACCTCCCAACCTGACAATGATTCAGCCACATTTTGGCAATTAACTCAGTCAGGCTCCTGTGATTGCTCTCTGATTGGATGCTGGCTGAGGAATGATTGACTAGGGGTGGCTGTGAAATTCTAAATGCTTTTACCAACCTTGCTAGGGCTATTTTATCAAAAGGGCAATAATGAATATGTAAATAACATTCTAAGCCTCAATACTTAAGCTTTACTGCCTAGACTAATCCACAATTCACTGAGTTAGGAAAGGGAGGCCACCTAATCAACCTGAAAGTACTCTCAGGAAAACCATTTCTCTTTCCCTGAAGGCATTTGTTATTTCTTCTGTCACCAAAAATTATAATAACAATAATTTTACCAAAGCATTTGCTTTAGTATACATATGGATAAAGTATGACATGCTGCTTTTCCTTCTCCTGTGTCTTTAAATGGGAAGGTTCACCCACCCTCGGTTTTCACCTCTGCAAAAAGGAGAGGGCTGCACCAGATGGTTCAGAAGTTCCTTTCCATCATAACATTCCCTTTTTGAAGGTCCCAGATAGCTCTGACATCTGTTGTGACATTCTCTATTTTAAGGGCCTTTCTAGTTCTAAGTTGCTGTTCTAACATTTCAGAAGGTTCTTCTAGCTCTAACATTTTCTGTCCTTACAGTTTCTGTTCTAAGCTCCCTCTCAGCTCTTAACATCCCATCCTCATACTCATTCTTCTAAGGTCCTATCCTATTGGTTCTGATATTCTCTGTTCTGACATTCTCCTTTCTAAGGTCTTCCCAGCTCTGATGTTCTTCTATCTTTCAGTGTTCTTCCAGCTCTGACATTTATTCAAACTTTTTCTGTTCTAAGATCCCTTCCCCTCACAAGCAATAATGATATGATACCACTTCCACAAGGAAATGGACTCTTTAAAAATACTCATGAACATGAGTTGAGTCATTTCCATGAATTATAGAATCCATACCATAAAATGTTGGGTGTTAAAACTGGAAAAAGACAATTAAGGAAACTGAGGGGAAATGATTTGTTCAGTCACATAAGAAGTTAGTGACAGAAAAAATTATGAACTGGAAGTCTAGGATTTCATCTGGTGGACTTTCCATTATAGTCTTTATTTGATAGATAAATGATTGCATAAAGTAACAACTTCTCCAGGGATATAGATCTAATGCAAGACCTATCACCCACAGAGGGAGAGAGAAAATAGAGATAGGGATAGTTAGGGAGATTAATGAATTACCATGAGCTCAGGCTGTGACTCCAAAAGAATACTACTAACCTCCATGGGGTTGGAGGAGGAGTAGCCCTTCTGCTGTGAGGGCTTGCTTTATACCTTGTGCCCACTTGGCACTTAGCTCTCACCTGTGACTCCTAGAAGCTATAGTGTGTGCAGCAGCCACACCATTTTGGCAGATAGTCCAAACCTGATTGAGGGTAACCAATAGGCCAGGTAAACCCATTAGTGAGTCAGAGGGTATCTACCATAAGAACATGAAAACTTTATTGAAATGAGCAGATGAGATCAATTATGAACAGTTATGAAGGCCATCCATAGCACTCAGAGGTTGGTCAGACATCAAAGACACCAAGGTCATCCATTGCATCCCATGCCATCGCCAGTCATCTCAACTTTTGTCTTGCCAGTGGACAGCTGTTATCCTGGAAGAGAGAATAAGACTGATGACTTTGTGCAGTTCTGTCTCACTTAATCTGATTCAACCATCAATCAAGACATCCATCAATGAGGACACTGGTTTTCTTTGAAAATGAAGGACAAAAACCAAATCCCTTGCTTAACTTGTCTAACCTATTCATAGAGATTCAAGGGTTCCTTGGATTTGGGCCTTAGACTGAAAACCCAGTTTTCTTTGACAACCACAATATAAAAACTCTTAGAATCTTTGCACCGTTCAGTGCTGACTAGTACAGCCAGTTTTAATAGTCCAGCCAGTTGCCTGGGCTTTCTTTTTGGTTGAGTATGTATATATTCAGGATTTGTGTATTACTTAAGGTAGTCGGCTTACAAAATAACAGTAGTCTAGAGCTTTAAAAAACCAAGTTCTATACGCTCATCCTCTTCTAAACCAATGACCCTGAGCAAATCTTTTCTCTAGGACTCAGTTTCCTCAATTATAAAATAACAGGATTGGACTAGATGATTTCTAAAGTTCTTTTCTTATTCTCTTGGCTTCACTTAGTTCCACTTCATTCAAGGGAGGCTTGGATGAAGGTCATAAAATTAGAAATTCATATATGGAAGTCATATAATGTGATCCTTCATTTGACAATTGAGGAAAACCTGATTTCAACTCCGCCCTTCTCACTGTAAACCCAACACTATTTGTACTGATTTGTTTAACACTGGAGGTTTTAAAGGTTTCCTTCGGGTCTGACACAGCACAAAAAATTTTTCTAGGGAATCATTCTCTGTCACAAAATTAAAAGGGAAAGCCAAAGCAGTTCTTGAGATCTCCTCTTGGGCATTGGCTGCTGAGGCTAGGAACAGTCATGGTGCCCAAAGCTCCTGGCTAAACTGGGAAGGAGAGAAGAGAAGCAAGACTGACATTAGCATTCCCTGCAGCTCCCAGAAGCCTAAAGAGACAGATGGGAAACTCAACAAATATCCTGACATGTGGGAGAACAACACATCACCTTAGTGAGGGAGCGACTGGCTGCTACTCCCAGTTGCCTTGGTAACTTCCTCCTTGAGCCTATTCTCTTCTCAATATTGAAGACCCTAGGGCAAGACCTAGCTGACCAGCAGGTGGAAGCCAGGGAAACAAATTTATGACTACAGATCTTTTTGGCACCTGACTGAGTCTCCTCTTGAAGGAAATCTGACAATGTTTATCAGAATCCCATAAAGGGGATTGGTAAGAAGGAACAAGGATGTTAGAGAAAGGAAGAATGAAGAAAGAAGTATATGCATTTTGTAATAGGACAAATACTAGATTGTACATCAAAAAAAAAAGAAAAGAAAGAGAGAGAGACCTGAATTTGAATCCTTGTTCTGATAATTAGTTCCTGTGTAATTTTAATGCAATCATTTAAAATCATAGAATACCAGATCAGGAACTCAGAGATCATCTAATCCAACAACCATATGTTTCAAATGGGAAAAATGAGGATCAAAAACTCAAATTATTAGCTAAGTTCATTTAAGCTCTCTGGTCTCTTTCTTCATCCATAAAATGAAGAGTTTGGACTTAATGACATATAAGAACTTTGTGATTGTGGGCACATCATTTGTGCTCAATATTTGTTTCCTTTACTGTGAAATGGGGAGAATCATATATTGGACACCTCACAAAGTGTTTAGGAAAAAAGAATTTGCAAATCTTAAAAACATCACACCTAAATTTTATAATATTTAATATTATAAATTTAATATCATATAAAATATGATATACATATTTATGTGTATAAATATGTGTGTATAGTACGATATATGTGTATAGAAATGCATGCATGAATAATTATTCCCTGATCCCTAGGAGAAGGTAAACTTCTGAGAGAAGGGACTAATTTTCATTTTTTTTTTCTATCCGCAGTACCTGGCACATGTCAGATGCTAAATACAAGGTATCCCAAGTCTAAATGCAATTTAAATATTAAGAATTAATTTTTATTGGCTAAGATAACAGGAAAAGATAATGACAAATGTTGGAGGGGATGTGAAAAAAACTAGGATTTAATGCATTACTGGTGGAGTTGTGAAGTGATCCAACCATTCTGAAGAGCAATTTAGAACTATGCCCAAGTGCTTTAATACTATGCATACCCTTTGATTCATCAAGTTCAATACTCGATCTGTTTCCCAAAGAGGTCATCAAAGAAGAAAAAGGAACCACATGTGCAAAAATGTTTGAAGCAGCTCTTTGTGTGGTAGCAAACAAATTGGAAAATAAGTAGAAGTTTAGCCATTGGGGAATAGCTGAATAACTTATGGTATATGAAAGTAATGGAATATTATTGTATTATAAAAATGATGAACAAGCTGTTTTTAGAAAGGCCAAGAAAGACTTAACATGAACTGATACTGAGCAAAACAAGATGAACCAGCAAAACACTGTATACAGCAAAAGCAAGATTGTGCAATGACCAATTATGACAGATTTGGTTCTTGTCAGTAGTTCAGTGATCCAAAGCAATCCCAATAAACTTTGGATGGAAAACAACATCCACATCCAGAGAGAGAATGATAGAGACTGAATGTAAATCAACACATGCTATATTCACCATTTTTTATTCTGTTTTTTTTCTTTCTGTTATAGTTTTTTTTGTTCTGATTTTTCTCTATGAACATGATTCATAAGGAAATACGTGCTTTTAAAGGAATACACTTATGTAACCAAAATAATTGTTTTTACATGTAACTGGGGAAATTTTTTAAAAAAGATTAATCTTTAAAGACTTTCAGGACACCATGTAAATCTTGTTCAGTTGACTTGAAGTAAATCCTGTCTTCATACTGTAGCCCATAGTGCAGTAGTAGTTAGAATGTTGGATATAGAATTAGGGAAACTAGAATTCAAACCCAATGCAGACACCTCATAGCTATATGCTTTGGGCATGACACTTCTCCTTCTGAGCCTCAGTTTCATTATCTATACAATGAGAGGGTCCTTTCAGCTCTAAATCTAAGAAACTATGATCTATACCATAATAGTGGCTACCTTCTTCCTCACCTCATATTTTGTTTTAAGTCTAATATAGTTTAAATGTATGACTCTTCTTTGTTCATCTGTAAATTAAGATAGGATTGAATGATTTCTGAAAAGCCTTCTGCACTATATCTAGGATGCTATAGTCTTTTATTCTATAAGTTGCTGGGTTGCTATGCCCAAAGGAAAGACAGGCTTCCTTGGATTCCATGGATTATAATCCACATTCATCTTTGGAAATATTCCCCACTCAAATGAGATCATGTATCCTTCTCTCTCTCTCTCTGTCTCTCTCTCTGTCTCTCTCTCTGACTCTCTCTCTCTCTCTCTCTTTTTTCTCTCTTTTTCTCTCTCTCTCTTTCTCTCTTCTTTTCTTCTTTTCTCTTTCCTCTCTCTTCTCATCTCTCTTTCTTCTCTCTCTCTCTCTCTTTCTCTCTTCTTTTCTTCTTTTCTCTTTCCTCTCTCTTCATCTCTCTTTCTTCTCTCTCTCTCTCTCTCTCTCTCTCTCTCTCTCTCTCTCTCGTGTGTCTCTGTCTGTGTCTCCCTCTTTTTATATGTGTATGTATCTTTTATTTCATGAGTGCAGAAACTGTATCCATCTGCTGTCCATATACCAGCTCAATGTTCTGCACAAAGCAAACTCTACATTTTTTCCAGAGCATCACACTGTGTCTGGGTCTATGGAGTGTAGCCCATTGCCCTCTGCACAGAACTAATTTTAAAGCCCAGTCTGGCTATAAGAGATAAGCCTATCAAGTCATATACACATCCACACACATGTATACACACATGTATACACACATGCACATATGTGCATGCTCTCACACACAAAGAAACAAGGATCCATAGATCTTCTGCACAGAAAGCATGTTCTCTCTTACACTAGGCACACAATCTTGTACTAGCCCAATGAACCGATGCTTGAAAAAGATTGGAGCTTAATTCTAAAAATATCTCTCACTAAAAGTTCCATTTAATAAAACTTGAAAAATAAAAGCCCAAAATGCAATCATTAGCCCTATTTTAAAAATAGGAATTATTTATTAGAGAATTGGAAGCACCAGTTGGCCATAGGAAAATATGCTGTCTACTGAAGCCATCAAAAGGGCAATCACATAAATGGTCAAAGGATATGAACAGACAATTTTCAAATGAAGAAATTGAAACCATTTCTAAGCATATGAAAAGGTGCTCCAAAAAATCACGGGAAGAAGAACAGAGAAATGCAAATTAAGACAACTCTGAGATACTACTACACATCTTTGAGATTGGCTAAGATGACAGAAAAAGATGATAAAAAATGTTAGAGGGCATGTGGGAAAACTGGGACACTGATACATTGTTAGTGGAATTGTGAAAGGATCTAACCATTCTAGAGAGCAATTTGAAACTATGTTCAAAAAGTTATCAAACTGTGCATACCCTTTGATCCAGCAGTGTCTCTACTGGGCTTGTATCCCAGTATCTTATCTTAAAGTATTTGTATCTTAAAGGAAGGAAAGGGATCCACATGTGCAAACATGTTTGTGGCAGCCCTTTTTGTAGTAGCAAAAAACTAGAAACTGAACGGATGCCCATCAGTTAGAGAATGGCTGAGTAAATTATGGTATATGAATGTTATGGAATATTATTGTTATATAAGAAATGATCAGCAGGATGATTTCAGAGACGCTGGAGAAAGTTACATGAACTGATGCTAAGTGAAATGAGCAGAAGCATGAGATCAATGTATATGGCAACAGTAAAATTTTACAATGATGAATTCTGATGGACGTGGTGCTTTTCAACAATAAGATAATTTAGACCACTTCCAATGATCTTGTGATGAAGAGCTCCATCTGCACCCAGAGAGAGGACTGTGAAAACTGAGTGTGGATCACAACATAGCATTTTCACTCTTTTTGTTGTTTGCTTGAATTTTATTTTCTTTCTCATTTTTCCCCTTTTTGAGCATATTTTTCGTGTGTGTGTGTGTGTGTGTGTGTGTGTGTGTGTGTGTGTGTGTGTGTGTGTGAGAGAGAGAGAGAGAGAGAGAGAGAGAGAAAGAGAGAGAGAGAGAGAGAGAAAAAAAAGAGAGAAAGAGAGAGAGAGTCAGAGAGACAGAGAGAGAGAGACAGAGAGAGACAGAGAAGGATACATGATCTCATTTGAGTGGGGAATATTTCCAAAGATGAATGTGGATTACAATCCATGGAATCCAAGGAAATTATATATATATATATATATATATATATATATATATATATATATATATATATATATATATATATAAAATTTTTTTTTGCCATGTTTAGCATATATTGGATTACTTGCCATCTAGGGGTCGGGGTGGGGGGAAGGGGTAAAAAAAATTGTAACACAAGATTTTGCAAGGATTAATGTTGAAATATTGTCCATGCATATATTTTGAAAATAGAAAAAAAAACTTTAATAAAAAAGAACAAAAAAGGGCAATCACGGGCTCCTCAATGGAGAGTGCAAAAGACTTCTGGGTTAAGTGAGTCCAACCCCCTCATTTTAGCTGAGACTGAGAGTGGTGAAAGAACTTTTCCCTTTTTTAATTATTTTTATTTATTTCAAAATAGAAAAAAATAGGAAAAGAAAAAAATGACTTTGCCATATGTAGAGCAGAACATAAGGGAAGATTCAAAATACGAGATGATAAATACCCATTTTAAGAAAGTCTATATAATAAATAAATAAAACATACATTGTATTCAGTTATCCATCTTTCCTTTGCTTGCTGATAGGTTTTCTTTTGTTCTCTGCTATATACTTTTTATTTTATTATTTTTTTTACTCTTTCCTTAACTCCCACCTCCCCCAAGAAAACTACAATTAAGTACTTATATATTTACATATGTGTGTATGTATATATGTATATATACTTTTTATTTTATTATTTTTTTACTCTTTCCTTAACTTCCACCTCCCCCAAGAAAACTACAATTAAGTACTATATACATATATACATACACACATACTGATATGTAGACTTTCCCAAGGTCACATGAGGAGTGACAGAGCCAGGTTTTCGGATTCTGATTCCTACATTCTTTCGATTGTGTCAGGCTGCTCTGCTGCTCAGGGCCCCCTGAAGTCTGATAGGAAAGACAATTGTGCACAAGTCAATTTTCACTCTCTATTCAATAAATGTTTAGTGAGTAACAATTCGGTACAAGAGAATGTGCTAGGCAAGAGGATCTCAAGGGAAATGAGGACATCTTTTGCTCTGCCATTCCATGTCCTCATCTGTAAAACAAATTGGAAAGAGGTGCTGGATTAAGTGATCTCTAAGATTCATTTCAGCTCTAAATCGAGGATTCCATTATCTCATTTGATCCTTGCAAAAACTCTATGACCTGACATAGCAGTACTTTCTCCATTTTGAAAATGTGGAGACTGAGGCTTAGAAAATTTAAATAATTTTCACATAGCTGTGGCCCTCCAGAAGAATATCATCTAGAGAGAAATGTAATAAAAATAATAATAGTAGCTTACATATAGATAACATCCTAAGATTTGCAAAGTCCTTGTTCTCATTTGATCCTCACAAAAGCCTGAGAGTTAAGTATCTTATTATCCTATTTTATAAATGGGGAAGCTTAAGTTTAAGTGACTTTCTCAGCTTCACACAGCTAGGATTGATCTCAGGTTTCCCTAAGTCCAAACCCACTTCTTTTAGCCATCTAGCTACCTCACTGCATTAGCACTAATGGGTATTATTCAAGGATATATATGATTTTTCATAAGGACATATAAAAGCAATCCTATAACACTGGTCTCCTTGGTTCCCTCACACAAAACAATCCATCTCCTAGCTAGTCATTTTCCTTGGCCATTCCCCAAGCCTGGAAAGCTCTCCTTCCTCACCTGCATCTCCAAACCTCCCCAGCTACCTCCAAGTCCCAGCTAAATTCCCACTTCTACAAAGCATCTTTCTTAATCCTACTTATAATGATCAACTCCAAGTTATCCTGTCTTTGGCTTATCAATTCATACCCATTTGCATTCTGTCTTCCCATTAAACTATAATCTTCTTGAGAGCAGGGGCTGTCTTTTGCCTACTCTTGTCATTCCTATTGCTTAGCACAATACCTGGCACAAAATAGGCACTTAATAAATGCTTATTGTCTTACTTATTGTGGGATTAAAATGTCATGATTGGTTTTGTCTGGAGAGGAGAGAGGAGAACAGAAAGAGCATTAAAATTATACCCTTAGAAACCTCAAACTTTAAAAAAATTCCATGAAGAGATTTTTTTATTATGAAGGTAACATTATGAAAGTAACGTTAACATTTATTATGAAGGTAACAAACAAACATGAATACATCAGTATATAAAGAATGGAAAACAGAATGAGCTTCTCATCCATTTTTAAGTGTGTATTAAATTTAACATGATAGCATCTTTTAAACTTCCTTTTGCTCTCTTCTGTTTGTTTCTAAATGTTTCTTTGATACTCTTTTCATTCTTTCTCCTTTTTTCCTCATGATTTGGTTGACCTAAAAATTCCCTCTTCTATGAAATCCTCTTGTTACCAATAAGTATGTCAAGCAAAGTAAGTCACTTATTAGCCATGTATGAAAACATATGTGTTCTAGTTCCTCACTTTAAGAGATATGAGGATGTGGGGGTTCATTATTTATTTTCTAATATCAATCCATTAGCAACATTTTAGTAAGTTTCAGGCAATGCAATAATCTCTGAGGATAATAAAGAAAATCAAAAACAGGGTCTCTACCATCAAAGACCTCACTTTGGAGAGAAAACACGAAATTAAATCTGTATGTATAGTGTGAAAGCACTTAGGGAAAAGGAATCTTAGGGAAAAGCACTGGCAGTGAGAAGGACCAAGGAACACCTCTTACAGACCATGAGATCTGTGCTTCATCATGACTAAGTCTTCCAAATTTGTTTAACATAAAACCAGGTTGAGGGTAACCAATCAATTAGTGAGTTAGGGGGATACCTATCCCAACCATGTGAACATTTCAACCAGTGAAATGGGCAGCTGAGAACAATTTGTTCCAATGGTCATGAGAGTGGCTGAAAGAGCCACTGAGGAGCACTTACTCAGACGTTGAAGATACCCAAGTCATTTACTGCATTCTGAACAATTGCCAATCATCTTGACTTTTGTCGTACCACTGAACTTCAATGATTGGAAGAGAAGAGAATGAGGCTGATGATTTTGTGCAACCCAGTCTCACTTAAATCCAGTTCACACAAAAAGTCAAGACATTACTCCATGATATCATTTGAAAATGAGGGATGAACTTTTTTTTTTTTTACTGTTCATGCAATTTATTAGCAAAATTGACAATACATGGAAAAGTCAAAGTCACAAAGAAAGGGCATAATGATTCCTTGCTGATAGCACTATAAATTGCTTTCATCATCCTGGAAAACAATTCAGCAATATAAAAAATTCAGTGGTAAAACAAGTCCATTCCCAATTGACTTAACATATCTTTCCTAGACATAAATACCAAGGAGGTTATTGTAAAAAAAAAAACATTATATACACCAAAATGTCAAGAACATTTTTGTTTTAGCAAACTTGAAACAAAGTAGATGTACCTCAATTGAAGAATGGTGAAACACATTGTGGTACATTGATTTAAATGAAATATTGTTATTCTAAGTAAAAGTAAACAACTATTAAATACTATAATCATTGAGTAAAATTGTTTTTTCTGACTTTGCTCACTTCATTCTATGTATTGTTTCAAGTCTTTCCAGGTTTCTCCAAATTCATTGTATTCATCATTTGTTACAGCACAATAAAGCTCTATAGAAAGTCTTGCTATAATTATTTTGGGTAGTTAAGTGGTGCAGTAGATGTAGGTCCTTTCCATTTGTCTGTGTTCCCTTTGGGACAGAGATGTAGTTAGTAGAGTACCTCTGGGTCAGAGGGCACACCCAAATTGTGATCAGCTTAGTGGGAAATCCTGGAGGACCAGGACCCTGATTTCACCTTTGTACTGCAGTTGCTTGGCACAGTGCCTGGCATATGATATGTACTGAATAAATTATTGTTGATCTAATTGAATTTGGGAATATATTCCCAAACTTTCCAAAGCTCAAACTTTTCTCACATTCCCCTCATTCACTAGCTCCTAAATGTTCACTCTCTTTTTTCTTTTTTTCCCTAGTTATTGTTCAGGCATATCAGTGACCCATTTGTGGTTTTCTTGGCAAAGATACTGGAATAGTTTGTCATTTCCTTCTCCAACTCATTTTACAGATGAAGGAACTGAGGAAAACTATGTTAAATGACTAACCCAGGATCACACAGCTAATAAATGGCTAAGAATGGATTTGAATTCAGTTTTTTTCTCACTCTAGGCCTGGGGTCTATCCACTGTACCACTGAGCTGTTTCATTTCCCACAAAGCATGTATGGACTACAGTTTTGTTTAGAGATAGCCATACTAAATTTGAAATCTTAGATTTAAATCCTGGCTCTTCTACTTACTGCTTGTCTAATTTTGTTCCAGTTCTAACCTCTCCAGGTCTCATTTTTCCTTACTGTAAAATGAACAAGAAAGACACATGAGGTAGGTGCTAGAGGGCTGAACTTATTGTCAATTCTTGCCTCTCCAACTCTTACTAGCAATTCTTAATACTGACTACAAAACTTGTTCAAGTCACTTATATACTCTGAGTCTCAGTTTCCTGAGAATACCTACGTTACAGGATTGTTATAAAAATCAGATAAGTTCATAGAATCATGTACTTAGATCTGAGAGTGACCCAAAGTGTCATGTAATTCAACTTCTTTCTATTACAGGGAGGGTATATACAAGTCCAGAATGGGAAAGTAGATTGCCCTAGGTTATAGGGGTAATCAGTGAGAGAACCAGAATTTGAACTCAGGTCTTCTGACCACTGAACTAGGCTCAAATATAAATGTCTGCTATGTGATCTTTAAAGTTTCTTTCAACTCCAAAGCATATAAGAATTGGTGCCTGACTTTTCTCTCATGTGTCAAGTGTCACACGCTATATTTTATCAGAAGTAAGATTTAAATGCATACCTCCCGTGGATGCCAGAATCCCCCAGAAGACAGATCTTGAAAGTGTATTAGATAGCTCAGCCTTGTTACCTATTGCTTTGTATTGTCCTTTTGTTGCCTTTATATATTTCCTGCCTCACTAACTAGGTATATTATAATCTCCTAGAGAGCACAAACTGTGTCTTTCATTTCTTTTGTATCTTCCACCATGCCTAAGACAGACTAGACACAGAACAGTCTCTCTGTAAATGCCAAAAGAATAATCATATGGGAAATCCTATCCTGCAGAGCTTTTCATCCCATTCATATTTTTTACAGTTTTAGTCAAGTTTTTTAAGTGTTTTATTCTTTAATGATAATTCTGTGGTGCTCACTTCTTTTCCATGGGAAAGTCCCCTACTGAATTAATTCAGAGAATTCAGTCCTATTCTTTTTCTTTTTTTCTTTTTGTTTTATTAAATCTTTTTATTTACAAAACATATGCATAGGTAATTTTTCAACACTGACCCTTACAAAACTTTCTGGTCCAAATTTTTCTCTCTTTCCCCCCATCCCTTCCCCTAGATGCAGGTAGTCCAATACATGTTAAATATGTTAAAAACATATGTTAAATCCAATCCTGTTCTTTTTCTAACCTGTCCCTGCAGGTTTGTGTGCTTCTTCCATTCTATGTCCTGACAGGTATGTTGGGGAAAGGGTCTTCTGTAATCTCCCTCGCAAACCAGTGTCTTGATTTGTCTGTCTACTCCTTTAAGTTCCCTTTCCTCTCTTAACTACTTCCTATTTATCTTATATGTAGCTTGTTTCCTATTTATTTGTTTGAATGTTGTCTTTTCCCATAGATTATAATCTCCTTGAGGAAAAGAACCATCATTAACCTCTTCTTGTATCTCCATCACGTCACACAGTGTTGAGCACATAATTAAATATTTATTAACTGATTTATTGGTTTTGTCAATCTTCAAAGTACATGTTTGTTTGGATGTTGTATCTCTCTTGTACCATGCAGTTTTCTTTAAGCAGATACTTTCAATTTCTCTTTGTATCTTCAGTACCTAACATCATACTTTTGACATAGTAAATAATTATTTTTTATTCATGCATGCACATAAGTAGGTGTATATATGTATATATGTATATACGTATACATATATATATACATATATATATATATATATGTATGTATATATACTCTGAATTGTGTTGGATTACATTAAGCCATTTGATTGCTTCTCCTTTCCTACTCAACAAACAACAATCTCTTCTGGAGTAACCCACAGGGCTCACCTTCTGCCCCTTAGCATTCCCTTGGGGTCTTTCTCAAACCAGTCTTTGAAAGGTCAGGTTACATGGCCCTCTGGCTAGTATCTCAGTATCCATAAAGCCAGTTTTCTCTCTGCTGTCCCTTATCAATCTTTACTCCTCTAATTTCACCTAGAAGATGAGGAACTAGGCAGGCTGGATTTTCATATAAGTAAATGGGAGAAAGAACCTTCAACCTAGAAACTCTAAGGATTCCTTGATACTGTGTATGGTATACAAAGACCAAGTTTGTGACTTTGTATAGTACTCGATGCCATGCTGGCTTTGGGGAGAAGGACAAAACCTCAACTAGCAGATTTGCTCTTATTTGGATCATTCAGCAGAAACTACCCCTAGTGTCATAAGATTATGGATTTGGAGTTGAACCATTAGAGATTATTGTGTCTAACCTTTTTATTTTACAGAAGAAGAAACTAAGACCCATAGAAATGAAGTACTTGCCCAAAGTCAGAGTTACCATCTTGGGATAAGTTTCAAACTGAGGTCTTTCTGACTCAAACTCTATCTACTATCTTCATTGACTTTCAATCTTTCTCCCCTCCCCAGAATGAGAGGAACTGGGGGTCAACAGAATTTTTGAAAGAAAATGGGAAAGTAGTAAAAGAAAGAAAACTTATACAACTATAACCTCTGGCATTCTAATAACAGCTAGCCTTCATAGAACATTTTTTTTACATTTTACTTTATCATTTATCATTATCTTCTTTGATCTTTACCACAGTACTGTGGTTTGGTACTACAGGTATTATTATCCATAAGAAAAGTGATTTCTAGATAGATAAGATGACTTTCCTATAAGTCACACAGATGGTGAATATTAGAAGCAAGATTTGAATTTATCTTTCCAGAATCCAAATCTATAACTTTTAAAAATTAATTAAGTAATTTTTACAAAAATTTCACGTATATGTAATTTTTCAGCATTGACAATTGCAAAACCTTTTGTTCCAACTTTTCCCCTCCTTCTCTCCACCCCTTTCCCCAGATGGCAGGCTGACCAATACATGTTAACTATGTTAAAGTATAAGTTAAATACAATATATGTATACATGTCCAGTTATTTTGCTGTACAAAAAGAATCGGCAAGTCCATAACTTTTCTGCCTCACTACATTGCCTTACAAAAATGATAATAATTCATTTCTGTAGAAGAGCAATTTCTACCCTATAATGTAGGCATTGATAAATATTATGATTCCCATTTTAAGATGTGGAAACTGAGAATTAGAAAGGCGAAGGAATTATTTGGGAAAAGTGAGGCCCTGGACATATACAACCAGGTCTTCTGCATCCAAGTCCAGTGCATCCAAGTACATCTTCCTCAGAGTCCTTGCCTTCAAACCTCCCCCATTCTCACATGGCACTTAAGACCATGACCCCATTGAAGTTAATGAGACAGGTAGACATACAGACAGCAAGATTCTAATAATTCATGTAGCTTTGTGGATATGGCAGGGAGAAATGAAAGCCTTTTCCTCCAGGCTCACTTATAAGATCATTAAATTAGGGACCTCAGAGACCATCTAGTCCAATCCTTTCATCTTTCAGATGAGAAAACTGATGGAGTTTCTTAATGGCCTAACGGATTGGTCAAGGTAATTTAAGTAAAAATCCTCAATCTTCTTTTTCCTTGGTAAAGTCCCCTGCTGGATTAGTTCAAAGTTCAATCCTATTCTTTTTCCATCCTCTCCCTACAGGTTTGTGTGCTTCTTTCATTCTATATCTTTTTCCTGTGACCTTCATCTCTGATATGTATATTGGAGAGAATTTGAAGTTGGGAACAGCCCCTTTGTTTTTCCCACTTCCATTGATCTTTCTTAGTCAGCCAGGGAGTCAATAAAGCTAGGTGTTGAGATGGCTTTGATATCATATGAACCTGGACAGGTTACTTCCTTTCTCTGATTTTGAATTTTCTCCCAATTATCTCTCAAATTTCTTCCATCCTACCATTCTTATAATTCCTTTGGATAACTATCTCCTTCATTCCCACAAGAAGACTAATAAGAGGCCATGTTATATAATGGGATAGCAATCTGACCTCAAAGCCAAGAAGATCAAGATTGAAGTTTTGCCCTTGACACATCTTGGCTGGGTCACCCTAGAATATTTCAGTGTTCTATGCCAGGTTTTATTAAGCTTTCCCCACTCAAGACCCCTTTTCACCTGAGAAATTTTTAAGTGACTCCCAAGTATATAGGTATACAAATCAAACATTTATTGACAACAAATAATAATTCTGTGACCTCTACATTCAGTTATGAGCCACGGTTTAAGAAGACTAAGTTAAAGAGAAGGTGCTGATCTCTACTGGTAGAGAGGGTTCTCTTAATCTGGAGCTCCCTAGGCCAAAATCACAGATATAATTCCTATTCCTAATAATAGTCGTGACCATACTGAAACTACAGAAGATTCCAAAACTTCCATTCCATTGCAAAATATTGATTATTTTACTTACTCATGTAATAGTGTAAATATTAAACATAAAAATTAGCAGGATAGTCATTTGCCCTAAAACGTTTTTATCTAAATTTCATCAAGTAGAAGAAAAGAAAGAATAAAATAATAATACCACCATCCATTTATATAACAATTTAATATCTAAGAAGTGTTTCCCCCTCTGATGGAGGCCCATCAAAGAAAATAGGAAAAAAATTCAGAAAACTGAGAGTCTCATGACAAAATTATTGTTCCCCATCTCTTTAGTGAGCTGTGTACCTAAGTCCTCAGGCAAGTCACAGTACAGTTCAATGTACAGAACTTTCCCCAGGGACACATACAATATGGAGGCACATAGCCATAGATATTCTGGGGAAATTACCCAAATGACCAGATTCCATTGAGTTACATTGCCGTGCCATGGTTTTCATCTGGTTTCACCTGGTGTTCTTGCATTTCCTGCTGTCAATATACTCATCTCTATCATCACACAGTAAGAGACAGTTTAGGGAAAACAACTTCTGGCTCCTTTCTGTATTTATAAATTGCCTACAGGCTGACTCAGTGTGGGAGAAATGCTGGTGCCCTCATTAGGGTAATTGGCAGCAGCTGCTGTCTTTCTGCTCTCACAGCTTAACTGCCATACCTCCCTGGTTTTGGTGAAAGTTTTCCTCACAAATCTGTGAGGTAGCTGGTACAAATATCATTATCTTCATTTTTAAAAACCCATCAGAGGGCCCTCTGGCATGATCTTTACTCACTGACATGGAATAGAAGAATGTTAAAGGGTGAAGGGAAAGACTTCAAATGACATTGTTCCCATTCCTTCCCAACCCAAGCTCTACGATAATCTAATTTCAGAACTTGTGGTTTCTATGGTCCTGGTAAAAGAGAGGACCCAGCAGGCTGGGGATGAAGTGAAAAGCTCCAGCGAGTGGGCATCAAATGTCAAAAAATAAAGACAACATCATGGTCCAGACATCTGGCCAAGGACAATTAGAGTGCCGTCGAGGCTCTGAGGCCGGCCACTAACGATGCTTGCCTTCTGGTCACAGATTACATTTTGGCTCTAATATACAGGGCAAAGACCATGACTAGAAGAAAACCAGAAGGACCGTCTTTTATCTGAGAGGAATTGACCCTGGAAAGTTAACTGCTCGTCATAGTGATATGCAAATGCAGGCCCAACAGCTGTATCCAATGGCTGCCTGTAGCTAAATCAATCTGGAAGAAATTCTATCATTAGTGGGAATGAGAAGGTCTCATTATGCAATTAGGATTTGAGGGAAATGAGTGGTTAGCCATCAGTAGGCTGTATTGCCTCTGCTGTTCATGGGATTCACTGGGAGTTCTCTAAGACCCAGGGAATAAAATTAGATTTCTACACTATAGATTGTCAGAACTCCAAAGACCCATAGAGACTATTCATCCAATCCAGAAGAGGAAACATAAGAGACAGAAATGGTAAATTACCTATAGTATTGTCTCTGACTTTAAAGAAATTTTACTGATATTTACTATGTGACTTTGGACAAGTCACTTAATAATTGATTTTGGCTTCCATTTTCTCCACTTCAAAATGTGATAGATTCTGAGTTTCCTTCCAATTGCAGATATAGAATACAGAAACCTTCTAGAGGAATATGTAGTTTGGAATCAAAGATGATTTACTTTGCCCAACTACTGGGGAAATCAGTTCTCTTACCCACCATACCAAAGAGCTGATGCTTATACAAATATATGGTGAAAAGTAATGCAGATACCCATTTTTAAGATGATAGAACTGAGGCCCCTGAAGATTAAAAGTCTTGCCAGCATCACAATGCTAATAAGTAATAATGACTCACACAAAGCTTGTGCTTAAAGTTTCCAACAGCCATGTGGGGAAGGTAGTACAGGACTTATTATTTCTGTTTAACAAATAAGCATACTGAAGCTCATTGATTGTGATTTGTCCAAGAGTTACTCTCTCTGCTCTAATAATAGTTTGGGTTCTTTTTTTTAAAGTACTTTAGATACATTATTTCATTTAGTCCTCAAAACAACCCTAGAAGGTAGATGTTATTATTTATAGATGAAGAACACTGAAGCAAAATGATTTGGCCAGGGTCATTCAGCTGTTTTTCATCCTTCATGCTCCAAGAAGAGCAAATTGACATTTCTGTGTCAGGTTAAAGATAGTGTGTCTGTGGCTGATCAGAATAATAGGAGCACTCAGAAGGTCTAACACAAATAGTTTCTTTGAACATTTGGGGAAAAAATGTCTTTAGATATGTTTCCTCTGGCGACTGTGATTCTGATTATTGTTACTAAATTTATGTATCTCATGTTTCCTGTGTGATTCTATCAGAAAACTTTCTGGATTCAAGCCCAAGGCTTTATCCACTACCCCATCTAACTGCCTAGTCAATAGCAGAATACGGCTCAGGATTCAGATCTTCACATTTTAAAATCAGTGATCTTTTCATGATATCATGATGTCTAATCACTTTCCTAGGGTTAAGGGTCTTTCGCCTCATGACCCACCTGAGATGAATTTGGAGGGAAAGGATCAGGGCTAGCCATGGGGAAAAGTAAAAGAGGCAAAGTTTCTCCATCCCTTGTTGAGGATCCCACTTCAAGTGGCAAGAGCATCCATCCTGGTCTTTTCATAGGTTTATATATTTAGAGCAATCAGAGACAGCAAAGGCCATCTATCAATTAATAAGAGCATTTATTAAGTGCTTATAATGTATTCAGTATTCCCCTAAGCATTGACACAAAGAAAGGGGAAATATATTTTTCTATAATTTATTTAATAATTTCCCCCACTTACATGTAAAAATAATTTTAGATTCTTTTTTTTAAAAAAAATTGAGTTCCAAATCATCTCCCTCACTCCCTTTCTTCCCCTGCATTGAGAAGGCAAGCCATTTTATATAGTTTGCAGTCATGTAAAACATATTTCCATGTGGATCATGTTGTGAAAGAAAACACAGACCAAAAAAGGAAGAAAAATAAAAGTAAAGAAAAAGTATGTTTTGATCTGCATTCAGACTCCATCAGTTCTTTCTCTAGGGATGGAGAGCATTTTTCATCAAAAGTTCTTCAAAATTGTATTGGATCATTTCTGAGACTAGCCAATTCATTCACAGTTGATGATCATACAATGTTGTTGTTTCCCTGTAATAAGGAATTTACATTCTAATGGGTGAGACAAGCCTGTACACACAAGAGTCTGTGGGTAGTGATGCCAGAGGGAAAGATATTCTCAGCTTAGGGGAGGAAGGAGTCATGAAAGACATGCAAAATGTACAATTTGAGCAGACTTGAAAGAAACTAGAGAAAGGAAGAGATAGACAGGCAAAAAGGCACTCCCAAGCCAACATTTTACAAATGTGGAAACTGAGGCTGAGGGAAATTAAGTAGTTCCTTCAAGGTCACATAGATCATAATCATCAGAGGCAGAATTTGAGCCCAGATCCCACAAATGTGTCCTGAAAAATATGGCCAATCCCTTATTTCCCAGGTTAGGGAATTTCTCAGCACTCTCTCCTATTGATAAGAAAAGCAAAATATCCCACAATTGTGTGCTAGCTTTTTACTTTATTTCATGTTGGTTTCGCTCCCTGTTTTCTAACTTTCTGCTTCATCCTAGACTATGTCCCTTGTAAGGCCCCAAGGACACTCTTTGTGTACCTGGTTTATGGTCCCTGGCTCCATGATATGCCTCAGCCAAAGCCTCTCTGATCTTGTTTCCTGGGTTAATGACCGGTGGTTTGCCTTTCTGACAATCATCCTTCCTCATGATTGCAAACTCATGTAGCTCTTAAAGGCTAGGATGTCTGTCTTCCTTTCTCTAGAGTCTAAAGTCTAGGTTCTGGCTCAAGCCCAAGCCTGACAGGATGGAATAAGATGCCCTTCTTCTGATCCTTGTAGGTTTTAAGGGTCGGTCCAAGCTCCACACCTTTCCTTATACCATTAACTGGTTCCCAATGCTGAGAGAGCCATTCACCCCTGATGGACCCCATAGTATCCAGATAAAACAATATATACATGACATTCATCTCTTGGCTTTTGTTATTCCTCCTACATGGATCGATCTCCTTCCTTACTTTCATTTGCTAGAACCCATAGATTCCTTCAAGATTCACTTTTATGTGTGTATACTTTTCCCTATTAGTTTTTTTATATAATTTTGTGTCTACTTCCCCAAGTAGATTATAAGCTTCTTGAGGGTTGTTTTTAATGGTTAGTCAAATACAAATGTCTGGCTCTTTAGAACCCCTTTAAGGGTTTTCTTGCCAACTGGAATGGTTTTCCATTTCCTTCATTAAGGCAAACATAAATTAAATGATTTGTCCAGAGTCACACATTTAGTTAGTATCTAAGATTGGAGTTGAACTTGTATTTTCCTTATTCCAATGAGCCCTGGATGCTGAGCTAAGAGTCTATAATATCAATAGAGACTAGCACTGTGACTTCATTGGTATGGGAAATTTGTAGAAAAGGAAATTCTCTCTAACAATGTCAGTGGGCATTTTCTCTAAAACCTAAGATGTTAGACAGCTAACTGGAAGATTGAATGTCATGTGATTTGGCCAGGCTCACACAGTCAATGTATATAAGAAGCACTGTGAGTGACTCACAATAAAATAAAGCTTGTAAACTATGAACAGTGGATTTTCTCACCTCCATGAAGGCAGTGCTACAATATTATTATTCCAATTTCACAGATGCAAAAATGGATGTTCACTTAAATGAAATGACTTGGCTAAGATCACAAATCTAGAATGTGTTAGAACTAGGAGACAGACTCAGGTTAGAATCAGAATAGATCTTAAAGGTTTTCTGGTCTACCCATTTAAGTCTTTTTTTAAAGAACGGGAAAGTAAGAACATGACTATTTAAGCTCACATTGCTAGTAAACGATATGAACCTAAGAGTTTTGACTCCATTTCCAGTTCTTTTTATGATGGCTAGCAAATTCACTATATAAACTAGTAAAGTTAAACCACTGAATTGGTGGATTTCCTTTTTTCAATGAAAAGTTTATTTGTCTGATGCTCTATTTATTAAGACATCAAGGCAGCCAGATGATTTGATCAAATCATACCTGGTTTTTATATAATATTTGGAGGTTTCTTTAAACCTTTATAGTTAAAGGTTTCTTCTTAAATGCTTTCACTTTGTAAATATTATCTCATTTTATCCTCACAACAACTCCTAAAAGTAGGTATGAGTATTATTATCACCACCATTTTCTTAAGGAGAAAACTGAAGTAAATAGAGGGTAAATGACATGCTCAGGATCACATATATAGTATCTAAGGCCAGATTTAAATTCAGTTCTTCCACACTCCAAATCCAGTGCTTTTCCCTCAGAAAATGGGAAAAAATCCAAAAGATGGATTGACTAAAATGCCAATCTCCTCTTCAGGGTCTTTTTCAGGCATTTCATTTTAATGAGGTCCCAGAAATAGTCATAGCATTGTCAGCATGCTTTATCATGGACTGGGTCTATGGAGATGGGCAAGTATATCAACATATCTTGGCATAGGTAAGGACCAATTCTGATGCCTTTCCAAGTTTTTCTGACAAAGCTCTATGCATAGAACCAACAAAAATCTGAGGTCCCAGGATAGCTGTGACCTACATTCCGCCTCTTTCAAGTGTTTTCCTTTGCCTCAAACTGCTTCCCTGCCAGTCAGTCAATAAATATTTATTAAGTACTTACTATATTCCAAGTACTGTATTATGCACTAAGGACACAAAAAAGAAGAAAAGACAAAAGTTGCCCTCAGGGAACTTCCAATCTAAGAGGGGAGGCAACAAGCAAACAAAGAGTTGGTACAAACAAGCTATATACAGGAAAAATATAAAATGATTAGGAGAGAAAGGTACTAAAGGGAAAGGATTCCTGTAGAAGAAGGGACACGAAAGAAGCCAAGGAAGTCAGTAGCTTTGGTAGAATCAAAGAAGGATTGGAGTGGGGAAAGAAGAAGCAGATCTATAATCAGGATATTACAATAATCCAAGCTTGGAGTGGTAGCAATGTCAGGAGAAAATGGAATATATCTGAAAGATGTGGGCTTTTTTTAAAATAAAGCTTTTTATTTTCAAAACACATGCATAGATAGTTTTCAATATTTACCCTTGAAAAATCTTGTGTTTCAAAATTTTCTCCCTCCCTCCCTCCCCTAGGAAAGTAATCCAATATAAGTTAAATCTAGGCATTTCTTGTATAAATATTTTCATAATTATCTTGCTGCATAAGAAAAATTAGATCAAAAAGGGGAAAATGAGAAAGAAAACAAAATGCAAGCAAACAACAAGAAAAAAGTGAAAATACTATGTTGTGATCCATATTCATTTCCCAGTGTCCTTTCTCTGGGTGCAGATGGTTCTCTCCATCAATATGATCATTGGAACTGGCCTGAATCAGGTCTGAAAAGAGCCATTAGAATTGGTCATCATATAATCTTGTTGCAATGTTCTCTTGCTTCACTTCACTTAGCATCAATGCATGTAAGTCTTATTTGAGAAATGTTGCAAAGGTGAAGTCAAAAGACTTTGACAACATATTGGATATGGAGGAATAAGAGTTTGTGAGGAGTTGATATGATATTGAGAAACTAGGGCAAAGCTGTGGGTTGTGTAACTGAATGTGAGGGTCATGAAAAATTTGGCAACAGTAAGAGATATCAAATATTCTACAAGATTTAACTCGTTATTTTAAAAAATGCATCCATCTCGTTAGTAAGCAAATTCGTATAGTTGCCCTCAGAAGTAATACAGAGGTTAAGAGAGGGGAGGGCTAAGAACAAATAAAATAAGTTCAATTTTGGAAATGTTGAGTTTAAGTTCTCTATTAGACATTTGATCTGAAATGTCTGAAAGGTAGCTGGAGATTCAACAAGTTACCAGAGAAGTTAGAGCCAAATTTCAGAATCCTCAACCTAGAGATGCTAATTAAATCTACAGAGGCTGATGAGATCACTAATTGGAGCTATATAGAGGGTAAAGAGAGGAAGACCCAGGACAAAACTTCACAGGATTCTTGGAGCTTGAAATATGACCTAAAAGATGATCCAGCAAAGGAAAATGATTGGTTGGATAGGGGATAGCAGGAGAACCAGGAAAAAGTGGTCCTGAAGACTTAGGGAAAAGAGATCAAGGAGAGAAGGTTGATGAATCGCATTAATGGTTGCACAAAGGTCAAGGAGATTGGGGGATTGGGGGGAAAAGTCATTGAATTTGGCAACCAAGAGATCATTGGTTAGAAAAGGTATTTTTAGTGGAATGATGAGGTTGGAAACCATATTGTAAGGGATTAAGAAGATAATAAGAGGAAAGAAAAGACACTTGTTATAGAAGACCTTTTCAAATAGTTTAGCCTCAAAGGGCAGAAGAGAAATAGGAAGATAATTAGTGGGGATGAAAGATTCAAGTGAGGGTTTTCAGAGGATGGCAGAGGATTGGATATGTTTGTAAGTAGTGGGCAAGGAATCAATAGACAGGAGGAAATCTAAAATAAGTTATAGATTGGAAATGACAGAGGGGTTGGAAGAGACTGGTGAAATTGGATAGCTTGTAAATATAGAAGGGTTAGCCTTGGTAAAGATTAAGACTTTTCTTCATGTGAGGTAGGGATGAAGATAGTGGCAGAAGGCATCTGAAAGTTATGAAATTGGAAGGGAAAAAAGAAAGCTCATAGCAAGTGGCTTCTTTTTTTATGTAAAATATAAGGTAAGGTTCAAAGCTGAGAGGGTGAGGGAAGGGGCAGCCATGGAAGGTTTGGAGAAGAAGAATGGAAGAGCTATTATGAAGAATGAGAGAGGGAGTCAATGAGGGAAGTACATTAGGATTGCTAAGCAGGAATGAGGGTCCAGTTGAGGTTGTGTAACAAAATTTTGTAGTAGATCCAGTCAGAACAATCAAGTGGTTTTTTCACTTATGTTCAGTAAAAAGGGAGCAAAGATGGTGGATGGTGAGACTCAACCAAGGCTGAGACTTGGCAGGGCATAATTGGTGATATGATAAGGGGGTCAGAAACTCAAGCAAGAAGGACTTGGTAGAGTTGCACTGACTCACCAGTGGATCTAGAAAAAGAAAAAAGAATGTGGCTAGTGCAGAGGAAGGAGACTGGAGAGAATGGGGGATTGGAGTTCAGGGTATTAATAAAAAGTAGAGCTTGGTAAGGGAAAGCAGAGAGAGAAGTTGAAAACCAGTAAATTATTTCCAGAGAAGGGGATTCTGGAATCCTTGAACATGAAAGTAGTGCATCTATGGGTTCAAGTTCAAAGTTAAGATCATCTTTGGTATGCCTAGTGTAGAGTGGAAGAGTAGGTCATGGAAAGTGAGTGTATTGAGGAAGAATGTGGATAAGATGTTTGAAAGAGAATTGATATGTATGATCAAGTCCCCAAGTATGAGAGCAGGGATTAAAGAGGAGAAAAAAATTAAAGAGGAGACACCAAATTTCTTGATGAAGGAGTATGTCCTGGGGGTCTATAGATAATAGGAACAAGATTTGCACCAACTGTTTAGATAGAGCTCTTTTCCAAACTCTGGGTAATGCCATGGGCCATAAATACCAGACATCATTGCTCTAGTGACTTTAATTTCTGCTAGAAAATTTCTTGGAGAAATAAAGTTACATTATTAATGTATTTCAACTGTTCGCACAATCAAACATTTCATAATAACTGGAACAGCTTGGAGGTTGGGAAAAATAAAATCAAATAAAATCAGATTCTTAACTATGTGAGAGAGTTGCTGAGGCATGGGGTGTTCACAATGGGAGAGAGGTTCATGCTGGGAGAAAAGTGGGCTCTTTCTCTGCCATAGGGACCTCAGTTCTGGAACTGAGAAGCCCAGTTGGAGACACAAGTGCAGTCCTGCCACTTGGAAGCTAGGCTAAGCAGGCCTAGGAACTACTTTTCTTGGATTGCTTTAAAGGGCAGTCAAGCATTGTAGAACACAGAGCTGCAGGTCAATTTTGTAATGGTTGCTACAGGGGTTATGGAGCATGGCAGCATAGACTTTAGGACGCCATTAACTGGTGCGACTACCACCAGGTATTGAATAGTGTATGAAGGAAGCAGAGACAGAAAGGAGGGGATCAGTCAACAGTCATTTATTCAGCACTGAATCTACTAAGACTCTTCCAACGAGTTAAAAAATAGAATGAGGGCAGAGTTCAGTGCAAAGCAGGCTGGCTAATTAGTTTAACCAAAGCAGCTTGGTGTAGATCAACACTTCTGAAGCTCTTTAGTTTCTGACTCTTTGAGATTCTTTAAAATCATAAAGGGCTCTAAAAAGCTTCTATTTGGATATTTTCCATATTAGAAATTAATTATCATTATTATGAAAATAAATTTCACCTCACATTCTCTCTAAAAGGGTTTTGAGGAATTCCCAAAGTACCCAGATCACATTTAGAAAACTACTGGAGGGTGGAGTTCTAGACTTGGAGTTAGAGAGTTCAAATTGGTTTCTGATTATGGTTCCCTAGACAAATCACCTAATCTCTAAAATTCTGTGAAATGGAACGATAGCCTCTTTTAGAGGGTTGTCACAAGGATCAAATGAAGGTAATATATATATATATATATATGTATATATATATATATATATATATATATATATATATATATATATATATATATATATATAAAGCACTATGAAATAGCAATACAATACAGGAGTAAAATATAATAATATAGAAATAGCCATTTTCATGGCCCTTTAAGGTTTGATATGGTCCTTTATCTATGTTGTTGCATTGATCCTCACAGCAACTCTGATTATTATCATCCCCATTACAAAGATGAGAAAACTGAGGTTCAGAGTAGTTAAGAGACTTGCTCAGGATCACAGAGCTAACTAAGTCAAAGTTTGAATGCAGGTCTTCCTAACTCCAAATCCTGCATTCTATCCATTATCCTACCTAGGCCACAGCAATTGCTAGTTATTATCAGAGGGGTGCAATAATTGCCACCCCAATAGGAAACACAAATTTAAAAGGTACTATCAAGACATATTTCTTCAGCTGGTAAAAAAGGTAACTGAATTTGTATGAAAAATAATTAACCTAGAGTCTTATCTCCCTACCACAGGTGAATAGGTTCTCTCCATCAAGAGGCCTTCTGTCCTAAGATGTCTTCCTTCTTCCCTCAACTAAATTTGTCTGAGAATATTTTCCCTGGGTGCTATCTTGCTAGTTCCATGACTCTGTGGACAAATCTCTGTAAATTGCCTTACCACCCCAGCTCCCGCTGTATTTATGTTCACATGATGGATAACTCAGGGTAGATAGGAGCCTTGAGACATCCCCCATCCATTCAAAAGAATAAATAAAACTTCAGAAAGCCAACACTCCTTGGACTGAGTCTGGAAAAGGGCTTGAGAGAAGGCATCGTGGTGTGGTGAAAAAATATAGGACTTGGCATAATAAAACTCAGATTTGATTTGAGATCTGTTTCTTCCTAGCTGTGTGATATCGGTCAATTCATTTGACCTCTCTCTAGTTCCCAATTTTCCCATCTGTAAAATAAAAGAGGTTGCTTAGATAATATCAAGGTCCCTTCTAATACTTGCCCACTACTACAAATAGCTCTTTCCTCAAAGAGTCGTAATTATTCTGATGACTGAGTCAAGACAAAGACATATGGAATCCGTAGAAATTCATAAAGAGCCATTTGTTCTAGCCCTGTTCATTTGGATTTCAAATAAAAAGCAGGAGTGCAGGAGTTGGAATTAAGAAGGATTAGATTCAAACTTTCTGACCCTGGGAAAGTCAATTAACCACTCTCGGTCTCAATTTCCTCACCTGTATGATGGAGATGATAATAATCAGAGCTGGTGTGAAGATCAATGAAATAATATAGATAAGGGACCTTGCCATGTAAATGGCTATTAATATTTTGATTAATATATTATTACATTTTATACCTACATTATATTACTATTTTATAGTGCTTTTTACATTCATTGAGCCATATGGAATCTACCTTTGCAGCAGTTATGACTTTTTTTTTTTTTTGCTAAGTAAATGAAGGGTATTAACAAGATTGCAAGGGAAATGTTTAATCTACTTAAAGGAATATATTGGGAATCTCTTACTGTGTTTTTATGCAAATGTATGCTCCTAATTACAGACACAGCTTATCTGCTCATTCCAGCTGGGACAGGACCTCAGTTCAGTTATTCAGTTAGTCAGCAGTTGGAACTACAACATGTAATCCAAATTAATAGTACTTTTTCTTTAAAAATTGTATCTAGTGCACTAATTCAGACCCGTCTTCCTTTCTTTCAGTTCCATTGTGTGAGATTTTGCACAGTTGTCCAGACCCATCAGGATGCCATTCAACTGTTTGCTTGAGACCAGATGATCACTGAACATTGCAGTTTAACTTTGAGCTGGCCTTAACTGTCTTGATCATCATTCTGCTAATAACTTTGTTGTCCATGACCCACAGAGTAAAGTAGAAATAGAGTCAATCTACTAGTCAATAAACATTAAGCACCAACTGTGTGCCAGGCACTGTGCTAAGTACTGTGGATGCAAATATAAATTTAAGGGGGAAAACATGCTTTTCCCTCAAGGAGATTACATTCTAATAGGGAAAGATAATATACAAAAGGAACCCAAACTATCAAGTCAATTCTGACTCTCTTATTTTAGAGAGTAGTGTCTACCAATAAGTGTTATAGGGCCTTTTGTTAGAATTCATATTTATTTCAAAATTAAGTAGTTCGGATTTCATGTTTTTGTTTGGGCTTCAACTCCATATTCTATTTGTTTACTTTTTTGAGACTAAATAAAATAAAAATGTTTAAAATAAAAAGGAAGCCAAATGGGGTCGAATTACTTAGTGAAGTGACATGTAGACGTCCAAAGAAACCCAAAATGTGGCTGCTAGGAAATAGGAAGAAGATTATATTGAGCATCTTTCTTCAATAGAGGCCCTGGTGTCTATGGCCCTGCCTTCTAGCCAAAGGATCCAATCAAGGGATAGAGGGTACTGATAAAATCTGAGTTTTTGTTGTCATTATTGTTGTTGTTCAATATTGTCTAATTCTCTGTGACTCTATAACCTTGTGACTTTGTGAACTTAGCTGTAATGTTTTGTTTTACTTTTTGGCAAAGATGCTAAAGGGACTTGCCATTTTTTCCTCCTGTGTGTCCCCATTTTACAGAAGAGGAACTGAGTTGAATGACATGTTCAGGGTTACACAACTACTAAATGTCTGAGGTCAGATTTGAACTCAGGTCTTCTTAACTTCAGAACTGGTGCTCTATCCAGAGTATCACCTAGCTGCCCAAAAATATGAGAACCAGGCAGATTTAATATTTCACATAATGAGATTTCTTATTGATGAGATCTCTCTATTTGACAACAGAAGACCTTGCTCTCTGTGACTTTGAGCAAAGTCTCTAGTTAAACTCTCTTAAAAGCAATTCACTTCATGTATACATATATTGTATTTAACATATACTTTAATATATTTAATACATATTGGTCTACCTGCCATCTGGGGGAGGGGATGGGGAGGAGGGGAAAAATTGGAACAAAAGGTTTTGCAATTATCAATGCTTAAAAATTACCCATGCAAATATCTTGCAAATAAAAAGCTATAAAAAAGCAATTCACTTAACCCCAGTTTCTTCATCTATAAAATTTGGCTCAAAGGCCTAGAACTTGACACCTTTTAACAAATGAGGAAGGCCAAACCTCAAAAGGATTGGGATTTCCTTAAAGTTGCACTGCCACAAAAAAAATGGATCATCATATACAGGGCAAACATCTATTGAAGTTCATGAAATTAATCAATATTCCAATGTTGGTCCTTCTGTTATCCTAATAATGCATTTGCTTAACAGATAGCTAGTGTCTTCATTGGAGGACTCTTACGACATCAAAACATTATCTTGTCTATTTTAAAGAGTAGTAAATGATATTTCTGTCTACTTTTTATTTTTGCAATTGTTGACTTTTTAAAAAGCACTTTCTTTAATGAGTCAAGAGCCATAAATAATAATATCTAGTTAACTAGCTCATAGAGTACAGGGAGGAAAATACTTTGTAAAATGTAAAACGTTTTGGAAACGAAAATTGGAATCCTAGAAAAGACATTTAAATAAAACCAATCAGATTGAGAACTTAAATGTTAAGACATGCACAGTCTATTCATTTGCATTGATGCATCATGGCTATTCAACAGACTTTAGCCAAAAACACATGGAGGATTCAAAAGAATTCTGGATGGGAGTCAGGAGGGAGCCACTAACTAGTTAGGCAAGTTACTTCCTCTGTCTGAACCTTAATATCCTTATCTATAAAATGAGGTGGTTGGACTAATAACTCCAAGGTCTCTTCCAACTCTAAAAATATAGATTTATGTTTAAATATATTCATGTCTTTGAATGTGAAAGCAACGATTACAAAAATTGTGCTGAGGGTGAATCAGAGGCTATGCTGGTGGTTTGAATAAAGAGTGAGGTTAACCATAGTCCCAGAGGAGGTGACCTTTTAGCATCAATTTAAAGAAGGAATGTTAGAGATGCCCCGTGTAAAATCTTGCTTATTTGTTGAAAGCAGAAAGCAGAAATGTAGAGTGAGGAGACAGTGGAGTAGAATGCTGCTCCATCCAACCTTGTTTTTGAAGCCAGAGAAAATAAGTAGTTAAGGACAGGGGCTCAGGAGATGGAAATCATCCTTTCATCTTGTTCTTCCTATATGGGCTCCCAAGTAGTGTCTATGATATTCCTGGGAATGGCATAGAACAAGGAGCTGGTGACTGGTTATCTTTGGAGGGCAAGATATCAAGACAACAACAACTCTAAAGAACAAAGTTACCCTAGAGCACTGAGTTGGATCACAAAATACAGTTATCCGAAAATCGGGGTAGCAAGATGTTGGGAGGTAGAGATTGAGTACAAATATTGTTTTATGTTCCCTTTCAGTTCCCCTCACTGAGAGCAACAGTTATTGATTATTCAGGGGAGAAATTGATTATTCCAGAAATTATGTTGGGATATTTTTTTTTTTGTTTTTTTTTTTTTTCCCTTGCACTTACTTCTATTCAGATTTTTTCCCTTCCTCCCCCAACCCCCTCCCCCTGATGGCAAGCAGTCTTATATATGTTAAATATATTACAGTATAATTTAGATACAATATATGTGTGTAGAACCGAATTTTTTGTTGCACAGGAAGAATTGGATTCAGAAGGTAAAAATAACAGTTTACATTCATTTCCCAGTCCTTTTCTGGATGTAGCTGGTTCTGTCCATCATTAATCAATTGGAATTGGATTAGCTCTTCTCTATGTTGAAGAAATCCACTTCCATCAGCATACATCCTCATACAGTATCATTGTTGAAGTGTATAATGATCTTCTGGTTCTGCTCGTTTCACTCAGCATCAGTTGATGTAAGTCTCTCCAAGCCTCTCTGTATTTCTCCTGTTGGTCATTTCTTATAGAACAGTAATATTCCATAACATTCATATACCATAGTTTACCCAACCATTCTCCAATTGATGGACATCCATTCATCTTCCAGCTTCTAGCCACTATGAAAAGGGCTGCCACAAACATTTTGGCACATACAGGACCCTTTCCCTTCTCTAGTAGTTCCTTGGGGTATAAGCCCAGTAGTAGTATGGCTGGGTCAAAGGGTATGCACATTTTGATAACTTTTTGGGCATAATTCCAGATTGCTCTCCAGAATGGTTGGATTCTTTCACAACTCCACCAACAATGCATCAGTGTCCCAGTTTTCCCACAGCCCCTCCAACATTCATCGTTATTTGTTCCTGTCATTTTAGCCAATCTGACAGGTGTGTAATGATACCTCAGAGTTGTCTTAATTTGCATTTCTCTGATCAATAGTGATTTGGAACACTCTTTCATATGAGTGGAAATAGTTTTAATTTCATCATCTGAAAATTGTCTGTTCATATCCTTTGACCATTTATCAATTGGAGAATGGCTTGATTTCTTATAAATTAAAGTCAATTCTCTGTATATTTTGGAGATGAGGCCTTTATCAGAACCTTTAACTGTAAAAATTTTTTCCCAATTTGTTACTTCCCTTCTAATCTTGTTCGCATTAGTTTTGTTTGTGCAGAAACTTTTTAATTTGGTGTAATCAAAATGTTCTATTTTGTGATCAATAATGGTCTCTAGTTCTCCCTTGGACACAAACTCCTTCCTCCTCCACAAGTCTGAGAGGTAAACCATCCCATGTTCCTCCAATTTATTTATGATTTCGTTCTTTATGCCTAAATCTTGGACCCATTTTGATCTAATCTTAGTATGTGGTGTTAAATGTGGGTCCATGCCTAGTTTCTGCCATACTAATTTCCAGTTTTCCCAGCAGTTTTTGTTAAATAATGAATTCTTATCCCAAAATTTGGGATCTTTGGGTTTGTCAAAGATTAGATTGCTATTTTTATTCACTATCTTGTCCTGTGAACCTAACCTATGCCACTGATCAACTAGTCTATTTCTTAGCCAATACCAAATGGTTTTGGTGACTGTTGCTTTATAATATAGCTTTAAATCAGGTACACTTAGACCACCTTCCTCTGACTTTTTTTTCATTAGTTCCCTTGCAATTCTCGACCTTTTATTCTTCCATATGAATTTTGTTGTTATTTTTTCTAGGTCATTAAAATAGTTTCTTGGGAGTCTGATTGGTATAGCACTAAATAAATAGATTAGTTTGGGGAGTATTGTCATCTTTATTATATTCGCTCGGCCTATCCAAGAACATTGAATGTCTTTCCAATTATTTAAATCTGACTTTATTTTTGTGGCAAGTGTTTTGTAATTTTGCTCATATAATTCCTGACTCTCCTTTGGTAGATATATACCCAAATATTTGATACTATCGACTGTTATTTTGAATGGAATTTCTCTTTGTATCTCTTGCTGTTGGATTGTGTTGGTAATGTATAAAAATCCTGAGGATTTATGTGGATTTATTTTGTATCCTGCGACTTTGCTAAAATTCTGAATTATTTCTAATAGCTTTTTAGCAGAGTCTTTGGGGTTCTCTAAGTATACCATCATGTCATCTGCGAAAAGTGACAATTTGATTTCTTCATTTCCTACTCTAATTCCTTGGATCTCTTTCTCGGCTCTTATTGCCAAGGCTAGAGTTTCTAGTACTATATTGAATAGTAATGGTGATAGTGGGCAACCTTGTTTCACTCCTGATCTTACAGGGAAAGGTTCTAGTTTATCACCATTACATATGATGTTTACTGAAGGTTTTAAATATATGCTCCTTATTATTTTAAGGAATAGTCCATTTATTCCTATACTCTCAAGCGTTTTTAGTAGGAATGGATGTTGGATTTTATCAAATGCCTTTTCTGCATCTATTGAGATGATCATATGGTTTTTATTAATTTGATTATTAATATGGTCAATTATACTAATAGTTTTCCTAATATTAAACCATCCCTGCATTCCTGGTATAAATCCCACTTGGTCATAGTGTATTATCCTGGGGATGATTTTCTGAAGTCTATTTGCTAATATCTTATTTAAGATTTTAGCATCAATATTCATTAAGGAAATTGGTCTATAGTTTTCTTTCTCAGTTTTCGATCTACCTGGTTTAGGTATCAGTACCATGTCTGTGTCATAGAAGGAATTTGGTAGGACTCCTTCAATCCCTATTTTTTCAAATAGTTTACATAGCATTGGAGTTAGTTGTTCTTTAAATGTTTGGTAGAATTCACCTGTAAATCCATCTGGTCCTGGGGACTTTTTCTTAGGAAGTTGGTTAATAGCTTGGTCTATTTCTTTTTCTGAGATGGGACTATTTAAACTACTTACTTCTTCCTCTGTTAATCTGGGCAAGCTATATTTTTGAAGGTATTCTTCCATTTCATTTAAGTTATCGAATTTATCGGCATAAAGTTGAGCAAAGTAGCTCCTAACTATTGTTCTAATTTCCTCTTCATTAGTGGTGAGTTCACCCTTTTCATTTTCAAGACTATCAATTTGCTTTTTCTCTTTCCTTTTTTTAATCAGGTTTACTAAGGGTTTGTCTATTTTGTTGGTTTTTTCATAAAACCAACTCTTAGTTTTATTAATTAATTCAATAGTTTTTTTACTTTCAATTTTATTAATCTCACCTTTTATTTTTTGAATTTCAAGTTTTGTGTTTGTCTGGGGGTTTTTAATTTGTTCCTTTTCTAGCAATTTTAGTTGTAAACCCAATTCGTTGGCCCTCTCTTTCTCTATTTTATGCAGGTAGGCCTGTAGAGATATAAAACTTCCCCTAATTACTGCTTTGGCTGTATCCCACACATTTTGGTATGATGTCTCATTATTGTCATTTTCTTGGGTGAAGTTATTAATTATGTCTATGATTTGCTGTTTTACCCAATCATTCTTTAGTATAAGATTATTTAGTTTCCAATTATTTTTTGGTCTATTTTCCCCTGGCTTTTTATTAAATGTTATTTTGATTGCATTATGGTCTGAAAAGGATGCATTTACTATTTCTGCCTTACTGCATTTGATTTTGAGGTTTTTATGCCCTAGTATATGATCAATTTTTGTATAGGTTCCATGAACTGCTGAGAAGAAAGTATATTCCTTTCTGTCTCCATTTAGCTTTCGCCAAAGATCTATCATATCAAACTTTTCTAGTATTCTATTTACCTCTTTGACTTCTTTCTTATTTATTTTGTGGTTTGATTTATCTAATTCTGAGAGTGCAAGGTTGAGATCTCCCGCTATTATAGTTTTGCTATCTATTTCCTCTTGCAGCTCTCTTAATTTCTCTTTTAAGAATTTAGATGCTGCACCACTTGGTGCATACATGTTTAATATTGATACTGCTTCACTATTGATGCTTCCCTTTAGCAGGATATAATGCCCTTCCTTATCTCTTTTAATTAGATCAATTTTTGTTTTTGCTTGATCTGAGATGAGGATGGCTACTCCTGCTTTTTTGGTTTTGCCTGAAGCATAATAGATTCTGCTCCACCCTTTCACTTTTAGTTTGAATGTCTCATCCTGTTTCAGGTGTGTTTCCTGTAAACAACATATAGTAGGATTCTGACTTTTAATCCAGTCTGCTAACTGCTTCCTCTTTATGAGGCAGTTTGCCCCATTCACATTTATGGTTAGAAGGACTAATTCTATATTGCTTGCCATCCTATTAACCCCTGCTTATGCTTTTCCCCTTTCCTTCCCTTTTACCCTCCTATCCAGTATTAAACTGGTAAACACCACTTGCTTTTCACAGCCCTCCCTTTTTAGGATCCCTCCCCCACCTTAAAGATCCTCCCCTTATTTTACCCCTTTTCCTGGAAATTACTGTATTCCCTTCCCCTTAGCTTACTCCTTCCCTTTCACTTTTCAATGAAGTGGAAGAAGTTTCACCATAAATCGAATATGTCTATTGATACACGCTATGTTCATCTCCCTCCTTTCTTTCTCTCAGATATAATAGGTTACCTTTGCCTCTTCATGAGATGTAGTACCACCACTTTGTACTTTTTTATGATATAATCTCCTTTCCACCTCTATTTTCTAAGACAAATTGTACATATGTTCTTTACATATTTTTTTGACAGAAGTATAGTTCTCAAGATTTCTTTTTACCTTTTTTAGAAGTCTCTTGAGTTCTGTATTTGAAGATCAAACCTCTTATGTAGGTCTGGTTTTTTCATCAAAAATAGATGGAATTCATTTATTTCGTTAAATGTCCATCTTCTTCCCTGGAAAACGATGCTCATTCTTGCTGGGTAAGTTATTCTTGGCTGCATACCAAGTTCCTTAGCCTTTCGGAATATCATGTTCCAGGCCCTGCGTTCTTTTAATGTGGACGCTGCTAGATCCTGTGTTATCCTTATTGTGGATCCTCCATATCTGAATTGTTTTTTTCTAGCAGCTTCCAATATCTTTTCCTTTGTCTGATGGTTCTTGAACTTGGCCACTATATTTCTTGGCGTTTTGATTTTAGGGTCCCTTTCAGTAGGTGATCGATGAATTTTCTCAATGTCTATTTTACCCTCTGTTTCCAAAACGTCTGGGCAGTTCTCTTTGATAATTTCCTCGAAAATGGTGTCCAAGCTCTTTTTTTCCTCCCATTTTTCAGGGAGTCCGATTATTCTCAAATTGTCTCTCCTGGATCTGTTTTCCAGGTCTGTTGTCTTTCTGGTAAGGTACTTGACAGTCTTTTCAATTGTTTCATTTCTCTGGTTTTGCTTGACTCCCTCTTGGTTTCTCCTTGAGTCATTCATTTCTACTTGTTCCAGTCTAATTTTCAATGATGTATTTTCTTCACTCACTTTTTTTATATCTCTTTGTAATTGTCCAATTGAGTTTTTATCATCTATGGAATTTTTTTCCATTTTATCCATTTTATTTTTTAGAGAGCTGATTTCTTTTTCCAGCTCACTAATCCTGTTTTCCTTGGAGTTGTTTACCTTTTCCAGCTCACTAATCTTGTTTCTCAATGATTTGATTTCTTTATCCATTCTGTCTTTGAATGCATGGGATGACTTCTCCAGGCTCTCTTGCCAAGCTTCCCTTTCCTTTTCCCATTTCTCTTCCAGCTCTCTTGTGAGAGCCTTTTTTATTTCCTCTATGAGGTTCTTTTGTATTGAGGAGCAGCTTATATCCCTCCCAGGGGATACATCTGGGGACATTCTGTTCCTAGTCTCCTCAGCATTTGAAGTCTGCTCCCTCTCCACACAAAAGCTGTCAATGGTTAGAGCCCTTTTGAATTTTTTATTCATTTTGTCAGAATCAAAGAAAACAAACTGACAAGAGAAGCAATTTGTCTGTTTTGCGGGGGATAGGGCTGGATGTTATTAATGGGCTTCCTCTACAGACTGGGGATAGGGCAGCAGAGAGCCACTAACAGAACAGCAATGACTGTAATGAGTCTGCGCTCTGAGGCTCCGAGAATGCACCGAGTCAGTCCAGGTGGGGGTTGGGGGTGGCCGGGCTCTGGGAGATGCTGGCTTTCTGGGGTTTTAATCTTCACCTCCGGTGTTTACACCCTCTCTGCTGCTCCTGGCTTGCTGCCAAGACGGAGCATCCACATTGGGGCAAAAGCCCTTTCACAGAAACGGCGGAGATCACACCCCTCCCCCTCCGGTCTGAGCTGTGTGAGCTGCCTGTCTTGCTCTGGCTGTCTGCCCTCAGTCTGCGCCCAGTCTGATTGACCCTCCCCCGAACAAACACAGACCTTTTCTGGCGACTTTCAAGGATGTCTTCTCTTGGTGAAAATTTGTGGATTTCTTTCTGGGTCAAGCATTAAGTCAGAGGCTTGTCATGAAGTAAGTTCTGAGAGAAAGCGAGGAGCTCAAGCAGCTGTCTGCCTCCACGCCGCCATCTTAGCCGGAAGTCCATGTTGGGATATTTAAGGTTCCTCATGTAAATGAAAGGAAATGTGAACCTTACATCTCTCTCCAGAGATATTTTATATAACTTTATATGTTATATATACTATCCCCCCATGCCTGAAGCACAGCACATTTCTTCCTCATCTCCTTTTCTTGGGTTGCCTAACTCAAGCATCACCTTCTACAGTAGAACTTTCCTAATCTCGCCCTCTTCCCTGATAGCACCTTCCCTTCCATAATTGCATGAGATGTATTTTTATTCTTCTTATATGTACACACCTTGTCTTTCCTCACTTCAGTTCTTTAAGGGCAGGGGCTAGTTCATTTTTGTCTTTGTAATTTCAGTATCTGGAAAAGTGCCTCACACATGTTATTGTTGTTCAGTCATCCACACTGATATCCTACTTTTCATGACCCCGTCTGGAATTTTGTTGGCAGATATGGGAATGTTTTGCCATTTCTGTCTCCAGCTCATTTGACATGCCCAGAGTCACACAGCTAATAAGTCTCTGGGGCATTTGAACTCAGGATAAATTTTCTTGACTCCAGGCAAGGTGATCTCTCTATTTTATTATCTAGCTGCTCGCACATGTGATTAGCACATAGAATGAAACAAACAAACAAGTGATTTTGATTGACTGGATGACTTGTTCAGGGCAATTCAATTAACATAGGAAAATGAGGCAAATTTTGAATCTAGGTCTTCCTGGTTCCAAGTTCAGCAGCCTATCCATTCTACCATACTGAGCACATACCAGAATGGGGAACGAAATATGATCTCTCAGTGCTCTCTGCTTTATTTGCAAGAGCTGGGAAGTTCCTTGGAATCGTTCCTTAAAGCAACCCTGGCCTCTTCTGATGTTAGGAAGAGGGGAAGGAGTCAGAAGCACACATGTTGCCAATTGCGCATCCATCCTCTCCATCCATCTCACTGGAATGGGAATACTTAACTCAAAGGAATGATAGTTCTTGAGATCAATGGCAATGAAGTCCCCTTAAGATAATCAGTAAGAAAAATAAAATTACTTGAAGGAGCATCTACAAATAATTATACAGAAGTCAAAATTTTGATTCAGACTTAATATTGTTTAGTAAAAGAAAACACTATGAATGAATAAAAATCAATTTGTGCTATCTCAAATGACAGGTGACATTAGCAAAAGACAGTCTCAGATCCTTACGGGAGCAGTATAAATATCACCCCAGTCCCAATAGCACAAGGGGAAGTGAGAGATGGAAGGATGGATGGGAGGATCCCTCCCCACTGGGGACTAATATTTGCCAGTTAGCAAAGACACCTTTTTTTTTTTTACTGAAACCAAGAATATAGATTTTTAAAGAAGCAGGTTATGTATAAGAGCATGTAGAGTCCTGCTACCCACAGTATCATGGTGCTGTTTACCTGTTTCTCTTATATTCTGTAATATGACAATAGCAAAGATATCTGGTCAACATGCACAGTCTTGTTTGACTTGATTGAATCTGGAATAAAATACCAGCATGACAAAGTACAAAGGGGCTAGCCCTAGTACTCCTATTTACTGGCTATATAATCTTGGGTTATTGTTGATAGTGGTGATAGTAGTAATAGTGGTTGTGGGCCTTTGTTTTCAAAGAGAATTGGTGACATTACAGGACTTGCATGTGAATTGGATTTATTTTTTTAATTAAAGCTTTTTATTTACAAAACATATGCACAGGTAATTTTTCAACATTGACCCTTGCAAACCCTTTTGTTTCAAATTATCCCCTCTTTCCCCCCCACCTCCTCCCCAGATAGCAGGTAGTCTAATACATGTTAAATATGTTAAAGTACATGCTAAATCCAATATATGTATATATATATATTTATACAATTATCTTGCTGCACAGGAAAAATCAGATCAAGAAGGAAGGAAAAAAATGAGGGAAAAAACAAAATGCAAGAAAACATCAACAGAGAGTGAGAATGCTATGTTGTGGTCCACACTCTGTTCCCACGGTGCTTTCTCTGTGTGTAGATGGCTCTCTTCATACAAGTGAAACTGGTTTGAATCATGTCATTGTTGAAGAGAGCCACATCTATCAGAATTGATTGTGCTATGTTCTCTTGGTTCTATTCAATTCACTCAGCATCAGTTCATGGAAGTCTCTCCAACCTCTCTGAAATCATCCTGCTGGTCGTTTCTTACAGAACAATAATATTCCATAACATCTTTATGCCATAATTTATCCAGCCATTCCCCAATTGATGGGCATCCATTCAATTTCCAGTTTCTTCCCACTACAAAAAGGTCTGCCATAAACATTTTGGCACATACAGGTCCCTTTTCCTCCTTTAAGATCTCCTTGGGATATAAGCCCAATAGTGACACTGCTGTATTAAAGGGTATGCACAGTTGATAACTTTTTGAGCGTAGTTCCAAATTGCTCTCCAGAATGGTCAGCATTGTGTCAGTGTTAATGTCCCAGATTTCCCACATCCCCTCCAAAAATCATCATTATTTGTTCCTGTCATCTTAGCCAATCTGACAGGTGTGTAGTGGTATCTCAGAGTTGTCTTAATTTGCATTTCTCTGCTCAATAGTGATTTTGAGCACCCTTTCATATGACTAGAAATAGTTTCAATTTCTTTATCTGAAAATTGTCTGTTCATATCTTTTGACCATTTATCAATTGGAGAATGACTTGAACTTTTACAAATTTGAGTCAGTGAATTGAAGTTAAGTAAAGAAGAGTTGTACAAAATCATCCACTTCACTCTCTCTTCCCAAATCATGGATGTCCAGTGTCAAGACAAAAGTTAAGAAAGCTGGTGATGACCCAGGATTCAGTGGAACCTTGGAATCTTCAATGTCTGACCAAGCTCTAAGTATTCCACAACATCTACTTTAGTCACCTTCATGGCCATTGGAACAAATTGTTCTTATCTGCTCATCCCCCAATAGAAAGTCTCATGGACTTGGGGATAAACATCCTCCTAACTCACTAACAGGTTGGAGGTCTATCAGTTACCTTCAATCTGGTGTAGATCATTTGCCAAGACAGTTTAATGGGTTGTAACCCCTGAGCATGCTACACTTTCCTGGAGCCACAAGGGAAAGACATAGTGGATAGGGTAAATTAAATACCTTCGCCTCAGTTTCATTAGCAAAATGTGACATAGCAGATTGAGTAATATCCAAAAATTATCCCTAAAGCTCTAGATAATCTACTCTGGAGTTTTAAGCTTCTTTAAGGTAAGAATATGGGTTCTTTCTTCTAAGGTAGAATGGTAGTGGTAACATAAAAACATGAATGTTGGAATTGAAATAAGGAGAGATGAAGGTTCAAATACCACCTCTGATACCAGGTAGTTGGTCGTGGACAAGCCACATGATCTCTCTAAGCCTCAGGTACTTTATCTTCATAATAATAATAATCGATAAGAATAATTCCCCTGCTTTCTCCCTGGTGGGATTTCTTGGTAGATCATAGTACAATGGATTTTGAATCATAGGACCTAGGCTCAAATCCTGAATCTGTCACTTGCTACCTACGTCACCATGACAAGTCACCTAAGCATTATGTGTCTCAATGAGAGGATGGGCTACAAGGCCTCTAAGATTTCTTCTAGGTCTAAATCTATTATCCTAAATGAGATAATGAATGTAAGGTGCTTTATAAACCTTCAGGTTATTTAAATGTCAGCTATTAGTATGCAACACTATAATAACCCTGCTCATTCATGCACATATTCATACATATCTAATAAGCCAACCTTATGATGACCAAACCATTCTTGTGGTACAATTTAAAAGTACCAGGAAGTCTTTAGCCTGGATCTCAAACCCTGTTTGTCATGAAGCATTTAACTTCACCATTATAGATGCTTCCAAGGCAGTTAGGTAGCACAGTGGATAGTAAGCTGTATCTAGAGTCAGGAAGACTTGCATTCAAATCCAACTCGAGATACGTTCTGCTGTCTGACCTTGAGCAAGTAACTTTGCTTCTTCTATAAAAGGGAAATAATAATAATACTTCCCAGGATTATTGGGAGGATCAAATAATATTTGAAAATTGCTTTGCAAATCTTTAAAACACTATGTAAATGCTAGTTATTATTATTCCTTTGAGTATTTCTTTTCAGTCTTGAAGCAATTCCTTCTGAACAAAGAACATTGGAATAAGAATACCTTAAGTTTTATTCCTTTATGAGGAAACAAGGCCTCAAAGATGGGGCACACAATTTGATCTTAAAAGTATGAAGCAGAGGAAGGCTTCCATAGAAAGATAAGATTAAATACACACACACACACACACACACACACACACACACACACACACACACACAAGAATATTTTCTGCATTATAGATGTGCCTATAGCTGATACCATCTCAATCAGGACCTAGAACAGCTCCTCCTGTTGAATTTCTACTCATCTTTTAAAATCCCATTCAAAAGAAATCTTCCCTGGTAACCCAAGTTATGATGGTCTTTCCTTTGTTTTTGTGCTTTACTTGAGATTTCATCGGTGAAGGGAATTTCTGATGCAAAGACTACTACCAACAAAGGTCAACACTTGCTTTACCTAGTCTGAGAGAGTTTCTTGGGTCACTGAAGGGTTAAAGGACTGGACTGAGCTCACTCAGTCAATAAGATTTAAAATAAGAAAAACCCAGGTGTTTATGACTCCATTTTTCACACTTTATCCAAATTGTCATGACAAGTCTCCTATTTTACACCTTTCTAATAAACTCATGCATTACATGTTAGGGTGATAGAAAATTCAGTAAAGAAGTGAAATCATCCCTGACAAAATGAGGCTCATAGTGTTTAGTCTTGTGTTTCATCATTTTCATGTTTTGGGGAGTGTTTGTTGTCTCTGTTTATGTCCTATTTCCCCTACCAGGCTGTGCCCTTCTTAAAGAAAAGGGCTGTATCTCATCTCCTACTGTGCCTAACACAAAATAGGTCATTAATTAACATTTATGGCATTGAAATTTTTGAACTAAATGGAGCATTGGGTGGGATCAAGTAGGGAAAAATCATCATTCTACATTTACCCAATTGGGACAATGGTTTGCATTTAAAGAAGATCACCAATAAACTAATTGGGAATAAGAAAATAAGAAAGACCTTAATTAAAACCTAGCCTCAGATTCCTACTATATATGTGACCCTAAGAAAGTCATTTAACACTGTTTGTCTCAGTTTTCTTATTTTTTTAAAATGAGGATAATAACAGCCCCCACCTTTTTAATGTTGTTGTGAGAGTCAAATGATGTAATAACTAGAAAGCAGTTAGTCCAGCGACTGGCACACAGTAAGTGCTATGTAAATGTTCATTATTATTGTTGTTGTTATTATCATTACCATTCTTGAAACAACTGCTTATGTGTGCCCAGCATCAACTATACTCCTCACAATCAAGACTACCAAATAAATATAAAATGTACCTCTTGCTTTCACAGTCTAATTAAGAAGGAAATATTAACACTTGTGAAGCAATTAGAGGACAATCAAAGGCAAGATTTTAGTAGTGTTGACCAGTGCTTCTTAAATTTTTTTCCACTCATGATCCATTTCCACCTGAGAATATTTTATGTAACCCTGAGTATGTATGTATATAAAATAGATATACAAATATAAATGATAAAAATAAATAAATAATAAATGCTTCTTAAATTTTTTCCCACTTATGATCCATTTCCACCTGAGAATATTGTATGTAACCCTGAGTATGTACATATATAAAATAGGTATTAAAATATAAATAATGATTTCATGACTCTCACATTCAGTTACAAGATTCCATAGAGGTGGCAAACTACAGTTCAGGCACCTGGGGTTAGATGATGAGTGGTCATTGAGAGTTCAGAGAAACATCAGTATTGGTATTTTGGGAAGATTATTGGACTTGGAATCAGAGAAGTAGGGTCAAAATAATATGAACCAATTTTTTTAACGTGGTCATCTTAACATCTCTGAATTTCAGGTTTTTCATGTATGAAATGGAACTGATGATATTTGTGGTAACCTTCCTCACAGACATCTCACAAATGAGATTTTGCATATAAAGTGTTTCTCAAACCTTCAAGTGCCACATAAGCTATTATTATTATTAAGGAGAGATAGGTTGGAGACTGGTGATAATCAAGAAATGCTTCATAGAGTGAGACTTGAGTGGAACCTTGAATGATGAGAAGGATTGAGATGAGTAATGGTGGGACAAGAAGACACTCCAGGCAGGGAGGAGAACAGCATGAGCAAAGGTTTAGAGTTAGCTATGATTACCCTGATATAAGTATGGGCGATGGATTACAGAGAAGATGCTTAGGGAGGGAACCTGATTGACTAAAGCAGAAAGGAGATGCTGGCAAACATAGACAATTCCCACTTTCTAGCATTTTTCAATGTCACCCTATTTTAAAATTTTGACATCTTTTTGTAGCCTACAGTTAGCATGAAGCTAATAGGGTTTTACATCAGAGTAAGGAATAGAGAGGAAATGTTGATGGCAAGTGCAGTTCATTCCCTTCGAATCTTGCAACTACAGATCTCAGCACCTTGTTAGCAAGAGAAATTGGTTAAAATAGGAAGCTACCAAATAGCAGCTAGAGTGAGCTGATCTGCCATTCCCAGGCTCCTTCCCACCATTACTTTTTCAGTAGCATCAGCATCATTTTTCATATCTGTCCACTGGTCTCTCTCTTTCATAACCATGACTGAATTTCCTGCTCCCTCTTACCAGCTGCTTGCCCTGGGCATGGCTCCTGGTGCTTGATCCAGGAACATTCTCTTCATTACAACTGTTTTTATCCCTCCAGAGATTGAAACAGTGCTTTAAAGAGAGCAGGACTTTAAGAAATCTTTCTGAAATGAATGTACAGCTGAACAAATGAATTTCTACCCTTGTCTAAAGGCAATAATGTGAATATGATCAGAATTTTGCTTTTCAGCTTTAAGCTTACTTCTTGCACATATTGCCTCTAAACCAAATACAGATTGTCATGAGAAATATAATTTGTAGAGAAGATAGAGCTTGTTCAGACTGATAGCAAGAAGGATTCAGAAGAGTAAAGCTAGTCCAATATAGGGCAGCTAAATGGTACAGTGAATTGAATTAGGGAGACTCCTCTCCCTGAGTTCTAATCCAGCCTCAGACACATGCTAACTGTGTGACCCTGGGCAAGTCACTTAATCCTATTTACCTCGGTTTTCCTTAAAATGTGCTGGAGAAGGAAATGGCAAACTACTCCAGTATCTTTGCCAAGAAAATCCCAAATGGGGTCATGAAGAGTTGAAAACAACTGGGAGCTGCCCTCCCTTTCACTATGGGTTGAATTCCAGCCCATCTTTAAAGGTCTTTAAAGGCCTTTTGGTCTCCTTGGAGATTATCTGGACTCAGTCTCCCACTCCACCTCCATGTGCATGTCTCCCAAGACCAGAATGAAAGCTGATTAGGGGACAAGAGGAGAAGATGGGGTTCTGGTGATCCCTGGGAGGCCATATCTGGTGCCCAAGGGATCAGATGCCAGCAATGAGGAGGAAGGGGGGATGGAGAAAGGAGGGGAGGACAGACTCAAGGACAAGAAGGAAGAAGGAAGGGAAGGAGAAAGAGCCACAGAGAGAGGAGGAGAAGAAAGGGGATTGGGGACATGCTTAGAAAGGTAGACTCTGAGGGCCTTGGATGGTGGTATGGGAAGTCTGACCTTGACTCCTCTGGCAATAAGGAGTCACCAGATAGTTCTGACTAGAGGAAAGATGAGGCTCAAGGGAGGTGAAAGGGCCTATGGAAGAAGGAATGGCAAAAGAGGATTGAGAGGATTAGCCAGGTTTGGAAGAGCCAGAGGAAAGCTAAAGAAAATGGCAGGCTTGAGCCTATGGGGCTGGGAGGAGAATAGGCCATAAAGAGAGGCAGGGACAGCAAGAAGAGTGACCTGTCACGCAGCAAATATCTGTGTGGGATTTGAACCCTTGCCTTTCTGATTACAAGAGCAGCACTGTGCTATGTTAATAATGCAAGATAAATCACCATTTTGCTGAAGCCAGTTAAACGTTTTCTTTATGTTGACTTCCTCTGGGTGTTAGTTCATTCCCATAGATTTGTTAACTTGTTAAATAATATCAGATTTAACCTTTCAGGATTAGTTTGGGTCTGGATCATTCTTTTAATCTTCAGATAGGTTCTCACCTTCAGGCTCTATTAATTTAATTCTAATTAATTTATAAAATATTATTATATTACCATCTGCCCCACAGTTGTGAGGATAAAATGAGATAACATATGCAAAACACTTTGCAAAATTTTACTAGCTAGCATTAATAGTTAATACCATTTATAGGTAGCATTCCTATAGAGAATAGTGCTATACCAGAACCATACTCTGGATTGTTTCAAAAACTAGACTGAAGAATTTGTACTTAGCATCTTAGGCACCAAAAAACACAGTCTGGAAAAAGACATGAAGGCTATATTGGGCAGAATTTAAATGGAAGAGGGATTTCCTATACATGACAAGAACATCCAGAAATCCCTTTTGATAAATGGCATTGTGCTGATTGCATTAAATACCAGGACATACAAAATGAGATCCATAATCACTCAAAAGAGTATGGCCTAACTCTCCACATAGGGAAAACCAAGTGAATGGAGAGTATCTCTTATACAGAGTAGAAAATGAAGTTGGAGAAACAACAATCTGGCCCATTAATCCCAGGTATCCTACACAATCTATTGCAGTTTTAAGCTTTAAAAGCCATCGGTGCTTAAAATTGTGCTAAGACTTCGGGATATATTATATGTAATTTCTTATTCTATACATTTCCCAAATATAATACTATCTGCTCCTTCCAATACTTAATTCTTAGCCTAACTCTTTGCCTATTTGAAGTGTCTGTTGAAGATTTCATATATATATATATATATATATATATATATATATATATATATATATATATATACATATACATATATATACATATACGTATATATATGTACATTTATAAGGTGAGTTCATATTCACTATCTGAAGAGACTATATATGCATATATAAAATGTATGTGTATATATTTATACATATATATATGTACACACACACACACACACACACACACACACACATGGACAATGAACTAGGCCAAGAATAGAAGACAATAGAACATATTGTGTTTGGAAAATTGTACAGTGTGTGCCCTCAAAACTTTTCCCCATATTAAAAGTTAATTTTTTATATATCAAAATTCTTCTATTGACATATGGAGATCTCTGAAGAATCAAAAATTTAAAAAGAAAAAGGAGAAGAAAATGGCAGGTATCCATAGCATGCTAAAATGACAAATGGTACTCAAATAGTATAAAAGATATCTTTAAAGAAACATAAGTGAAAAAGGAGGTGGGTTTCAATGTGGGTGAAAGATCCCAGACAGAAAGCCTGTGATTAGCCTTGGTGCCCTTGTACTTTAAAAATAGCCCTTGAGAAAGGTCCCAGAATGATGGATGTAATATCCTGTGGATGATTCACCGGAGAAGACAGACAAGGATCTTATAAGATGGGAAGGTGTGTATGGGTTATAATCTGCAACATTAGAGAGAGTACTTATATTGCTAAGATCTCAGATCTACTGAGGCATATAATGGGCAGTAGGAAACCACTCCGAATCCTTGAGCTGGTGAAAGGTATTGTAAAAGCAGTCATTGAGAATAGGTAGTCTGGCAACTCCATGCAAGATGGAATAGATCATGCATCTATATGATTTGAATGCTATTTGGTAAAAGTCCAACTATTACCCATAAGTTGATGTCTTTGTTAATTAGGATAGCTCAAGAATATTTTCTAATATGTTTGACAATCTAACTTAGCAACATAGCCCTTCATGAGAGGGCAAAGGTATTATACTGTTTCTTTTGTTTCTTTTAAATTTTTTTTACTTTTTTTCTCCAGGTTTCATTACTCATGACATTTCCATCTTCATGGCATATGATTATGTATTAGACATTTAAAATGCATTTATAATATTAACCTTTTTAGGAAGGCCACTTTTAAAGCCGTCATATTTGCCTATTTAAAATGCAACCCTTGCTGTTGTCTGTAATTCCGGCGTACTGTGTTAATGAATCAAAGTTATGAAATGGGAAAGAAAAAGAGAGACTTTCTAACAAATGACCTACAATCTAATAGCAGATGCCCATTCATTTGTCACGACCCCAAATTTGGCTTGGCTCCTCATAAAGACATAATTGGTCAATCTGGATCCAGTTTCATGCTCTGCCCTCTGGTGACAGTGTGCTAGCATCACTGCCCACTCTGCTGGTGCCCTCACCCTTCGGGCAGGCTAATAGCACCTGGGAGTGCTGGTCTGGGGCCAGAATTTATTTGGGGAAGATAATAATCAGGCCCAGAATATATTTGAGAATTGAGTTCATCAAAAACCTTAAGCCAGCTAAGAATGCTAATTATTAGGATTGCCCTTCTCCCTGTTCCATGACTTGCTGTCTCTCTCCACTGGTAAGACAGTGTGGTACCTGGAAATTTGTGCTATATTTAGATATAAACCCTGACCATTTTTATGGGCACAGGAATGTATCAAAGTTCTCTAAGCACTGACATCCTCATCTGGAAACTGGTAGTATCTGTAGCATTTAATTTATAAAGTGTTCGAGTGAGAATCAAGATGAAAAGTATTTTTATGAAAGGTTTTGTGAACCAAAATATGACATGAATGATAATATCATTTGTTTCTGATCTTCCATTCCATCTAGTCAGCCGATAGGATACCTAGTCAGTATAGATACTTGGCAACTACCCTTCCATAACTTCCATCAGTAGTCCAGCCTTACCCCACTTTTCTCCTTTTGCTCACAGAACCAAAGGCCTTAACAATCAGCTTCCCAAGGATTAAACACAATGTCTTTGAGTACCTAGAACAAAGCTCCACTTCTGGGTCATATGTGTGTCATATCCTTGTAGAACAATAGGAAGAAGAAGGAAAAAGAGGATGAGGAGGAAGAAAAGGAAGAGGAGACAAAAAAAAAGGAGGAGGAAAGGAGAAGGAGGAGGAGGAAAGGGAAGAGGATGAGGAGAAAGAGAAGGAAGAGGAGAGGAAAAGGAAGAAAAAGCAAAGGAGGAGGAAGAGGAGGAGAACAACAACAACAACAACAACAACAACAACAACTGATGGACTAATTGCCAACTCACTCCCACTCATATCCCTGTGCTTGGCAACATTTAAAGAGTTTGTATATCTCAGACAGCAATGTATTTTTATAATATTTTTATGATTTTAATAGCACATTTTCCTAATTGCATGTCAAGACAATTTTTAGCACTCATTTTACAAGATTTTGAGTTCCAAATTTTTCTTCCCTCCTTGATAATGATAATCAATTTGATACATTATACAAGTTCTATCATGTATATTCCATATTATTAATTAATATTCCATTAATTAAATAAATGTAATTATTTTTAAATGTTAATTATAAGATTAAATAATTAATATTCCATATTATCACAGAAGAAACAGGTCAAAAAGAAAAACACTAAAAAGAAGAAAGCAAGTGAAAAAATTGCATTTCAATCTACATTAGAGTCCATCAATTGTTTATCTAAATGTGGATAGCATGTTCCTTTGTGATACCCTTGTACTCATCTTCAAATCATTGTGTTGCTGAGAAGAGCTGAGTCATTTATAATTGGTTATCACATAATATTGCTGATACTATATACAATCTTTTCCTGATTTGGCTCATTTCACTTTGCATCAGTTTATACATCTCTTAGGTTTTTCTGAAATCTGCCTGTTCATCATTTCTCATTGCACAATAGTATTCCATTATATTCATGTACTAAAGCTTGTTCAGCCAATCTCCACTGGATAGCATCTCCACAGTTTCCAATATTTTACCACCATAAATATGCTGTAAATATTTATGTACCTGTAGGGTCTTTTTCCCTTTCTTATGATCTCTTTGTGGATACAGACCTAATAGTGGTATTCCTGTATTAAAGGGTATGCACAGTTTGGTTGCCCTTTGGCCATAGCTCCAAATTGCTCTCCAGGATGGTTAGATCAGTTCACAATTTTATAAACAGCAGTTTTGTGTCCCAGTTTTCCCACATACTCCCCAACATTTGTCATTTTCCTTTTTTTGTCATATTAGTCAATATGATAGGTATGAGGTGGTACCTCAGAGTTATTTTAATTTGCATTTCTCTAATCTAAAATAATTTGGAACATTTCTTTGTAAGTCTATAAATAGTTTTGATTTCTTCATTTGAAAATCACTTATTCATATTTTTGACCATTTATCATTTGAGGAATGACTTTTATTCTTAAAAATTTGACTCAGTTCTCTATATATTTGGATACTTTCATCAGAGACACTTGGTGTTATCCAATTTGGGCTCTATTTCTAATTTTGGTTGCATTGGTTTTGTTTGTGCAAAAGCTTTTTAATTTGATATAATCAAAATTACCTATTTTACATTTTGTAGTGCTATCTCTTTTGGTCATGAATTACTTCCTTCTCCTTGGATCTGACAGGCAGATTATTCCTTTCTCTTTTAATTTCCTTATTATATCACCATTAATGTCCACATTATATACTCATTTTAACTTATCTTGGTATATAGTATGAGATGTTGATCTATACTTAGTTCCCCTATTGTTTTCCAGTTTTCAACAGTTATTTTTTTATCAGATAATGAGTTCTTATCCCAAATGCTGGGGTATATTTGGGTTTATCAAATATTAGATTATTATGGTCATTTATTACTGTGTCTTATATACCTAATCTATTCCACTGATCTATCATTCTATTTTTTTAAAGTCTTTTTACTCAGTAGTATTTTATTTTTCCAATTACATATAAAGATCATTTTCAACATTCATTTTTGTAAAATTTTGAGTTCCAATTTTTTCTCTCCTTCCTATCCCTCCCCCTCCCTATGACAACAATCTGATAGAGATTATACATGCACAATCATTTTGAACACATTTCCATATTAGTCATGTTGTATCACTCTATTTCTTAGTTAATATGGGATAGTTTTTAGAGGTAGAAAAAAATAACAAGATTCATCTAGAACAAAAAGTCAAGAATATCAAGGGAATTAATGAAAAAATAAAAGAAAGGTGACTTATCTAAAATTATATTATAAAACTGTAAATATAGCTCTAAGATAATTTTGATAGTATCATTGTTATGATATTAAATATATTTTTCCTGAAGCAATTGGGGTTAAGTTACTTGTCCAGGGGCACACAGCTAGGAAGTATTAAGTGTATGAAGTCAAATTTGAACTCAGGTCCTCTATCCACTGTGCCACCTGGCTGCCCTGACATTGCATAGGTAAATTAATTTAAGTAGAATTATCTGTATTTTATTAATTCAGTCTACCCATGAGCAATTCTTATTTTCCAAATTGTTTAGATCTAATTTTATTTGTGTGAAAAGTGTTTTGTAATTTTATTTTTATGCTTCAAAGATTTGTCTTGGCAGATAGACTTCCAAGTTATTTTAATTTTTTTTTACAATTATTTTAGATGGATTTTTTCTTTCTATCTCTTGCTGCTGGATTTTGTTAGTTATATAAAGAAATGCTAAAGATTTATGTGGGTTTATTTTATATCCTACAACTTTGCTTAAGTTGTTAATTATTTCAATTTACTTTTTAGTTGATTCTCTAGAATTCTTATCATCTACAAAAAGTAGTCATTTTGCTTTCCCTTTACCTGTTCTAATTCCTTTGATTTCTTTTTCTTCTGTTATTTCTAAAGCTAATCTTTCTAATACCATATTGAATGATAGTGATAACAGAAATCCCTTTCTTCACCCTTGATCTTATTAAGAAGGCAGTTCTCAGTGCTGGATTCTGCCCATTCCCCTGGATATATTTAGGCATGTTATGGGGGTGAGGTTTTGCTGTTGGCATTTGTCACACTGGGGCTCAGGATCTCCCACTGGTTTGCTGAGGTGAGGCTTGCTAGGACATTTCATTTTCTGTCCCCCTTTACAATACTGAGACATATCTTTCTTTCTTTCTTAAATAGTTTTTATTTACAGATCTATGCATGGGTAATTTTACAGCATTGACAATTACCAAACCTTTTGTTCTAATTTTTCCCCTCCTTCCCCCCCACCAAATAGCAGGGTGACCAATACATGTTAAATATGTTAAAGTAGAAATTAAATACAATATATGTATACAGAGATATAGCTTTCTTGTTGTTCTTCCTAGTTTCTTGGGCTAAAAGATCGTTTTATCCTGTCTTTCTGCTGGTTCTGCTGTTCCGGGATTTGTTTTGAGATGGTATTTTATGGTTCTTTAGCAGTGAATGTGGGAGAATTATGGCAATTTACTGTTTACTCCACCATCTTAGCTCCTGATTCAGACAGCAGTTTATAAACAAAACCAGACAATGTTTACTCAGAAAGGTAAAAGAAACTCTGGATGATTAAATGGAGAACCTTATAAGTCATCCAGTTCAACCGCTTCATTTTATTTTTTATGCTATATTAAGATAAACTTTATATTTTTATGTTCAATTGTATTTATTACCATTCATTTGTTTAAATGCTGATTTTCGAGTTTTCTCCTTCCCACCAGTCCCTCTTCCACTTATTGAGAAGATACCCATTATACATGTAAAGTTATCAAAACATATTTATATATTAGCCACACAAAAAAGGGAAAATAAAGTGAAAAAATATTCTTCAATATGCATTCAGAGTTCATCAGTTTTTTCTCTCAAGGTGGATAGTATTTTTCATCATGAGTCCTTTGGAATTGTCATGGATCATTGTATTGATCAGAGTAACTGTTACTGTATACATTGTTCTCCTGGTTATACTCACTTTGCATCAATTCATATATCTTTCTAAATTTTTCTAAAACCATTCTATTTGTCATTTCTTATAGCACAGTAATAGTATTCAATCACAATCACAAACCACAATTTATTCATCCATTCCCCAATCTAGGGTATCTCCTAAATTTGTAATTCTTTGCCACCACACACACACACACAAAGCTGCTATAAATATTTTTGTATATTTGAGTCCCTTTCATTTTCTTTTGATTTTTTGCAATCCTTTCATTTTAAAGGGATTAAAAATTAGAATGTAAATTCCTTGAAGACAGACTTTTTTCTTTTCTTTTTGATTTTTTTTGTATCTTCTGTGCCTGGCATGAAGTGCTTAATTAATAAAATGCTTGTTAATTAATTGCTTGAAGTGAAAGCTCTAGTTGGTGAGGTGCTTTGCCCAAGGCCACATAATTAATGAGAGATCGGGGAATCAAATCCAGTTTTCTTGATTCTCATCATATTGCATGATGTTAAGCTGAATATCAGAAAGTTCAGTATAGCTCCTTGATTTGTTGCAGGAAGACCAGGATTCAAATTCTTTCCTTAATGCTTCCTTCTTTTGTAATCTTGGTCAAATTGTTTAACATTCCTGGATGACAGTTGCTCCATCTATAAAACAAATTGAACTAAGTCACCTTGAAAGTCCATTTTAGTTTCTAGGTGATGAATTTAGGCTCTTCTTCTATTGCCATAATCTGTGCCCACTGCAGAGCCCCTCTCCTTGGAACAAAAAGCACTATCACTACTTATCCTGCAAACCAATTTCAGAAAGACCTAGAGGGACTTGTATGAACTTATGCTAAGTGAAGTGGGTAGAAGCAGGAGAACATTATACACAGCAATCACAAGATTATATGATGATCACTTCTGATGGACATCTTCTCAACAATGAGATGAGTCAGACCAGTTCCAATGGTTTTATGATGAAGAGAGCCATCTACATCCAGAGAGAGGATTGTGGGAACCAAGTGTAGATCACAACATAGTATTTTCACTTCTTTTATTGTTGTTTGCTTGTTTGTTTTTTTGTTGGTTTGTTTTCTTTCTCATTTTTTTTCCTTTTTTATCTGATTTTCCTTGTGCAGCATGATAATTGTGGAAATAAATATAGAAGAATTGCACATGTTTAACATATATTGGATTACTTGGCATCTAGGGGAAGAGGTGGGGGAAAAGGAGGGGAAAAATTATGCAAGATGATTATTGAACATTATCTATGCATATGTTTTAAAATATAAAGCCTTAATTGAAAAAATTGTCCAATCCTCAATAATTGGATATTGCTCCAGGCAGAGCTCATTTGTTCTGAAGGGACAGAAAGAAGTCAAAAGTCAAAGTCAGGTTGGGATGGAGCTACTTTACCCCAATCTAATTTTGACTTTGACTTCTTTCTGTCCCTCCAGACATGATTATGGCTTCTAGCTACCTGATGTCCTAGCCTCTAAGCCAAAACAGTTAATTTGTTTGTTTTTCCCTTGCTAGCACCTTGCTAGTTCTGACCACCTGTGAGGGGCAGCTTGACACAATATATGAGATTCTGAACTTGGAGTCAGAAAGTCCTCCATTGACTCAAATACTTACTAGCAAGTCATACACCCTTTTTGAGGGTCAATTTCCTCATCTGTAAAATGAGGAGATTGTAGCAGATGGCCTCTAAGGTCTTGGCTGGAGAGCTAGGAGCTCCTGCCAGCCATTAATCATTTAATGACTTGTCTTACATATGTCTATCTCTGATCCCAAGGTCACAGTTCTTATGACTTACCCACCCCATCTCCTCTTGTGTAAGGGGATATTTGCAAAGCTCACTACACTGAAACTACCCCCTCAGATTACCAGCAATGACCACAATCTAGTACATAATAGAAATATTTCTACTTTTAAGGTTTTAACTTCTATCTAACTTCAGTAAAATAAATTCGTGGTTTGTTTCCTTCCTCATTACCCCATCCCCATATGCTATTTCACAGCATAGAAGGGAATTCAGAAGCCATCTAATCCATAATAGGGAAACTGAGGCCCAGAGAGATTAAATGACTTACTCAGAGTACCAAAACTGGGATTTTAATGCAGATCCTCTATCTTTAGTCATTGATCTTTCCACTGCACCAAGGCCTCCTAGTCTAAAAAGAGCTTTGTGCCTACCCTTCCTAAGTCTTTAAATCAAAATATCTTGTGTCTACCTCTTCTTTCCATTCATATAGTCAGCATCCTAATTCAGGCCCTCATCATGCTTTTCCTGGACTATTATGATACTCCCTTGCTAATTAAGCTCTCTATTTCCAGTCACTACTTTCTGACACATTTTCTGCACAACTGCCATATTAATCTTTCTTAAGAATGGATATATCACTCTACTTAAAAATCATGTCTGGGGACACCTAGCTGATGTAGTAGATGGAGCACCAGACATGAAATCAGTAGGACCTGAGTTCAAATCTGACCTTAATCACATAACACTTTCTGTCTGTGTGATCCTGGGCAAGTCACTTAAGCCCAATTGCCTCAGCAAAAAAAAATCATCTCTGTTGCTCTTTATTGCCTCTAGTACATTTTACAAATTGCCATCCTGAACCTAACTCCCAACTTTCTTTTCTGTTTTATTTATTATATTACTATCTGGTGAAAATTCTCTATTCTAGTCAAACTGGTCTCTTTACTATTCTCCATGTAATAGCAAATCTCCATTTTCTACCATTGCACAGTCTCTTGCACAAGAGATTCTTTTAGTTCACTCCCTCCTGGAGAATCTCTTGTTTTTATATAGTTGCCTTTCAATCCTATCTGACTCTCTGTGATCCCAAATGGGGATTTTCTTTGCAAAGTTGCTACAGTGGTTTGCCATTTCCTTCTTCAACTCATTTGACAGATGAAGAAACTGAGGCTAACAAGATAAAGTGACACAGCTGATTAGTGTCTGAGGTCAAATTTGAACTCAGAAAGATGTCTTCCTCATTCTGGGACTAACACTATCCACTGAGTCATCCAGCACTGTTTAGCTTCCTTAAAAGCTCAGATTTATTAGCATATTCTACTTGAAGTATTTTCTGATCTTTGACCTCCCTCCTTCCCATCCTTTTTCTTCCTGAAATTAGTTTGGATTATTTTGTGTACAAATGGTACTAACTTATCTGAATACCTGTTGGGTCCTTCCAGGAACAACATAAGCTCCTTAAGGAACAAGGACTGTTTGTTCTCACCTTTTTATCCCCAGCTTCAAGAACTTAGAAGCTTCTTATTAAAATAGATGCCTAATTGAATTGAGATGAATATTTTGTCTCTCTCAGTTGAATTTAAAGTCCTTGAAGGCAGGAACTGATTTTTTTTTGTTTATTTGTTGTTGTTGTTGTTGTTTTGTTTTTTTTTAAATGTTTTGTCTTTGTATCCCCATCAGCCTAGCACAATGCCTGGCACAAAACAGATGTTCAATTTAAATGATCTGGCTCCTAAGTTCCATATACCCACTTCACTTATTATATCAAATGCCTTTTTTTGCTCTAATTTTCCCCTATCCTGAAACCATCATTGTCTTTTTTTTCTATTTTGGACTGAGAACATTTCATCTTGAAAGACTCCAGGTGACTGACAATTATCATTTTACCTGGAAACGGGCGCTGATATTAGGCTAACTTCATTCCTGTTTCCTCCGCCGTATTCTCAGTTTTAATGTAAAAAAGGATAATAGACCTGTCTCGTTTGAATTCAGCTGCCTGCCTTGGCTCACGGTACATTGGTGCACAGCCTCGAAGAGATAACAAATACCTGGCAGGTTTGTCAGGCCCAAGTTTTCAAAGAGATGAGTCAATCCTGACTTATTATTATTATCTCCTAATAGTTTACACTGTATTATTCCGTAATTACTCAGTGAATCACATTGACAGTCTGTATCCTTGCAGCCTGCTGAATCTATCCTTCAGACTTCTTTGGAAAGCCTGATTAGTCTTGGGTTTGCCTGCAATTTTGTGATCACCATCAGCCCCCAACCCAAAACACACACTCACGCCCTATTCATAGAATACTGGGGGCTTATTGTCCGTGCTCATTAGGAGAAGATAGCCTCTCTATGGTGGTGGTATGCTAAGGTTTCTTGTTAGAACCTTTGTTGTTGACAAGTATGGGCTAGGAAGGCAATTTATTAATTTTCCAATTAACTCCTACTGATAAATACACAGCCACCTCTATTCTCTGCACATTCTATGATGGAAGATTGTTTTAGAGGTCACCATCCATTATTGCATCATTTCAGTATGGTTGTTATTGTTATTGATCCTGCGTTCTAAGACCAATGACATCATGAGGGTAATCATTTCACCTGTACGTGTCAATTGGATTCAAATAAGACAGAGATTCACAAATTCATCCGTCTCACTCTCCTCTAGAGTCATCAAACTCCAGTGGCAGGGGAACTCCCTTCCACCAACACAGATCAATCACTTTTCTGTAATTTAATCTTAGAGAGATGACTTAGGGGAGGAGAACGGTTAGGACTTGCCCATAGTCACATTTTGACTTGATCCTTGGTCTTCCTGACTCCACATTTGGTCTTCAATCCAAAATGCCATCCTGTCCCTCAGCTAAGTATGTTACATAAATGTATCCTGATTATGGTTTATTTGTTTCGGGGGAGAGGATGGCCTAAATCCATGAGTTTGTAGATGCAGGGAACTCCTGGTGAGAAAACTCCCTCCACCAATGCAGATCAGCACCTCTGAAACTGATAATTTCAGAGAGGTAGTTGGGGCACCAAGAAGTTAAGGAAGTTGATCATGACACAGGGCAGATTCAAACGTTAACGGCAGCACTTGAACTCAGGTCTCTGTACTGTCAAACCAGCTCCTATTTACTATGACACACTGCTTACCATACTATATACATATATTACATTAGATCACAGAGCGTCATGGTGTGTTATGTTATATTAATAAATATATAATATTTTATTATAACCGAATATACTTATATATTATAAATATTAGAGAGAAGTAATCATGAAGATCATTTAGTCCAATTTCTTTGCTTCAGAACTAAGCTGAATCCCATATTAGGGGAACTGATGTGCCCGAAGTCACGCAGATTCTTAGTGACAGAACCAAGACTGGGTTCTAAGGTTCCAAACATACAGTCCCTATTTTAAGCTAAACTGAGTTTTGTCATCTTGAGGTCCACAGACTTCTTGTAGCCACAGATAGATTTAAAGGAATCTATGATCTTGGATCAAGAAAAAAAATACATCTTTGCTTTCATTAATCTCTAACTGAAATTTATCATTTCCTTTGATTACTTTAATCACATCATGATTCTGGGAAGGAGTCCGTAGGCTTTCCCAGACTGCAAAGGAATCTATGACAACAATCAGTTTAAGAACCCTATAGTCAAACCCTCTAATATTTTTGGAGTTACTCACTACAGGTAGGCTATAGTTGTTCATGGGGCTGTAGCCTGTGTTGAGAAAAGGGAGAAAAAGGCAATGGAAAGGAAAACAGGGTGAAGGAGCCCGTCTCTCAGAGTGCATTTCCCCATTAGAATGTGAGCTCCCTTGCTTTTCTTTGTAATTGTAGCATAGATGTTTTTCAATCAGTCATGATCAACTTTTTGTGACCCTATGAACCATGATGTCTATGGGTTTGTTTGTATATTGGCTCTATCCATGTAAATCCTGTTTTCCCAGGGGAGAGGAATAAAGAATAGACTTCTCTCCTCATGTTATATTATTTTTATTAATTCCAGCTGTTTTTCTATCATCTTCAGTTCTGAACATATACCTTTCTCTTCCCTTCTCTACTTAGCTTAGCTAACTCTTGGAGCAAAGGTTTTTTTTTAAAGAAGAGAGAAAAAATGGGAAATATTTTTCTTCCAACAAGAAAATGGCAAGAAGACTCTTTTCTAAATGTGATTGCTTTCAGAATCCATGCATTTGTATTAGTGCCCTTCTCGTGATGTAAATGATTTGGCTCTGGATTTGTGCCTCTTGGAAACTTAGCTCTTCAATCAATATATAAGCATGCACACATGCACATGTATGCACACAAAGGAACACACACACTTTTCTGAGGGGAGATGCATGCATCCATTTTGCATCCTTAGGCTAAAGAAAGTTTGAAGCACAATGTGATAGTATTCTGGAAGAAATTGAAATTCTAATCTGAAAACCTAACTTACAAATCAGGGATTGATCTGATATTTTCATATTGTCTCCATTTAAGAAAGTGATGAACAGCAGGATGATTTCAGAGAAGCCTAGATTTCAGAGAGTTTTACATGAACTGATGCTGAGTGAGGTGAGCAGAACCAGGACATCATTATATATGGCAACAGCAAGATTATATGATGATCTCATGTCTGATGGACATGGCGTTCTTCAACAATGAGATGATTCAGGCCAGTTCCAATAATCTTGTGATGATGAAATCCATCTACACCCAGAGAGAAGACCACAACATACTAGTTTCACTCTTTTTGTTATTGTTTGCTTGAATTTTGTTTTCTTTATCATTTTTTCCTTTTTGATCTGATTTTTTTTGTGCAGCATGATAATTGTGGAAATATGTATAGAAGAATTGCACATTTAACATACATTGGATCACTTGCCCCCTAGGGGAGAGGGTAGGTGAAGGGAGGGAAAAATTAGAACACAAGGTTTTATAAGGTTGAATGCTGAAAAATATCCATATATATTTCCCTCCATTTTCAGATCTCTCTGATATGGTCTCCCTGGTCTTCCTCCACACAACATTCCCTGCATCTCTGTGCCTTTGACCAAGCCATCCTCTTGTCTGTAAGGCTCTCCTCCTTCCCCTTTGCCTCTTAGAATTCCTCATTTCCTTCAAAATCTAGCTTCAGTCTATCTCCAAGAAGCTCTAGTTAATACTTTGTCTACTTTCAAAGTTCTACATATTGTTTCCCCAGTAGAATGTAAGATCCATGAAGGTAAGAATTGAATTGTTTCTCTTTGTTTTTCTCTCCTCAGTGTCTAGCACAGTGCCTGAAACTGACCAGGTAATTAACAAATGTTTATTGATTAAAGGAAAGTAGCTCTTTCCATCCATAGGTTTTGTTGTCTGAAATGTGGATTACTAAAGGACTTTTTTCTGGTCCTATCTGGAAAAGAGAGAGAGAGAGAGAGAGAGAGAGAGAGAGAGAGAGAGAGAGAGAGAGAGAGAGAGAGAGAAAGGGGGAAGAGAGGGAAAGGAAGAGAAAGGGAGAGAGAGAGAGAGAGAGAGAGAGAGAGAGAGAAAGAAGAGAGAGAAGAGAGAGAAGAGAGACAGAGATAGAGACAGACAGAGACGGAGACAGAGAGAGACAGACAGAGACAGAGAGAGAGAGAGAGAGAGAGAGAGAGAGAGAGAGGAGAGAGAGAGAGAGAGAGAGAGAGAGAGAGAGAGAAAAGGAGAGAGAGAGAAAGAGAGAGAGAGAAAAGGAGAGAGAGAGAGACAGAGAGACAGAGAGAGAGACAGAGAGAGGAGAAAGAGAGAGACAGAGAGAGACAGAGAGAGAGAGAGACAGAGAGACAGAGAGAGACAGACAGAGAGAGAGAGACAGAGAGACAGAGAGACAGAGAGAGAGAGAGAGAGAGAGAGAGAGGAGAGAGAGAGAAAGAGAGAGAGAGAAAAGGAGAGAGAGAGACAGAGAGACAGAGAGAGAGAGACAGAGAGAGGAGAAAGAGAGAGACAGAGAGAGACAGAGAGACAGAGAGAGACAGAGAGAGAGAGAGAGAGGAAGAGAAGAAGAGAAAGAAACAGACAGACAGAAAGAGAGATAGAATCAGAGACAGAGACAGAGAGACAGAGAAAGTGGGAAGAGGAGGGAAAATTCTAGCACTGATACTGCCAAAAACTTGCCAAAGATCTCATCTCTGGGCCTCCAAATTATGTAGGATCATAGATTCAGAACTGGAAGAATTCTTAGAAGCTATCAAGTCCAATCAGTTCATTTGAAAAAGTAGGTAATTATGCTCAGAGATGTTAAATGATTCACACAGAGTCATATTGCTAGTAAGTGTCTGAGGCAGGATTTTCCTGACTCTTGAGGTCCCAACTCTTACCTCCCACGCCCTGATACTTTTCTCATCAAGTCTAACTGTGTGGTCTCAAAAGTCCCATCACGAGTTGTAAGGCTCAGCTTTGCGAGGTCACACTTGAATACTTTTTTAAACAAAAGAATTATAGTAACCCGGTGTTTTCTGGGATTTGGAGCTTAAATAGATATCGGAGCTGGCCTGGAATGACAGTAACATAAACCACAATCTTTTTAGAGCCTTGTTTCACTGGCTTTCCTGGGGACCAGAGCCATGATTAATGTGAACTTGTGCCTGAAGCAATTTCAGTTTGGGGTGGTGGGTGGAATAGGCGGATGAAAGGGAGAGGCAGCATAGGGCAGTTCCACTGCTAAGAGGAGGCAGGCTGCTCTCCAGAGGATTTTGTAGTGGACGGGCAATAGTAAATATGGGGAAGAATGCCCAATGTTGCATGTCAGGAACTGAGTAAAGTTCCAGTCACACCATCCTGATTCTAGTTTTGGGTATGACATTTCTTCTCTTTTCCCCCTAAGAAATGATCATTTCTTGATTTATTTCATATTTCCTGCAATCAATTTTCTTCTTGGGAAGGAGGGGGGAAATACCTTTGTGGTATAGTAAGACCTTTCAAAGGGGTCTGATTCAATCACGGTTTTGGGGCTTTAATGAAGGAAAAGGAGAGAAAGAAAAGACAAGTTCAAAGTTATTGACAAAATGTCAGAGAATGACAGGAGATGCTAGGCCAGCCCTTGACAAGAAGAACAGCATCTGGATTGAAATGCTTCCTTCGGGAACAGCACCAGGTGACAGTGGCCTTGCTTGATATGACAGTCTTATTGGAGCCTCTCTTCTGATAGGGGTGGGACAGGAGGGTAAGAGCTGAGGCTGAAGCCCCCCCACCCCGATATCCCTCTGTAGGCTCCGGGCTCAGTTCTACAAATGGAGACCTAGGAGAAAATTTACAGATTATCCAATGTATTCCTTCCCTAGTTTTACAGAGTAAGAAACTGAGGACTAGAGCTATTGAAGTGACTTTCTTAAGGAGATAAAGAAAAAGGAAGCTTAGGGTTTTAGATTTAGAACTGGAAGAAGTACTTTCCTGTTGTTTAGTGGTTTTTCAGTTACATCCAACTCTTGGTTGACCCCATTGGTGAAGACTGGAGCAGTTTGTCACTTCCTTCTCCAGTGGGGTTGGAATTGATCTAGTCCATCAATTTGTAAATCGGGAAACTGAGGCCCAGAGAGAATAAATCAGAACTAATACGTACATAATACTTACTATGGGCCAAGCACATTACAGTGATATCATTTAAGCTTCGCAACAATATTGGAAAGTAGATGCTATCATCATCATCATCATCACATCATCAATCATCATCATCATCATCATCATTCCATATCGGAGATGAGGAAACTGAGGGAAACAGGTTAAATGGCTTGTTCAGGATCATACAGTTAGTAAGTAGACTCTATTCACTGCACCACCCTCGCTGCACTTTCATGCTAGGTAAAAGCATTTAATGACTTTCAAGTCATGTGAAAAGTACCAGGACTAGGATTCAATTTAAAGGCATTCTAACTCTAAATTCACCATTCATTTTCATTGGATCAAGCTGCCTCTTTCATGAAAGCTGAGGGGAGGAAATGAGATCTCCAAGGTATTTTTCCTGAAAAAATTAGAAGCTTTTTTTAAGGACATGAGTAACTCAAACTCCACGCCTTCAACACAAAGAGCCTCTCCAAATTTCCTAGCTCAGTCACTACAGCAGGAGAGAAGTTTAGACCTCATCCCAATAAACACAGTTCCCATTATCTTCTCCCATTCAAACACTTCACTGCACAATAAATATATTGTGGTCCAGCTAAAAGCAGCTGGGTGCCAAAGTGGATCTAACACTGGTCCTTAAGAGTTAGGAAAACCTGAACCTCAGACACTTACTAGCTATGTGACCCTGGCAAGTCACTTAACTTGTTTCCTTCAAATCTATTCAACTTTAAAACAGAGGTCATGATAGCAGCTACCTCAGAGAGCTTTCATGAGAATCACATGAGATAATATTTGTAAAATGAGCAGCACATGGTGGCTGCTTGATAAATGCTTGTTCATTTCCAGAAAGAGGAAGCCCAGGATTACATGGGTAGTAAATAGTAAAGCTGAAATTTAAGCCCAAATCCAGGGCTCTGTAATGTTCCTGAGATTATAGGATTATAGGTTTAAAGCTGTTGGAATATTAGAATGTCTAGGATGTTAGAAGCCAGCCTCCTTATTTTGTAAGTAAAGAAAACGGGGGAAAAGAGGTGAAATAAGCATGTCTTTGGACATTTGAACTGGATCTTTTTGACTCCAAGTATAGTATTCTAACCCACCTAAGTTCAAATGTGATTTTATACAATTACCCAGCTATATGATCCTGGATAAGTCACTTCAGACTAATAGCTTCAGTTTTCTCATCTGAGAAGGAAACAGAAAATCACTCCAGTATCTTTGCCAAGAAAACCCCAAATGGGAACGGACATGACTAAACTAGCCACACTTCCATGTTTCTATTTACTCTTTTATGAGGGTCACAGAATCCTTAGACTACCCTCTTCATTTTACATACAACAGGAAAGGGACATGTCTAAGGTCACAAAAGTAGCCAGTGTCCTTGCTCCAATCAGAATCCAGGTCCCCATGACCCAAATCTAACACATCACGCTGGCTTCTTGGCTCTCCCTCCATTGTTAGGCAGATTGTGACTCATTTGTTGCCCACGCACAGAGCTGGCACTGCCCCACTTTCGGCTCTGCTCATGCACCAGCTTTCTCAAGGCTGTAAGTTCAAGAGCTGGGGTTCCCTTGGGAAACAAAGCAAAAGAACCGATCTTCGAGATTTGTTGGGCCAGCACTGTATGGCATCCTTCCTCGTTGCTAATCCGGGATAACGTCCTGTCCCACTTATAGCCTCCACAGCTAATGCTTCAGCACCAGGGCAGTAGGAAGCTTCTCTCTGAGATTCTGGACAGCTTGGAAGAGAAGGATAAGGCACCAGGTGGGACTCGAGCAGGATGCTGCACTGTTTACTGCACTGCCACCACAGATTTTCACAGAAAGTTGGCATCTGTAGTCTCAAACCCTGGGTTTATTGATCTCTTGCCAGTTTAGGGGAGAACTGCACGTTTTCAATGCTCTAGTTAAACTGCCATCCCACTTCTCATCAAGAGGGCTGTAAACTCAGCGAGAAGAAAATGGGTAATGAAAGTTTAGGAGGCGGCTTTTCTTTTCCCCATGTAGGAGGGAATTTCTATTGCCAAAAATGCAATAGGAAGTAATTATGCCTTACTTCAAGAAAGACTGAGGAATACCCATTAACTGATCCCCACTACTAACAAAATACAAAGTGCCTTATTTGGGGAAGAAATGAAATAATTTTCCCTCCTATGAATGAAATTCTTCATCATTCTTGGTGCCTGGAGGGTTTTTTCTAAGGAAATATTTTAATACAGCTAAGTGAAGAATATTAAAACTACCATAGAAAGAATAATAACCAACTTTGGATGTTTTTCAGGGTGCCTTTTAGCAGTATGGTAATAGATATGATCAATGTTATCTGTTATGGCTAACCAGTAAAGTCCTTGCCAATGCTGAAAATTTTCTAGAAGAGTAGGATACGGACTGTCTCTGATTTCATTAGTATAGAGAGTTTTCCTCTAAAATATAGAATATCACCATTTCTGCTGCTTATAGTCTCAGAGAGTTGCCTAGAGCAACTCCAAGATTATACTGAAGTTGAAGTAGAAATAAGTGTGTTATATTCAGTTATTCAGCAAGGATTTATTTGTTAAGTGCCTACTATGTGCCAGCCATTGTACTTAAATTTGGGGGTTCAAAACAAAGCAAAAGAAATCCCTGTCCTTAAAGAACTCACAGGCTAATGGGAGACACAACATGTAAATTACTATGAACATTAATATATCTTTTTTCTTTTACTGTTTTTTTTAAATTTACAGAAGTATTTTATTTTTCCAAATACATGTAAAGATAGTTTTTAACATTCATTTTTGTAAAACTTTGTGTTCCAAATTTTTCTCCTTCCCTCCCCCCTCCCCAAAACAGCAAGTAATCCATGTGCAATTCTTTAAGCAGGTTCCATATTGTGCAAGAAAAACCAGACCAAAAGGGGAAAAAAAAACATGAGAAAGGGAAAAAAAGCAGAAAAGTGAACAATACTATACTTTGATCCATATTCAATCTCCATAGTTCTCTCTGTAGATGCACATGGCTCTCTCCATCCCAAATCTATTGGAATTGCCTTAAATCACTGCATTATTGAGAAGAGCCAAATCCATCACAGTTGATCATCCCATAATCATCTTGTTGCTGTGTACAAGAACATACCAGATAGCTAAAGAGTAAGCAGAAGGTAATCTGAAAGGAGAAGATATTAGCCAACTAGGGGAAGAAAGAAAAGCTTCTTATAGAAGAAAGAATTGGAGCTAAGTCTTGAAGGAAGCCAAAGAAAGTTAAGTGGTGAGGGAGAGGAAAGAGCATTCCAAGCATGGAGGAAAATCAGTGTAAAAGCATGGAGATAGAAAATGGAGGGTCATCTTAAAGGATCTGCAAGTAGGCCAATATAGCTAGATTGTAGAATGGGTGGAAGGGTGTTCAATGTAACAAGACTAGAAAGATAAAAAAGATCCATGTTGTGAAGAGTTTTGTGCCAAAGAAAGAACTTTAAATTTGATCCTGAAAGTAATTGGTAGCCACTGGAGCTAATGGAATGGGACACAGTAATAATAATTATCATAACTAACATTTACATAGAACTTTGAAACCTTTCACATAAATATCGCCTTTGGATCTCATAGCAAGACTTTGAAGTAGATGTTGTTACTATCCCCATTTAAGGGCAAGAAAACTGAGGTCAAGAGAGATTAAGTGACTTTCCAGGATTACACAAGTAGTCTGAGTTTAGGTCTGCTTGACTCAGTCTACCATTCCATCCCCTATGCCTTCCAGGAGATTAACTGGCAGGACTTAAACAAAGCTCAGAATCAGGGGCCTTCCTTAATTCCTGCTACATTGATGTACAGAAAAAACAAAGGATTGGTAGGTTTATCTGGCCTAAATTTCAACTTTACTTTCATTCCTCTTGTAAGGAAATAAAAGGAGCCACAATTGGGAAGGCAGGCAGGGTTTAGATTGTGAGGACCTTGAATGTCAGCTTGAGGAAGGATTTTAAATTTTACTTCTGAGAGTTCAATATGAATTATTCACTTTTACAGAATATTTTACAGTTGGGAGGCATGTTCCATATAATAATATAAAGATGTTAGCATTATCCTAAGTATCTCTGAAAGAGATACCCTGGCTTTGCTCCTAATGTCCATGAGATTCATGACCTTAAAGTCCACCTTTAAAACTTAATTTGCTTATCTACTAAGCAAGAATAACGATTTGATCTTACTGAAAGAGTCCTCTGAGATTCAAATACAAAGTAATTTTCTTCCCACATGGATTCTATTTCCTTGTGGGATGAGTGAGGCTGAAATAATCTCATTTTGAGGAGGCTGGGGCTAAGATCTGATCCAGTACCAAAGATAAGCACAGGGCTCAGGGGCTGTTGTCCAGATGCACAAAAGGCTCCAGAATTCTTTTTGCTATATGTCAAATCAAGTAATTCATTTCTGTGTATGAACCCTGTAAGTTCTACCTTTAGCCAAAGAGCAAGGAAACATTAAAGCTTGAGGGACTGAGGATGTGGTGGAAATACAAATTAAATATATGGTATCCCCCACTCTGAGCAAACTGTTCATCTAAAATCTCAGATTATTCAAGGAAAGAAAAAACAATAAATCAATTGGTCAAAAAGCATTTATTAAGTGCCTATCACAAGGGATTCTTAACTTATGGAACCAGGATGGAAAAATAAATTTTATCTTCATTTTTACTAATCTCTAACTGAAACTTAACATCTTCTTCAATTATTTATAAATATAATTTTGAAGACAGGATCTACAGTCTTCACCAGGATGTCAGACATTCAGGACTCTAAAAGTTTAAAAAGTTATAGCCTATACTATTTGAGCTGTTGGGAACAGTCCTCAAGGAGTTTACATTTTATTAAGGAAACCATGTATCCATATAAGTATAAAATATATGTTTAAAAAAAAGCAAAGTTTTTTTTGTTTTGTTTTGGGTTTTTTTTTCCATTACATTTTTTGCATGTTGGTTTTGGTGGGAGTGGAGAGGCACTAATGGCTGGGGAAAATCAGGAAAGGTTCCGTGTAAGAAGTGATAAGTGACTTGAGCTATGAAGGAAGCTGGAGATTCCCAGGGGTAAAAGTGAGGAGAAAGTACAATTCAAGCATGGAAAACAGTCCATACTAAGGCAGAGATGGGAGATGGTATTACATATGTGAAGATAGCAAATAAGCCCCTTTGATGAAGCCCTAATTGATCTCTATTACATTTGTTATGGTTAACCATCTTTTTGTAACCACATTTTGTGGCTACTCTCAACTTGTTTTCCTTTATTAGGCAACCAAAATACCAAAACAGACCCTGCCTGACCTCACGGGGCTTACATTCTACTAGGGAAAAACATATATAGAAAAAGATAAATATAAAATATAAACAAACTATAGGGGGAGGGGAAGGGAAGAAGACCAAAAACTACAGGGATCATAAAAGGCTTCTTCAAAGAAGAGGCACTTGAGCTGAGTCTTCATAGGATTTAGAAGTTCCAAGAGATAGGAATGAGAAAGGAGAACATTTTAGGCTTGGGTTTTAGGTGCCAGGATGATGAAATCATAGGTAAGGGGGGAAAGCAAAAAGGCTAGTCTGGCTAGTTCAAGGGGGACGACGATATGAAATTATCCTCAAAAGAAATAACTAGCTTAGAGCACTAACGTAAAAGGCCTTAAATGACCAACTAAAAAGTTTATCTTTTCTCTAAGATACAAGAGGGAATCATTGAAGCTTCTTGAGCAAGGTAGTAACATGGTCAGATCTGTGCTCTACTAAGACTTACATTACTTAAATCCTATTTCCCATTAACTTATATATGTCTTTTAAAACCACTCTGTTGGGCGTTAAGGTTGGTTCTTAAATCATGAATAGATCATGTATGTGTGTGTTTAAAGTCATAGGGTAGATCACATATTATTAACCCCACAACTGAGGCTGACAGAGGTTAAATTACTTACCAAGGATCACATAATTATTAGTAAGTGTTTGAGGAAATATTTGAACTCAGGTCTTCTTGACTCAAGTCTGATGCTCTTTTCTTCAAGCCAAACTGTCTCACGATTCATTTATTAAAAGGACAAATAATATATATGCAAATGACAGGTTCAGACAATCTAAGAATTCAGAAAACTTAAGGAAAGAGAGATCTCTTTTGCCTTTGTGGAGAAGGGAGGAATAGGTGGGCAGGGGTGGAATAGGATGGACCAGTATCCATCTCCATAGAAAAGAGCATGTCTAAATGTGTCCTTAAATAGGAATCTTTAGTAGGTAGAGAAGGAGGAAGAAGAGGAATCCATTCTAGCCATTGAAGATGGCTAAAGTGACAGTTGAGACAGAGCACAGGACAAGAACAGGGCAAGAAAATTAGCCATTTGTCTAAAACATAGGATTTAGACTTGGCAAGTACCTTAGAAACATTTACTATAATCCCTTTATTGCAGAGAAAGGGGGCTAGAAAAAGGCCTTTTAAAACACAATTCCTGCCCAATTCCTCAGGAGCATAAAGGTCAAACAAGAAGGGACCTCAGAATCCAACAAATCCAACTACCTCATTTTACAGATAAGGAAACTGAGGCTCAGAGAAGATAAAGGATTTGCCCAAAGTCACACAGAGAGTTAAATATCAGCAATGGAATTGGAACACAAGTCCTTTGTCTGTAGATTTAGCATTCTTATTAAAACACATTTAGGGGAAGGAGAGAATAGATTTCTATATACTCATCTACCCACCTTTGCACCTGTGGGAATGGAGTAGCTCTCAATAGCATATTCTTCCCCAGAGTACTACTATACTCCACCCTGACATGGGCTGCCTATATCACAAGATTTTAGGGATATCTCTGTTCCCCAAATCCCTCTTCCACAAACTCCTGCTAGTTCAATTTAACACAACACACATTTTAAAAGTACTTATTGTGTTTGAGAGACACTGTACTGGGTACCTCAAGACTAAAGCCCCTAAAACAAAAGAAATGGAGCTTTGTTTGATAAATACTCAATCCTGTCTGACTCTTCCTGACCTCATTCAGGTTTGTTTGTGTTTTGAACAAAGATACTGGAATGGTTTGCCATTTCCTTCTCCAGCTCTTTTGACAGATGAGGAAACTGAGACAAAGAGGGTTAAATGACTTGCTCAGGGTTACTCATTTAGGAAAGTATCCGAGGCTAGTTTTAAACTCAGGAAGATGAGTCTTCTCAACTCCAGGCCCAGTATTCCATCCACTAGGCCATCTAGAGACATCTTAAATTCCACTCCCTTCTCCTCCCCCTTTTCATAAGAATACAAGAAGCTTAATTAAAACTAAAGAGCAAAAGTCTGAAACTAAATCTCTCTTCCTTAGAGTGTCCTTTGTGTGGGATGAAGGGGGAGAGTGTAAATGGGTACTGGGTAAGCTGAAAGTATATAAACAAAAGATCTGAAGAGACTTGTATACCTGAGATCATAGAAATAACTCTTCCAAAATTATATAATAGTAAGCAATGAAGGCTGGATTTGAATCCAGGCCCTCTGATTGCAGATAATATTTCCATAATATGGAAAACTCAGTGAATTGCATCGTTTTCCTAAGGCTTGTGTTGACTGTATGTGACTTCCAGAGGCCATTGGCTAAACACTCTGCCATCCCTTCTTCACCCTGGGCATGAGCCATAAGATAAGGAGGTCAGTGGCAGATGAAGGAGGAGAAAGGATGCATTTCTTACCTCACTTAAGGAGCATCACAAAATGGTTGAGAATGCATCAACCCAGCCACCCAGGCAGTTGTGCTTGAAGGAATACAGTCTTCAGTGACAACCAGCAAGAGAAATTCCAGGCAGTGTCCAGACAGTCCTAACTTCTTGGGGCTTTGATTAATTACTTTAATTAGTAAGTTTGTACCAGTTAAGGCAAATAGGGAGGACAGTAATAACAAAGTAATTGCCCCCCAGATTAGGCCAAAGCTACATTAGGACTAATCCTCTGAAGATGGCCCTAAAGTCTTAGAAGAAGGATTTTCAGCATCATGATCAAAGGCAGCCGGATGCTGATTAGCATCCACAAGTATACATTGTCAAGACCAAACCCTTGTGTGCATTAAGTGGCTGCACAAATGTGTGTACTTCTGGAAGACCTCCAAAGTGGATTTTATTCTTGCTCAAATGTTACTCTGCATTTTAATTAACCTTGGCTGATTATTATAATTACTTTGGTTAATACCATGGATTTCTGTTTAGGACCTGCAAAGATCCATAAGCACAATCATAGAGTATACTTCTATTGAACCTTCCTCTTAAATTTTTATTTGTAAAAAAATTAATTAGTAACATTAATCTTTCTATTTCCAGTTCATTGCAGCTAATGGGCTGAATAGTATGGAATAAAAATACTGAGAAAGCCCACACAAGTCTACTCCACCTAGCATTTTTTAACCCAATAATATCTTCTGTTTTAGAAGCAAACCCAAAGTAACACCATAAAACCACATGGGAATATCATTTGGTTGTTAGAATCAAGTCAAAAATGATTCCTTGAGGAGCCAAATCAGTGTCTTCCCTTCCCCTACCATTCTAGTATTGTAGTGACTAATGTTATGTTTATCTGGAACCAAGCTTCTAGGCAAGAGGTAGCTATGCAGTCTAATATTCCTCTATGAGCTGAACACTTTTATGAGCTTACCTTGCCAGAAAATAACCCACAAATGACCCCCAAACTTAGAAAACAGAACAGATTTTAAAACTTGGCATTCAGTACCCAACACAATCTAGTTCACATCTATTTTTCAAGTCTTCTTTCAAATTTATTCTCCTTCAGGGAATTCCAGGAAAACTGACTAATGAATTTCTCCCTCTAATGTTACGCAATGTTATACATCTCCTATCGCCATGCCTTCCCACAGGTGGGGTCCCCCATACCAAGACTGCCCCCTCTCGTCACTTCTTCCTCTAGAATTCATTGATGGGGCTTAATAGAGAATGCCTGAATTCATCAACCCAACTGTTAATATTCCTGGTCTCTAAAAATTCTTTGTTTATACTTTTTATGTTGGTCTTCACTTTGGGTTCATCACAGTACTCCTGAAATTACTTTGAATATGTGTGGGATGTAGAAGACCCTTACCCAAAATGAGTACTCAGAGATCACTCAGTAGAAGGCAGAATAGTTGTTTATTGAAAATCTCCAGAGGATGAGCTGTCCCATCGAGAGATAAAAAAGAGAAAACTCCAGGTAGGAGGGCTAAAGAAGTAGTAAAGATACAAAGCTTTTATACAAGAAATTACATCATAAGCAAGAGAGCATTGAGAAGGGGAAGGGGAGGCATCTAATTGGTTGTTGCTATCCAGAGAAATTGGAATAGAAGCTTTCTGTTACAAAGGATTACATCATAAGTTGGGGAGCATTGAGAAATAGGTGCCCTCTCCCCTTAATTGAATGTTAGACATGGGTGCCAACAGATCTTCAAAATTTATTTTACTAAGCTACCAGCATTCAACTAATGGTCTAAATATTGATAACATTGAATAGTGATAAATGTCATCATTTCAGGCCTAGTAAATATATCTAAAGTTTAAGTAAATATTGGCTAACACAACATACTTATGCAGGTCACAGAGACATAATGAATAATAAAATACAAAAAAAAATAAGCATTCCTGTAACTTCTTCACCTTATCTCACCATCCCCCACACATATATTTGTCCCTAAGACAAGGTATAGTAGAAGAGGGCCTTGGGTTCAAGTGCAGCTTTTGAACTTATCTGAACTTACTTTTGAACATACATATGCTGTATGATCCTAAGCAAGTCATTCTCTTGTTCATGTTCTAGGAAACTCTTACAGACTCCAAATTAAATTTAAAGTGAGATTTCTCATCCAAGGAATTCCTTCTACTAATGATTTAATGAAATCACAGGTCCACTGGCTATCTTTATATTTTCCATTAACTTCTCTTTGTACATGGTGTTTGCTCTCTCCAGGTCACCCCCACACCTCAATCAAATATAAGCTCCATGAGGACAGGTACTATTTCCTTTTTTGTCTTTGTCTCTGTAGTGACTAACCTCATTCCTGGCACACTGGAAGCTCTTGGATCTAGGTTTATTAAATGGAATTGAACTGATTAGGAAAGAAATACTCACCCAACAAAAAGACTTCTGTGCCCCAAAGGAAGCACCCTGGGACTCCAGAAAAAGAGTAGTCTTTCTCCAAGCATTTAAATGCTTATTTACAGATCATGAAACACTTGAAGGAGCAGCTTCTGGGGAGGGAGAACAACTTAGAGCTAAAGTGTTAGGAGCCATGGGCCATTGGAGACCAATCAGAGAGGGAGATAAACCATAAGCATCTGGGATGATTATGGAATTCAGTGGCAAAGTAGATTTGATTTACGTTCAATGGTGTCAAATTCACTGCAATTGAGTCACCTAAGGAATGGGAGCATGATAAATGTCTGAAGACTGGCTTTCACCAGAATCTCTCCCCCTTTTAATTGTAGGAGATCAGAGGGGCAAATATAATCTTACAAAAACACTGCTAGCTACTAAGGTCGTGTTTGGCACTCTCACACTCCCCAAAGGCCAATCCCCACCTCCCAATCAGCTCCAAGGTTGTGAATTGCCCTATATTATTTTTTTTACAATATTTATTTTATTTGGAACTTAAGAAATAAAATAAGCAATTCCATAACATAATATAATCTTTTAAAAGATGATTGCTCATGAAACTGCAAATCTACTATGTACAACTTGCTATTCCTTTTAAATATATAATAAAGTTATAATGTAACTTTTTTTTAACTGTCTCTACCCTTTGTCCCAGCAATGGCACTACTTGGTCTATTTCCCAAGATGCTCAATGAAAAGGGAAAAGAATTTAGATGTTCTAAAATATTTATGGCAGCTCTTTATGGTGGCAAAGAACTGGACATTTCATGGATGCCTATCAATTGGGGAATGATGACTACTATTTCTGATTTGGGTCCAGCCTTGTAATTCACTGATATAGGAAATTCCAAATGAGAAAACTCCCTCTAATGCAGATCAGCAATTTCTCTTTACAAAGTAAAGTTTTTGAGGGCAGGGATTCTCTAAAGACCATTTTTGTATCCCACCTATTTAGCACAATCCCTAACATGTATAGGTGCTTAATAATGTTTATTGATCAACAGCTCTGCAATTAAAAGCTTTAGAGGAGGGCAGCTAAATAGCAACACCTAGATAGAGCACCCAGTTCCAGAGACAGGAAGCCTTGAATTCAAATCTGACTTCAGACATTTAATAGCTATATGAGCCTGTGTGATTTGCCTCCAAAATAAAATAAAGCTTTGCTTAAGGCAAAGCTTCTTTTTAATAGAATGTTTTGGTTTTTTTCCTAATCAGCAGGCTGACTTCAGAAAGGCCTGGAGAGAATTATATGAACTAATGCTAAGTGAAGTGAATCGAACTAAGAAATATTGTACATAGCAACAAGATTATGTAATGATCAACTTCGACTTGGCTCTTTTCAACAATGAGATGATTCAAGGCAATTCCAATAGACTTGTGATGGAAGGAGCCATCTGCATCCAGAGAGAAGACTATGGGGACTGAATGTGGATCACAACATAGTATTTTAAAAATAGTATTTTAGGGGCAGCTAGGTGGTATTTATTATCAGTAAATATTTTATTTACCTATAGACATGGGATTGTATAAAAAATTTCTCTGGCAAAAAGGACATGTGAGTGGAGAAAGCCTAAGAAGCCCTGGTTTAGGACACTAGAGATTAGTGATTTGTTCAAGAGCACACACTCAGTGTGTGATAGAGATGGAATTGAACTCAGGTCTTTGCAACCCCCAAGCTGGTCCACATACACACACACACACACACTCACATGCACACACTCACACATACACACACTCACATACACACACACTCACATACACACACACACACACACACACACACACACACACACACACTGCTCCTCTAATTAGAATTTAATACTGATGGTTGTACCAAAATCACAAATATTTATTGGGCATTTTCTGGGGTAGGTAAAAAAATTGGGAGCTAAATTGTTAGGAGGCTCAGAACACTGAAGAAAAATCAGAGAGTTAAACTAATTTAAAGATGATGACATCTAAGTATCCAGCATTGTGCTAGATGCTTCATATTATACAAGAAGACATTCTGATTCAAATTATGATTATATATCAAAAATATATTCCTAAGTTTTCCTGCATATGTCTTATTTGTTGTTTCTTCCATTAGACTATGAGCTTTCTTTGTGTTTTCAGTTCTTAGCACAGTGCCTGGCATATATCAGGTGCTTAATAAATGCTAGTTGACAGGTTAATAAGTGCTAATAGATTGAACAATTGATTGGAGCTGACCAAAAATAAAATAGAATACCTGAAGAAGGTAAGGGCATCCAAGGAGACAACATAGGAAATCCACCAGGTTGGTGATTGAGGATGGATTGAAGAGAATGGAAGTGTTTAACTTCTAGGGGGAGGGAAAGACTTGAGAGAGGGAAGTTACAAGGAATAAGAGTTATTTTTAGGTATTTAAAAAATATATTCCTGAAATGTTATGGTTGGTTTTAGAAAGCAGAGGTATCATTTGATACCAGAACGCCCAAATTCCCATAAAAGGAACTTTCAGCAATAAAGCAAGTATTCCCATCTCACCTATTATAATGTAGATAAAGAGCTAGAGAGAGGTGAATTTGGGCTCAACATAAGGGAAAAAAACTTCTTTTTGAACAATTAGAATGGGCTCCCTAGAGAGTCAATAGGTTCCCTGCTACCCAGACTAATTCAGGGTCTAAGCAGAAGTTGGGTGATCACTCATCAAGAATGTTGAAGAGAGAAAATTCAGACAATGTGGTCTAAGGGATCCCAGATGATGAACTTTATCTTCTAATCTAAGCTTATATTGTCTAATCAACATGACATAGTGGAAGAGACACCACACCTAGAGTTGGATAATCTGGCTATAAATACCAGTTCACTTTACTTTCCTGATTTTCAGTTTCCTCATTTGTGAAAAAAGAAGATTGGGCTTAATCAGGGACCCTTGATCTGGGGTCTCTAAACTTAAAAAAAATACCCTGTTAAGTTTATTTAAATATGATTGGCTTCCTTTTGTAGTGTCCTATATTTTATTTTATGCCTTCTGAGACTTTATCAAGTTGTCAAAAGGATCTGGCACAAACAGGGTTAAAAATTCCTGGACTAATTGGTCTCTAAGGTTCCTTCAGCTATAAAAAAAAACTAAGAAATTGTTTGGTTTTACTTTCTAAATTGTTATATTAGTCACTTGAGAGAAATAGTAACATCGGTAATTATGTAGGCTTTTATGTAGATTTATTTGTTTTGTTTTATAAATTAGGAATTGAGACTCAGAGAGTTATCAGACCACTCAAGGTCACACATGTGGTTAAGTATCACATCTGGGATTTGAACCCAGGCCCTCTTAATCAAATCCATATTTCTTCCTATTAGACCTTGATGTTCAGCATTTAGTGTGTAACAACTGACAAGGATGTTATTCATTCATTCAAAAAACTTTTAGGTGCCTTCTACATGCCAGGCACTGAGCTAAGTGCTAGGAACACAAAAGAGGCAAAAGACAGTCCCTCTCCTTAAGGAAATCACAATCTAATGGAGGAGACAACATAAAAACAAATATATATGAAGCAAGCAAAAAGCAAGGGAAATACAAAAATAATTTATAGAGGGAAGGTACTGGAATTTAGAGATGTTAGAAAAATCTTCCTGTAGAAGGTGGAATTTTAGTTGGGACTTTAAAGGAAGTCAGGGAGGTCATTAGCATGAGTGAATGAGATCATTGTCCTCTCTCCCATCATTCCCTAAAAGTTAGGGATGTAGCCCAACTGTATCAGATTTCATCAGTTATTCTACAAACTGGCATTACTATGACTCTCCCCATTCTTAAAACCTTAAAATAGTTTTGAATCCACCCTGACATTTTACTTGGTCATTTTCTACTTACAAGGCCAAACTGAACAGAATATTTTCCTGACCTGTTTCCTCATAAGTACTTTCAAAACCCTCATTTTCCTTTCCTACATATTTTAAAGGATCTGAATTTTTTTTCTCTTTGGAGAATATGTAAATTTAAGGTCCCTTCTCTTGACTTTTCACTGGAAAAATCCTTTAAACTAAACCCTTCTTCCTTTCTAAAACCCAGTAACTAATAACTTTAAGAATAATTCTTCGTGTTAAATTTGTATTATAGCATGAACCTTCACTAAATAAAGGTGGAGAGGGCAGATTGAAAACTACCTACATTTTAGGGCAGGCTTATTCTTTTTGAAAAATGGTTGAACCATCCATTCCAGAGAATGGCTTCATTTGATACCAGAATGCCCAAATTCCCATAAAAAGAACTTGCAGCAATAAAGCAAGTATCCTATTATACAAATATTCCTATCATGGTGGAATAGGAAGAAATTTTCTCCCTGAATCATAGAACAAGGATTTTATCTTCTAGGTCTAGAGCTAAAAGAGACCTTTCAGAGCATATCATATAATCCCCTCATTTTTCAGAGGAAACTGAAGCCCAGAGAAATTAATTGTCTTGCTCAAAGTCACTCTGTAACAAGTGATAAAGCCAAGAACTGATCATGGATCATGGGACTCCAAATCTAGTATTCTTTCCACCAAACCAAGATAAAGGAGGTCCCCAGGTAAAGCAAAAGCAAAAATAACTCCCAAATCCTACACTTTAACCAGAGTCTCTGTTATTAGGACACCAAAGAAATGCTTATAAAAACTATAGGGCTTTCTTTCTGTTAGCTTCTTGAAAGCCTCGTTCCAAGTTCATTCTTAAAATACGAATTGGGAGGCAACTAGAAGTGAATAAAGCACTGGCCCTGAGGAGGACTTGAGTTCAAATTTGTCCTCAGACATTTAACACTCATTAGGCAATTAGGCAAGTCACTTAACCCCAACTTCGTCACCAAAAAAAAAAATTAAAATTAAAAAGGGAACTAAATTAAATTTAAAAATTTAAATTAAAAAGAGAAATCAAGCTTACTGATTCCTGAAGAAATCCTTACCTCCACGACCCTGAATAACTCATTTTAACTCCCTGTCTCAATTTCTTCCTCTATAAAATAAGAGGCTTGGGCCAGATGGTTTCTTGTGGTTCCAAATTTATGATCCTATGATCTTAGAAATTCTGGTGCTCAAATCAGATTAGAATCAACAAGAATCCAGTAGCTGGTATTGTGATGGGTTTTTTGAGGACTTGTGATAAATTCTCTCCCCCAAGGCAGTCACACACAAATATCAGAAGTCAGCCCGTGGTAAGAAAAATCAAGAGCAGAATCTGTCTCTGACTCCATTAGAGTCATTTTTGCCACTCTAGAAAAACATGAAAAGAGAGGGGGAAAAAAACCTGAGCACAAACCCAGTGCTCACACGGCTGCAGTCATGGCCTAACTTCCTTAGAAAGATTTTGTTTTTATAGACATTCTAAGCTGGGGAATGAAAGCTACTCCTTGCTCCCTCAGAGTTTCACTGCCGCCTTTCCAAATATGACCCTACACCAACAGCATGAAAGCTATCTCCTGGCTGAAGAGAAAAATACTTATCCTGCCATATCTATCGGAAACAGAGAAAGGCAGATGCTGCTCTGCTCTGAGATTAAGGAAAGCAGCTGTCCAAGCAAGGATCCCTTGTCTCTTAGTTTCCCAATGGCTGATCACTCAACAAGCATTTATTATGCCCCTGCTTTATACCCTGAAGGCAATAGGCTCCATACTGGGGATACAATATTAAAAATTAAACTAGCATCTTGCTTTAAAAAAATCTGAATAATCTGTCAATATGTGTAATGTAGTAGCAAAACACATTCATAAAACTAAATGTGGAAAAACAAAAGGAGCCAATATATGCACATATAGAATAACACAAAAAGATGGCAGACCCTAAAGCCTAGCAGGATATAACTGCTTCATGAAGAAATTGCTTTATTGTTTGAGCTTTCGAAGTGGGGTGGGAATGCCTTCCAGGCCCAAGGGACAGTCTGGGAGATGGAAGAAGGCGGGAAAGGCCAATTTGGCCAGACCAATTTTTATTTAACAAAGAGCTAAAAATTCTTGGACTAATTGGTCTCTGAGGTTCTTTTCAGCTATAAAAATCTATGAAATTCTTTGGCTTTGTTTTCTAAATTGTTATATTAGTCACTATAGAGAAGTGGTAACATCAGGATTTATGTAAATATTGGGTATAAATTAATCTGCTTTGTTTTGAGGCCCAGAGATTTATGGGGCCCACCCAAGATCGTGATAGGTAGTTAAGCATCAGATCTGGAATTTGAACCTAGGTTCTCTGAATTAAATCTATTATTTTTTCCTATTATATCATGATGTTTAGCACTCAGTGTGTAACAGCAGGCAGGGATGCTTTCATTTATTCATGCATTCATATATTCAATAAACATTTATTGAATGCTTACTCTGTGCCAGATAGTGAGTTAAGTGCTGGGGACACAAAAAGAGGCAAAAAAATGACACTGTTCTGTGACCAAAAAAAAAAAAAGTATGTTATTCCAGAGTATCCTCCCTTGATCTGTGTCAGTTTATACAAATCTTACCACATATTACCTATTTCTTACTACATAATAATGTTCCCTTTGTATTTACATACACATCCAAATTTTTTCAGCCGTTATCCAAAAATCATTGAATATTCCCTTTATTTCCAGGTGTTTGCTACTGTCTCTCCGCCCCCCACAAATACCCTCTGTGATATTTTGATGTATGTAGGAACTCTCTTTCTGTCTTTGAAGTTTTTAGGGAATATGTCCTGTAGAGGATTAGCCACTCTTCTGTGAGAGAATATTTGAAGTAATTCCTTCAGGTGCAAAGTCAGGAATCCAATGACACTTTACTTATGTGATATTCAACCCACTGAGTGTTTGAGTTAAACCAGGCTGTAGGCACTTAAACAGACCAGCTTAGCTGTCTTGCTTTGAATTCATGAATCAATTTAATGGAACAACTGATTTTAATAACCTTATTTTCACCAAACTGTCTCATGATTTTACACAAATAACCAAATCTGTCATTATTTTCAGCATTATGTTAGTTACAGTAACATTTCTACAATGAGCCATGGCTGATGTTCATTTATTTATTAGGTAAGTTAAAAGCTTTTGTTTAGCTTGTTTTTCCAACGCAGAGAAAGATGGTGCCCTAGGCTCCTGTCTTTGTAGTGCTATTTACATTAGAAATGTTGGTAGAAACAATCTTTCTCACCTTCTGGGTTCTCATTTCACCAAGCTTTGCTTTTTATTAATTGTCTATCATTAGGATTAAGAACATTAATTTGATTCATTCTTTAAGACTACTCTTGCCAAGGGAGTGTCCCCACGTTCTGGTACAATAAAGAGACATTTCCACCTGAATATACTACAGACATCTCAAACTTATCATGTGCAAAATGGAACATGTGATTTTATGTTATGTTATTTTCCCAAGAACACCATCATCCTTCCACTCCATAGGTTCACAACCCTGGGTTCATTCCCTAATTCACACTCTCCCTCACCCCACATTGCTAATCAGTCATATGATAAGGTCCATTTAGCATTCCCAATATCTCTCTCAGTTCCTTCCTTCCTCTACACTCAATGAGGAGAAATAGCATATACACACATAAATATATACAAAGTAAGTGCAAGTTAATTTTGGAGAGGAGGGGGTCAGGGGAGATATTACTATTAGGAAAAAAAGAAGGAATCACAAAAGATTTCATTTCATATTGGAACTATCATTGAAGGTGATTCAAGACAATTCCAATGGTCTTGTGATGGAGAGAGCATCTGCACTCAGAGAGGAGACCAGGGACCGAGTGAGGATCACTACATTAAATTTTCACTCTTTTTGTTGTTTGCTTGCTTTTTGTTTTTTCTCCTTTTTCCCCCTTTTGATCTGATTTTTCTTGTGCACCATGATAAATATGGAAATATGTATAGAAGAATTACACATGATTAACATATATTGGATTACTTTCTTCTAGGGGAAGGGAGAGAGAAAATAATATTGGAACCCAAGATTCTCAAGGGTGCATGTTGAAAACTATCTGTGAGTGTGTTTTGAAAATAAAAAAGTTTTATATAAAAAGGAAGTGCCTGTTGAGCTGCAGGTCAAAAATGGTGGAAGTAAAGAAAGCCTGGGGAGACTAATTAAACCAAATTACAAGAGGTGTTCAGTTCAGTGTCAAGCAGAGGAGTCTATTGGATCTTCTTGTTCTTTTTGGTAGACAATTTGGGATTAAATGACTTGTCCAGGGTCATACATCTAAGAAGTATCCAAGGTTAGATTTAAACTCAGATCCTTCTGGCTTCAGGACCAGTTTTCAATCTACTAAACTCACTAGCTCCCTTGGTCCTCAAGCTTCTTACTAGGGAGTGCATCTCCTCTGGTCAGACTTATACTTCAAGTGGATCCTAAAATCTCTGTTAGGTTGGTATGACATATAAAACTCAGGAGACAGTGGAAGGAATGACAGACTAAATCAGAAGACCTGGATTCTATTTCCAATTCTGCCAGTCATTCATTGGTGATGTGATATTGGGCAAATTACAGCTTCTCAATTCCCTGTCTCAATTTCTTCCTCTATAAAATAAGAGGCTTGGGACAGATGGTTTCTTGTGGTTCCAAATTTATGATCCTATGATCTTAGAAATTCTGGTGCTCAAATCAGATTAGAATCAACAAGAATCCAGTAGCTCCTTAGTTTCCCTCTCTATAGAATGAGGCCTCTGGAACAGACACTATCTTTGAAATCTGCTCCATTTCTGACTCACATTTTTTAAATCCATCATTCCAGTGGTTCCTACAAATGTAAAGAGTTCAGTCCCTATTCTTTCTCTTTCTCTCTCTCTCTGTCTCATTTTCTCTCTCTCTCTCTGTGTTGCTCCCTCCATCCCTCCTCCTGTCCTCCTGTCCTCCTTTTTCTCCTCTTCTTCTTTCTTCTTCTTCTCCTCCTCCTCATTTTCTTTTCCTTTTCCTCTTCCTTTTCCATTACCTTCTTCTTCTTCTTTTCCTTCTCCTCTTCCTTCATCATCCTCCTCCTCCTCTTTTCCTTCATCTTCTTTTCTTCCTTTTCCTCCTCCTGCTTCTACTGGTTTTCTAAAGAGAAAGGGAAAGAAATGACTCAAATGTCCAAAACATGAAGAAATGGAAGTCTATTCAAGGATCTGGTAGACCATTCAGATTATCTGACATGCTCAGATTTCTGCTAATGCTCTGGAAATCAGTCTCCTATATATGGCAGTGGAACCCTGCAGAAGAGCACTCAGAAACACATGTGATGGGAACATGAAACTATGCTTGAAAGAATATCCTTTTTGACCAGGCATTCTATATTATCTATTGATTATTTCTCCTGTGGAAAATTGTCATAAGTTGTCTTTGTATCCTTTTTGGTATAGCAAATGAATACAGAATATGTGGAATATTCTAAAGGAAATTTGTTGCACCAATGAACAGCAGGACAGAGCCCAAATGGTACTTTGAATTTTCAGCCACAGTAACAAAGGACTGGGCAGCAACAAAAATTTGATGACAGGGATTTTTGTCTATCATGGCCATGGAAATAACAGTAGCTTACATCTCTCTTTCTGTCTCTATTCCTGTCTCTACTTCTATCTCTGTCTATGTTTCTGTCTCTATTTCTGTGTCTCTGTCTCTCTGTGTGTGTTTGTGTCCCTGTGTCTCTCTTAGTCTCTATCTCTGTATTTCTCTGTATGTCTCTGTGAGTCTCTGTTTTCATCACTGTCTCTGTCTTTCTCTCTCTTTCTGTTTCTGTCTCTCTCTGTCTTTATATGTGTGTGTGTATAATGCATTTGTTAATGTCATAAATATTTGGCCCTCTGATTCAGACAGTTTATATGCAGGCAGAGGGAGCTATTGTACCTTCCTGAGCAAAGGAGTGACTTATTCAGAGACCACTGCATAAAAGGCAGAGGGTCTGGACTCAAATTCTCCCTCTTACCAACTGTGTTGGACCTTTGTCCATTCATAATCTCTCAAGATTTGCATTTCCTCACATGTACAAAAGAACCTCTAAAATGCCTTCCAGCTCTAAATCTCTGTTTCTATGAATCCTCTGGGAATGAATGAGTCATAATGAGCACTTAAGCTTTCAGAGTAACGGCCGGTTAATGTCACTGAGCATCAAAATCTTATTTTTCTCCCCTACCACCATTTTGATAGAGCTCTTTCAATAATGTATCACACACTTTTCTACTTTCTAGATAAAACAAAATGAACAAAATTATGCTTTTCTGGATGACTCAAGGGCATTCTTGTTAAGTCCATTCATTTATTCACTAAAACAAATCTATTTAGCATCTCCTATATGCTAGACACCCCGTGGGACATAAAGATGAATGAGGATTTGTCTTTGCCCTCATAAAGATTAAAGCCCAATATTAGAAATGAGATAAATAAAATAATTAGATTTGCTGCTATGAAAACTTTTCTATTTATTTTTCAGTACCAGATAATTTTGATAATTATATCCTTGTAATATAATTTAAGATCTGGTATTATTACCCCTCCTTCCTTTCTATTTTTTATTAGTTCCTTTGATATTCTTAACTTTTTGTTCTTCCAAATGAATTTTGTTATCGTTTTTCACAATGAAAAAGATTTATAGTTTATGGCATTGAATGTATAAATTAGTTTAGGTAAAATTGTTATTATGTTAGCCTTGCCTATCCATGAACAATTAATATTTCTCTAATTATTTCAATCTGATTTTATTTGTGTAAAAAGTTTTTTAAATAAATTTGTTTTGGCAAATGTCCAGGTATTTTATATTATCTAGAGTTATTTTTAAATGGAGTATTTGGAGGGGAGGGAGAAAGCAGAAATGTAATAGGGGGAAGAAAGTTACAGAATAACTTTAATATACATATAAAGAAAATAGCAATTTGTATGTAATAGATTTGCAGTTTATATACAAATATCTTTTTTCTATTCTACTATTTTATGGAAATGCTTGTTTTATTTTGTAAGTTCACAATAAAATCAATGAAAATTAAAATAATTATAGTATGGGACAGCTAGGTGGTGCAGTGGATAGAGCACCAGCCCTAAAGTCAGGAGGACTTGAGTTCAAATCTGACCTCAGTCCCTTAACACTTCCTATCTGTGTGACCCTAGGCAAGTCAGTTAACCCTACTTTTTCAGAAAAAAATAATTGTAGTACAAGGCATACTTAATAAGAAGTATAAATCTAATGCTATGGATATTTTTTCAAAAGAGAATTCATTTGTTCAAGAGGGAACACAATTCAACAAGCACTAAAGACCTAGATTCAAATTTCACCTCTGCCACTTGGTCAATTTACTTAAATTCTGTCGACCTTGATATCCTCATCTATTAAATGAGATGACAACACTAGTTGTTGTCTAAAGTGTCTTCCTCCTCTAGATTTATGAACATAAGGGTTTGAGATGTGGGCAAGTAATCAAAGAACTAGAGATGATGTAAGTCCAGGCATATGGTATGGAATGAGGGAGAAGATGATAGTTTGAAAGGATATTAGAGTCATCTGAAGGCTTTGGAAGGATGAGGGTAGGATGGGGAGCTGGAATAGGTTCATGGAGAAGGTGCTGCTTCAGTTGAGTCTTGAAGGATGTAAAAGATTCAGACAAGCAGAAATGGAAGGGAAGACATTTGGTTCATGAGCAAAGGAAGACTCATTCAAGATTATTCAGCTTTTAAGTCATAAGGCATAGATGTATGTCCTCTGACTTCATAATAAAGGACCATTCTATTAATAATACTAATTTCTATTTCTAAAACATTTAAGGTTTATAAAGCATTATGTATAGATGTGTTTATGTATGTATATATATATGTATGTATACAAAGATACATGAATATGTGTATATATATACACATTATACATATTATTTTATTCTCACAACAAACTTGCAAAGTTGGTGGTATTATTATCACCATTTTACAGAAAAAGAAACTGAAGGATTTGCCCATAATCACATAACTAGTAAGCAGCTGAATCAGGATTCAAATTCAAATTTTCCTGACTCCAAGTCCAGCTCTCTATTCATCAGGCCTTCTAGCAGCCTATCTGCTATATAGATAATACAGTCATTAAGTCAGTATTGTGGAAGGCAAGAGAAAGGAGAGGTGGAAGGGCAAGTATTCCCTGTTCATTCTGAATGGGTTAGCCCCATAAAATGTTAGAGATGGAAAGAATCTTAGAGGATTTCGGCTTCAATCCCCTCATTTTCCTGAGGCTCAGAGAGAAAAAGCAACAGGCCAAAGACCACACAGCTGAGAGTGGCAGAGCTAATCCTGCTTTAGAGGGTAACAGCATGAAATACAGTGAGTAATCCTTTTGACCTCATTTACCTCTCAGCTACAAACTCTTCTGGGATTGAAAGTCTTCAATACTTTATAATATGTTCATACATATTTCTCAGATTTTCAAATGGCACAAAGCCAAAATAGATAGCACACTGAGTTAGGATCCAAAAAGATGTGGATAGGACTGGAATATTGGGCCCAATCTGAAATGCTGAACTGTAATAGAAAGAAATGCAAATGTTTATCTTTGGCTCAAAAAGACAATTTCATGTGTACAAAGTAAGGGGAGTTGATCAGGTAGCAATTTACCCAGATGGTATCTGGGAGATTTTAGTGAAAACAGTATGAGTCAACAGTTTAATACAGCAGAAAAAAAAATGGATAAGTTCCATTAAGAGAAGTAGATCTAGGACAAAGAAAAGGGTTAATATTATTGCACTCAGCCCCAGTCAGATTATACCCAGGAAAAAAAACAGTTTCAGTTCTGGACATTATAATGTTGATTAATTGATAAGTTGCTTGATACTAGAGACAGCTGGGAACCACTGAAGGCTTCTGAACTGAGATAAGAAAGGGTCATACTTCTAACCTGAAAACATTATTTTAGAAGTTCTGTCCAGGATAGATTGTAAAAGAAAAGAAACTAGAAGCAAGGAGACCAATTAAGTGTCTATTGCAAGTTTGTGGAAACATGGAGAATGTCCAAGTATAGTAACCAGGATAGAGAAGGGCCTTGAGGTCATACCATATGAAGGTTGTGAAGGAAATGAAGAGGTTTAGCCTGAGGGGGGAAGTTGAGGGGCGGCCCACTTGGGACGGGGAAAAGTCTTAGTCAAATTTGAAGAGCTAAAATCCTACCTTCTACAAGAAGCTTTTCCCAACTCCCTTAATTCTAGCACCTTCCCTCTGTCAATTATTTCCAATTTATTCTATATGTGAATTATTCATACGTAGCTGTTTGCATGCTGTCTCCCTATTGGATTGTGATTTCCTTATGGTCAGACTTTGTATTTTGCCTTTCTCTGTAACTCCAGAAGATGGCTAGGTGATACAGTGAAGAGAGGGCCAAGCCTGGAGTTAGGAAAACCTGAGTTCAAATCCAGCCTCAGAAATTTACTAGCAAGTCACTTAACCCAATTTGTCTCAGTTTCTTCATCTCTCAAATAAGCTGGAAAAAGAAATGGCAAACTGCTCCAGTATCTTTGCCAAGAAATCCCCAAATGGACTCATGAAGAGTCCAATTAGACTGAACAACAAACAACTATATCTCCAGCATTTAGTGAGATGCTTGGCACATCATAGGTGCTTAATAAATGTTTACTGATTTATAAGCTACCTATTTCCAGGAAAGAAGAATTGCACTGGTCCTGTTTAGCCCCAGGGAAAGAGAATTAGAAGAAATGCATAAGGAAGGAAAAAAACTTTCTAAGAACTAGTACTCCCCAAAGTAGAATTCCTTCAGGAGGTGATAGTTTTCCCTCATTAGAGATAAACAAAGAGGGAATGGATGAGCACATCTCAATGGTGGGGGAGAGGGATTTTTATTCAGGTGTGGGTAGGAGCAGATGGTTCCTAAGGCTCCTTTCAACTTGAAGAGTCTGTGAAAAGTGTACCAGGTATAGCAAAAACAAAAAGTTGTCCAGCTTGGATGGCACATGGTGCCTGAAGTAAAGTAGAAAAATAAGCTTGAGAAGTCTGGCAGCAGCTAAATCACAGAAGCCTTGAATGCCAGCATACAAAGTGGAGAGAACAGCAGAAGGGTTTTGAATAGAAGAAGTGATCTGATCATAGCAGGGGTTTAAGAAGATTAATCTGGCAGATGGACTGAAGGGCATAGAACAGGGAAGACATGGATCAGTTGGGAAGCCAATAATCTCAATGAGGTAATAAGAACCTGAACTGAAAATGAACAATGGAAAAGAAGCGATTGGGATGGAAGGGGGTGGTGTTTTTGAAAAAGTTTGCAAAGATCAAATAAACAGATCTTGGCAACTTATTCAATATGAGGTTGAGAGATGGGAGTCAAAGTAGAATGAAGCTGTGATCCTGGATAGCTGAAAAGACATCGGTAACATCCAAAGAAATAGGGGAATATCCAGTTTGGAGACAGAGGTGATGGTCTTGGTTGGGGACAAGTTGAGTCTGAAGTATTGATGAGTCATCCAAATAGAGATATACAACAGAGATCTGGAAGTTGGGTCTAGGAGTCAGGAAAGTCAGAACTGTATATTCATATAAAAATGCCACAACATGAAAAACACAGTTTTTTATCTGTAAAAGGAGACTTTGGGGCTGGATGGTTTGTAAAATATCTCTCAGATCTAAGTGTACCATCCTATAGTGGTTAAAACAATAGAAGAGGAGGTAGGTGGTACAGTGGATAGAGCACCAGCCCTAAGTCAGGAGGATCCGAGTTCAAATCTGGTCTCAGACACTTAATACTTCCTAGCTGTGTGACCCTGGGCAAGTCACTTAACCCCAGTTGCCTCAGGGGGGAAAAACAATAGAAGACGAGGATTGGCTAAAGGAGTGAGCATAGTGGAGGAGAAAACCAAGGACAGAGTCTTGGAGAAAGTAAGTGGAAGAAGAGGAGCCAGTGAAAGAGATACAAGATTGATAAAGAGAAAAGATAAAGGAGAGTCATGTCCCTGAAGTGACATGGTAGCCCGGTACTGCAGGGGCACCAAGATCAAATTTCTGTCCCACCATTTACTACCTTCAGGACCTTGCATTCATGACATACCCAATCTGAAAAGGGAGAGTCAGACTGGGTGCTCTCTGAGGTTCCTTTCACTCATGGCTCTGTTAGAGGCCCTTCAGTTTTTTTTCTGCATCACTCACCCCTTTGTCATCAATCTAGTGAAGCTTTGGAACTTTTTATCAGACAAAAGTTTTTAAATGCATAGAATAAAAAGCATCGGATTTCAAGGGAAGCCAAGGATATGGAAATACAGTGATCAGAATGTTTTTTTTTTAAGTTCATAGACCTCAGGTTGAGAGCCCTTCCTCTATGTGGAGCACTTGTCTTTGTCAGGACAAAGAACATCAAGCCTACAGAATAACAGTAAATTTGAAAGGCTGTGAATAAAGGCAGTGGTGAATAAAAGCAGTAATGAATAAAGGCAAGAAATGATGTGGGGAAAGGACCAAAATTGTAATTCAGATCACAACAAGGAAAACCAATAGAGACAAATCATTAATGAGGAGGAGTGTAGAGGGACTAAAATTATACAAAAGTTATAGCTTCACATGTGCTTTCTCAATGGATGGGGGGAGGAAGAAAGAGAATCTGGAACTCAAACTTTTAAAAAACAAACCTAAAAAAGGTTCTACATGTAACTGGGGAAATAAAATATTAAAGCACAAAATAAAATAAAATATTGCTATCTTCTTCCCTGATGGACGCTGGCTCTCATATACATTTCTGCATGCCCAATCTAGCTCCTTCCTTGAATGGCCCTAATATTGACTGGGATGAGGGAAGTGATGGCACAGAGTTAAAAGGAGACAACAAGAAAACCATGGTCATTCTCTTCCACTGAATAAAGAGCAGATCAAAAAGAAGTAGTGGTAATTGCCTATCTCTGTGTGTAACAAAGCAGTAAAGTAGGGAAAAAGAGGTTTTGAAGCCATTTATTTCTTCTGTTTCCTCATCTGGAAAATGGGAGTGATAAACTTTAACTAGCTTACAGAGTTTTGTGTCAAGGTCCCCCTTAGAAGTCTGGCGAAGATATGGATCCCTTCTCAGAATGACGATTTTAAATAATTGAAGGAAATACTAAATTTGAGTTAGAGGTTAATGAAAATAGCTATGGTTTTATTAATCAAGAGCGATGCGGAGAACACTGGGCTTGGAATCAGGAAACCTCTTCTTCCTGAGTTCAAATCCAGCCTGATACTGCCTAGCTGTGTGACCCTAAGCAAGCCACTTAACCCAGTTTGTTTTCATTTCCTCATCTGTCAAATGGATTGGAAAAGGAAATGGCAAACCCTTCCATTGTCTTTGCCAAGAAAACAGCAAATGGAATAAAATGACTTCATTTCCCTAAGGAAGATCATGAAGCATAGGTTAGGAATCTTTCCTGTAAAGGGATATGATAGGGGCTAGACCTATTATGTAATTAGTAAATGTGAACTCCCAGATGAGGAAACTCCCTCTTCCAATGTAGGTCAGGCAGACAACTTACAACGTACTCTTATAATATAGTATCTATATATCTCTCTATGTGTGTATACACAGAGACATACAAATGTGTATATATACATATATGTGTGTGAGTATACATATATAATGTGTGTATGTATACATAATATAACTTATGGGATAATATATATAGTATAAGAAATACCCAGAATAGCACAACCAGATGAGGAAAGTCCCTCTTCCAATGCAGGTCAAGCAGATAACTTATAGTATATTCTTGTGTGTATATATGTGTGTATGTATGTGTGTGTGTATATATATTTTTTATATATATATGTGTGTGTGTGTATGTATACACACACAGAAACAGTATCAGTATATCTCTACATGTGTGTATGTATGTGTGCATACATATACGCATTCACACATACATGTGTACATGTACACATGTGTGAGTATACATATATACTTTGTATGTGTGTGTATGTATATATAGTATAACTTATGGTATAATATATATAGCATAAGAAATACCCAGAATAGCACAACCAACACCTGACTGTATAGGGACATCAACCTAGATCTTTCTGCCTCCAAGGCTTGGCTCCCTATCAACTACTCCACACTGCCTCTTATCAGGTCGATAATAATGGAAATAGAGATGACTCTGGAGTCAGAGATTCTGGTTTCCATTATGACCTTGAGAGATGACTACTTGCATAACCTTGAGGATCAAGACAATTAATCTTCCTAGGCATCAGTTTTCTCATCTGTAAAATGATGGGGTTTGGATTAGAAGACTTCTTGCTCTAGATCTTCCTGCTCTAGATCTGTGGTCCAATATTATTTTGCAGGTTATCCTCCATAACTTGTTAACCCCAAAGCAGATTTCCAACGCATCCCCACCTACTGAACATTTATAGCATTACAACTCATCTAGTATTTGCCAAAGTCGAATATAGTCAAGAAGGCAGATGTACTATAAAAAAATATTGCAGGCTAAATGCGTTTCAGAGACAAAGTGCGATTTTTTCATTATTATCTGATGTTTGGGATTTTCTGCATCACTGGATCCTTTCCATCCATTCTCATGGATGGTCAAAGGTGGGCCAAAAATCTGCCGGTTAAACTGCCAACACCAAGCAGGGCCCTGACGCCAGGACCTTTCTCTCTCTTGGAAATGAAAGCAGAAATGTGTGACATAAGAAGTTGAAGGAAAATAACAGCCGTTGGAATGAAGTAGCAGAAGCAAGTGGAAAAGCTCAGAGGGGAAGAAAAAATATATGGAATAATACCAGTGCAGTGCAGAGCACAGCACTGGAAGGCAAGAGACCTGGGTTCAAGTCTCACTTCTTTTACAGTGACCTTGCATAGGCCCCTTTCCTTCCATGAGCCTGTTTCCTTCTCTGAATAATGTATTGGATGTATCTTATGCCTCTTGTCCTCAATTGACCTCAGTTCCCCCCCTTCCCCACCCCCTATAAATTGAGTGATGGATTAGATGATGTCTCAATTTTCTTTTCTTGAACCTCTATTTCCCCAGGAGGAGGAACCAGATGATCTTTCAGGCTCTGCCATTCTGGTATCTTACATCCAACACAAACCATGACCCTGGCTGGGGGAAGGGAAAACATTATGGATACAAAAAAGGATAGGGAAGGAAACCCAACCCAGACCAGGACAGATCCAAGAAGTTAGTCCAGAAGGAAATGTAGCCTAAATTAACACATAAAAACCAGTTTGGGAGGAAGAAAAGGAATAAAAGAGACTAGAGCAGCAGAAGATGATTAAAAATACTGAACGATAAGGAAGGGAGCATTGACTCAAGCCAGCTCCTATGACGGAAAGGCAAATGGAATGCATCCAGGGAAGAAAATTCAGTAGTTTTCTCCTTATTATTAGATATTTTCTGGGCATCTATAATGGAAGGAATAGGGCCTACCCTCTCAAAGGGTTAAATGAATGACACTAAGGTAACTGGCAGATCAGAGGCACAAGAGGGGAAGGGAAAAGAACTCCGCTAACTCAAAAAAAAAAAATCTCCTAAATCCTTAACTAGTGTTCTTATGCAGGAAGGCATGAGCATTGCTTGAAATTTAAAAAAGACATTTATTCAGATTAAAGAGAGGTAAAATTACAGAACAACAGAATTTTTAGCTGGAAGAGACACTAAAGGTCATCAAATTTAAACTCCAATAGGGAAGACAAGAGGCCTATAGAAAGAAAGTGACTGGCTCAAGATCTCACAATCAATTTGTTCTCTTTACTCCAAGTACAATGTTCTGGGGTTTTTTTTTTTCTTTTCTTTTTTTAACATCAATTTAAAAAAATTTTGAGTCCCAAATACTCTCCCTCCATCCATTCTTTTTTTAAAAAATTCATTTTAAACTTAAATACAAAATGAGAAAGGAAACAAAAAGAACATTTCCATGTATATAGCATGTTCTTTCTCCTATTAAGAAGGCAAGCAATATAACTTTTAGACAAATGAAGTCATCCAAAACATGTATTTCCATATTAGTCATGTTGTAAAAACAAAAACAAAAAGAAAGTGAAAAAATCTGCTTCAAAATTCAAAAAATGAGTTTTCTTTCTATAGATAGATAGAATGTTCCATCATAAATCTTTTAGAATTGGCGTGGAATCTTCCAGGGCTCTTTTCCCTGTACCATACATAGTCCCCCTCTAGGCTCCCAGGATAATTAGAACTTAAGTACCATCTATAATATTAAATTCACTCTAATTTTTCAACTAGCAATATATGTTCCAAATCACCTTTCCCATTCTTATCTATCTCCTAGGTTGCAGTCCTCTAAGTGTGAGAGTACATAGATGTACAAAAGGCTCAGGGTTTGAGTGAAGACAAGTAAAGGGAAGAAAGGAAGGTCTCAAGTAGTGGAGTCTCAGTTTCCATCAACAATGGATCCCTAAGATTGGGGATGGAGGAGAATTTCTTTGGGAGGGGGAGAGACAGAAGTAGCAGGTCTTGTTAGGTTAAAGTTCCTCATGGGACTTTCACTCTAGAATGGGATCATGTGCTCAGGGACTCACAGTTTAGAGCTGAAGGAAACATTTATTTCAAGGTCATTCATTCTACGTGCATCATTTTACAGCTGAAGAAACAAAAACCCAGAAAGATTAACTGAATTGTACACCATTAGAGAGAAACCAAGTAGCAAAGCCAGGACTTGAACCCTGGACAAATCATTTCTCTTTGGCTCATTTTCCTCATCTATAAAGTGAGCTGAGAAGGAAATGGCAAACCATTCAAGTATATCTTCCAATAAAACTCCAAATAAGGTCATCAAGAGTCAGGCACAATTGAAAAATAACTGAACAACAACAAATTCTGATGCTAAATCAGAGCTCTTTGTCCGTTCTTGGTGAGTTTGGAGGTCTTTATAGCATCAAGGGAAGGAGGGCTTGGACAGAGGAATGGCAATGGCCATTGAGGTACTGGTCATGAATGAAGTATCGCATGCAAACTGATTGAGAAAGGGCCATTCACAATGACCTTGAGCACTATCCAGCCCCTCACCCTTAGAAAACAGGTTGCCCCTCACTTTTGGAAATGCTATAATGTCCATTAGCAGCACCCAGGATGGACTGGGGTGTGGCAGACAGATTAATGTATTGGGGATTAGGGAATTCAGGTTCAAATCATGGCTCTTTCACTCACTAGCCATGTGTCCTTGAGCAAACTTCTCTGGGTCTCAGTTTCCTTAGATGTAAAGTAAAAAGCTCAGACTTTATGGTCTCTAGGATCTCTTATACATGTAAACTTAGACTCTAAACCTATGTTTACATGAGTGTCCTGTTAGAAGAATGAGTAAGACAAAGAAACGAGACTCTTTTCCTAAAAACACAGCATTTAAAAGGGAACTTTGAGGGAGGGAGAGAAGAAGGAGAATGTTTTAAAAAAATAGCCTAGAACATCCCTTGTTAACAGTCTTATAAATAGATGCAGTGATACCCCACAGATGAACACCTGGGGAGATGCCTCCTGCTTTTCTATCCTACTTGATCATTACCTGCTGACAGGTCACGAGTCTTCAGATCTCGTCTATAACATGATCTCAAGCTCCTGAGAAAATGGTGGAGGGAGAAGAGGGGAATAAAATGGAGTATCCCAAAAATTGTACACAGGATCCCCCCTTATATAGCCTTCAAATTAGACACACTGATTAGACACACAAGCCCACCTCAGAATCTCTGCAAAACCATAAGTAATCCAGCTGGAAGTGGGATTTAGAAGCACATACTCCTTGAAGGGTGAGCTCACTGCTGCTATTGACTGGCATCCCACACCATCCCTTTGGTGGACTGAACCATAGAAACCATCATATAATACAATCCCTTTCATTCTACATCTTGTGTCATGACCATATTATCTTCCATCTACTCCATGCATAGCTTGTGTGTATATTGTTATTTATATGTTGCTTCCCACTAGAATGTAGGCTCCTTGGGAGAATGTTCTATGTGATACTTTTTAAACCTTTGTTTGTATCCCAAGTATTTAGCACATTGCAATTAAAGGCAAGCTAGGCAGTTCAGCGGATCAAGTGCCATGCCTGGAGTTAGGAAGACCTGAATTCAAATGTGACCTCAGACACGTACTAGCAGTGTGATCTTGGACAAGTCACTTAACCCTTGTCTCAGTTCCTCTTCTGTCAAATGAGCTGGAGAAGAAAATAGCAAACCACTCCACTGTTTTTGCAAAGAAAACCCCATAAGCTTGATAAAATTAAACAACAATAATAATTGGTTATTACAGAACTTTATATATTATCTCATTTTTTCCTTAAAACATCCCTGGGTGGGAGATAATATTATGATTCCCATTTTACAGATGAGGAGCCTGGAGGGAGTGGAGTGGGGAGGATAGTCAGACCTTCACAGTAGGAAGATAGCATGACAGGCAAATGAAGATAGATTGGAGTGGAGAAAGGCTCAAGGCAGGAAGACCAACCAGAAGGCTATGGCAATAAGGAAGCTCATGTGTGCCTGAATATGAGTGGCAATTTGATGCTATGGAAAAGGGTCTGATTTGGAAATTGAGACCCAGATTAATATTCAAGTTCAAATGTTAATTGCTGAATGTTGTTGGCTAATTCATTCAGTCTCTGCTCAACTCATTTTTCTTCTGCAAAAAAATTCAGACAAGGGATGCTGAGTGTTATGGTGGGAAAAATACTGGATTTTTCATAAAATACATGGATTCACCTACACTTGTATGGTGGTGGGAGGTCCACAAGTGTTACACATTGCACTTCTTCAGACTTTTTTCAAAATATCTATTGATCAGTTGTGGGCAAGGATTCCTCATTAAATAGTATTTGTTATATGGGATAACTCAATGGAAGAGGGAGAAGAAGGATAATGGGAATAATTATGATGATGTAAGAAGAAGAAATCAATAAAAACATATATATATATATATATATTTTTAAATTTACCTATAGCACTTATTACCTATGTAATCTTGGGCAATTGCTTCCTTTTCTGGAGCCATAGATTTCTATCTATAAAATAAGAGAGTTGGACTGGGTGACCTCTAAATCTTCTTTTATAGCTAGATCTGTAATCCCCAAACCCAGTGGACAGAGAGGTATAAATGCAGAGAATTTGGAGGCAAAGAGTCTGAGCTTAATCTCAGAGCTGCCATTTACTGTGTGACTGAGCCCATTAAATACCATATCTGAACTTTCCATATTTTCCAAATAGGGAGTTGGGTTATGACCACTAAGATAGCTTACAGCTCAAAACCTATGATTTATAATTCTGTGACTCAGAAGGTCCCTAAAGCCCTTCCAGCTTGAGATCTATAATTTCATTATCTCCGAAATTACAGAATTGACTTGTTTTACTTATAAAATCCTATCCAGCTCTAGAACACCCAGTGGGGTTCTATTTGCCTCAGTATGTTGCAGTGTGTGCGTGTGTGTGTCGGATTTCCTAGCCCATGCCAAAGCCCAAGCAACATAATTAAGCCTGGTGAACATTACCAGCTATAGGACTGAGCAGGGATGCCAGTCCAGAGACTCATATACATTTAAATTTCAAATGCAATGGAAGATTTTGAGATTAGTAGGAAGGAAAAAAAAGAAACCACTGCTACTGTTGTATTAATGAACATTAATATAAAGTGAGCCTGAACAGGTTATTGTTAGTCTGGGAATCAGTCACTGTGAGGAGAGGGAGGAGAAAAATGGGGCAGCCCGGGTTGGTGAAGCTCCTGCATTCTGTGTGCTGAGTCTATCTCGGGACTCATTCCATCTGAATGGCCTTTATATGGCCAATGGATAGACAGAGGGTGTGGGTGTGGGGCTGGCAGGACATGAAAGGAAGGGGTGTGTCAGTGTGTGTGTGTGTGTGTGTGTGTGTGTGTGTGTGTGTGCATCTCTGTGTGTATCTCTGTGTGTGTGTGTGTCTGTGTGTGCCTCTTTGTGTGTGTGTGTCTCCGTGTATGTCTGTATGTGTTTCTGTGTCTGTGTGTGTGTGTGTGTGTGTGTGTGTGTGTGTGTGTGTGTGGTGAGGTGAAAAAAAGAGAAACTGGTCTTCTGAGAATCAGAAGTTGGGAGCCAATAGCAATGAAAAGAAAGCGATCTCAACTCACTTCTCCAGGGAAAAAAATGGAGGGATGGCTGAATGAGCCTCACTCATCCCCATCCTTATCTTCACTCCAGGAAGAGCTCCAAATTCAAGCAGTAATCTGCCTTGAGACCCCAGTCCTCCTGTGGTCATGTTTTCTTCTTGGTAATGACAAGGACATATCTGATTGGTACCAATCTCATTCAAAGTGATGAAGCAGACAAAATCCCTAGAGATTCAAGCCTCCCTCTCTCCGTCTTCAGTTTGGGTCATGTGGAACCCCCTCCTTCTCCCTCCCCCCAACGCTATCAAAACCTATCCACAGGCCTGGATCTGATAAACTCGTCACATTCAAGTGTAAATGACAGGCAGGTTTCCTCGTATTTACCTCTAGGGAGAACGTCTCAGTCAATCAAGAAACAAATATTTATGCCCTTTTGTAGAGGCAAGAATATTAAATTCAGAGTCAAAAGATCTGGCTACTTGACCTGACTGCCATTAATAGGTTGTGTGATTATGGGAGGAAAAAAAACAAAACAAAACATCTATTCCTTCTCTGAGTCAGTTTCATTTGTAAAAAGAGGATGAAACTTAGCTTTAAAACAATGGATGATGACATAATAGAGAACTGGAGGGGAAAGCCAAAAGAACTGAGTTCAAATCCAGATTCTGACACATCCTGGCTGGGTGATCTGGGAGAGTCACTTAACCTCGAAATGCCCCTAAACAAAAATCTAAGATTTATATACACACACACAAACATACATACATATATATGTATATATATACGTACACATATATATAATACGCATATGTGTATATATGCATATATAGGCATACATATGTATATGTGTGCACATATATACATATATGTACATATATACACACATACACATATAAATATACGCATATGTGTATGTATACACATACATATAGATATATGTGTGTATATATACATACAAATATATGTATATATATATGTTTACATACACACACACACACACACACACACACACACACACACACACATATATATATATATATATATATATATTGCTGAGGAGTTCCAACTTGTATTGGTGGAAGGGAATTAGACCAATGAAATCACAGTTGCAGTGTTTATCTTAATATCCACCCTACTTATTTCACAGCATGGTTGTGAGGCTGGATGGAGCTAATGAACGGATATGGAAGCAATTTGTAGGTTGTAAAGTACGTGCATGCTAAACAGGGAGGACCAGAAGTCTTAGTGCAGTCATCAGCTTTTAATAACAGAAAACTGCAGTGAGATATTTGAAGTGGGTACCTGCCATCCATCAGCTGCTTCCTCCACACTTGATGTTCTGTCTCCTTCCTTACCCAAGTGCCTTCACTCAAGCGATGGCGTCTGGCCTGCACTTCCTCCTCACCACTGTTTCGTTCAGCTCAGCCTTTAAGAGACTTTTTCTGGTCCCTATGACCCGGGGTGTTCAGGTTCTGTCCTTAAATCCCTTTATCTCATCTTGCTAGAATATATTGACTATCCTGGCCGGGTCTCTGAATGAGCCGCTTCAGTGTCGGAGTTAATAAGCTTCCTGAGGGCAGGATCTATTTGGTTTTGTTCTGTTTATTTTTATTTTATTTGTTTTATTCTATTTATAATACAATACCTCGCGCTCAGTGGAGACTTGGGGATGCTTTTTGGATGAAAAGATAAAATTTGTAAATTAAGGACCACTGGGGCGCAGGGGTGGGGCGATCGCTCTGGGCTAGGATGCCAGAATAGGCCCGAGAGCCCCCGTGTGATCCTTTGCTGGATGATTTCATGGGCGTTTTCTAGATTTGATACCAATTTCTCCAAGTGGAGGACTCAGAGAGGGGCAGAGGAGCAGCCAGCTGTAATGGAAAGGATTTGGGAGTCAGAGGGACGGAGCTCAATCTTAGCTTGGCTAGCACTTAGTGTGTGTGACCTTGGATAAGTAGTTTCTTTTCCTCCGGATTGTCTTCGGTAAATTAAGGGGTTGGATCAGATTATCCGTAAAGCGCCTTCCAGCTCAAATTTTTAGGATTCTGTGACTGGATGAGGGAGCCAATAGGGACTTCTGCAGGGTTGAGGGCACAGCGGGGATAGTGCCCGCTACTTAAGAAGGAGGGGTTGCCCACGAATCTAGGGCCCCGTGCTCCCCTGCAGTAGAGAGGCGCCCAACACACACGCACACACACACACATACACACACGCACACACACACACACACACACGCACTCAGTGCCAGGCGTCCCCCACCCAGCTGACTCCTGCAAGCAGCTTCCCACTCGGTGCGCAGCGGCCACAGCGGCCAGGAATTAAAATGCAGTGAGGAGGAGCCCGGCGCGTCAGCACCGTGTCTCCAAGAGCGCACCAGCTCGCAGCTGCCTCCGCCCCGCCCGGAACCGCGGGGCCACCGTGGCTGAGGAGGAGGTGGAGGTGGGAAAGAGGAGGAGAGCAGGTGCTGCACAGCGCCCAACCGCGCCAGCCGCGCGCGGCCGCAGCCCAAGTTCGCCCCGGGCTCCAGGCGCCCCAGGTCGGGACGGGAAACCGGGAGATAGTCGCGGGCCGCGGTTCTCGCAGCCTCGGGCGAGGAAAGGCAGCCCGCGGCACCGAAGGGGCAGACAGGGGCTCCGCAGTCTTCCCGTGCCCGGGCTGAGAGGAGGAGGAGCCGCGGCAGGGGCAAGGGGGGGTCGGAGCGTTCCCTTAACACCGGCTGGACGTAGGAGAGCCGGCGGAGGGAGCGACGCTGCGCGGCCGCCGCAGCCTGAGGCTGAGTCTAAGGCGGGCCGGGGGAGCGAGCCCCCTGCGGTCCTGTCACCCCGAGCAGCTCCCGGCCCCAGGAGAGAGTCGGACGCAAGCTAAGCGAGAGGAAGGGGCGACTGCCCGGCGCGGGATTAGGGGGAGCGCAACAGCTGGGCGGGGGAGCAGCGTCCTCCCTCGGAGCAGCCCGGAGGGTCCGCTAGGGAAGGTGAGGAGGAGGAGGAGGAGGAGGAGAACGGGAAGGGGCACCCGGGCAATCAGCTGCTCCTGCCAGCCCCAGCCCAGTCCTTCCACACCCACCCACCCACCCACCCACCCTCTCGCCCTGGAGTCAGGGGAGGCCTCTGGGGGCGCTCGTTCCCCAGCTCGCAGTCGCCAGTGTCCCAGCGACGCTGGGCTAGTGGACTGGGACTGGCGGGATTCGTGGCTGGGAGGAGAAGGAAGCGGGCTCCTCGGAGCAGTCATGTCGGTCTAGTGCTCCTCCCTCCGGAGCCCTCTCCAGGACCGGGATCGGGGGAAATCCGGAGCAGGGTCCCCCGGGGGCCAGGACGGCGGGGGCGGGCGCCGTTTGGCGTGGGGCTGGAGAGGCGGTGCCCGGGGGGTCCCCGAGAGAGGTAGTGCGCGGGGAGACATCCCGGGGCCAGCGCGGAGGAGAGCCGCTCCGGGAGAGGCCGGTGCCAGGGGCGGCCGGCGGAGGCAGTGCCCGGTCCCGGGTGGGTGCCCGCGGAGGCGGCGCCGGGAGGGCATGCCGCGCCACCGGGGCTCCTTCCGGGCGCACGCTTCCCTGGCGCGGGCTGCGCGTTGCTGCTGCTGCTGTTGCGGACTCCCATGGCGGCTCCGCCTGGCCGGGGCTGCCTCCCCCTCCGGCCGCGGACTGAATGAATGAGCCGGAGCGGCGGAGGAGCCGGGCTGCCCCCCGCGGCGGGGGCGGCGGCGGCGGCGGCGGCACCGAGCCTCTCGGGACGCTTCCGCATGGCCCGCGAGGAGCCCGGGGGGGCGGCGGCAGTGGTAGTCGGGCACCCCGGGGGCGGCCGGAACGACGGCCGGGAGCGGGCGCTCCCGCGCTCGGGGCCCCGGCGAGGGCGGCTGCCACTGAGCCGCGCTAAACTGCACGGGCTGCGGCACATGTGTCCGGGGCGCACGGCGGCCGGGGGCTCGTTCCAGCGCCGGGCGCTGTGGGTGCTGGCCTTCTGCACCTCGCTGGGCTTGCTGCTCTCCTGGTCCTCGAACCGCCTGCTCTACTGGCTCAGCTTCCCCTCGCACACGCGGGTGCATCGCGAGTGGAGCCGCCAGCTGCCCTTCCCGGCTGTCACCCTGTGCAACAACAACCCGCTGCGCTTCCCGCGCCTCTCCAAGGGGGACCTTTACTACGCCGGCCACTGGCTCGGGCTGCTGCTGCCCAACCGCACCGCCCGCCCGCTCGTCAGCGAACTGCTCCGAGGGGACGAGTCTCGCCGCCAGTGGTTCCGCAAGCTGGCCGACTTCCGCCTCTTCCTGCCACCGCGCCACTTCGAGGGGATCAGCGCCGCCTTCATGGACCGCCTGGGTCACCAGCTGGAGGACATGCTCCTCTCCTGCAAGTACCGGGGCGAGCTGTGCGGGCCCCACAACTTCTCCTCTGTGAGTTGGCCCTCTGGTTACCCTTTCCCCGGGCCGCGGGCCCCTCTTCTCCTTCCAGGATCCCTCTCTCCGTCCGAATCCGGATCAGGCAGCCGGCCCTCTCTCTGGCCGATGGGTTTCACTCTCCTGGGCCTGATTCAAAACTCCCATCCCACTTCGGGACTCTCCCCTTGCCCTCCGATCCCTTTCCTTTATTGGCCTGAGTCCCACCCGTAGCCCCAGCAGACTCCCCCAAGGGAAGCTGCCGAGGACGATCTCAAGAAGGGAGAGGTCCCTGGTGCCCATCGGGGTGGGCAGTGCCTTGGCCCCGATGCCCTCCTAGCCTTAGCTCCAAATTCTCCTTCCCTCTTCCCCGGTTCATATCGCCAAGCAGGTGGGATGGATCCTGATGGCTGGGGTAGGTGGGAAGGAAGAGATGGGGAAAGAGGGGAGGCCAGTTCTGTCCAAGTTGGTAGCGTTGGGGGACGGGGGGCTAGGGGGGGAGGATGGAACAATAATACAATCGATTCAGTAAGTGAGCTAGCTGCTTAACACCCAGAAATTCTCAGCAGCCTTAATAAGACTGATATCGCAAACATAGAAGAAGCTCTGTTTCCATTCTGGGGAGGGAACTCCTGAAATGTCACCCGTCATTGAAACTGCAGGTGGCCTGGGTCTTTGCCCAGACTTGGGAGGGCATATATAAGCCACAGAACCTTTGCTATAGGGGCAGGAGTACCATAATTCTCCCTGGCTTTCCCCGAGGAAAAGTTGCTAACTCAGGGTTGGAGAGAATGTTCTCTCCTGGCAGAGAGCAGCATGGGAAGGGGCAAGAGAGAGGACTCCTGACAGTTAGCAACAAGGAGACGCTGGGCTGGAAATTTGTAAGCAATTGGATGTGCTCATTTCTCACATGCAGTGGGTCTGGATAAAACACCTGTCAGAGGGGAAGGCAGATTTGTGGGAAATTGGCAATGAGAATTTCCAGGGCCCTAGATGGAGGAAGCTGCCTTAACGATTTGGTGTCGCTTTTTGATCAAAACGCTATGGAAGATTGCTGTGTGTTTTGGAGTTCATAAAGGAAAAAAACAAATGTGTGTGTTTGTTGTTGGATTAGGGGTGGGGCTTTTAAAAAATTAAATCCAAGAAACTAAACTGGAAGGTAGAGGATGCTCCTCACGGGGCTCAGAGTTTGAGACCTGACTCTTATTACCTGTGTGACCTTGGTCAAGCCAGATATCTTCTCGGGAGCCTCAGTTTCCTCATTTGTAAAATGAAGTAGTTAGAGACCTTGGAGTTTTTATGGTCTTAGAACATGATTGAAGAGGCTCACATGGGAACAAGCTGGGTTTGCCATAATTCAAATATGCATTCACCCATGTGAAAGGGGGGGGGGCTGTTTCCTGACCTGCTATTTCTGCTCTTCCTTCTTTTTTATTCCTTGACCTCTAGGTTGTGCCCCTTGTGTTGTTTGGAGTCTCCACGTGGAGTGGGTCTGGATCAGAGCCTCCTCTAACATCCTTGCTCTTGGCTCAGGGTTTGTTTGTTTTTCATATTGCCCTGGTTAGCTGCTGAACTGTCAAATGGGCCTGGCATCAAAGCTTTTCTCCTCGGGCTGCTTCCTTTGGACCATCACTCTAAACTTTGTAAAGATGAATTTCATCTGTCTGGGTTTCTGTTGGGTTTGTTGGATAGTGATTGACTGATCGATTAGCAGCCTTCTTTGGTGGTAGTAATGTAGATGTACATGCCGAATGAAAGCTTTAATAATTCTTTACTCCAATCAAGGACTGAGCACCTGCTGTGTGCCAGGCACTGAGTATGCAAAGATGGAAGTAGAAGAGCCGCTGCCCTCAGAGAGTATGGATTCTTATGGGGCACAGAACAGGCAAAATAGGTACAAAGTATCTTTAATAAATTTTAGCTTAATCAAGGATTGAGCACCTGCTGTATGCCATGCACTGAGCATGCAAAGATGGAAGTAGAAGAGCCGCTGCCCTCAGAGAGTATGGATTTTAATGGGGCATACAACAGGCAAAATAGGTACAAATTATCTTTAATACTTCTTAACTCTAATCAAGGATTGAGTGCCTGCTGTGTACCAGGCACTGAGCATGCACAGAATGAGGCAAAAGAGCTGCTGCCCTCAGAGAGTATGGATTCTTATGGGGCACAGAACAGGCAAAATAGGTACTAGGGAGTGTTGGGGGAGAGATTAGCAGCTAAGGGAAATCAGAACAGAAATCATATAGGTGTCCCTTAAGCTAAGTTTAGAAGGCAAGGAGGGATGTTAAATGATGGAAGTGGCCAATATTGGGCTGAAAACTGCAAAAATGAAACTAAACTCATCAAGTAGCAAATCGGAACAAATCCATATGACAATCTTTCATATCCTCTCATATGCCTCTTGATCTTTTAGTTCTCTTGAACATAACTCTTTCTTGTTAAGGAGCCACCCCAATCTTTTGCTTATTCTTTCAGCACATTTATTGAGTTCTTACTATATCTCAGGAACTAGTCTCTCCATTTTTCATTCTTCTCTCTGTTCAAACTGTCAATCTTCACTTTGGGATATACATTCCCTCCCTCTTCTGTGAGGCAGCATGACAAAATGGAAAGAGAAGACTTTGGTACTGGCTTCAAATCCCAACTTACCAATTTTTATGTGAAAGAATGTCACTTCTTTATACATCTATTTCCTCTTCTGTGATGAGTTTGGGGTTGAGGAGTTTGCATGAGATAACCTCTAATCCAAGAAACATTACAACTTAAATTATTCTATTTAAAGCCAGCTGTGTTAGGTGGTAGCCTGGCCATAGTATATTATTATACTAGTATATACTAATACTAGTATATAGTATATTAGAAAGTTCTGTTCCTCCCCCCCAACTACTCGGTGTATGTGTGTATGTGTGTGTGTGTGTGTGTGTGTGTGTGTGTGTGTGTGTGTGTGTGTGTACACACACATATACACATCTTCTTTAAGGTGTATAGTCCCATGATCTCTTGTAATCTTATCCTAAATCTTCTTTAGTCTTTATTACCTAACCATGGTAGGCTAATAAAAATGCCCCAGCCTTGGAGGCTACTTCTTTCTCCCTGCTAATTCTGGGAGCCATTTCAGAAGGATACTTAACCTGCCATGTGATCCTTTCATGCTTCCACCCAGGATGCTATCAACATGATCAGCTTCATCCAAGACCACCAGCCTGTCTCAGGATGGAATTTTTATGGGTCAATCATAACAGGACTAGGATATAGCCTCAGATTTTTTTTTGGTGTTTAACAGTTGGGAACTTTCTATTAATTTAATAAGAGGAGATGAGAAACAATGCTTTGATTGAGTCCCAGAATTCTATATTTCTCTAGCTCCTCAAAGGAACTTGGTATTACTTGCTAACAGATCAGCTAGAAAAATATCCTGGAAGTGATTTCTTTGGGGTGGCACTTTAGCATTCCCTCATAACTTTTTTTTCCTATTCATACCAAAGGACCTTTGCCCTGAATGCAGATTCTGGTACATCTACCTGGGCATACTGGAGTTAAGGGCACTAGGGGTGTCTCTGGGACTTGTTCTTTCCAGCTGGTTCTGAGTGTGGCTATTTACATTCCTATTTGGGTTTGGGGTAATTATCCAGCTGCTAATCCAATTAGCATCATTTTTGAAAGGAAGCTCACTGTTTCTCAATGCCCGTTCTATCTCAGTGGCACTGGAGTTTCTGGTTCTGGAGTTTTGGCACATCTCCTGCCTTTCCTGAAGTTACAAAGAGCAGCCTTCCTTTTCATTGGCTAGGAGGGAGGGTGTGAGAGAGTCAGTTCTAACAGATACTTGGGTACCATACACAGTTAGGGATATGTGTGGTGTGTGGGAGGGGGTGAACAGGTGTTTATATTAGCTGTCAGAGGGTCAAGCACAAAATCAGGAAGCAGAGAAGCATTTTTCACGTATAAAGGAAATTTTACTGCTGGTAAATAGAACTGGGGGGATATGAATGCAGAAAGGGCTTGGGGAGTAACCACCTGGTTACATGACCCACCCCAGCTTCTACCATTCAGAGAGGTCGTATGGGGTAATGGAACACTGGACTTGAATTTAAAAGTCCTGGGTTCAAATTTCAGCACTACCCCTTCATGGCCACATGATAATAAGCTGCTTCTCCTTTTTGAGTATTAATTTTCTCATTTGCAAAATGGCAACAATACTTCCATTACCTACTTCATGAAATTGCAAGGAAAATGCTAGAGGCAGCTAAATGGCTCAATGGATAGAGCACTGGGCCTGGAATCAGGAAGACAAGTTCAAATTTGACCTCAGACACTTACTAGCTGTGTGACCCTGAACAAGTCACTTAACCCTATTTGCCTCAGTTTCCTCATCTGTCAAATGAGCTGAAAGAGAAAATGGTAAACCACTCCAGTATCCTTGCCAAGAAACATGACTGAATGATTAATTAAACAACAACAAAGGAAAACACTTTGTTAACCCTTTTTTTCTCCTTTTGGACTTTATTTGTGATTTCATTGGTGAGGAAATTCCTTCCACCAAGAAAGGTTAGTACCTCCCAAAACTTCCAGACTTAGAGACTTGCCAGAAACACTGGTAGATTTAATGATTTTCCCAGAATCACACAGTTGGTATTTGGCAAAAGCAAGATTTGAACTCAGGTATTCCAGCTTTCTATCTACTCCTTCTCCTAACCCCTCCTGTGAATCTTATACTATTTAAAAGTGTGAATGATTATAAATTATTAATGAGTTTGAATCTAATATGTTCACAGTGAAACTTTACCTAAAACCAAAAAAATTGTTCTGGTCCCTCTAAAATAGGTTGGCTGCTATTAGCAAGAGAGAGAGAAAAGGAGGCTCTGAGCAACATTTCTGTATAACACTGACCTTTTCTGCTAAAATGTTGTTCAGAAAGACTTGGTGTGGGTAGGATTTATTTAGAAGTATAAGGAAATTTCCCTTGTTATTGAGAAATAGCCCACTGTGCTCTAAAGGTTAGAACACTGGACTTGACATGCAGACTTGGATTCAAATCTCACCCTAGATATTTAAAGAGCGAAGGCTGACCTTAGGCAAAAAACAAACAAAAAAATCCCTATGTCTAGTTTCTTTCTCTGCAAAATGATGACCTCTAAGATCCCTTCCAGCTCTAAATCAATGGTCCTATTAGAGCAAATTTGCTTGTTTTCTGGGACAAACACAAAAGTAGCAAAATTTGAGCCAGTACAATGGCAAACAGCAAGTAGCTACTCAAAGAGCCCTTGACTTGAAGGGAGGAGTTTTGGATTTACTTCTGAACCCTGTAATTTACTGCCTGTGTGACCTTGAACAAGCTGCTTAACTTCCCTGAGCCTCAATTTCCACATATGTAAAACGATGGCTTGGAGTAGATGGTGGTGGTAATCATAATAATACCAATAATAATAATATTAAAATATGTATCATATTATATATAGTTATATACTCTGAACACACACAATATATATATTTCCATACATATATGGTTGTATGTGCATATGTGTGTGTACATATAAATAGACACATATAAAATTTATATAGTATCTCCTATGTGCCAAGTATGGTGCTGGTACTTTACAATGGTTATTCATCTCATTTCATCCTCACAATAAATAATCCTGGCAGGTAAGTGCTATTTGTGTGTGTGTGTGTGTGTGTGTGTGTGTGTGTAATCCCCATTTTATAGATGAAGAAACAGAGATAAATGGAGGTTAATGACCTGTCCAGGATCACACAGCTACTAATCCCCTTCTAGCTTTTGGTCTTTGTTGCTATTGTCCTGAAAGCATCATACTAATAAAATTAACTGGCATTTATCTAACACTTTAATGACTGCAGAGTACTTAACTCACTTGCTTTATCATCATTTCATTCCTGGAAGGAAGGTATCACTGGTACTGTTTTATTCCTTTTTCAGGGTGGGGGAGAGGGGTTGGCAGTGGGGGTGACAAAGAATCAGAGCGATTTCAGGGACTTGACTATGAGGTGAGTTATGAGCCCAGATTTCTCCTGACTAGTCTAGTTTTCTTCCCATTAGACCAAATGCTCTCTAAAGTCCTATTCAGCTCTGATATTCTGTGCCTCAAGTGGTAGTTAGAGAGGAGAAAGGACAGGGTTCTGGGATCTCAAAAATGGCTGATTCAGAGCAACAGCCCTGGCAGAAATGTCCACAATATTGAAGTGTTAAAGCATAGAAGATGATTGATAGATGTTTCTACAAGAAACATGTGGACCTTTAGCCAGTGATTTCACTTTGGAGAAACACAGTAAGAAATCAAATATAGACTCAGAGCTACAAGCAGCTGAATTGACCAAAATACAGTTGATTTTGGGGTTGGGAGTGGGGGAGTTTTTGTCAGAGCCAATCAAAGTGCAGTTAATCAGATGACTACAGAATTGATCCAATTCAGCTATTAGGTGCCTACCTTCTGATGGAAGAATCCCTTCTCGAATTGTTGGGTTAAGATGTTAGGTATGGATTGTCTCCTGGGCTACCTGACAAAATCATAAGATTTGAGAGTAGAGAAGGACCTTGGAGAGATCATTTAGTCCTGAAGTGTCACTCTCACTGCCTGCTGGCCCCCAAACTCCCAAATAAACCAGACCAAATTAAAATATAATTAAGAACTGTGTAACAAAGTAAAGATACAATTTAATATAAATAATGTTAGCTTGTGATTTCCTGAGTTGATAGGCAGCCAATAGGGATTCACTTTTATTTGATCTTGACAGTACTGATTTATCTAGTCCACATCTCTTGTTTTCTAATGAGAAAACTGAAGCAAACAGAGGTTGCATGACTTGACCAATGACACAAAGTTCTTTTGCCGGAGTATCAGCTTAGGAGAGAGTTCTGGGGCAACTAGGTGGTACAGTGGTTAGAGTGAAAACTGAGAGGCAGGAAGACCCAAGTTCAAAGCCTCCATCTCTCAAAAACTTACTACCTATGTGGTTCTGGACAAATCACTTAATGTGTCTACCTTAGTTTCCTTATCTTTAAAAATGGGGGAGTGACAATAACACCTACTTTACAGAGTTGTTGTGAGAATCACATAAAATAACATTTATGGGAAGTGTTTTACATATCTTAAAGTGCTATATAAATGCCCAATTATTGTCAGGTAGACTGAATCTAAACAGGCATTCTCTCCCCAGAGAGCTGATAAAGAAAGGAATGCTGGGAAGAAAGAAATCTATTCATAGTGTGTGTGTGTGTGTGTGTGTGTGTGTGTGTGTGTGTACATAATATGCAAAGCTGTCCAAAGTCTGCCCTTGAAATAATTTCTATTGAGAGTTGATATTGGCCCCAATTACAGGATCACAGGGCTTAAAACCGAAAGGAATCTAATCTAACCCTCCTAAGTTACTTATGGGGAAACTGAGTCTCAGAGGGATAGACTGAGTTGCCTAAGGCTGCACAAATAGAAGACTAAAGATTCAAACTGGCATCCTCTAACTTCAAACAATAATAGCCCACACCTTTAAAGTCTGAAATGTTTTCTATATTACATATTTTCTATATTTCTATATATTCTAATACATTCTATATTTCTATATTCTATATTGCAACAACCTTGTGAGGAATGCATTACTACTATTTTATCAAGGGCCATTTCCAATATTCCTGATCTCTATCTGGCCACTGGACCCAAATGGCTCTGGAGAGGAAAGTGAGGCAGGTGACCTTGAACAGCTTTCCCTCACTTCAATCCCTGTCATTTTCATGTCATGGCTTCACCTCCCTGATGTCATGGTCCTCTTTGAGAATGAGGGACAAACAACAATCTCCGCAATTTAAGAGGAGAAAACTAAAGCTCAGAGGTTTCAAGGATTTCACCAATCACTCAGTGTCTTAAGTAGGACTCAAACCCAAGTCACACTGCGTGTAAGTCCAACATTCTTCCCATTATGCCCCTTTGCTTTTAATCTTTAGATGGCCAGTATGGTATATTGGAAACACTCGTAGCTTTGGGCAAAGCATCGAAGCTCTCTGATCCTCAGTTTGTAAAATGGAGTCACATGACTCAGACTACTCCCTGGCAGGATTGTTGTGTGGAAAGTTGTTAGTAAAATTTAAAGCTTATTTAAATGTGTGAATTATCCCCTAGTAGGACCAGACCACCTTTCCTGAATCCCTCTGGAGTTCTGTTCTGGCAGGCTCAGACTTGAAGTTGAGCCCCACAGGAGATAAGGAAGAGGCTCTGAAATGGGGTGCTAGAAGGCCCCTTTTATCACCTCCCAGGGGGAGAGTCCAGCTCATTAGTCATCTTGTATGGTGGGTTCTCGGAAATACCTCTAGGCTGTGTCTGGGCAAGAATGCTCAAATTGGCTGCAAATGGAAGAAGCACTCTCTGCATTACTTGTAGCCCATCCTCATTGCCCTGTGAGCAGTAGGAGGGATCCGAACAGCTGATTTCCTTATGTCTCACTTAATTGGGTTCACAGGGCCTTCAGAGTAAGGTGAAGGGAAATTGGAGGCCTTGAGGCCATCATTTAAAAGCTCACTTGGGACCCCAGAGTACTCCCAAGTAATCGAAAGTATCAGTGTTTCAGGAAGGATAGCTTTGGGATGCTTCAATTATCTGGACATCTGCTAGATCAAAGATTCTTAGCCTTTTTGTGTTATCATAGACCCTCTGGATAGTCTGATGAACTCTATAGACCCCCTTCTCAGAATACATCTTTAAATGCAAACAATAAAATATGTAGTATTGCAAAGGAAGGCAATTATGTTGAAATACAGTTATTAAATTTTTGAAAATAAGTTCATGAACCCAGGTTAAGAACCCCAGGTTAAGATTATTTCTCTCTTGCCCTCCAAAGGAGCAGCTAATACATTTCTCAACATTTTGTTGATAATTGCAATAAAGAGAATTCTACTCTAGATCCGTTGCTCAGCTACATGGAGTAACTAAGTATAGAAGTAAAAAGAGTCTCCATCTTGAAATTTGTGACAGAGGAGAGAAAAATTGGACCTAGTCTATTTATATTTCAGAAAAAGAGTTGGAAGAATCTCATGGACTAAAAATCTAGAGGCAAAGTCGGCCTAGGAGATCTGGGAAACTCTAAGGGATGAAATTCTGAAGGCCTAAAAAAAAGCAATAATTCTAATGAGGAAGAAGATGAGAACCTCTCTAAAGACACTGAAGTAAATCATAAGGAACTCTTCAAATTTAGTTTTGAAAAAAGACATGTCAGAAGTCAGCATAACAGTGGAGCTGGACTAAAATCTAGAAAGTCCCTGATTTAAATCCCATCTTTGGTACAAATTGTCTGTGTGATCCCTGGGTCTATGGGACTTCACTTCTCAGTACTCTAGGTCACTTTAACAAGTTGATAAGAAGGTTCTGGTTTGCACTAAAAGAGGTAGTTTTTTCACCCTGGAGTCCCTAATACCAGTGAAGTCCAGGCCCTCTTTGAATAAAGGTTGAAAACAAAGGCAAATAGCAAAAGATGCCCCTCAAAAATATGGTATGGTCCGAATGAGTTAAAGCCTAAGGAAAACAAAAAGGGCTGGTTATTTTACACACACACACACACACACACACACACACACACACACACACATAAAACCTTCCTTTTTGTACATCATAGATCCTTGGACTTGTAGGCAGTGTGACTTGGATTCCCACCTACATATATATTGTATATATGTGTGCTTGTGTTCACATGTGTGTGTGTACACACAAAAGTCCAACATTATATACATATATATATATATATATAAAATAAATATATATAGAGAGAGAGAGAAAGAGAGAGACAGACAGAGAGAAACAGAGAGAGACAGAGAGAGATAGAGACAGAGAGACAGAGACAGACAAAGACAGAGACAGACAGGCAGACAGATAGATAGATGGAGAGACAGACATTTTGAGTGTTTTGTGGTGAAATGCATCCCAGAGTTTCATCAAGCAGGCGCTAAAATCCTAGTGATAAATAGGCTCTAGAAGGGATTCTTGTTGCAATACAAGTTGAAGGAGCTGTCCTCTCATTTGTGTAATTATGTGAATGTGGGAAATGTCTCCTGGACCGTAGAACATGAATCTCCCACAGGTAATTTGTAGAGAGGGTCAATGGAAAAGACCAAAGTGGGATTAGATAGGATTTTTTTCTCTTGGACCAGACTTGTTATTTCCTTGACAAAAGAGAATTTCTGGTAAGGAGACTTTCTAATAGAGGTAAAACAGCTTCTCTGGAACTTATGGTCCTTGAGAGTTGTCCCAGATTTTGAGACTTTAAGTGTCTCATTCAGAGCCACAGAGCTGGAGGCTGGACTTGAATCTAGATGTTCTTGAATCCAAAGCTCATTTTCTAACCATTATCCCATATTTTCTCTCAAATAGATAGCATCTTTTGAAGGAAAGAATACTGAATTTGAATCAGAGTTTGTTTTTTGAATATTGCCTGTTGCTTACTCTAGGTTCACTTTATAACCCATCTCCTAAACTACACACACATGATTTTAAACACAAAGTTACACTCACAGTGATCGACCAAAGCACAAAGCATCCCAAGATCTTGGGGGGCAAGAAAGAAAATGTAAAGGGGAATGGGTGACCTGTATAATCTGGGTATACCTGTCTTCCAGGGCTGCTGACTTTATGATCAAGGCATGCTTTTGTTTCCCAATCAGGTTGTGGGCTTTTAGAGAGCAATTTGTTGATCCCTGCCCCAATCTATCTTCAACAAGCAGGTGACTCCTTGTTAGAGATGTTTGAGCAGGAATTTGTGAAGAGGTATGGGCAGGATTGGATTGTTTCTAAGGTTCGTTCTAGTTCTGAGGTTCCAGAATTCCAATTATTATCACTCATTAGGTCAGTGTTTTATTGGACCAAGAGGTGAATGAGTTCAGAATTACTTGGAAGGTCTATTCCTTATATCCCGATGCTATATAATAGAAAGATAACTAGTTTTTTTTAAAATTGAAGGCCTGAGTTTGAATCCCAGCTTACTAATGTGTAGGTCTAAGCAAATCAGTTCCCCTCTTAGGGTCTTAGTTTCTTCTCTTGAAAATTAAAGAACTTGGTCTCTAAGGCCTCATTTAACTCACAGATTCTCTAAGAAGCTTTTGCTCCCATAGCCCTTTTAAGATTGATTGTTGCTAATACTTTTCTCTTCCTGATTGCCTAGTTTCCAGTTCAGACAAGCCTGAAAACATATACTCCTTCTACATGCCTTCAGTGTACTCACTTTTCAGAATCCCTGATTTTTGTATATATTTAGTAAAAATGAAGACCTCACCTATGATTTCATTAGTATAGGGGTAGTTGTTATTTGTCCTTCGTTCTCACCTCTTAGGGAGGTGATACTATAACATGCAAGTGAGTTAGACTGAAGATGTGTAAGAACACTGCCTCATTTTCCCTTCCAGACCATATCAGTGCACTGGCAAAATATAAATCATGACTACTGGAGACGAACCTGGATGAAATGGGACACCCTCTATCCCCATCTTGACCACATATTGTCTTTAAAAGATGCCTAAAATCTTGAGAAGTCCAGTGATTTGACCAAGGTCATAGAGCCAGTATTTATCAGAGTCAAAACTTGAACCCGTCTCTCAGAATGGCTCTCTCCCCATAATGCCATATTTTTATATGTTACATCAACTGATATATGAGTCTCTTGTCTCCTATGATAGAATGTACAATATTCAATTCCTGGCCTGCCTTCACTTTGTATCTCCAGTACTTAGCATAATACCTGACATATATTAAAATGCTTAATAAGTATTTATTGATGGATTGAGAAAGGTAGAAAACTCTTGTATAGGCTGATCTATGAGAACAGCACATTTCGCTCTCTCCAGCAGAGACAGGCTCCAGGAAAAAATGAATGTGTGTTTTTTCTGGGATTGGGTTAATGATGCTTTCAGTCCCTATAGCACCTTTAATCTAGGAATTGCTTTGTGTATGTTTCACAGTATTACCCTGGAGATTAAGCAGGTACCTTAGGTGTACTCTTCCTCATTGTACAGCTGTACAGAGATTGAAGTTTAAAGGGGGAGAGTTTGGTTGGGAGAGAGAGAAGGGGGAGGGAAAGACAGAGGAGGAGATGGGAGATGAAGAAGGGGGGAAGGGGAAAAGAATATGAATGAGTGTTTTTTCCCAACCCCTTTTATCTCATCCCTACCTCCAGGCTCAGGCAAAGTTTCTCCTATGAACAGATCTAGGTCTCCCAATGAGTTTTTTCTAATGAAAAGGGATAAACTTAGACCCTCCTTTTTATTTGCTTTTCAATTCCCATCATGCTCCTTTCTTGGTAATGAGCAAGCAGCCATGCAAATTGTCCAGACCTGCGATTCATTAGCCTAGGAAATTCCTAATAAGGGAACTCCCTTTTACCAAAGTAATTCAGCACCTAGATGGTAACTTATAGCCTTAAAATTTTTTCTGGGGCAGGGAGAGGTTAATAGATTCCCCTGTGTGTTAGATTTGAATCTAAGTCTTCTCAACTTCAATGTCAGTTAGTTATCCATTACTTCAGGCAACCTGGACAAAGCTTCAATTTGCCTCTGAAAGGCACTAAAATACACTGAAAGACAGAAATGTGAATTAGCAGATTCTGACAGCAAAGCCACTGTCCCCTTTCCATGTGGTTTAGGCAGTCACTCAAGGAGCGTTTTTTAAACACCTACCATGGACCAGGCACTGTGCTAGGTGCTAGAGATACAAAAAATTTAGCTGAAACCATAGAAGACACTTCCATAATAATCATAATCCCTCACATTTCTTCTTTTTTTATTCAAACATTTATCTCAATCTATAGTAGAGTGGGAGCAAAAAGTCTAATGCTGCTAAATTTTGTATCTATTAATATCATCAACACAGATAGCATTCATTTTTTATAACTCATTTTCTAATGCTCAACAGTTTACATAGCACTATCCTCATGGCAACCCTCTGAAATCTGAAGCTGAAACAGGAAACTGAATCTGAGAGAGGTGAGGGGACTTGTCTAAGGTCACATAGCCAGTAGATGTGTGGAAAAACAGCATTGTTGGGTTTTTTTTCACCACCCCCAACCAGATGGCCTCTAGGCAGTCTGTTTCTTCCTGTTGAGAGCTTTTTTTGTTTCCCCCAAATATTAAAGTGATCATCCTCTTAGAGATTCGGACTTCATGACAGATTAGATAATTGTTGGTACTTTGATATCTAAAAGCAATAGATTTCATTTTCTTGTTGAGCCCTTACCAATGAAAATTATTTAAAAAAAAAAAAACTTGTAAATGGATTCTGCAGGCTGTAGGCTGAAAGCTATAAATCTAAGTGTGATGTTTAGTAAGTCAGATGAGGTTGGATGCCTGTTTTTCCAGTACAGTCTCACAGAGCAAATTAGGGAAAGAATATGATTTATCGAAGCACCTCAAAGACTTGAGAGTGAGATGCGATTTTATTCATTTTATTACCATTTATTTTACGCTCTCTCTGTATACTCCCTGCACGAAGATTTGAAAGCCTATTTGGAGAGATTCTCTTGATCCGTCAAATTGCAGAGTATGCTTTCAAATAGCTTGGTTTAAAGCCAGATTACAAACCAGCTTGAGTTTTCCATTTAATTCAATAAACAATAATTAAGCACTGAATGCATACAAAGTCAGGAGGATTTAAAGGCAAAAAAAAAGGAAGGAACAGAAGGAAGGAAGGAAGGAAGGAAGGAAGGAAGGAAGGAAGGAAGGAAGGAAGGAAGGAAGGAAGGAAGGAAGGAAGGAAGGAAGGAAGGAAGGAAGGAAGGAAGGAAGGAAGGAAGGAAGGAAAAGGAAGGAAGGAAGGAAGGAAGGGAGAGAAAGAAAAAGAAAGAAAGAGAGAGACATCTAAAAGAAAGAAAGAAAGATGTACTTAATAGGCAACGCTATACAAGGCAATTTCAGAAGAGAGAAAACATGAACACTATGAGTATGTTGAAAGGTCTGTGTACCCTGTGGCTCTGAAATGTGCTCTCAAAAAATAGAGATTCAGAAGCAAAAGGATTAGGTAATGCATTTCAGTACGCTATAATGCATACAGCACTGGCCCTGGAATCAAGAAAATTCATCTTCATGAGTTCAAATCTTATCTCAGTCACTTACTAGCTGTGTGATCCTAGACAAGCCATTTGTTTGCCTCAGGTTCCTTAATTGTCAGATGCGATGAAGAAGAAAATACAAACCAAGCCAGTCTCTTTGCCAACACTCCACAAGAGTCTGACAAGACTGAAAAATAAACAAACAACAAAGTGCTTTCCAGGCCTGGGATGTATCCTTTGCAAAGACTTGGAGGTGGGAAATAGATTGTGTGTATGGAGAATGGCCAGCCAGTCACTTTGATTAGGAAGAGAGTAAATGTGGAGTGATATACAGTAAGACCAAAATCGGAGCTGGAAGCCGCATTGTAGAAGGCTTTAAATGCCAGGCTGAGTATTTTGTATTTCCTTATGGAGACAATGGAAAGGCACTGATTACTTTTAGCAGGTTTTTAGGCATGTCAGTTTGACAGCTATGTGGAAGTTAACTTGGAGAAGAGAAAGACTGGAAGCAGGGAGACCAATTAGGAGGGGATTGCAAGAGTCAAGGTGAGAAGTGATTTAGCTCCAACTAGAAGGAGGCATTTTAAGTGGAGAGAAGGGGATGGATGCAAGAAAAAAATGTGGAGATTAAAATCCTTAAGGCTTGGAAATGGATAGAATATAGATCAGGGCTTGTTTATTTTTTTGATTATTTGGGGTGTCATAGATCCCTCTGGCAAGCCAATGGACCCTCTCTCAAAGTAAAGTTTTTAAATGAACAAAATAAAATACACAGAATTAGAAAGGAGTCTAATTATAAGGAAACATTTATTAAAATATTTTTTAATTGTGGACCCTAATTTAAGATCCTCTGATATAGAAGAGGAGGGAGAGAGAAGTCAAGGATGTGCTCTCCATGACTGGAAGAATAATGCTGCCCCCAAGAAAATTGGAGGAGGAGCAGATGAGGGGAGGAGGGATAGAGAAGACTGAATATATGATAAGGAACTGGACATAATCTTGTCTGAACTTTTCTGGCACTGGATTTCTATCAGATCTGATTCTAACACCAGCTGCTTACGTGCTATGTTTCCAGGCAGGGTTGATTTAAGATTCAAATTTCTCTGAACAGCTGGGGATATTTAGCATCACTCTAATTACATTATATTTTTGACAGTACATGAAATGAGAACCTTTATGTTGAATATTCTACAAGCAGCAAATACTTTAAACAACAAGGAAAACACAACTTCAAATTTTATATCAGAAGGCTTTTTTGTTTTTTAAAAATTTTGCCTAGATGAGGTGGCTTCCATTATTTATTGTGAAAGATTTTGAGCTTGTTAGATTTGACTTGGCTGCTTAGATCTTAGAGCACAGTGGTAATGAGACCAAGGTCACCATCAGTATAACAGTGTAGTATTAATGTGCTGTTCATTCCTTCATTCTTTCTCACTCCTGATCAAAAACTATGTGTCCCTGGATAGTTTATGCCACTTTGTTATCCTGATAGAAATTCCACAAGTTAGCATACATATGGGAGATTCAATAAAAGGGCATGGGAAATTGAAAGGCAGAGATGGAAATCAGAAGGGTGAGGGAAGACACAGAAAGAGACAAACTTTCAGTATTCTGAAATGGGGGTGACATCTTACTCTTCTCTGTCTCTCTTCTATACTCATATATTTTACTTTAAACCTGGCTGCATCAGCCCTCTCAGATGCAAATGTAGGTAACCTTTTTCCCTCTAGTCTTTTTTCCTAATTTTCTCTTTTCTTTCCCACTCCCTGTGGATATTGCTTCCAACCTGAGAAAGAGGAAAATCCTCCTTGGGGGCGGGTAGGCAGGGAAAGATGTGTTCCCTTAAGTTCTTTCACTTTTACACAAACTCTTTTCTTCCAATCCTTCCTGAACTTTTCTTTAAAAGTTCTAGTGGATATTGTGATGACTCTTGATAACATGGTAGAAACTTTGCTGGTAGCTGGCTCCTTTGTGATGCTGCTTCCCGTGTTGTAGACATGAGCAGGGTAGCCTGGCTTGAACCATAAACAAAAGAAAGGTCTTGGTAACAATAGTTTAAAACAAGAATCATTTCTAGGACTCACTGGAATCAAAAGGAACCTTGGAGAGCATTTGGTTGAACTGGGTCATTTTATAGATAAAGAAACAGTTAAGTGAAGTACTGATGGTCACATGGATTGGAATTTAAACAGTTAGGGCCTCTATATAACCTGTGGAAGGCTGGACCCAAACAGCAGGCTAGAGACAGGAGAGTTAGCAATCAAACAGGAGTTTAATTTCTTTCTTTTTTCTTTCTTTTTAATTCTTTTTTATTGAATAAGGGGAAAAACAGAATGGAAAAAGAAAGACAGAAAAGGAAAATAAAAAACCAAAACACAATAAAACATTATCATATCCCCAGCAGAACATCAGGGAGGATTCAAAATATATAACAATAAATTTCCATTTCAAGAAAGTGGAAGTTTAATTTCAAAGCGAGGGAAATGGCTCACAAGCAAGGAGGCAAATTAAAATCATGTGCCCAGGGCCCTGCCTCTAGTGGGGGAATTCACTTTAGTGTAGACAGATCTCAATACTTATACCAGTGGCTACGCAATGAACTGTAGCCCTGACAATGTGAAGTAACAGCAACAATATGACAACTTTGATTCATAGCATGGCTTTATGACCAGAACTTGTTCAAGCTTGTCCAAGCTCAGGGAACACCTGGTGCTGGTCAAAGCAATACAATCATTATGAGATTTTGCCAGAGGGTAAGCACAAAGGATTGTTGTTATGCCAAACTCAGCTACAGCTTGCTTGCTGGGCCTTAGCTCTGGAAAACTGGATATCTCCTAATAATATCTTGACAGAGCCAGATCTTCTTTGCAGTGTATTACATATTAATGAATTCTCAGGATGGAAGGGACCATCTTCACCCTTGTCAGCTTTCCCTTATTTGAGTGTCATGTTTCCCTGGGAGAGAGGAAAGAGAATATGGTTATCATTAGGACTGGCAGCCTGTTGCATATCTGCCAAAGATGGCCATGTGAGATTACGAGGGCAGGTGAGAGAGAGGCATTAGATTAGATTGCATTTATTTGTGAGATGTGCTGCTTGGGTAAATTTTCTTGGACCCCTCTTCTCTTTAATGATTTTCTCCCTATGAAAGAATTACAACCAGCATCTAAGAGTTATCAATGACCTTAGAAGCCCTTAGGGCAAACTTGAGAGAGAATCCTGTACAATTAAGACTGGATTGCCTTTCCTTAAAACTAAGAGGGATCATTCTTCTTTCAATAGTTTTAATTATAGGAGGTTTGTTTATGTTTTCCCCCACCTTATAACCAACTGAAATCTTCCTCTTAACAAGTTATATCCATTGGACCTAGTTCTAAAGCCTTTCTTAAGCTAAAAAAACAAGAAAACATCATTCACATGAAGCTACCTGAGCTATTTTGTAACATTACCTTAAATCTTATGTTCTAATTTTCTCCTTATGTCTCTCAGGGTAGGGTCTTGAGACATCTCTCCAACTTGTTTGTCTTATTATTTAGCACTTAAAAAAAATAATCCCTAGTTCCAATTGGTTTGATGTAGTCTGATCAACCCTTTCATTTTACAGATGAGGAAACTGAAACGCAAGGTCACGGGACTGGCTCAAGGTCACTTTATAATAAGTAGCAAAGCCAAGATTTAAACCCAGGTTCTCTGACTGCCAAAGTCAATGTTCTTCCACTTTACTGTACAGAGGCAGCTAGAACATACAACCAGGAAAATGAATTCAAATCCTGCCTCAAATAGTTACTAATTTTATGATCCCAAACAAAGCATTTAAGTTGTCTGCCTCAGTTTCCTCTTCTGTAATAATAGCATCTCATGTCTCTACCTCCCCCAAGGTTATTGTGATGATAAAAGGAAATAATATTTGTGAAGTGCTTTGTAAACCTTATAATACTACATAAATAGTAGATACTATTCTTATTAGTATACCAGAAATGGGTTTTCTAATTGTTTCTAGTCTGATCAACTACTTAATAATCTCCACCTTTTCTTTGGCTAGCCACTCTATATCTTGAATCTAGTGGGGTCTTCCTTTTTCACTTTGGCCTTATTTGTTTGGCTGCTGCCTCAAGTAACTCCGTCTCCCTTGCTATCTGGCTTTGTGCATCCATGACTTCTCTCCCTGGTTCTCTGCTGTCCTTTTAGTATACTATGACAAATAATTCATTTTAGACCAGGGTGAAGGAGTCACCATGATAGCAAAGCAATGGCAGTATAGCTATATATATGTGTGTGTATATATATATATATATATATATATATATATATATATATATATATATATATACATATATATTAGGGGAAGCTTCAATATTTAAGATGCAGGCCTAGGGTTCTTAGCTTTATACATTCAGTTTGGGCCTTTGGTCACTTCCCCTCACCCTCTATAATCTAAAAGCTCATCCATTTTGCTTTTGGAGCCTTATTTTGGCTAGTCTGGTGGGGCTTATAAGGTTATATTATCAGTAGTTTTTTAGAGCTCCTGTAATTCTAAATCTTTGATTCTATGATTTCTCCGTACCTCAGTTTCCTCTTCTGTAAAATAAGAGCTGTTGGACTTGATGTCCTTTAAGAGCTCTTCCTTCACCAAAGCTGTCTTTCAGGAAAGCCACCAGATTTGACTTGAAGCATATCATTGTTTGAAATTTTTTGTGTCGTGGTCACTTCCAGGGCAGTTAGGTGCCCCAGTAGATAGAGCACCAGGGCCTGCTGTCAGGAAGAACTGGGTTCAAATCTACCTCAGACACTTACCAGCTGTATGACCTTGGACAAGTCACTTAACCTTGTTTGCCTCAGTTTCCTTATCTATAAAATGAGCTGGAGTAGGAAATAACAAACCACTCCAGTATCCTTGCAAAGACTCCTAGTGGAATCATAAAAAGTCAACTACAGAGCAATTATAGCATTGACATTTCCTTATCTCCACCCAAACTCTCTTATCCCATCCCAATTACTTTTGGAAGTGCTACTTAGTCAGCTTAGTTCTTCCCCATTTGGAAATTAAATCCCCATCTATGCAATGAATTTTCAACAGTATTCAAAGCATCTGGGAATCAATGGAATATTAATGTCAACATGACCTTTTGGGTAGGACTCTTACTTAAAAGCAATTGCAAAAACCCATGGACCAAATGATATCAACTGAAATAGTATGAAGGCACTGAAGAAATATCTTGGGACAGGATAGTGTGCTCCAGAGTCTCTTCCCAAAGGGCTATATGATGATGATTTCAAGTTCAGTCAGATTTTGCTGATTTAGAGTTTTGAGGTTTCCCCTAAGAAAAATAACATGAGAATTTCTGGTGGGTTGTTATTTCAGCTGAATCCTTGAGGAAATAGAAAGTAGTTGGGAAAGGACTGGTCTTGATGTCAGGAAGAGTCTGCCTTACTAGTTGCAGAACCTCCCTGGGTTGCTGTTTTCTTATCCATAGGACTAAAACAAGAGGATTGGCCTTCCAAATTCCCTTCTATTTAGATCAAAGTAAACCATCTTACTTACAACTATTCCGTGGAAGTAAGGAAATAAGCATTTATTGAATGCCATGAGTTAAAATCTGTCCTGAGATACTTACTAGTTATGTGACCCTGAACAAGTCACTTGATCCTATTTGCCAGTTTCCTCATCTGTCAAATAAGCTGGAGAAATGGAAACTGAAGAAGATGTCAAGAGAGTTGCCTAAATCACAGACAGTAAGTGGCTGGATTTCTTCGTCTAAATCCAGGGTTCTATCTGTTTGACCACCTAGACGCCTTTCACTGGTATTCCATTACTTTGTCCTAGAGTAACTATTACTGGTGCCCTCTTAGTTCCATTGTAGCCAGTTCAGGTCAGGAGAGCTCATTCAGACCAATGAAAGAGGAAATTCAGGCAAGCGGGATCAGTTACTGGGAAACCAGGCAGTGGAGTCAAAATTGATAGGCTCACCCTTTGCAAGGATTGGTTATAGTGTCTGGAAAGCTGATCTGCAAGGAAGCATGGGAGACTGCCTTTGAAGGGTTAAGAAGTCTATGAAGCAGCTGAAAGAGGCTCATGAAAGTAGCGCTTCTGACAGCTGCTGGAGGGTTTCTACTGCTTCTGAAGACAGAGCAACACGATCTTTCAAGCATTGGCCAGTCCAATCGCCAGTTCAGCTACATCTCAGTATTCTTTCCTGGCCTCTGACCTTTATCAGAAGCATCTTCTCCTAATTGAAAGGGTAACTCTGGAGGGGTTAGGTACTTTCCTGCTCTGGCTCTATTCTTTTCCTAATCCAGGCAGTCATAATCTCCTTTTTGTCAGGTATTCGAATCACACAGATCCTGATACTTCTTTGAAATTTATGATATGATGAACCTCATTGGAATTGGAACGTAACCCTTTCTTCTTATGAATAAAAGAGATTTGATCATCAAATGTCATATTATAAACAAGTTATACATACATATGGCTATTTAACCCATTTGATACAAGAAAAGAGATTTGATAATCAAATGTCATATTATAAACAAGTTATACATACATATGGCTATTTAACCCATTTGATACAAGAAAAGAGATTTGATAATCAAATGTCATATTATAAACTATATAGATATATATACATATATATATATAGATATATATATATACATATATATAGCCTTTTAACCCATTTGATACAATAAGAAAAGAGATTTGATAATCAAATGTTGTATTATAAACTATATCTATCTATCTATCTATCTATCTATACACACACACACACACATATATATGGCTATTTAACCCATTTGATACAATGAGAAAAGAGATTTGATAATCAGCTGTCATATTATAAAAAGATATGCATACATATGGCTATCTAACCCCTTTGATATAACAAAGTTGTGAAGAATTTTAATAGAAGCTATTTAAGCAGGAAACCAGGGATAACTTATTCTTATCACCTGTCTAATCTTAAACCAGTTGCTTCCCCTCCTCCAAGCCTCAATTTCTTCATTTGTAAAATTAAGGTACTAGGCCAGATGATCTCTAAGCTTCCTCCCCTCTCTAAATTCTATGACATTACAAACATACTAATTACAAGAGGTCCTTTTGATTTGTTGGAGGAAGCAGCAGCTGTGCTTGGCAGCTTTTATCTGTGTTACTATAAGTGCTTGGAAGTAATAAGTACATTTTATAGAACAATTTTTTTTTAAATTCAGAATGAATTTTTCCTATTTGTTGCAAGTTAATGACGTTGGATTGCCCTATCAGAATTTGAGCCAAGTTAGACACCTAAGAGTGAATTCATAAGATCACATATTTAGAGCTAGAAGGGACTTTAGCCATAAATCTAATTTACTACTACTCCATTTTATAGATGAGGAAACTGAGACCCAAAAAGGTTAAATTAATCCAATCTAATTTGATAAATTTTTAATTATCACGTATTTGCTAGGCTATTGGGCATACAGTAACAAAAATAAGACAGGCCTTGCCTTCAAGGAATTCCATTCTACTGGAGAATAATACTATTGCCTTGTGGTTGGGGTTTTGGGGAAGCATTCTTCTTCATTCATTGGGATGAGAACATCATTGTCACATCATAGACATAATACAGCTGGATCAAGGAATGCTTCTCCCTTATAGTCCTGATTTGAAACTTATATGAATATGTCCTTCCTTCTTGGATCCTCAATTTTCTCATCTTATAAAATAAGAGGATTGGGCTCAGTAATTTCTATAGTTCTTGGCAGCTGTAAAACTATTAGGTTTCTTTGATTCAGCAAATTGAAGTTACATTTATTAAGCACCAGGGACAGTTCAAGATGTTAGAACTACAAAGATGAATAAAAGAATCCCTTCCTCCAAGGAACTAACAGTCTACTGGGAAAAAAGCTCATTCTACTCTCCCACACTCAGAACACACACACACACACACACACACACACACACACACACACACACACACATCTCTCTTTCTCTCTCTCTTTCTCTCTCTCTCTTACACACCCACATACACATACACACACACAATTTCTCTCTCTCTCTCTCTCTCTCTCTCTCTCTCTCTCTCTCTCTCTCTCTCTCTCTCTCTCACACACACACACACACACACACACACACACACACACACACACACACAGTGGGAAATGACCATTACAGAAAAGAGGTATAAAGTGAAATGAAGATTTGGAGGAACAAGAGATCACTTCTGGTTGGTGAGATTAGGAAAGGTTTCATAATGTAGCTGGCACCTAAGCTGCTTTTTCTCCTGGAATAATTTCATGTAGGATTGGATCTGGCTTCCTTACTCGAATTCAGAAGCTCTTTCTACCATACTGCCCTGTCTGCTGGTTGAATGGGGGGTGAGACTTGTGTACAAATCACTCTGTTACAAAAGAGAGTGAGATAAGTGTTAAGTTGAGGTCAAGACAGAGGGCATTAAGAAATTTGAAGAACTGGCCCTCACATCATTGAAGAAATGGCTTTAATAACAAGGCATCCATCTATTGTACTGCTTAGTCAGACCAGCTGAATTATCACCAAACCCCTGGGCTCACCCTTCCCAGCCACCATAATGGCCAGTGTCCAGGCAACAGATTGATTCCAGTTACCCACCCCACATCTGGTCTTAAAAGTTATGTCAACCACTGACCATCATGAATTACTCAAAGTAAAACTACAAATGAACCCCTCTGGTTGGCAAAATGACCCCAATCTTCCCCACACACAACAACAAAAAACATTGCCTCTGGTCAAAAAGAAGAAAATATTAACACTTTTCAAAAAGCTTAAAAAGCACTTATCCTGCACTCAAATCTATCTTCAGAGTCTTATTTTTATAATGTTGTATGAAGGTTTTCTCAAAGGCTGTGCCCATGGAGTTCAGATTCTGACAGATTCTAGTTAGTCTGAAAGACTCCAAGTTAGGGCTTAGTGATAATGGACTGTGTGTTGACTACTAGGGAAATTATTTAGCTCAATTGAGAGAATCCCATCAATCCAATTCAAATGTTATGTACCAGGCCCAAGGAATAAAACAATAACAACAAAAAGAAACAGTTCCTGACCTCAAGATGCTTACATTCTTATGTATTAGGGAGTCTATTCCTGTGGCACTCGGGCCGACTAAAGTAATAAATATAAAATGGAGGAGGAAGAGGGAGGTATTCACAGATAAATATCATGAATATACAAAGTAAGGCCAAGTTATTTCCAGAAAGAGAGAATCTTAATCACTAAGCGAGGGGAAAATAAAAAAGATGAGGGTAGGGAAGGTCTTAGGTAGGAGCTTGACCTTGAGCTTTATTGTGTGTTGAAGGAAACTAGGGATTCTGAGAAGTAAAGACTTGGGTCTTAGATACTACTAAGGTATAGAGACATTACACTCCATATTGGGAGGAGCACATGCACACACACACACAAACACACACTCCTAAACTCATAGATTTAGATTTAGATTTAGATCTGTTCTGACTCGTTCATTTGACAGGTGTAGAACCTTGGATGCAAACTGGTTAAATGACATTAATTAGTGAAGAATTAATGAAGAATCATTTTTCTCTGGGTCTTAGTTTTCTTACCTGAAAAGTTAGAGTTGAGCTAGATGACTCCCTTCAGCTCTAATGCCTTTTATTCCCAGATAGGAGATATCACAGTTCTAATGAGAATTGGGTGGGTTATGGATGCCAATAAAACTCAAGCCAAGGGGATACTCATTAGATGTGATTAATTAGCTTGGCAGAGCATTTCAGTTATTTTCTGATGAAAGTTACGAGAAAAGTTCTATCTGTATTACGAATGGAAATGATCTTTTAAACCAGTGACTCTTAACCTTTTTTGTGCCACAGACCCCTTTTTGGAACAGACCGATAAAGCCTATGGATCCCTTCCAAATAATGTTTCCAGATTGCAACAAATGAAATGCTTAAGATTTTGGAGGAAACCAATTACAATGAAAAATAGGTATCAAAAAAAATTTTAAAGCAAATTCACCCAAGTTAAGAACTCCTACAGGAGAGAGAGAGAAAGAGAGAGAGAGAGAGAGAGAGAGAGAGAGAGAGAGAGAGAGAGAGAGAGAGAACCATTTTGCTTGAAAAAGCCAGACTTCAATAGAAGCAAGCTGTGTTATTCCACTAGATCCAAGAAAGGACAAACAGGCAGTGTTCTCTGGATGCCGGGTGGGAGTGAGGTCATGTGGGAGCTGCCAGCCCAGCTCACTGAGAAATTTCCATTTTATATTTATTACTTTAGTCGGCCCGAGTGCCACAGGAATAGACTCCCTAATACATTAGATAATTGCTTGAGCATACCACTTCATTTTGCAATGTGGAGGCCCAGACTCAGTGCCGGTCATGAGGGTGAGTGTGAGACTAGTCTTCTCTTAGCTCAGGAAGTTTTTTCTGGTCTTAAGTTAGGACTTTGGGTGACATCAAGGAACCTTGGCACTATTACCCAATAACAGTTACAACTTCCATTTCTATAGCATTTTCAAGGGTTACAATACATTTTCCCACAATAGCCCAGTGGGGTCCTGTGGATATATTTTCATCTCCATTTCATTGATGGAAAAACATGGTCACACATCTAGCAAGTGTTGGAGCCAAACTTGGATCCCACATCTCCTTATTTTAAGTGCTGCCCTCTCTCAAAGTGTACCTTCCCCTGGTCTTTCCAGCTTCTCTTTAATTAATGTCTTCTTCTATTAGAATGTAAACTTTTTGAGCATTGTAAGCTCTTAATACATTTTTCTTTGTCTATCTTTATTCTTCTTCCCCTTCATCTTTTCTTTGTCTCCTTGTATTTTTCCCTTGCCCACTCTCCTTCTTCCTCCTTTCATTTCCCCTTCCTCTTTATCTTCCTCCTCCTCCTCCTCTCCCTTCCACTCCTTTTTTTTCCTTTTTTCTCTTCCTCCCCATCCCTCTCCATTCCTTCTGTCTTTCCCTCCCCCATTCTCTTCTTTCCTCTATCCTTATTCTTTTCCCTTCTTTCTTTCTCCCCATTCCTTTTCCTCTCTCTTTCCTTTTCTCCCTTACATTTCTCTCTGTATTGGTGTGTGTGTGTCTCTGTCTCTCTTTGTGTGTTTCAATGTGTCTCTGTTTCTTTCCTATTTTCTGTCTCTCTCTGTCTCTATGTATCTCTTTATGACCGTTTCTGTTTCTGTCTCTCTTTCTCTTTCCCACTTCTTCCCTCCTTCCTTATCTTTTCTTCATTATATCACACTACCTCTGAATCTGTTTCCACAGTGGTTTCTCATTTCACCACTTAGCACTTTAGCAACTGGGTGACTTGCTTTCTCTAAGTCTCAATTTCATTTGTCTCATCAATAACATAGAGTTCATACTATTCAAGTCCTTTAAGAAAAACAGTACAAATATCACCACCTACCTTTTATAGGGGAGGAACTGAAAGTTGAACTTGGAGCAAAAAGAACTGCTCATAATCTCTTTCTCTGATATTTATAAGCTGTGGGACCCTAGGCATGTCACTGAAGCTCTCTGGGCCTCAGTTTCCTCATTTGTAAAAGGAGAAGGCTAGATTGGATAGTCTCTGAGATACCTTCTGATTCTTAGTATATATTGATCTGTATTCCTTTTCTAGTTTTTAAAATACCCATCACTTCCTCTGAGATCTGAATTCTATCTTGTCTACTTGGAAAGCTTCCCCTACTCTCCACTCTCATCATTCCTCTCTCTCATTTCCCCATCAGCTCTCCTTCAAATAGTTTATAATCTCTTACCTTATACTTAATCAGACACTGCTCTGTGAGGATTCTCTCCCTGTTCCATAAGTTATATTCTGTCTCAGATATGGAGTTGCTGGAGTTGGGAGAAAATGAGGAGGCGTTGGGTATCTGAATTTTGTCATTTTCTTTTTAGCAGTAATCATGAGCCAGAAGCTACTAGGAACTTCCCCTCTGAGATGACATCCCATCCAGTGTATTTAAATCTTATATATTGGTTATTTGCATAGTCTCTTCTATTTGAATATAAGCATGAGAGAGAGAAAAAGAGAGAGAGAGAGAGAGAAGACAGAGAGAGAGAGAGAGAGAGAGAGAGAAACAGAGACAGAGGAGAGAGAAATAGACAGAGAGACAAAGAGAGACAAAGACACACACACACACACACACAGAGAGAGAGAGAGAGAGAGAGAGAGAGAGAGAGAGAGAGAGAGAGAGAGAGAGACAGAGAGAGACAGAGAGAGACAGAGAGACAGAGAGAGACAGAGACAGAGAAACAGAGACAGAGGAGAGAGAGGGGGGAGAGAGAGAGAGAGAGAGAGAGAGAGAGAGAGAGAAGAGAGAGAGAGAGGAGAGAGAGGAGAGAGAGAGAGAGAGAGGAGAGAGAGGGGGGAGAGTGAGACTGTTTTTAACCTTTCTTCACATCCCTATCACTTAACATGATTCCTGGCATTTATTACTTTTTTAGAGACAGTTAGGTGGTACCATGGATAGCACACTGTCTCTGGACTTAGAACCATCTGAGTCCAAATATTACTTCAGACTCTTACTAATTGTGTGACCCTCAGCAAGTCATTTAATCCCAATTGCCTCCAAAACCACAAACACTTTTTGATTTATGTGTTAGTCCTTTTGTAGCCTACATCTCAGTTAACAATCTCAGTTTTGTCCTACCTCTGGCACATGCTGACTGAATGATTCTGGACAAATCACATAAATTTTCAGTGTCCCAGCCAACTCTTTAACCCTATAGATTATACCAGATAAAACATGAGAAAATGCATCTCTTTCTCTCTGCCTTTCTGTCTCTCTTTCCCTCCCTAACTCCCTCCCTCTCCTCTCTCTCTCTCTCTCTCTCTCTCTCTCTCTCTCTCTCTCTCTCTCTCTCTCTCTCTCTCTCTCTCTCTCTCCTTCTCTTCTTCTCTCTTTCCCTCTTTCCTGTCTTTCTCCAGTCTGTCTCTGTCTCTCATTTGCAGAAGCCCTGGGAGGAGGGGGTACAGCAATGTGGAACATTGAATATGCTATTGGTTGATGTATTTTTACTGAACTGATTTTTTTCTTTGTTTTTCTCTTATTTTGTTATAGGAAATGGCTTACTGAGTAGACTCAAAGAGAAGTATACATTTGGGGGGGAAGGTGGTATAGAAACAAAAGATGTTTAAAAAATTTTTTAAAGAATTAAATTCCAAAGCAGGGGCTGATCTGCATTGGTTAAAAAAAAAAGGATTTCCATACTAGAAATTCTTTACTTTGGTGAAATCACAGATCCAGTTTTTGCCTGTTTCATAAAATCAGCAGCTCTCAAAGAGTGATCTGGACACCTCATGAGGCTTTAGAAAAGAGGAGTTAAACATATGTCTGGCAACACAATACCAGATTAAAATACAATTAGGAGATATTTCTCAAAATTAATAAAAATTCAATATAACATAGATAATGTTACTCTGTGGTTTTTCTAAGTCAATGTGTGGCCTGCAGGGAACTTGATGTACAGTGTAGTGGCCTGCTTCTATTTGAGAAGCACAGCTCTAGACTGTAAACTGCTTGTGGGCAGGAACCCATCTTCTATTTTCTTCTTAAGAGATAGAGAAAAGTATATGTACTTAGCACTGGGACCTAGAATGTGATATTCCTACCTAAAAATTTTTATACTCAGGAAAGAGTTATGTTTTATATAGGGAAATTTCATAATATCTAAAACTGGTTTAAAAAACAAGTTGTAAATATGAAGAATTCATCCACGATAAGTCATGGTTTAAATCTTGGCAATATTACTTAAATTTTCTACTCTGGCTTGTAATCTCATGCAATAAAAACAGACACTTGTAATTTATTCTTCCCACTCATTTAATTTTGTAATATTTTTTCTTTAACCAAGCAAAAAAATGCTTCCAAACTCACCTTAAGCATGTACATATATATATGAAGATGTAATAAAATATGACTGAAGATTAAAATTTCTTTGAAGCCTATAGTTTTGTACTCCCTAGGATGGAAATGCATGCATCCATTAGTACACACAGAGTAATTTTTGAACTGAATATTAAAACATGAATAATTACTTAACTCTGGTGGATTCCCAGACTCCCTAGTTGCAAGGAACTCTATTATGAAACTATAGCAAAAACTCTCCATGGGTTTACATGTTAGGAAGATTGCCTTAATTCCTTATGGATCCCCCATGGTGCCTGACACAATCCTAGGCTCATGACAAGGACTTGTGGAGAAAGTGTTTTGCAAATTGTAAAGCATTATATTCATGTGAACTTCTATTTTTTTTTTGTCCAAACCTAGAAATTCTTTGTTATAGGGAATACCAAGTTATTTACCTGAGTTTTTTGGAGCACTAAGAGCAGTGGTCCTCAAACTTTTTAAATAGGGGGCCAGTTCACTGTCCCTCAGTCTGTTGGAGGGCCAGACTATAGTAAAAACAAAAGTTCACACTCTGTCTCTGCCCCTCAGCCCATTTGCCATAACCTGGTGGGTTGCATAAACGTCCTCAGTGGGCTGCATCTGGCCTGTGGGCCGTAGTTTGAGAACCCCTGAGAGGTTAAGTTACATGGCCAGGCTTTCCTGACTCAAAGACAGGCTTCTATCTACCATTAGGCTATATCACAAAGCCTTTATGATTTGTGTCAATAATTAATTAGCAAAGTTCTCATAAACCCACTTAAAGCTTATCCCCATATATCACATTCTTACATGGAAATATATTGGTGAACCGTCTTCATTTATCTTACCTGGACTCAAATCCACCATTCCACTTTCCTGCCATTTCCATACCATCATTCCTGTGATCTGCAAGTCATAGAGGTATTGCAGGCCTTCAAGAAACTGAGTCACAGCCCCTAAGCAGTAGCACTAGTAGCCTCGTTGATCTGTCTCCTCTCCTCCCAAAATTATTTCTCAGTCCTCAACCACCTTATTCCAGTTTACCTTGAAAAGATAAAGTTTGGGTTTTTATTGAGGGGGAGAGAAAATATGGAGAAATTTCCCAACATTTTTGATGGCTCAAAAATAAAAAGGGCTGCCTTAGGCAGTGAGTCCATTTCCTTTTGCTAAAGGCGTTTGAGCAGAGGCTGGATGACCATTCATTTTAGGATGCTGTTCAATTGATTCTTACATAGTTTGAGAGAATGGAATAGGTGACCTTGAAGGTTCTAACAACATTCTGTTGCATGTGGAGGCAGCTTGAGATTGTTGAAAGAATACTAAATATGCAGTCAGAGAGTTTGAGATTGAATTGCAATTCTACTTCTGGTCACCTAAGACCCTGAGCAAGTCATTTAACCTAAATGCTATCTCTTTACTCATCCATGAAATGAGGGAGTTGGACTAGATGGTTTCTTAGGGACTTTCTAGTTCCAAATCAATGATTGTCCTTGGAAGACTATTTGGAAATAACCCTTCACTTTCATTTGCACAAGTACAGTCTGAGAAGAACCAAACTCATAGAGGGAAGTTGGAGAATATCTAGATCCTCCAGTTCTTTTTTTATAACATGCTGAAGTCTAGAGTAGGGGACCAGAGTAAGGGACTAACTTACCTAAGGTCACATATTAACCAGATAGCCTCTGAGCTGGAACTGAAAATCAGGTCCTCTGCCTCCCAGGCCAGATATAATTCTTTGTCCCCTGACTGGCCAATTCTAGAACTTGTTCTAAGAACATCATGGATCTTTTAAAAAATTTTTATTTGTTTTAATAATAATAACTTTTCATTTTCAAAATGCATGCAAAGACTTTTTTTAACATTCAACCTTGTAAAATTTCATGTTCCAATTTTTCCTCCCTCTCACCCCTTCCCCTGGACAGCAAGTAATCCAATAGAGGTTAAACATGTGCAATTCCTCTAAATATATTTCCACATTTGTCACAATACATGAGAAAAATCAAATTTTAAAAAGGGAAAAACATGATAAAGAAAAAACCAAGCAAACAAACAGCAACAATAACAAAAAAGTAAAAATACTAGAGCATCATAGATCTTGATCTAGAAGGGACTTTAGAGGCCATCTAGTCTAATCAGTCCTCTTTACAATGGAAAGAACTGAACTTTATAGAGATTAAGTAGCTTGCCCAATGTCACACAATTGGAGTGTTAGCAGTCTCTGCTATGAATGGCCCCACTCACAGTTAGAGATAAGGACTAGATGTATATTTATTATTATAGGGAACTCCTGGAGGAAAAGAGTTTACATTGCCCACGGTAGTTCAGCACCTTCCCTTTAACTTCAAGTCTTAGAGAATTGCTTAGAGGATTGAAAGGTTAAGGAACTTGATCAGAGTCACACAGTCAGTATGTGTCAGTGGCAGGACTTGACCTCAGATCTTTCTGGCTCCCAAACCACTGGGCTCTCTATCTTCTGCAATACCTGCCTCTCTGAACAATGTAAAGTGAGAAGAGGAAGAGATTTCTTTAGGAGAGTAAGATAAAATTGGTATTCTTCAGTCTTGGGCACACATGTGTAAAGTGCCTTTGACTCAGGTTGTCTAATTCCCATTAGATCTGATAATATGTGATTATGTTCATCCTCCATAAATAAGCACAATTATCACTCCTGAAACCCTCTCCTACCTCCACCCATGTTGGTATATTGCCCAGAGATGAGATATTCATATGCTGTATTAGTCTAAATATAGGCCAGCCCCCTAAATGAGGTCATAGCTTTAGAACTAGAAGAAGCTTCAGAGATCATTTAAACTAGTTCCCTCATTTTAAAGAGGGAGAAACCGAGGCCCAGAAAACTCAAATGACTTGCCTAAGATTACACAGATAGTAAGTTGCAAAACTGGATCCATGTTTTCCATCATTCCACCTTGCCTCCTACAATGAGATTTTAGTTCAAGGTCATATCACTAGACACTAAATTAGATTCATAAAGTATTAAAGCTAAATCATCTAATCTATCCTCACCATCTCACAATTTAAAGAGAAGGATTTGCCTGATATCACACAGCAGCAGAAATAGGATCTTAAGACAGTGAACACTAAAGTACCTACTATGTGCAAGGAACTATGGTGGGCACTGGAGATATAGAAATGAATAAAAATGGTACATTATTTGTCCTCAAATTTCAAATCTGCTGTACTTAAGGGGAAAAATTGGTTCTACATTGAAAAATAATGCTTATGATAGATTGAAGGCAGGCTTTGTATGTAGTTAACTTTGGGGGAGGAGGACTACTGCCTGGAATGTATATAACTCCCCCTTGAGAATGAGTCTTGACCCCCACCTATTCCACTCCAAACCTTTGGAACCTAAGATAGATTGTGGAGGTATCACTTCAATCCTTTGAAATGTTCTCTAGGATGCTAAAGAAGATGTCAATATGTTGGTAGAGGGAAGAAATTGAGCTCATTAAATGATAATTAAAATTTTAATGTGTATGAAGGATTATAATTTTTAAATGTGAAAATGATTAAACAATTAGATGTTTCCTCTTAGATACATGGAGCTCACAAATGTGATTGGGTTAAAAGAAGGAGAGAGAAGGTATTAATTTTAAACTGATTGATTTTGCAATGAATTAGTCTATTGATTCTAAAATCATTCACTATGGATGTGTAAAATGATTTTGATGTGTGATTAGCATCTGGTTATTGGGCAATGTAAGTAACGAGTAATGACACCCAAGAGTCTTCTCTCAACTAACTGGAAGTGAAGGCTTTGTCTGGAACGAAAGAAGAATATGTTTGTGGCAATCTTCATTTTTCAGAGTGAAGTGTCTCTCTGACAAGAGAAGTCAGACAAAGTAAAGGGGATAGGCTTTCAGTAGTTCTCTCTGTTCTGACCAGCTCTTCTCTAGTTTGTCCTTTTTTCAGGGTAAAGCAAAATCAGAGCCATTCTGCTCTATTCTTGACTTCGTGACACATAGTTCAATGCATCAGTGACCTCTGAGCAGGTCACTGCACTTTTATGAGCCTGGTTTTCATTTCTAAATAATGAAGGTTTTGGATTTGATGGACTTGAGCATCTTCTATGTATCTGATACAGTAGAGGGCTGAAACTCCAAAAAGGTATACTTGATTCAGACAATGGAGCACTTAAGGCTTATTACCTATTTGATATGAGACAATGACTCTATTAGCAAATGGTTGGATAAATGGTTCTTTTCACTGTTGGTACTTGCTGAATGTTTGGTGTAAAAATAATCATAGGCAAGGATTGGAAGGCAGAGGGACAGAGGCTGGAGTCACTGCAGCAGGACGAGGAAGAGAGAGGCTATTGGGTCTGGACTCAAGAATCCAGGATACATCTTTGGCAAGCCTTGTGGCAGTTTGTCAGACTCCTTCGCTTTTCCCCCTAAAGATAAAGGACTTTAATTTATCCTGACTCTGACTGACTCTGAGGCCCTCCAAGGAACTAACACACACTTCTCATGGTACTATATATATATGGGTACGTCTCATATATAAGGCATGATCCTTGCTATCAAGAAGCTTATAGTCTAGTCAAAGAGACAACACAAACATTCATCATGAATTAAATAAAAATGCAAGACATGTTTCTCTAGTTACTTTTTCTTTTTTAAAAAATAGTATTTTATTTTCCAAATATATACAAAGATAATTTTCAACATTCACCTTTGCATAATTTTGTGTTCCAAATTCTTCTCCTCTCATCCCCATCTTCTAGACAGCAAGCAATCCAATATACAAGACATGATTCTTACTTCAACCAAACTTCAGTCTTTGTCACCAGCTACCTTTTGGATAGTTTGAACTGGATGGTACCATTGATATTTCAAAATCAATGTGTACAAAATTAAACTCATCATCTTTCCTTGCCATAACCCATGCCTCTTCAAAAATTCCCCACTTTTGTTGAAACAGATAGGTGTTTTGGTGAGGTAGTATGCGGGCCTTAGAATCAAGAAGACATGAATTCAAGACATGCATCAGGTCTCAGACATTTACTAGCTGTATAATTCCAAGCAAACCATTTACTTCTCTGTGCCTCAGTTTTCTCATTTGTGAAATGATTAGGTAGAACTAGATGCCTTTTAAGATCTCCTCCAGTGCTGTGATTCTACACCTATTTTCCAAATCACCCAGATTAGCAACCTGTGTTACCCTCTTCTTTCTTTTACTCACCTCACACATCCAACAATTAACCAAGTCTTGTCATTTTTACCAAGAGGGCATCGCTTGTATCTGACCTCTTCACTTACATAACCATTATCCTACTTTAGGTTAGACAGGTAAAGATCAGGTAAAGATCATTAATGGTTGTAGTTACCAGTTGGAATATAGTCATTTTCAATGACAGGGTTGGTGAACAAGAAATTGTGTATGTCATGAACTAAGAGTCAAGGTAGAATCAGCCTTGATGTGGACTTAGCAGTCTGAGGTCAGCACCATGGATAGTGCAGCACTTACAAGGTGTCAGAACAGAAAGTAAAGCATTAAAATCTTTGTACTAGAAATTGCAAAGGTCTTCTTGACCTCATCAGCTCCAGGCACAGACTCTCACAAGTTTTAAAGGGCAATTATATCTTCAGTTAAGTACAATTTATGGGATCATGGAATTGGAAAAGACTTTGGAAATAATCTGGTACAACCACCTCATTTAATAAGACAGAAATAGAATCAGAGAAAAGAAATATTGTTGAAGATAAGGCAATTAGGATCTTAGATCATAGACTTAACCTTGGAAGGAAATTAAGAAGCTGTATCTTCCAACCCCTTCATTTTACCAATGAGGAAACTGAGATTCAGAGAGATTCAGAGATCTGCCAGGTAGTGGCAGAATAACTTGAACCCAGGTCTTTTAACTCTTGAAACAATGCCCTTTCCCTTTCCCTTTCTTCTGTGTCTTACAGAGAAATAGATCATAAGCAGCAGGGATAAGATTGGAACCCCTGTCTTCGAACTCCAAATTTGTACTCTTCCCACTATATTATGTTGCTTTTCTGTGTCACTGGTTATGTTTATAGCATTTCATTGTTGGAACGCATCCTTCAACTGTAACTAGAGCTTCCTTTAAATGAGGAAGGTAGAAGTCAATGAACTTACTTAGGGCTAGCCCCTCTAAGTACCCAAATTTCCTTCAATTAAATTGTCCAGTATCTTGCAGTTTCTCTACTCCTTCCCCTAGTATAGAATCTGTTTCTGCTTGGGGAAACTCTGGCCTTTACATGCCTCATTCTATTTGAAATCATAATGATAGACAGCATGGTGTTAGGGAAAGAGCATTGTGTGATTGAGGCTGACAATGTGAGTTCAAATCCCAGCTCTGCCACTTACTCCCTGTGCATTTTTGATGAACTTATTTAACCTTCCTACCATAGTTCCTCATAAATAAAATGAGGGAGTTGGATTGGATGACCTCCAAGGTCACTTCCAACCTATATCTATTATCCCCGGACAACTCCCTCCGACCCAGAGCCTGATTTCAATTCTTTAAAATAGGTTACTTTCATGAAGAGCAAAGTTTGAGTGTTGGTACCAAACCAATGAAGCCATTAGTGGGTTGCAATTACTTTGTGGTGCCCCTGTCAGAACAGTTGTTGCCATTCCTAAAGCACTTGAAACATTAGTTCATGTACTGGAAATAAAGTCACTGGGTAAGAACATTTTGACAAGGTAATGGTCCCCTGCCTCTCCTTGGCATTTGGAAGGGAGTTGCAGTCCATTTTAATGTCACAATCGTATGCTCCATTGACATCTCGTTAAATAATTAAAAGGCAGTTTAATCATAGAGATCACTTAATATCAAGAACCACAAGGAAGTTTTGGTGTCAGGGAAGCATGTTCTAAGGGGCACCCACTGGTTCCAGAAATGTGAAAGAAGATAAAACATAGGGGGACATTGGAACTGCTTTGTTCTATAAAGGGCTTGAAGATTTGGGAAATGATGTCATGTAATTCCTCAACTCCATAACTCTTTCATGTGCTCTTGTGCGGAAATACTAGGACCAAGCATCCCTTTATATCAAAGAAACATCAAGGTGCTATTCTGAATTCCAAATCCCTAGGATATCAGTGATTAATAAGGATAATAAAGGTACCTTTTAATTAAATGGAGAAAGAAACTGAGATCTGTAGATTAACTGAATGGTTAGGGTGAAATAGGAGTACAGGAAGGTCCTTACATTTTGACAATTGACTAATTTCATGCTGTTTTGTATCTAGGTCTTCAGAGCTCTGAAGCTAACTTTTTATCCATGATGCTAAACTGTTCACTAAAATGAAACAGTCCCTTTCCTTAAAGAGCATATATTCTATTGGGGAAAATGATCCACGCTAAGACAATAATGACCAGAGAAGGGAACTTTAGTTTGAGAAGTCAAGGTGATGATGATGGTGAATGGAACCCTAGTGAAGTTGATTGATACACCCTTTCTAATAGTAAAAGGCATTGTTAATTTGATTGTTTTTTTGTGTAACAAAAGATGGAACGGATCCAAGATGGAATAGGAAGAATGGGTAGAACAGATTAAGTAGAGTAAACCAGAGGAGTTTTCTGTTCATATGCTCAGCAATCAGGAAAGGAAGATCCACAAGGCAATCTCTTAATAAATAAGCATTTTTAAGAGCCTTTTAGTGCCTGGAACTTTAAGTGCAGAGGATATAAAAAGAGACAAAATACAGTCTAATGGGAGGGACAAGTGGCTTGTAGATATGTCCAAGAAGAGCTATGTACAGAACAAATAGGAAATAATTAACAGAAGGGAGACACTAGAATTAAGAGGGATTGGAAAAGGCAAGTGTGGCAAAATTGAATAGATTAAATCCTCTAGAGACATGGTGTCCAGAGAGCCATGGAAATGGTTTGCCCAATAGAGGATCATAGATCAAGATTGGACCTCCAAGGCCATCTAGTCCAACCCCCACATTTCATGGGTAAGGGAATTGAAACCCACTTTAAGAAAGAATCCATAACAGACATTCAATAAATATTTGTTGAATTCATGAATATTTCTAACTTCTTTTCTAATAATCCAGTCTAAAACTGTCATCTATAACTCTTCAAACTTCTCTGGAAATTGATACTGTCTTTGTCCTGCCACCATTATGAATAAGAAATTTCTTGGATAAGCTCCTTATCATTCATTTAAGTGTTTGCAGATCATTACCTCCTTGGCAGAGAGACTAGGGTAGGAAGGAGAAATCCAAAGTGTTAATGAAGCCACTGCCATTTGAAGGACCATAGGAAATGAACCTACAGCAGCTCTGATAATACCCTGCAATTCTCTAATAAAACAAAATGAATTTTTGCCTTACTGACTGAGTTCATACCTACTCTGGAGGTAGTATGCTGACATAGAGGAAACATAGTTTGGAGGAGCTCTGATTTCAAGTCCTACTGCTATTTAGGAGATATATGATCTTAGGCAAGCCACTTAGCTTTAACTAGAACTGTAACACTTAACTGCAAAACCGTACTTTGGGATTGGAATAAATAATCATGAAAGCCCCTTTTAGCTTTACTTATGATTTATCAGGCCTCAAATACCACATTTTACACTTATTAGCTGCTTGACCCAGAACAACTTCTTGGAGATTCTGTTTCCTCACTGTAAAATGGGGATAAAATACTTATTTGGCTATCTCAGAGGATCATTATAAAGAAAGTTCCATGTAAATATGATATGATTTAATCACAGGAGCCATTATTACTATGTAAAGCTGAGTGTACCAACAGATTTATAGGATCATAGAATCATACATTTAGAGCTAGAAAAGACCAATCACTGTTTGCATTGTTATTCTCTTAGACTAAAATCTTAAAGTCCCTCTTATATTCCAGGGCTTTTTCCCTTTTCTTTTCCATTTTTGTTTAACTTATTAGTAAGATATTCTCATATAGTGCTTTCTTTTTTGTGCTTCTCTCCCAGAATATACTTCCTAGCTCCTTAAACTCCAGTCCCCCTTAGAAACATGTCTATCTTTATGAATCAGGATCATAGATTTAGATCAAGGATTTAGAACTGAAGGGACCCTTAGAAATAATCTAGTCCACCTTCTCATTTGTAAAGAGTAGGGAAGCCGGAGGGGGATTTACATAGGGTCATATATCAAGGAAAAAGTCCAAATAGTACCCCAAGACCCCTTGATTCCAAATCTGGATGTCTTAACACTGAAAGGTTAGAATTAGGAGCAACCAGAACAACTGAGATTGAATGGAGCTTCTATATCTGATCACACAATGAAGTAAAACAAAAGAAGCCATAGTTCTGCTAGTCTTGGAGCTAGGTGGGTGACCACAAACAGGCCTAGGTGTCCATAAGTGGACAGACTTTGGCATACAAGAATTAGTACTTGATGGAGAGTCAAGAGAACTGAGTTCAAATCACTTTCATCCTTCTTACAAACTGTGACCCCCAGGAAAGTTATTTTCTCTCTCTCAGCCTCAGTTTCCGCTATAAAATGAGGGTTTTATTTTTACTAGTTAGCCTCTAAGAGCTCTTTTAATTATAAATCTAATTATGCTTATCTTCCTTCTTTTTTCTCTACTCAATAAGAAAACTATTAAAATTTAAAGAGATAGGGAGTAAATTTTTAAAAAGGCATAGGATTTGAGGAAAATATTTTACATGATTTTGTTAAATTATAGCATTCATGGTAAAATGAAATATGAGATACAGTATGAGGTAGTCAATAAAAGATCATCCCTGGAATCAGAAGGAAGTGTGTTCAAGCCCTTCCTCTAATGTATAGTTGTCATGTGAGTTTGGACAGGTCATTTAATTTCTCAATACCCAGGCAATTTGCTAAAGGCATATGTAAGGGATCTCAGGTAGATTTCACCTAACTATCTGGAATTGGGATAGATAAGTTGGTATTAAATGAGTTGCCAATCTGTATCACTAGAGGAATTTTCTAGGCATGGAATTCCCAATACTGATAAAATCACAGATCTGAAGCCAAAAATATGGGGGAAAATATTGGACTGAGAGTCACAATTCTGGATTTTTAGAGGGAACTTGTTGCAGTGGCTGTATTTGAAATCTACCTCATATTTATTACCCGTGTGATCTTGGCCAAGTCACTTGAAACTGGACCGCATTTACTTATATGGGGAGGATAGACAAATAGACATTTTTAAAGTCTTTTAAAGCTCTAATTCTATGATCTGACCCATGGGACCATGGACAAATCACAAATTCATTCTTTTATAATACGAGGGAAGGTCTCTCCCTACTCTAAAAAAAAAGTTGTTTCTTTTTTCTTTTTAAAGAATAAAGTTTTATTAATGCCTTTTTGTTCACAACTATTTCTGAACACACTCCCTCCCAACCCTATCCAGTGGATGTTCTTCTCTCATAGCAAAGAAAATCAGGTAAGTAAAAATAATGAGTTCCTGTTACCAAGTCTGATAGTCTTGTAACATGGTATATATACACATAGTCTCCCATCTCTCTAGAAAAACAAAGGGAGTTCATTTCCTTATTTTTGCTCCAGGATCAAGAGTGGTCATTATAATTATGTTGCAATCAACTTCATTTCTCGAAGAGAATTCTTTGTTTTTCCATTTCTGTGCAGTCTTTTTTGTAGGAATTGAAAGACAGTTTCCTTTTTTGACCCTAACAGTCCAAACAGGCATAAAGGATATTATTTCCTATCACAGTCTGTTCAAATTGAACACGCTTCTGTCTGATTCTGAGCGTCAGCTCACTGCCTGGCTCATTTTATTACCCCAATCTTTAAAAGTTGATTTTGAAAGTGGCCGACCTCAGCCTCCAGAAAGGTTTTCTATACAATCTAGTCACACATCAGCAGCAGGCAGAACTGATGACAGCCAAGGCTAGATTGCATCTTTCACAGGAATGGGGCTGGGACCAATGGTTTCCCTTGGGATCATAGAATGTCACCATCCTGAAAAAAAGAGCTTGGACATTACAATACATTCTAATCCCTTCACTTTTTTACTATTATTAAATTTATTTTTCAAATTGCTAAGCCCCAAATTAAATGGAAAATTTCATCAGAAAACAGGAAGAAAAAAAAAAACAATTGTACATTAAAATGGTGAGTTCCCATTAATTCCCTCATTTTTAAGAAGAGAAAACTGAGGTGTAAAGGGGAGTTGTAACCTACCCAAGAAGACATAATAAATGTGAGACTGAGCTGAAACTTGAAGCCTGACTCCCAGGCCAGGACTCATTCCACTTTATCAGAGTATTAGCAGCAATATTTCTCTCTTGGATATGACAACAATCAAATCCAGTGAGACAGAATGGTGGAACAGGTGCCCAACACCCAGGATGTTAAGAAAAAAGTCTCAATTTATAAAAGCCAAGTCAGGGGTAATGGAAAATAATTTGTATTTCAAACAATCCTTACTATTTACACTAGGGTTCCTTTAAATAGTAAATAATTCAGTGTTTGCATAGAAGTCAAATAATTACAATAACAATGAACATTTATTAAATAACCAGGAAGTGCCAGCCACTGTGGATACAAGAAGAAAAAAAATGATCTAGTCCTTGTTTCTAAGGAGCCTATAATGTATTGTGGGATAAATGTCAGGGGCTTGAATAAGTGAATATAAAATATACTTGCAGTAAATATAAATTAATTTGGGGGGCAGGGCATTGTCTACTTAAAGGTATGAAAAGATTTTCAAAGATGGTGGGGATCTAGGAAAGGGAAATCTCAATTCAATACAGGAAGCATATATTTTGTGCCAGGCACAACACTAGGCACTAGTGATACAAAAACAATCATGAAAATAGTCTTTGATCTCAAAGCCTTCATTCAATACCTTACATTCTGCTAAAATCAAGTTTAAAACCAAAGCTTTAGGAACCACTTCTCATTTGAATATTAAAGAGAAATGGAAAGAGATCAAGCATCTTTTAAATAATACAGGAAGGCAATGGGAAAATTTAATTTGATTTAGAGAAGCTAGGTGGTGCCATGAATAGAGTACTGGGCCTGAAATAAGGAAGACATTTTTCTGAGATCAAATCCAGCTTTGGATACTAGCTGTGACCCTTGACAAGAAATTTAATGCTGTTTGCCTCAGTTACCTCAACTGAAAAAATGTCAAAGCCCTTTAGCATCTTTGTCAAGAAAATCCCAAATGGGATCATGAAGAATCTAACGTTTCTAAAAATTATTAATTTCATTTGCAGAAGAACAGCTTCGCACCATGTATATATGGCATTTTCTTAGTTTTCATTCTCTTTGATCTCTCTGTTGAATTCAACAGTCCGTATAGTTGAAGTAGTTCCTACTTCTTTTTTCCCCCTTTATTAAAGCTTTTTACTTTTCAAAACATATGTGTGGACAATTATTCAACATTAACCCTTGCAAAACCTTGTGTTCTAATTATCAACATTAACCCTTGCAAAATCTCGTGTTCCAATTCCCCCCTTCTTCCCCCACGGCTGCCCGTATATGGAACGTAATCCAATATATAGCAAACATGGTAGAAATATATGTTAAATCCAATATATGCATACATATTTATACAATTACCTTGCCACACAAGAAAAATCAAATCAAACCAGGAAAAAAATGAGAAACAAAATAAAATGCAAGCAAACAACAACAAAAAGAGTGAGAATGCTATGTTGTGAACCAAACTCAATTCGAACAGTTCTCTCTCTGGGTGTCAATGGCTCTCTTCACTAAACTTTTGGTAACTCCTACTTCTTGAAACTCTTTTTTTTCCTCTAAGAATTCCCCCCAGAATCACACTGTTATAATTGCTCTGATTCTCTTCACTTTGACTCTTCTGTTTCATTTACAAACTCCTCTTCTTCATCTTGTCCTTTAAATGCTTAATGGTTTGCCTTTGATCAGTTTTCCCCCAAAATTCTTCCCCATGGATATCATATGCTCTCTTAAAATTTTGATTATCACTTATCATGATGCCAACTAAAATTCACTTTTCTTTGGTGCTTTAAGACTTACTAGCTATTACCTTCACAGAAACCCTATGGGGTAGATGGTATTTTCCTCCATTTTACAGATGAGGAAATTGAGACTCAGATTAGTTAAGCAACTTGTCCAATATCCCACAACTAGAGAAATATGGGAACTGATACTTAAACCTAAGAATCCTAACTTTAGATCCAGTGTTCTTTTCCCCACTCCTTCATGCAAATGATTCCCTAATTTATTTTCTTATTCCTGCTTCTTCAAGTTTGAGTTCTGCATCCCCCGGGGGCCTGTTGGACATCACCTCCTGTGTCTTCATCCAACACCTCAAGCTCATCTGTTTTTGGTCTTTGTCCAAAATAGAACTCATCTATTCTTAATTGCATAGCCTGGTATTAATGGACTTTGGTTATTTGACCCAAGCTTACCTTTCCATTTTCATCTCTTACTGTTTTTCTTCATGTACTCAATGAGCAAATGGCTAGGTAAATGGGATGCATGGATGAATTAAATTTAAAGTAATTACCAAGTATTCACTATGCACATAATATCATGTCAAGTGCTAGAAATGCAAATAGAAAAATATATGTTGTGTGTATACTTTGGACGAAAGGAATAGAACTACTTGTCTCCCACTCTCCCAACCAAGAAAACTTGAAATTCCCTAATTCTTTGCCTTTACGCATTTCCTGTATGTGAATATTTTTCCTTGTCAATTTCCACCTGCTCAAGCCTGATCTTCAAAGCCACTTCTAAGACCACTTCCTAAATGAAGTTTTCACCAATTCCCTCCTGATGAAAATGTTCTTTCCCTTCTAGAATAATAGGCTCTTAATATTTAGACCTGAAAAGTACCTTAGAATTTATCTGATCCTTTATTTCACAGATGAAGAAACCAATGTAGTAGGTCCCAAAGTTGCATAGGCAGTAAGGGATTAATGCTGACTCTTCCATTCCGTGGAACACCTGACCATTTTTATGGTACTTTGCACAATCTGCCTCATTGTTAACTTGTCTTATTGTTTCTGCTATGTTACAAGCTCCTCAAGAACAGGGACAAGAAGAAATGTGGTCCAGTGAGAAGGGTATGGTCTCCATAATCAGAGGAGCTACCTCTGAAGTTACTGAGTTGCTAACTGGGCAAGTGTCTTCCCCTTTATGATCCTCAGTTTCCTCTCTTGTAAAATGAAAGGACTGGATCAGGTGACCCTCTGGGAGACTTACCCACTTGAGAGAGAGAGGATCCTATGACTATGTCTTCCATTTCTTTGCATCCTATAAAGCACTTAACAAAATGCCCTCCATGCAAAAGGAATTTAAAATGTTAGTTTGATTACAGAATATCATTGGTGAACCATTCAGGCAAAGACCAGGTGTCCAAAATGAGGTACAGCCAGAGGGATTGATGGCTTTCCCTGAACAAACAAGTAAAAATTCAGAGATGGGATGTTAAGTGATGGACAGTTAACTGCTTTAATGGTGCAGCCAGAAGAGATTACTCTGGGACGGCATTTCAGCCAGTTCCCGAGATCCCTTAAGTCATTTCTACCTTCTTATGAGAAAGTGTTTCTGCCCTTCAATGCACATATTTCTGTTGCCCCATGGCAGCACAATCCTGATGCAGGTCTGTGGAAGGTGATGAGCAGTGCAGGGAGAAAAAACATCAAACTAAGATTTTTTTTCCTGCTAGAAGCCATTTAGAGGTAGCTACTGACCTTCAGCTATGGTGAAAGTTTGAGGACTGGGAATTCCAGAGTGAATTTCCAGCAGCTTGTCCAAAAGTGTGAAATTTGCAATCAAAAGACTGGAGATCTAATCCTGGATCTCTCACCAATTACATGACTTTGGCTGGGCCATTCCCCATCTCTGAACTTCAGTTCCTCCCCTGTAAAATGAGGGGATCAGACCTCATGGATTTTGAATTACAAAGTCAATAAGAAGCAAGGCAATTTCAGAAAAACCTGAAAAGACTTACATGACCTGATGCATACTGAAATGAACAGAACCGAGTAGAACGTTATACAGTAACAGCAGTATTGCTTGATGAAGAACTGTGAATGACTTAGCTGTTCTGTTCTCAGCAATATAATGTTCCAAGACAAATGCAAAGGACTAGTAATGAAGCATATTATCTGCTTCCAGAGAAAGAATGGATATTCATTGAACACAGACTGAAAAACTGCTATTTTCACTTTTTTTGCTTATTTTTTATTTGAATTTTTATACAAAATAACTAATATGGAAATGTTTTACATAATTGTACATGTATAACCTGCATTTGATTGTCTATAATCTCAGAGAGCAAAGGGCAGGGGGAGGATGAGAATTTGAAATTTAGAACTTTAAAGAAAAATGTTAAAGAAAAAAACTAACAACAACCACAAAACATTTATTAAACACCTACTATGTGCCAAGAATACAAAGCCAAAAATGAATGCCCTCAAGGACTTTACACTTAATCCATAATGATACGATTCAGGAGGGTTGAATCTCGTGATATTCTTAAGCAATTTTATATCTTGCATTTTGGCTTCTGTATCTGTTAAGTAATTTGGGATTTTGTGAGATTTGTATCAAGTCTAGAAAAAAAAGATTTTCCCCAATACTTTGTATCTACTTGTGCTGATACAGTAGAAAGCAAGTTGGATTAGGAGACAAAGGATTTGGGCTTGAATTCTGGCTCAGCAGCCAATCTTGCTGGTGACTTTAATTAAGTCACCTGACTTCTCAGGGCCTCAGTTTCCTCATCCAGAAAATGATGGAATTGATCATTCATCTGGTTTCTTCTTCTGAATTTATGAGCCTGTGATTCCCAGTACTCATTTATCTCAATGTAATTAGGTCACAAAAAGTCTTAATTATAGATTTTGATCAATTACAGAATAAAGAAGCATTGCTTAATTTCCCACTTAAATTCCAGTTCTAACCACCTTATTCTGAGCCAGAACCCCACAAAGGGTACCATGTCCGAAGTCATCTGGGGCTTGGCATTTTGAATCCAAGAGTTGCCCTCCACAAGGGAAACTGTGATACCTGCACATGTATAATCCATGGGTTTACAAGATGCAAGTGATAAATTCCCAGAGTTTATGGCGCTGGTTTTGCAAACTGATGGCATGAATTGTTACATTGCCATATATTGTTGCATGAGATAATGCCATCCGCTCCAGGCATATCATATATCACAACAAAAGAGGACGTTGCCCTTAGAAAAGAAATCTATTTTGTTGTTAAAGTGTCCTTAGTATTTGTTAGAAACTGTCAGCTGAGAGATGCCCAAAGAGAATTGGGGCAAAAGCCATCTGAACCCCGAGCCTTCCTCCCTACCTCCTGTACTTCTATAGAACAATAATAGACTCAGCCTACCAAAACATAAGTTTCATTAGAGCTAGGAGGAGTCTTAGAGGTCATTTAGTTTTGATTTATGAGAAACTGAGGCGCAGAGGGTCATTCATTGATCTAGAGCTGAAAGGGAATATCTAGTTCAGCATTTTCATTTTTGCAAATGTATAAACTGAAGTCCAGGATTTTTGTGATATATCCAAAGTAGTAAGGATTAGAGATGAGATTTGAATCAGATCCTCTTTCCACTGGATCAGGTCATATAATATTGTAAAATAGCATTCGGAATTTGAACCTAGGTGTTTGGCCTCCAAATCTCATCTTCTTTCCATTATAATCCACTGCTTTATCTATAATAAACAGAAAAACAAAAGAATGATATAAAATATTCTAAGAGGAACATCATAATTATAATGTCAATACTAGGAGAGATCTTAGAAATCATCCAGTCAGAATCTCTCATTTGACAGAGGAAGTTATTTCATGGTTACATTATGGAACCTGCCTCTGTCCATACCAGTAGATACAAGGAGTATCTGTTTGGATGACTTGACATTCCTTGGAGAGATTTGGGGAATGGTTGAAGGAACACAGGCTCTGGATTCAGAGGCCTGGGCTCAAAGGCTCTTTCTGACACATGGTAGCTATTGGATCAAGGGTCAATACTGAATTCAGTATTGAATTACTCTTGGTCTCAGTTTACTTCATTTGTAAAATGGAGATGTCCTCTGATGATGTCCTTGCCTAATTCTAAATCTCAGCTCAATGACCCTCACCCTCTGCCAACAGTCCTAGAAGGCAAGCTCATAAAAGATCAGCAGAACTGAACACTTGGACCTATTTGCCTAAACTATGTTCCATAAAGATTTGATATTATTGGCAGGGAAGTCAGCGATGATACTTGAGTGTATCTAAACAGACATTTGCATTTATGGGAGTTATAATTTGTCCCTTTTAGCTCACCACTGGGTGCCTGTGTGTGTGTCTGTAATTGTCCTTCATTCTTGAAGAGGATCGTGACATCAGGGATCATATATGCATATGTACATACATATATATATATATATGTATAATACATAGTCATGTATAATATGTATGCATATATATGAAATATAAACATAGTGTGTAATAATTTTTTTTCATTTATTCACTCAAGAATTGAAACCTTTGTACATCCATCTTTCAGGTTATTTTGAAAACCTGCTTTTGATTCTTACTACCTGGGTGACTTTGAGAAAACTTCCCTGGGAAGGGAAGAGAGAAGGAAATGAGTATTTGTTAATTACTTCCTAAGGACCAGGAAAGGCAGCTAAGTGGGAATAGAGCACCAGACCTGGACTTAGGAAGACTCATTTTTGTGAGTTCAAATCTAGCTTCAGACACTTACTAGTAATCCTGGACCACTCCCTCAACTCTCTTTGCCTCAGTTTCCTTATCTGTAAAAAGAACTGGAGAAGAAATTACCACTCCATTATCTTTGCCAAGAAAACTCTAAATGTAGTCATGAAGGACAGACACAATTGAAAATTGTGTGTCAGATGCTGTACTAAGCACTGCACAGGTATCTTCAGTTGATTTCTGTAACATCTGTGAAGTAGGTGCTGTTGTGATCCCATGCTGTAGATGAGGAAACTGAAGCTTCAGTTTAAGAAGTTAAATGACTTGCCAGGGTCATATAATTAATAAATGTCTGAAACTGGATTTAAACTCAGGTCTTCCCTCCATAAGTCTCAGTTGCCCTATATATATATATAATCCTATTTCCTTATTTTATATATATATATATAATAAGGAAATAGGATTATCCACTGTCTGAGGACTTTTTCCTCTTGTAGGAATATCGTCAGAGGATGAGGATCATTGAGCATAGATTTAGAGCGAGGCAGGACATTAGGAAAAATCGGGTCCAATCCCCCCATTTTACAGATGAAGTAAACTAAGACCAAGGGAAAAGCAGTGCTTGTTCTATGTGTCAGAAACTGACTTTGAAGCCAGATCACCAGTGTCTAGATTGGGATCTTTCGGTTTCCTGTATGCTTGATTCCAAATTCAGGGACATGATTGAAGAAGCAGCAGCAGACCAAAATTAGGCATCCTGAATGGGTAACTCTGCTGATTCTATCTCCAAATCATTGTGTGACCTCAATCAAATGACTCAACCTCTGCCCATATTCTTCTATTTCCTCAAAGTGCACCCTTTTTTTGTGTGTGTTTTTATATTGTGTGCTGGTTAATTAGGTTAATGGGAATATATTAAAAAAGCTTATAATTTATGGGAGAGATTGCTAGTGTTTTCTTTAGGTCTCAGACTAGACTTTATTTTTGTAAGTCAAGAGCTTTATTACTCATTCAGGTAATAAATATTTCAGTGCCTTCTGTAGGCAAGGTATTGGGCTATGTTCTGGAATAACTGCTGAGAGATGAAAGTTGGGGGTTTAGATGAAACTTTGAATAAAGTGAATGGATAAAACATGTATGTTTATGTGTGTGTGTGCACCTGTAAATACACCTATAAAATACAGAAGTATAAAATACTGCCCCCACAGTAAGATGGCACTCAACTGATCCAGGAGCTCAGAAAAGGGACAGATCGCTTCAGGCTTCAAGAATCAAGGAGATCTTGGAGTAGATAGCTCTTAAGGTGGACTTTGTAGTAGTTTGGTTATTGGATTCCTTGAAGTAAAGAATAAATCGGGCAGAAGAACAGGATGAAATGCTTCAGATAGAGGGAAGATTCTGAGCAAAGAAGGAAGGAGGGAGTATGATACAGCGGGCCACCGGAGATTTTTGATTTGAAAGCTGGAGATAGAGACTTAATCTAGCATTGATTTATGATCTAGAGAAGAGGGAAGGAGGCTAGGATCACAGATTTGGGGTTGACAAGAACCTTGAAGGTCATGTAGACTAAGGCTTCTTAAACTTGTTCTCCTTCTGATCCCTTATCATCTGATGAATTTCTATATAACCATGGTATATAAAATAGACCTATAGATCAAGCATTTACTGATAATAAATCATAATTTACAATTCCCACATTCAGTTATATAGCTCCATATGGGGTTACAGCTCACAGGTTACATCTCACTTTACAACTTGAGTTAACAGTGTGCATATTTACTGGGTTAAGTGCTTTACAATTAGGATCTCATTTATCCTCCTGACAACTCTGGGAGGTAAGTGTTATTATTATCCCCTTTTTGCAGATGAGAAAACTGAGACCCAATGTGGTAAAGTGACTTTTCTGAAGTTGCATGAGTAATAAGTAACACAATCAGAATGTCATCCTTAGTCATGACTGCAAATTCAGTGCTTTCTTGACTAGGTAGAGAGAAAACAATTATTACTATCTTGCAGACTGCTTCCATTTCTAAAACTCTATGACTCAATGAAATGAGATTTGTTTGGAGTCTGTTCCTGTCTAATTTAATTTTGGTTCCCTGCACTCTCCTATTTGCTTGAAGCTTCTCATTTCTACTCTAACACATAATGTGTGGGTAAAATCAACCAATGAGTGTGGGGGGGAGCCAATCAGAAAAACAAATGCAGCCTCAGACACTACATATTTTCTGGACAAGTTGCTTAACCTCTGTCTGCCTCAGTTTCCTTTTCTGTAAAATTATAATATTAGTGTCTACCTCTCAGGATTGTTCTGAGGCTCGAATGAAAGAGTGATCATAAAGCTCTTAACACAGTGCCCAACATATAGTAAGTTCTATTTAAATGTTACTTATTATTATTACGAGCATGCACTGTATACATGCATGTGTGCCACAGAATGACTGCTTTGTGCTCCTGGGTGAGAATGATAAGGGCCTCTAGGATCTAATCTGTGTTGGTTGTCAGAGAAGATGAGGCAAAGATCCCTTAATATCCAAATATGTAAAAAATTTCTCTCCATCACACACAAAAAAATAGTAAATATTCATTCTGTGAAACCCACCACATGCCACAACATGGACCAGATGGATGAAAAATGCCGCCTGATGGAAACAGTGACAGAGGGAACGGTGACGAGCTGGCAGAGGGTCTGGGGCAGGGCTCCAGAATGACATCTGTGGCTCTGAGATTGGATGGAAAGAGCCATCCGTGAGGTCTGTTGTAGTTATTAATATTGTTACTACTCCTATTATTGTAAATATTGATGGTAGGGTTAGCGACTGGGCTGCTGATTATTTCATCAGTGTAGGGACTTCTTGGATAAGAAAATTCCACCCTCCAGTGTAGGTTATCACCTTTTCTGCAATTTACAGTCTTAGAGCTGGCTAAAGCGGTGCTGTCAAAGTCAAATACAAATAGGGATTGCTAATCAGTACAAAAGGTGCCTCAAGTCATATGTTGACTTAGAAAACCACAAATTACCATTATCTATGATTTATTTTATTTTATTAGTTTGTTAAATATTTCTCAATTACATTTTAATCTGGTTGAAGCAGTCTATGAGGTGTGTGTTTGATGTCTCTGGCCTAGGGTCCTGAGAAGTTAAAATTTTTCCCAGAATCCCACAGCAGGATCAGGTAGATCAGAGGCAGGCCCATCTTTTTCTGGCTTCATGACCAGTTCAGCTCTCTATTCATTATGGATCTTGCCTCTCAGAACATCGACATTTACATTTATCTAATATGATAATGATGATCAATCAATGAACATTTATTAAGTGCCTACCATATGCCAGGCACTGTGCTAAGTATCCCATTGGATAAAAAAAAAAAAGACAAATGACAGTCTCTGCTTTTAAGGAGCTTACAACATGCAAACAAATATATACAAAGCATATTATGTACAGGATAAATAAGCCATAATCATCAGGTTTTTTTTTCATCTCCCCAACATTTAGCATAACGTTTGGCATGTAGGAGGCACTTAATAAATGTTTATTGATTCGTCAACAAATTGTTCCAAAATTCTGTCGTGTGTGTTTGTGTGTGTGCTGTCTTCCTTTAATTAGAATATAAATTCTCCACAGGCAATATGATGACTAGAATGAAGGAGACATTGGAAAAGTTGTCCAGTAGAAGGTGAGATTTTAGGTAGGACTTAACAGAAACCAGAGAGATCAATAAGCAGAAGACAGGAGGAAGAATGTTCCTGGCATGGGGGACAGCTAAAAGATAACGCCCAAAGCCAAGAGATGAAGTATCTTTTTCCCGGAATAGCCAAAAGGCCAGTGTCACTTGATGGGAAAAATATATCATGGGGAGTGAGGTGTAAGAAGACTGAAAAGGTAGGGGAAGGATAGATTATAAAGGATTAATGATAATTATAATGTATTTTGCTAGCCTGTTATGATGCATTGCATACTTCCCTCACCACAGCAATGTAAACTAAGTAATATAGGTATTATCTCTACAGATGGGGAAACTGAGGCTTTGAAATTTTAACTGACTTGCCCATGATTATATGGAAAATTAAGTGTTTAGCATAGGAGCTGACCTTAGCTCCCTTGGCAAATATCAGAAACAAATCCTAAGGCAAAATCAAAGAATAGAGGAATTGGGATCAAGAGGAATGGACCAAAGGCCCTTTAAATGTTTGAAATCTGAACCAAATTTCACTATAGAGGGTATTTATTTTTCTGTGTTAGAGAAAATGACTTCCCTCCAGAGTCTTGGATATGAGCCCATCAGAGACTGGTAGATACTCAGAGTAGGCAATGAGTAAAAAAGACCCTAAGAGCCTACCCACTCCCTATAAAAATTAGTTCTCATCTTATCCATTAGGGGGACAATTTCCTGTAATGGCAAGATGCTGAATATTTACTTATAAGTAACTCCTGCATTCCTAGCCAAATGGGGAACTCGACCTTCATTTGCCTTTGTACATCCCATATCCCTTCAATAAAATCTAATTTCCCATAGAGATTTTTTTCATATCTTGTCTTTGTATTACAATACCTTACACAATACCTTGTATATTTATTTATTTGTTTTTCTTTTTTTAATTTTTTAATTAATTTTTATAATTATAACATTTTCTTTGACAGTACATATTCATAGGTAATTTTTTTACAACATTATCCCTTGTACTCCCTTCTGTTCCAAATTTTTCCCCTCCTTCCCTCCACCCCCTCCCCTAGATGGCAGGCATTCCTATACATATTAAATATCTTATAGGATATCCTAGGTTATTTATTTGTTTTTCTATGTTTATATAGGGTCAGTGATAGGGAATGGTTTCAAATCTATTATTAATAGATGCAAGAAACTTCTTTTTCTTCTTCTTCCTCTGTCTCTGTCTCTTTGTCTCTCTCTCTCTCTCTCTCTCTCTCTCTCTCTCTCTCTCTCTCTCTCTCTCTCTCTCTCTCTCTCTTTTTGCTGAGGCAATTGGGGTTAAGTGACTTGCCCAGGGTCACACAGCTAGGATGTGTTATGTGTCTGAGATTACATTTGAACTCGGGTCTTCCTGACTTCAGGGCTGGTGCTCTATTCACTAAGCCACCGAGCTGCCCCTGAAACTTAATTTTTTTGTAGAAAATAACCAATTGGTAAAGATTCAGAAATTGTCTGTAGTCTTAATTTAGCTGTTTGAAAGATTAAATGATTTGCCCAGTTATATGGGTGGTTTGTATCAAAGGCTAGACTTGAATCTGGATCCTTCTGACTTCTTGCCTCTACATCACATTACCTTTTGGTGGAAAGTTCAATGAAAAAAGCACTCATTTTGATGACAGAGATCCTGAGTTCCAATTCAACCTCTTGATATATACTACATGTGCAGCTCCATCTTAGTAGCCTTATTTGTAAAATGAAGTTATACTTTTATACTTATACATACATATATATGTATATACACATATACATACTTTATACATACATATATATGTATATATATATATATATATATACTTACACTTACACGTATACTTATATCTTTGAGGTACTTTATTGATTCTAGACCTATGAGTTTATAATCCTGCTCTGCTAAGTAGATGCTTACTAAATGCTTTTTAATTGAATCAACATCACACTATGGAATTTCCCCATAGCCATAATGTCAAGACTTTCTTAGAGTCTCAGCTTTCTTATCTTGCCTCAGCCAATCAACTAATCCACAAACATTTATTGAGTGTCACTATATGCTAGGCAGAATAGTATGTAGATGGAGAACTGGGCTTGAAGCCGGGAGCATCTGGGTTTGAGTGAGTCTCCCACCAAGGCTTGGCTGTGTCCCTCCAGGCAAATCACTTAAAATTCCTTGTCCCTAAACCAAAGCTTCTTAAACCAGAAGTCAAGACCCCCTATGGAGTCACAAAAATCTAATGTGGAAGCCGCAAAAAAAAAAAAAAAATTTGGCTATAGTAAAAGATATCAAATATTCTGCCAAGATTTAATTCTTTTTTGTAAAGTAAACAAGGACATCATCTCATTAGTATGCAAATTTGCTTTCTTTAATAAATGGCAAAATTATATATATGCATATATATATATATAAAGATTTGTTTTAAATAAATTTCTCTATGATTTATTATCAATACATTTTTGATTTATATCTATTTTACATACCCATATATCCGGGGTCATGTCAAAATTTCTCAAGCAAAAAGAGGTCACAAGTGGAAAAAGACCACTCTCTAAAGGAGTTGTAAATAAGGGGATTTCCTTATACCAAAAAAAATTTGACATCTAGGCCCTGTCCTTATGTGCCAAGAATACAATGTCCTTATGTGCATTAAAATTCAATGACAAAAGCTAAATGGTCCTTTGGTCTCTTAGCTGAAAGAACTCTCAACTTAGACTCCTGGAAAACCCGGGGATAAATTTCAGCCTTTGCCAGCTGTGCGAGCATGGCATATTACTGTCTCTCTGAGCCTCATTTTTCTCATCTGCAAAAAGGAGAGTGAAATCTCTATCTCCAAGGGTTGGTTCGAGGAATAATTGAGCTAATAAGTGTTTTGTAAATCTTAAAGAGTATTATGGATGTCAGTTATTATTCATATTACTTTATGAAGCACCCTTTTGTTCCTGGTTATTATATACTAGTATGCCTTCCAGCAAACAAGAAATGAGACAGGCAAACTCATTAAAAGTCTTCCAGTGCATCGTATGCTTCAACCTTGAACAACAAGCCAGGAAAAATATATGTCTAAGCAAGCTAATTTATGGGAATGGGAAGGCAGTCAGCCTCATGGATCTTCGTGGAAAATGCACACAGGTACTCACAGGGCAGTGTATGGTCAGTCGTTCCAGGCTTTGCTTGATGCAAACTCAGCCTTGTTGTCTTGGTACCAGTTTCAGATGCTCTTAACTGGTTCCCCACCATCCCATAGCTCCTGTTAGAAGACCACTAAATAATGATTGTAGAAAAGTTACCACAAGTTTCTCCTGCTGCTAGGCCATGACTTCTAGCTTGTAAAATAAATTCAGGTAAACCTCCTGAGAATCCATAGCCTTGAAGAGTTATTTTACAGGGAACAGTGAATGAAATGGGCATGTGAGAAACATTTCTTCCCACAGATTTTTTTTTCATATTGGATTTGAGATTTGATTGGCACAGGGAAACTCCCACTGAGGAAACTCCCTCTACCAAAGTAAATAGATACCTGCTCTCCAAATTATAACTTTAGAGAGTTGCCTGAGGCACTGAAGAAGGGAGGGAGGAAGAAAAAGATGAAAGAGACAGACAGTCAGAGAGAGACACAGAGAGAGAGAGAGAAACAGTGAGACAGAGACAGTGGAGAGGAAGGTAAGGAGAGAAGAAAGGAAGAAAGAAGAGGAAGGGGTGAAGAGGCAAAAGGAAGAGGGGGAGAAAAAGGAGTGGGAGAGGAAGAGGGAAAGAGATAGGGAGAGGAAAGAAAAAGGAGAGGAAGAGAGAAGGAAGAGGAGAGGAGGGGAAAGGGAGATAAAGAGAATTAAAAGAGGTAGCGAGAAAGGAGGGGAAAGGGAGAAGGGGGAAAGAGAGAGAATAGAGAATGAAACTACTGAGAGAGAAATAAGTGAGTTAAGACCTACCTCTGATATACTGACTTTATAATCCTGGGCAAGTCCCCTAATTTCTCCCATAGAAAATAGTCCCAAATATTATTTACTAAGAAGTTATTTCTAAAGGAAAGATATCTCCTCATGGGTTTCCAGTGATCTGTTCTAAGTCTGGGATGCCTCATTATTTTTTTTTCCTAAGGCAATTGGGATTAAGGATCACACAGCTAGGAAGTGTTGTGTCTGATATCACATTTGAACTCAGGTCCTACTGACTTCAAGGCTCTACCCACTGCACTATCCATAGCTGCCCCCTCATTCTTAAAGACTATAATCATCATCTCACTTCCACTTCTTAGAAGCCCCAGCTTTCAAGTGTTTACTGATGTGCCACTTCCTACACATTAGCCTTTCTTGATTGCCCAGTAGTGCTCCCTCTCTCTCTTCAAGTAATCTGCATATTTTTCTGTTGTAAATGGTAACCTTCCCATCCTGTTCCCGCAAAGCTCAACAGAAATGAGAGTTTTAGTAATGATTGTTTTTAGGTTTGTTTTTACATCTAACCACCACCCCCATTAGCAAATTCCCCCTTTAACTCCTCTCTTCTCCAGGCTAAATATTTCTAGTTTTTGAGTGCTCTTTGAGTGAATAGGGGATTCAAGATCCTTTACTATCCTGATCTAGAATCACAAGATGCTAGATCTGGATCTGGAAGGGACCTCAGTGTTCATCTAGTGCAAACTCCTCATTTTATAGAGAATGGAACTGAGGCTCAGAAAGATAAATGACTTAGGATCTTAGCTCCAGAACTGGAGGGACCTCAAAGACCTTGTAGTCCAAACTATATTTTCAGATGAGGAAAGTGAAGCACATAGAGATTATGACTTGTCCAAGATCACATTGGGACATTCTGTCTGCTCTCCAGCTTATCAATATCCGTGCTACCAGAATGGTTTTATGTTACTCAACATGTGACGTGACCAGGGCAAAGCATGGCAGGAACACAGCCTGCCACATTCCAGATGCTCTGCCTGTGTCTTAATGCAATTTAAGCTTCCATTCCCTTGTTTGGCTGCTGTCAGGCTAGAAAAAAGCAAAATAGGAAATGATTTTAAAATATAATATTTCTTCATCCTGATAATATCACAGAAATTTCTAATCACAGGGTCAGAAAGAAGTCTTGTAGATCAACTAATAAAACTTTTTCATTTTATATATGAGGATTGCAAGGCCTGAGTGGAAAGAACAATGTCTGGTTTATTTGGGGAAAAAAAATCTCTATTACTCTGCCTCTGTTTCTGTATCTATCTCTGTCTCTATCTGTCCCAGTCCCTGTCTGGGTCTCTGTCTCTGTCTGTGTCTGTGTCTGTCTGTGTGTGTGTGTTTCTCTTTGTCCCTTCCTCCTTTCTTTCCTCTCTCTCTGTGTCTATCTGTCTCTCTCTCTGTGTTTGTGTCTGCTCTGTGTGTATGTTTCTTTCTTTACCTCTCTCTCTGTCTCTATCTCTGTTCCTGCCCCTGTCGTCTATCTGTGTCTCTGTCTATGTCCCTGCCTATTTCTATCTTTGTCTCTATCTGTGTCTCTGTTTCTGTGTATGTTTCTCTCTCTCTCTCTCTCTCTCTCTCTCTCTCTCTCTCTCTCTCTCTCTCTCTCTCTCTCTCTCTTTCTCTCTCGCTCTCTCTCTTTCTCTCTCTCTCGCTCTCTCTCTGTCTCTGTCTCTGTCTCTCTTTCTCTCTCTCTGTCTCTCTCTTTCTCTCTCTCTGTCTCTGTCTCTCTCTCTGCCTCTCTCTCTCTCTGTCTCTCTCTCATTGTCACTCTATCTCTCTGTCTCTTCTCTTATCTCTGTATGTGTGTCTCTCTGTGTCTGTCTGTCTGTCTCTCTTCCCCCCCTCCTGTCTCTCTATCTCTGAATCTTCTCTATGCTCTTGCTAACTGGAGACATTTTCATGGAAAACTAGAAGTATATGTCCTCACATGGCTGGTCACCAGTAGCCTCCTTTGACGTAATCCATTTGGAGCCATACTGTTGACTATGTTACATAGCAGGGGATTGATTAAAACTGCATGTTAGTGAAGGGAGCAGGGGACAGGTTGGACAGGCAGAGGGGGAGCAAATCATCTACCAGGAAGCAGTAGCCTCATTTTCACATCAACATCTGTGGTAATAAGTGGGAAGAGGAAAAGAAATCCATCAGCTTAATTGTTTCTAAGTGGAATGTTTTCCACAAGGTATTAGTAACTCTGATTAAGAGAATTTTCCTTTAAGTGTTAACTTCCTTGGATATCAAAAAGGGACGTGTGTGAGTGTGTGTGTGTGTTTCGGTGTGTGTGTGTGTCTCTGTGTGTGTTTATGTCATGTGTGGCCCTTGCTGTAGAACTGAAGATAAGGATGGAGATTGGTCCTGTGGTTTCATTAGTATAGGGAACTCCTAGAGGGAATTCCTAGAGGAAGAAATTCCCTCAGCCAAAGCAGGTCAGCACCTGTTCTGCAGCTTTCAGTTTTAAATTACTCAGAGGAAAAAGGAAGGGAGCAAAGAAGAAAGGCAGGAAGGAGGGATGGAAGGAAGGAAAGAAAGGAGAAAGGAAGGAAGGAAAGAAAGGAGGAAGGAAGGAAGGAAGGAAAGGAGGAAGGAAGGAAAGAAAGGAGAGTGGAAGAAAGGAAGAAAGAAGGAAGGGAGGGAGGAAGGAAGGGCTGATTTATTGAGTTCCTACTATGTGTCAGATACCTTGCTAAGCACTTTATAAATATCTCAATCTTTGCAAAAACCCTAGTAGTAGTGCTATTATGATCTCCATTTTATATTTCCATTTCAAGAAACTTAGGCAGACCAATGTCACACAGGTAATAAATGTCCAGCACTGCTTTTGATTTCAGATCTTCCCTACTGCAGGCCCAGAGCTTTATTCACTATGCTGATAGTGTCATAGAATCATAGCTGGAAGGGGTCTTAACATTAATTAAGTACTTGTTATGTGCCCGTCACCATGCTAAGCTTTGGATATACAAAAAGAAACAAAATACAATCTCAGTCCTCAGAGTACTCCTAATTTAATGAAGAAGACAGTAAATAAATATATACAAACTATAAATAGAAAAAAATAAGAAATAATTAAGAGAGAGAAGGCAGTAGAATTAAAAGGGATTAATAAAGGATTCCTGTAGAAAATGTTATTTTATTTGGCACTTAAAGAAAGTCAGAGAAGTCAAAAGGGAGTGATGAGGAGGGAGAGCATTCCAGGGATGGAGGAAGAGCCAGAGAAAATAATGGGCACAACCCTCTCATTTTTGGTATGAGGAATTTGAGGCACAGAAGAGGTAAAGGACTTGATTAATCCATAGTTATAAGAGGCAGGTGTCAAACTCAAGCTTTCCATGCTCTAATACCAATTTTCTATCTCCTACATGGCAGCTACCCAAGATAAAAACCCACCTACTTCCATGGAAAACATAGGTGCCTACAGCTTGTATTTAGCTTATTTCTTAAGATCGCTCTTCCATTCCAGAGCTGACCATGGCTTTTTGTTGCTCTTTTGTTTCTTGTTTTGTCAGTAGTCTTTTTGTATTGTTGTGGTTGTGGTTGTTGAGTTGCTGTTGAGTTGTTTCAGTTGTGTCCAACTCTCCGTCACCCCTTTTGGGGTTTTCATGGCTAAGATACTGGAGTGATTTGCCTTTTCCTTCTCAAGTGCATTTGAAATGTGAGGAAACTGAGGCAAATAAGGTAAGTGACTTGCCAAGACATAGCTATTAAATGTGAAAGACAGATTTGAACCCAGATAAATCTTTCTAAATTTCAGGTCTGGTACTCTATCCATTGCAGCATCACCTAGTGGCTCCTCAGAGTTTCTTATTAGTTAGAAAAAACGAAGTTTAATTTTCTTTGCCTTACATTCATGTCACTACCTTACCCTTCTACTCTTATCCCAAGTGACTGTACTTCATGCACATTTAAATACCTGGTAAACTAGACTATTTTCTGAGGTTCAAATTCTCTCTCAGTAGTTTCCTACTTCATGTCACTTTGGATAAGTCACTACTGCCAGTCTCCTCATCTAAAATAAGGAGCCAATGGTTTCTAGATTTCTTCTAATTCCAATTCTAGTTCCATGAGTCTACGATCCTCTGCATCTCAACTCCACTTTCCTTCCACCATGCTTTTGTTTAGACTCTTCCTGTGTTTGGAGTACTCTCTTTCCCTTATTATCTGCTGAATTCCTAACCATCCTCTAAAGCCTGACTCGGTTTACCTCATCTAAGGAACCTTCCCTTCTTGTCAAGAACCATACCCCCTAGAGCTTCATTCTACACCAATCTAAAGAATATCTACATTGCTATATAATCTATATATAATACAGCATAATCTGGTTAATCTGTTATTGAGCTTTGTCCTACTAAGTAACCTCCACGAGGACCAGAACTGTTCCATTTCTGAACTTTTCAATGTGTCCTCCCATGGCCTAGCAGAAAGGGACTTTACTTGTTTGTTTGTTTTTTTTTTTTTTAATTTACTATTGATTTTTTAAAAAATCAATTTAGATAGGCAGCACTACACATGGAGCCATAAGAGGAGTGTAAATCCCGCATTAAATCTCAATCAGCCTCAGTTTCCTGATCTGTAAAATTGGGATAATGATAATGTATATTCACAGGGTTATAAAGATCAAATGAGATAATGTGTATTAACTCATTATACATATATGCATACATGTATAGAGAGATACATATATACCACTATAAATAGACTAATCTTTATATATATTTTATATATAATCTTTATAGACTTGAACTTTTATATTTGTTAACTATATTACATTAAATTGGCACTCAGCACTTGAAACTATATGTGTAATTCATCAGAACCCATATTCACAATTCATAAGCCAGAGTTTCCCATTTAGACAATCATGCTCAACAAACTCATTTAAATGTAACAATCCAATCAAGGCTGAAAGTCTAATATGAAGAATTAACATTGAGGATGGGGCCCAGAGCACACGCTGGTGATTTTCTGATCCTCACAGTCCAACAGCCTGGAAGATGTGGCCTTAAGCAATGATATGGGTTTATATGAATTATGAATAGCCCCTAAGTCTCTGCACACACTGGCCCAAAGTCCAACTAACAGGAGCCCTGAAGGCCCATAGCAGGCTGATTCTATTATATATGACACTCCATGACTGTCAACATTTCTTTGCTGCTTAAAAAAAAATGAAAAGTAACAGCAAGTAAAGGATGAAGATAGAAAAAATGAAGCATACAAGATTTGTAAAGTCTTGTGTGATGAAAGAATTTGCTGCAGATTGAAAACAAACTAAGTCGTCTTGAAAAGACAGGAATGAATAAAGTGCTCTGCTACACTGTGAGATTGATGGAACTGAGAACAAGGGGTGGAGGCTGTAGAGAGGAAAAATTTAGGCTTAAAATAGGTGGAAAAACTCTAACAATTAAAATTATCCCAAAGTGGACTGGGTTGTGGTAAGAGATGGAGTTCTTCTCTCTTTCTGCCCCTACCATTGGAGGATTCTAAGCAAGGATGAATGACCATTTGTCAGATATAAGATTATAAGATCTTAGATGGAGACCTGGAATGGACTTCAGAGACCATCTAGCCCAATTCTCATATTACAGAAAGGAAGCTGAAGGAAGTTAAGTGACTTGCTCATACAGGTAGGATTTGAACTCAGACCCTCTGACTACAGTGACACTGTTTTGGAGAAAATCTTCAAATTTAGCTTTGGCTGGGTGACTTCTGGGATCTCTTTAAGTTCCAAAAGTCCATGATTTTCTCATTATTAAAACTTAAAATATTGCTTTGGTTTCCTGGAACAATATATCATGAAACAGGTTCAAGGTCAAGATCAAGAGACCTGGATTCTAATTCTGGTTCCACAATGATCTCTTTGTGTTGATAAAGGTAATTATTTAAATTTAAGGCCTCAATTTTCTGACCTGTAAACTGGGGATAATATCTTATTTCCTTCACAGGATTATGAAGTCAAAAAAGATATGTATGAAAAGAACATGAAAGATACAAAATTATATTCAATGGCATTCTAACTAATATTATTTAATGATTCTTTACAGAAATCTATTATTTTATTCTTTCTCCCAATTTTTAAGAATTAAAATAAATTTTGTTGCTATCTTTTATTTTTGCAGCATCTACATTTGCCAGTATATACCTTCTTCTTTGATTTCTTCCTCACTCCCCATCTCATTGAGACCAATGTCTTATAACAAGGTTATAACAAAAAAGAGGGGGGAAACCAATTCAACAAATTTAATCAACTTTATAAAAAAAATCTGACATTTTATATAGTATTACATGTCCATAGTCTCAGAAAGGGAAGTATCTACTAATGTTTCTTCTTTGGGGATGAGTTGATCTTTAATAATTTTATTTTCAATACTTTTTCAATTTCTTTCATTTTCATTTTCAGTTACTTTTTGTTATTCTTTCCATTTACTTTGTTGTGTTCATTGTCTATATTATTTGTTTGGTTGGATCATTTCATATTTTTATAATTCTCTGTATTCATCATATTTGTTGTTTCCTAAAGCACAGTAATATTCCATTACATTCATGTGTCCCAACTTATTTAACCAGTCCCCATTCTGTGGGCATCTATTTTGTTTTTAGTTATTTGCAACAAAAATTGCTTTTCTGAATATTTTGATGTATATAGGACCTTTGTTTTTGTCGCTAGTCTCCTTAGGACATATCCCTAATAGGAAAATTGTCTGGATCAGAGGGTACAGAATAGTCAATGATCCTCTTTGCATAATTCCAGGTTGCTTTCCAAAATACTTGAACCATTTCACAACTGTACCAATAATACATTATCATTCCCATCTTTCTACAATTCCTCTTATACTCTTCTCATTTTTCCCCATCTTTGCCATCTTTTCTGAGGGTGAACTGAAACCGCAAAATTGTTTTAAATTGCATTTCTCTTATTATTAGTGACTTGGCACATTCTTTTATCTGATCATTATTAGTTTACAATTCTTTTGAGAATTGTGTGTTCACATCCTTTCATCACTTACCTTTTGGGGAACTTTTCCTCCATTTTAAAACACAAACATATCTATATTTATTTTCTGATAACTCAAAGGTTTTTTATCAGCATTAAGATGGGCAAATAATACACCACCAATGTTACATTTAGTAAAACAGAAGAGATCTCCATGGAGCAATTATCATGTGGTACTTCAGAGAGATATAGATCACATTACTGTCCCACTTTCCATAGAGCCTGAGGCTTTGAATCTAGCAAAGATAATGGATTTCTGCAGCCATCTGTACTCTCTCTGTTGGTCAAGGACACACATGGGCAAGATGGTGGGCCATGGTCTGCCTGTAGCTATGGAATAGAACAGAGATAGCTGGCTCATCTGGGGACAAGGCCTGTGGTCACGGCCTCATTAGTAGAATCCTAGATAATTAAATAGTTTAAAATGCACCTGCCATGTCTCTGACCGGCTGGCTAGCTTGCCTGCTGTAAAAACAGGAACCTGCCTTTCAAAAGAATTTTTAATGTTTGACTCAATTCAGTCCAGTAAGCTTTGATTAGTATCTACTGTGTCCGAGGCACCAAGCTAGGTTCTGGGATTGTTCAGTCAGTTTATTAAGCATTTGCTATGTGTCAGACACAGTGCTTAGCACTGGAGATAAAGAGAGGCAAGAGCATGGTTTCTGTCCCTCAAGAAGGATGCATTTTAATGGAGGAAACAACATATAAATAATTAGATGTGTACAGATTATTATTGAATTGTTTCAGTCCTGTTTTACTCTCTGTAAACTCTCCAGTGGAGAAACACTGGAACAGTTTGCCATTTTCTTTTCCAGGTCATTTTATAGATGAGGAAACTGAGGCAGACAAAGTTAGCTACTTGCCCAAGGTCACACAGATAATAAGTGGCTGAAGCTGGACTTGAACTCTAGTCCTTCTGACTGCAGGGTCAGTGCTCTTCCTACTAAGTCACCTAGCTGCCCTATCTATGGACTAGATGAACTTTTATTTGAAGGAGAAGGCATGAGTAACTTAAGTGACCAGGAAATGGTTCCTACAGAAGGTGGGATTTGAGATACATCTTGAAGTGGACCAAGGAAACAAAAATGTCAGGGTGAAAGTTCACAGAATTTTGGACCTAGGGGACACAATGAAGCCAAAGTCTGAGAGTCAAGGCTGATCATGCAGGCTAGTGTGCCCAGAGCTGATAGTGCCCACAGAGGAATAAACTATAAAAACTAAAGACTGGAAAGGGTCCAGGTATGAAGCTTCTAAAAACCAGAAGAAACCCCCAAATCCAATTTCTTCTACCTACAAGTGAGGAAACTGAGACCCAGGACATGATGCTATTTCCCAAGGTCACACAGACAAGGTAAAGAATTGAACTCAGGTCCTCTGATTTTGAAGCCATTCTTCATTCCACTGTTCCATGCTGGCTACAAACAAGAGAGGAAAAAAAAAACAGAATGATCCCTGCCCTGGGGAAGAGAAGGGAGAGGAGGAGATGCAGAAGGGAAGAGATAGGCAGCTACAAGGTAATGGAAGGAGAGGGAATCATTAGCATGTTTAGAGAAAAATAGTGATAATTACAATATACAGTATATACAATATACAATATAATATACAACATAGTGCATATACAGTATAGTATCATTAATAACTATATTTGTATCTTTACTAATTATATATTATATATCATATCACATATATATCATACTTCTATAAATATAAATTTACACTTAATATATTTCTGTAATATAAATATTATATACAATATATTATAATCTAGACTATATATTAGATAATATATAATTGCATATATTATATAAATTATACCATAGGTATATATTGCATCATATAAATAAAAGGTAATTATTATGTCATGTGGCATTTATATAGTGCTTTAAAATTTTCAAAGTGTATTAGAAACATACCATTTGGTTGTCACAATAACTCTGAGAGATAAGGGATATTATCTCCATTTTACATATGGAAACTGAGGCAGAAAGCAGATAAGTGGCTTGTCCAGAGTCATTCATCTAGAAAGACTGGATTGGAATTCAGATCTCCCTGATTCTAGGTTCAGCACTCTCTCCACTGTGCTCCCTGTCTTTATATCAGTAAAAGCTTTGCCTAGGAAATAACATCTGAAATAAGGCTTGAAAGGGGATCCCAAGGAACATAAAAGAGGAGAGTATGTTTGCCAAGCATGGAGGGAAATGCAAAAGTGCAGAAGCTGGAAATAAATTTTCAAGCTGGGGAACAGCACAGCATTCATTGGGTGAAGGGAAGTCATATGAACTAATTCTGAAAACATAATTCAGAGCCAGATCACTGTGGATTGAAATGCCAGCCCCAGGATTTTGTATTTTATTTTAAAAGCACAGATGAAAGATGTGGAAAGACATCTAATTCTATTCCCTTTATTATAAATGGGGAAAAGGATTTTAGAGGCTCAGAGGAGATGAATACAGACAGTGCAAAGAACTGAACTTGAGACCTAACCAGGTAAATAGTATGGTGGAAAAAATGCTGGGTCTGGAGTCAGGAAGACTTGTTATCCTCTGTTACCTCAGTTTCCTCAACTTTAAATTGGGAATAATAATACCATCTCCCCTTCAGGGTTTTTGTGGAAATCAAATGAAATATTTGTAAAGTGTTTAGCATGGTGCCTGGCACATATTAGGTGTGTAATAAATGCTTGTTCACTTTTTTCTCCTTAATAGATTATCTTCAAGTATTACTGTTGGTCACAGTCTAGTGATGAGCTCTCTTACTGCGACTTATTGAGGTTGGTTCACAGTTAACCGACACATACCTTATAGTTAGTCCCACACTCTGAAGGCCTGGCCCTTATACTGGCTCCATTCCACCCCCCTGTTGCCAAGGCCACCTGCTCCCCCTCCTGGAGTTATCACCCCCTCTTCTTGTTTTCCACATCCAAGGGTTAAGAGGAAGCAAATGAATGTCTATAGGAAACATTCTCAGAGTTCCTCCTCTTCTCGCCGGGCTTGTTTTCCAACACCATCTGTGAAGCTTTTATTCTGCCCTCTTCAGCTGATTGTCTCCCTTTAAACAAGGCGTTTGGTTTGCTTGTTGAGATGGGACAGATGGTTTTCCAGATCTTTCGAGTCCCCGCGAAGTTTTCTCTGGTGCCCGATTGGCTGAAGCCTGGATACCTAGAGCAAACGCTGGACCTAATTCCTAATTCTGATGCTTATTTTGTGAACCTGGGCAAATCACTTATGCACTCTCTGCCTCAGTTCCCATCTATAAAGTGGTTATGTTACCCATTCAGAGTTCATGAGCATATATTAGACATATAGGAGCTATAATGGACACACTATACTAGTGCAGCTCTTTAATGAGGTTTCTTGTAATAACAAGACTACTGGATTTTAGATTCAAAAAGCCAGAATTTAAATCCCAAGTGAGCAAGCCACTTTATCTGTAAAAATGAGGGAATCAGATTAAATAACCTCCAAATTCCCTTCCTGCTCTAAGTCTATGATTCTAAGGTCTTGTTGGGGTTCAGAGGATCTGGTTTGAACCTTAATTCTGCTACTTACTACCCATATGACCTCATGTAACCTCCCTAGGTTTCTGTTCTCTCCTATATAAAATGAGCAAGTTGGAACTAATGGCCCTTAGGTTCCTTCCAGTTCGAAGTTTATGAACTATTTATCCCGATTTTACTTATCAAATGTGAAACATGCCCAAGGAGTTGCTAAGACCAGGAGCAGAATCCGGGTCTCCTGATTCTCAATTCCATGCTTCCTCTCCCCCATGCTATGCTACCTAAAATACATTTTATAATAGCACTCCCTAATTTGCCCATTTCAAAAACTCAGTTGGCTATGTTCCTTTCAAAGTCTGACATACCTGCAAAAGTTACATCACTGTCAGAGAAATGCAGAGCAGACTAAACACATCTGTTTCTACCTGTCTGATTGGCTGTCTTTTAGCATTAATGTATTCTTGAGATCTCTTTATGGTTTGTGGCATTTCAATTTCTAAACAATCTCTAGGTCATAGAATATGAGCTTTAGTCTTTTCTTCTTGAAATTTTAGCTATGGCTCAGAGTAAATGCCACTTCTGAAGTGGGATGATAATTTATCCATTCTGCCTTAAACTTCATTCTTTCTTCAAGTCCAACTTTGATGGAGACCAGTGTCCTCTGTGGGCTATTGATATAGGAGATTAGTTTCACCCAGGCTTAGGGGCCTCTCATAGGAATTATCTCTGTGCTTATTTGCCCTCAACAAGGGTTTTTCCCTGAGAACATTAGATTATCCTTTTAAAGGTCATTAGCAACCGTGCAAAACCTCAGGCTGACAAAGTGTTGAATATAGGCCAAAACTGGCAAAAAAAAATACAAAACAGGTTTAACCCCCAAATCTTCAATAGAAAAGATAGCTCCCTTCCTTTTTTTAGTGGGCATCAATCTGCCTTCCTCTATAATAATTCTCATTTCCCCTCTGAATCTCTATAGTCCATAGTCTCATAGTACCAGGGAAGGGATACACTGGGTTTGTTTCCCTGGCTCATTGGTTCCCTACAATGCTCATGTCTTCTTGGACCCGGCACTGTTTAAGTGGCATAGCCTGAAGACTAATCTTCAAGTCAGTGTGACTGTCTCTGTGAAACTCTAGGTCTCCACATCTCTACCTATTGAGATATGTGTCTGTGTCTAACTTCTATACCAGTGTCTTTTTCTTCATGGCTCCTGTTTCCTTGTCCCAATTTAATGACAGATTCAGTTATGTGACCTATGTTAGAAATGTTAGTAATTTTATAGTTTTTACAGTAAACAAAACATGCTATCTTATTTTATTTCTTGAAAGGCAGCTAGATGATACATTGGATAGAGTGATGGGTGTAGCGTTGGGAAAATCTGAGTTTAAATCTAGTCTAAAAACCTTCCTAACTATATTCCTCTGGGAAAGTTATTTAACCTCTGTTTGTCTCAGTTTCCTCCTCTGCAAAATGGGAGTAATATTAGTACCCACTTTCCAGAATTGATGCAAGGATCAAATGAGCTAATAATTATAAAGCACTTGGCGTAGTTCATGGCACATAGTAAACACTTTATAAATATTAACTAAATGATAATAGCAAGATAATGATATTAGTAATAGTGGTGGTGGTGGTAGTAGTGATGGTAATAGTGGGAGAAATAGTAGTTGTACTAGTAGTAGTAGTGGTAGTTGTAGTAGTTGTAGTCATAGTAATCATAGTAGTAGTAGTGACAGTAGTATCACAATAACCCTAAGAGGTAGGTGATATTATTATCCTTATTTTAAGTTTCTTTCATCATGGTTGATAATACAGATGGGGAAACTGAGGCAGACTACTATTAAGTGACTTGCCCCGAGTTCAAACAGCTAGTAAATATGTGAGGTAAGATTTGAATTTGGGTCTTCCCAAATCTTAGCTATTTTGTTGTTTGAGTTATTTCCATCATATGAGCTTTGTGATACTCCTCAACTCTCCCTGCTCTCCCCACCCAAAACAAGGAGGCAGTAAATATTCAGAATGAGTGATTGGGACTCAGAAAAGAGGAAAAGGTCTTATTCTCTGCCTGGAACACATAGATTTTCCCTATGTATTCCTCACCTTAGTTAGGTCTTCTGCTAGGATAAGCTGCCTTTGCAAACCTTTAACATCTGGGAGAAAAAAGTTGGATCCTTTTCTATATTTGTCCAATGTTTAAGTGGAAGAACCTTACTAATTGCATGAGTTGAAATTCCAAGCTCCAAAGAAAAATGTCAAGAAGGGCCCATTTGCCCTTCATTACTGGTAAAATGAATCGTTTTCCAGCAGAGAGACTGCCTGCAACACAGGGGTTCCTTAGATGGTTTTAAAATCTGTGTAGCTAATTGATAATTAGAACGATAAGGTCAAAGACTTGGAATTGAAAAGGATCCTTGGAGGGCAGCTGTTCCAATTCCATCATTTTATAGATGAGAAATTTAAAGCCCCAGAGAGATAAAACATAGTTAAGATTATACGCGTAGCAAATAGCAAATAGCCAAACTGGGATTCGAACACAGAACCTCCAGCTATAAATCAAATTCTCTCCATTCTAAGCATCAAAGAATTCAGCATGGAAAGGGACCTTAGAAATCATCTCCTGTCTCCCCCATTTTATGGCCCTTAGAGGCCCCATACCTTGGCCAAGCAAGTGAAATCAAAATTGCAACTTAAAAAGTCTTCAGGCTCTCAGGATGGTGCTCTTTCTCTGCCTCTGGGCTGCTTCCACATCCTTATTTCTCTCCTCTGAAGCCTGAACCCTTAGGGAAATTCTGAATCCCTGGAAAAGGTGAACTATTGCTATGGTTACCTTCTTTTTCCTGCATTAGAGCAGAAGTGAGAGTTGACTGACCTTGTCCCTGGAGTTTAGGTTTCTTTCATCACAGCTGATAAATTGCTCCATTAGAGCAGCCAGAGCATGACTTCTGGACATTCAGAGATAACTTAAATCGTTGGGAATCTCCCAGGATCCATAGGGCAATTCTTTGTCAAGTAGCTTATGGTTTTCAAGGATGTGCTTGCTAGATATGGGTTGATCATAGAAGCAGAGAAGCTGGAAGACACCTTAGAAGCCATCTAGTCTGACCCCTCCTTCATTTAATAAATAAGGAAACTGAGGCCAAGAGAAGCAAGTGGTTGATCCAAGGTCTTACAGGCTATGATTTAAACTTGGGTCCTTTGATTGCAAATCAAGTTCTTTCCATTAGACCACACTGTCTCCCTTACTTCCCTTCTCAGGCTAATGATGTTTAACTGATATTGGCTGGCTTTATTAGGGTTTATTTGCATAGCAAACATTTGCTGAATCTAAGGCTCTCAGAGAGAGAATGCATTGCATTATCCAAGCAATAGGAGGTAGAAATAAGATGAGAATCTAAGACCTCTGGCTCCAAATTTTCCCACTAAGCCATAGAATGCTATAGTTGGAAGGGACTTCAGAAAATATTATGTTAATGCTTTTATTCTTGATGGTGGTGGTTGCTGTGGTGATTCAGTTCTTTCTGTCACATTCAACTCTTTGTAACCCCATTTAGGGTTTTCTTGGCAAAGATGTCAGAGTAGTTCTCCATTTTCTTCTCCAGCTCATTTGACAGGTGAAGAAACTGAGGCAAACACAGTGAAGTGACTTGTTTAAATCACAGAGCTAGTATATCAAAGACTATTATTTGAACTCAAATTTTCCTGACTCTAGACCCAACATTCTATCCACTGTGCCACCTTTTGAGGGGGAAAAGAAAAGAAAGAAAAAAATCTTTATAGCAAAGACTAATTGTTTATTATGCTTTTGTTTCCTCTTTTGTTATTTCTCTATCTATATATCTAGCATGTTTAAACCAATTGGTGCAATATTTCTATAGCAGACAGTGGAAGTGGAATAATTAATTACCTGGTTAGTTTGATCAATATAGACTGCCAAATTGGAACACTTAAAAATATAGGAGCTATTGTGAACCACAATTTTCAAGTTATATTGCTTCCATAATTTGATCTAAAGGACTGAATTGTCTCCCAATCTCCCTTTTGGTATAAACAGTAAGGATGACAGAGGAAGTAATCTATTGGAGAAAACTGGATAGGATGGAAGTATCGGTGACCAATTTATGGTTGGCCATTGCTCTAATCAGAGTTCTCCAGTTTTTCAAAGTTATTCATCTTTTCAATGTTGTTATTATTGTAGTAGCTATTCTCCTAGTTCTTCTTACTTCATTTTGTATCAGTTCATCAGATATATATGTGTGTATATATATATATATATATATATATATATATATATATATATATATATATATATATATATATATATATATATATCTTCCCAACTTCCTTCAAAACCACCCTCTCCACTGTTTCCACATAAGAGCCTATCTTAGTGTAGCTTGAAAATAACAAATGATATTTTTAACTAAAGTAGTTAAATACAAGATCATTACAGAGGAAGGACTCTAGCTATTGTGGGGAGGATGGAATTAGGAAAGGCTTCATTCAGAAAATAGAGCTTGGGCTGCATCTTAAAAGAGGGCTCTATGAGATAGATGTAAGGAGAGAGTACCCATCCAGTCATGGGTGAGAATATAGAAGATGGAGTATCTTGAATGAGGAAAAGAAAGAAGGCTAATTGGGCTGGATTGTAAAGTTCATGAAAGGGCACTATGTCTAGTTAGGTTAGAAAGAGATGTGGCAGCCAGGCTGTGAAAGACTTTCAAACCTAAACAGTGGAGTTTGTATTTTATCTTTGAGGCAAGAGGAAATCACCTTAGTTGGTTGAGTTAGGGGAGTCACATGGTCAGATCCACACTTTGGCAGCAATAGGCAGTAAGAGCTAGAGTTGTAAGTAACTTGAGGCAGGGGGACCAATTAGGAGGCCATTTCAATAATCTAAGTGAGAAAGGATGAGGCTTCAACTAAAGTGATAGCCATGGGAGCAGACAGAAGTTGTCGGATGTGAGAAATGTCGAAACAGCAAGATTTGGCAACTGAATAGAAGTATGGGCTGTGAGAGTGAAAAATTCAGGATAATGCTGAGATTATGAACCTGGTATACAAGAAGGTTCGTGGGACCTTTCACAGAAATAGAGAAATTTGGATAAGGAAAGATTTAGAAGGAAAGATGAGTTCAATTTTAGACATGTCGATCTTGGGAGCTAGGAAATTGGAGCAGAGAGAACAAGGTCACATGACTAGTCAGAAAGACCTGGATTCAAGTCCTAACTCTGACTATGTATTAGCTATGTGTCTCTGGTCAAGTCATTTAACATATGTGGGCTTCAGTTTCTTTACCTGTAAAATGAAGGGGATCATTCCGATGATCTTTAAGGTCCTTTCAAGGTTTAAGTAGCATCTGAAAATGAAGTCTCTTGGCTCTCAATCAAGTGTCCTTTTCATAATGCCGTGAGGCTTCCTAATGAACTATTAATTGCATTTTCATGTCAAATGTGCATGTGGTGCCCATCTGCCCATGTGTGTCACTTTTGACCTCAGGGGCCAGAAAATCTTGAAGAATGGACACATCTTCTTGCAGCATGGATGAGAAAAGTGTTTAGTGTGGTTGTGATGTTTCTGTCCTATTCTGATACTGAAATCTGCAGAACTGTGATTTTGCTATGAAAATTGGAAAAGGAACAAAATAATAGCTGACTTTTATGTATTGCTTTAAGAGTTATGAAGAGCTTGGTCTATGCTATTTGATCATCACGACAACCCTATGAGGGATTTGCTATTATTTCTCCCACTGGATAATTGGGGAAACTGAGTCTGAAGAGACTAAGTGAATCCCCTCAGGTTAAACTGCTAAAAAGTATCAGAGGCAGGATTGAACCCAGGTCTTTCTAAATCATCACATGACCTTGGGCAAGTATTATCTTCTCTGAATTTTTATTTTCTCATCTAAAAGAATGGCAAACTTGATCTTCTTTCTGATTCCAAATGCAATGCTCTGAGATGAATGTGTTAAGCTGAAGTCCCTACTGTCCCCCTTTCCAGTCAAGGATGCTGATAGTGCCATGCCTTACCCCTGGGTTTTGGATTCTATTCACCTAATACAAGTTGTGTTCAGATTGGCCATCCCCATTGCTCTTCCTCTTCCTCTACAGTATGATCTCACTCAACAAGGAATAGGGAAAGAGCTGAAAGTCTCACAAAAGGGCTCTCTCAAGTGAAAGCCATAGATTTGATCAATGGGATGGGGATGGAAAATGAATATTGGCCCCATCCTCCATGCCACAGGGCATCATGGATGCCAAACAGCTGAGCTGATCATCATGGAGTGGGGTTGAGGAGAGGATCCAGACTTCTTTATTTAATTTGATTCTTGAGCCTGTGAAATAAAAGAGCAAAGTATATTACCAGGCCCCAAGTGTCTAGGTATATACAACTGACCTTCACCAACCTGGACAGGAAAGAACTACATAGAATACAGAGAGGATAAGAAGAGAAAGGGAAGAGAGGAGAGGAAAGCATCCTCTGGGCTCTCCTGAATTTCTTACCACTTCACCTCCAGATTTTCTGAAGCTGGACATGTATTTAGAGACTGACTTTTGGTCTTCTTAGCAGCTCCCTCCACCAAAAAAAAAGTCCTAGAAAAGTGATTTGACAGAACAATCCAGTTTCAATGTCCAAAGCTAGAAGGGAATATAGAGATCAATGAAATTCATTCTACAAAAGAGGAAATTGAAATCAAGAGAGAAGCAGTAACTTTCCCACAGTCTAACAGGCAGGGCTAACATTTGAATCTGGGTTCTCTGACTTCAGGCTCCTTTTGGCTTTTTCTATTCACCACACTACATTTTTATCATAAGAAGTCATTCACTTTAATGGTCACAATAAAACAAAAAGTCATTTAATCCTGTTACTTAACGCCATTGAAATTTGGCATCAAGTCCCATCCTTGACATAAACTGGTTATGTGGCCATAGCAAGGCTCATAATGATATTGCTTGGCCATTCAGATGAATTGAGAGGTCTGGCCTCCAAATCACAGCATCTAGGTGGTGCAGTGGTAGAGCACCAATCCGAGTCCCGGAAATGTTGAGTTTAAATCCAGCCTCAGACACTTTCTGTATGACTCTGAACAAGTTATTGAATCCCATTTATCTCAGTTTTCTCAACTATAAAATGATCTGGAGAAGGAAATGGCAAATCATGCCAGTGTTTCTGCCAAGAAAAATGGATCACAGAGAGTCCAATGCTAAAATGAATCAACAGCAAAGCTTTCAGGTCTAAGGAGGCAATAATGGGTGCTGAGGAAGTTTTTGTTGATTGTATGCTTGCTTGTTTGCTAGTCCCACTGTATCATGCCCTGGTCATATTACAGCTAGAGGACTATGCTTAGTTCTGGGCATCACCTTTTGGGAAGTCATGATCACTCTCTAGGTGCTTGACACTGCATCTTCTCATCCAGAATATTGACACTCCCTATCAAATCACATGAAGATTAGTTGGAGGAGCTATGGGTATTTTTGCCTTAAGATAATACTTATCTGAGGACATGACAGGTGTTTTTGAATATTTGAAGGATTATTGCTTGGAGAAAGATTAGGCTCATTCTCTATCCAGAGTTTAGCAAGGGTAGATCTTTAGGGTAGAGTTTAGCACAGAGTAGGTACTTAATGTTTATTACAGTCTAATATCAAAGCTTCTTAAACTGTGGGTTATGACCCCATATGGGATCTCATTACTAAATATGGGAGTTGCAAAATTATGATTAATTTTCAGTAAATGTCTGATTTGTATTCCTATTTTATATACTTACATGCCCAGGATTATGTAAAAATGTTTTGAGTGAAAAGGGGTCATAAGTGGAAAAAAAGTTGAAGAAGCCCTTTTCCAAATGAATTAAATGGGATGTTATCTATATTTTATTTAATTTTTATCTAGACAATTACAAAATAATAAATCAAACATTTTCTTGATCATATCCTTTACTCCTGGTCTTCAGTATTCCTCTCCATTTACAGGCTGATCATACCTTCTACACACTTACCTCTGTTACCCTTTGAAGACAATTCTGTACTTAGAATAATTAAATAGATTCGGGTGCATTCCAGGGGGGCTCCTGAATCCTGTTCCCCCCCCTCTCCGCAGGACAGCTTCTAAGGCTCAATTGAGACAATTGCCTAGGCTTTCTTTGGGATATTTATTCCAGGAGCAAAACTGAACTGGTAAAATGTCTTGCTTGTTTATCTAATAAACATTAAAAGCAGACTGTGAACACAGGTATCCTCACTTTAAGCTTTGTCTTCTCCCCTAGAGTAACTTCCTTTCTCTCTTCTAGCTTCCTTTAAAAGTGTTTTCTTCCTTGACTAGAAAGTAATCTATTTAAGGTCAGGGACTGTCTCTTTCTTGATAATATTTGTACTCCAAACATTTAATGCAATACTTTTTACACAAAAAGCAAAGTACTTAATAAATGCTTTGCCAATCAATCTAGCAATTGATCTATTCATTCATTCATCTGTCCAAATCTATCTGTTCATCTATATCTATTGATCAAACTATCAAATATTTATATTAATCTGCCTCTATCTATGTATCTATCCATCCATTGGTCTATCTCACTGACCATTCATCCACCTATTTACCTATCTTTCTTATTACCTACCAACCTACCCTATCTGTCCTAACTACCTTTCCATCTCTCTCTCTCTCTCTCTCTCTCTCTCTCTCTCTCTCTCTCTCTCTCTCTCTCTCTCTCTTTCTCTCTCTCTTTCTCTCTCTCTTTTCTCTCTCTCTCTTACTCTCTCTCTTTCTCTCTCTCCCCATATATGTATTGTATGTATGCACATGTATGTATGTGTGCTATCTATGTACCTATTATCTATCTACCTGTGTGTCTGTCCTACCTTTCCATGTCTGTCTGTCTACTAGTCAGTCTATCTATTTGCTTGACTGTACACATATCTACTATCTACCTATCTACCAACCTGTCTGTCTGTCTCTCAGATTCTGTTAATCCACAATCTATCTACTTACCTACTTATCAATCTATCTATGTTTGTCTGTCTATCTGTCTGTCTGTTTATTCACATATTTACCTCCTTCCCTCCCTATCTATCTCTATCCATCCATCTTTCTATCTATCTATCTATCTATCTATCTATCTATCTATCTATTTATCTATCTATCTATCTACCTACCTACTTACTTATCTATCTAATTAACTAACTACCTATCTATATATCAGCAGTGAATAGTTTGGGTTTTTTATCCAGCTTCATCAGTCCTGAGAATATAGAGGCAGAGGAGTAAGGACCCCAGAATTGCTTTGTTTTATTCTTTCTTGTGCATTTTCACATGAAATAAAGCAGATGCATATGCAAGGTATGTTTCTGTGTGCCAGTGCATCTTTTTTTTTTTACTCTAAGCTCTGAGAGGCCTGGGACTATGGATCAGCCTCATTTCTTCCTGCAAAGGAAGAACCTTAATCAGAGCTGACCGCCTCTTGTGGCCTCATTTTGGGGAAATTACTGGGAGATATTCAGGCTACATCAAACCTCATAAAAGATGGATTGTGTCGTTGTATAACATCCCTGGCTTTTTACGAACTTCACCTTTCCTTTAAAAAGCTGATAACTTCAAAGAACAAAAACGCTCCGGGCATTTGGGTTGTTGCAATAAAAAACACTCCCTGGTAGCATTGATTCCATTCCATTTCAGCTTCGGAGAAGTCAGTGTGACCATGTGCCTGTATCCTTGTGGGTGATGGATTTTATTTCCTGGTTACTCATTTATGCTGAGGACTGCAGACAGGTGGACTTGACCTAATTTTCCATATATAGAAGGCTGAACTATGTCCCTCCCCATTTAGGAAAACCTGATGCTCACGAATCTGAACTTACCATTTTGTTATTATTAATAGTTCCATTTAAACAGTTTTTTTAGGACTTGTACCATACTGTGTCTTGCATACATTATTATCCCATCTGCTCTTCACCCAGAGATCCCGATAGTATCCAGAATGGGGCAAAAGAAAGAACAAGGTGCAAAATCAGAGTTGGAATCATTTAACCTTTGGGGACTTCATTTTTCTCACTTGCATAATGAAGAAGTTGATGGGAAGGGAACAAGCATTTATTAAATATCTATTATGTGTTGGATATTATGCTAAGTGCTTTATACATATTATTTCATTTGATAATTGGCTGGTGTAGAAGACTTCACCACACTAGATTTTTGATTCCATGGACCATCCTAGATGGCAACATGCTATTATCATCCCCATTTTCTAATTAGGTACACAGAGGCAAATAGAAATTAAGGGACTTGGATGTGGGGAGGGGATTCAAACCCAGATTTTTTTTTATTTTTAAAGTTTTTATTTTCAAAACATATACATGGATATTTTTTCAACATTGACCCTTGTATAACCTTGTGTTTCAGATTTTCTCCTCCTTCTCTCCACCCTCTCCCTTAGATGGCAAGCAATCCAATATATGTTATACATGTTAAAATATATATTAAATCCAATATGTATAAACATTTATACAATTCTCTTGTTGCACAAGAAAAATCAGAACAAAAAGGAAAGAAAATGAGTAAGAAAACAAAAGGCAATCGAACAACAACAAAAAGAATGAAAATGTTATGTTCTCACATTCAATTCCCACAGTCCTCTCTCTGGATATAGATGGCTCTCTTCATCACAAGATCATTTGAAGTGGCATCAGTCATCTCATTGTTGGAAAGAGCCAAATCCATCAGAATTGATCATTGTAGAATCATTTTGTTTCCGTTTGCAATGATCTTCTGGTTCTGTTCATTTCATTTAGCTTCAGTTCATGTAAGTCTCTCTGAAATCATCCTGCTGGTTGTTTCTTACAGAACAATAATATCCCATAACATTCATATACCACACTTTATTCAACCATTCTCCAACTGATGGGCATCCACTCAGTTTTCAGTATCTTTCCACTACAAAAAGGGCTGCCACAAACATTTTTGCACATATGGGTCCCTTTCCCTCCTTTAAGATCTCTTTGGGATACAGGCCCAATAGAAACACTGCTGAATCAAAAGCTATGCACACTTTGATAACTTTTTGAGCGTAGTTCCAAATTGTTTTACAGAATGGCTGGATCCATTCACAGTTCCACCAACAATGTATTAGTGTCCCAGTTTTCCCACATCCCCTCCATCATTCGTCATTATCTTTTCCTGTCATCTAGGCAATCTGTGAGGTGTGTAGTGGTACCTCAGAATTGTCTTAATTTGCATTTCTCTGATCAATAATGATTTAGAACATCTTTTCATATGATTAGAAATGGTTTTAATTTCTTCATCTGAAGGTTGTCTGTTCATATGCTTTGAACATTTATCAATTGGAGAATAGCTTGAATTTTTATAATTCTGAGCCAATTCTCTATATTTTTTAGAAATGAGGCCTTTATCAGAACCCTTAAATGTAAAAATGCTTTCCCAGTTTATTGCTTCCCTTTTTTATCTTGTCTGCATTAGTTTTGTTTGTACAAAACCTTTCTAACTTAATACAATCAAAATTATCTATTCAGTGTTCAATTATGAGTTTCAATTCTTCTTTGAATACAAATTCCTTCCTCATACACAAATCTGAGAGGTAAACTATCGTATGTTATTCTAATTCACTTAGTGTCTAGATAACTCATTTTGACATTATCTTGATATGTGGTATGAAGTGTAGGTCAATGCTTAGTTTCTGCCATACTAGTTTCCAATTTTCCCAGCAGTTTTTGTCAAATGCTGAGTTCTTATCCCAAAAGCTCAAACCCAGATCTTCTTGACTCCAAATTTTCTCCCTCTTCACTTAAACAACTAAATTGGATTTTATTTATTCATTTTACAAAACAATTCTTTGCTTTACAAACAGATTTGGTAGGGCACTAAAGAATGAGAGATTTAAGAGAATTAGATCTTGTACTCGAATTAACAGGAATCCTGTTTACATATACCTTTCCAGATTCAAAAAATATTGATAAGGATTGATTAAGAAACAGAATTAAAGCAAAGATTTAGCAGGCTTAGGAAAGATTTGTGGGAAGTGGGGGTGGGTGTATGTGTATGTGTGTGTGTCTGTGTTTGTGTGTGTATGTATTTCCATCTATATCTATCTATATCTATAATATATATCCTTATTTAACCCTTCTTGGGGGATGTGAGGAAGCATTGATAAAAGGGGGGGGAATAAAGTTTTTTTTAAAGTATGTAGCAGAGAACAAAAAGTAAAAACAAGGAAGTAAAGAAAAGATAGACACACATGGATATAATTTCTTCTTCTTCTATTATATATCCTTTCTTGAACTGGTAATTTATTGTTATGTATTTTGAATCCTCCTTGATGTTCTGTTGCACATATGATAATGTTCTGTTATGTCTTGTTTTGTTTTGTTTTCCTTTTCTGATTTTATTTTTTATTCTTTTTTTTAAAAAAAAAGGAAAATAAAAAGGACATTCAGTGACTGGAAAAAACATGGGACTAAAATATGGGAGGACATAGTGTTTAAGACCCAGTTCCATTATTAAGATGACTTTAGATACCTATTTTTTTAACTTAATTTCTCTAAACCTCACTTTCAACTTTTGTAAACTCTACACATTAATACCTGCCTTACTTGTTTCAGGAGATTATTGTTGGAATTGAATGAGACAAGGTGAATGGAGACACTTTGGGAGAACCAATGGAAATGTTTTTTATTGATAGTTCTTCTGAAATACTATTACCCTCACTCCATGGCTTTTCTTCACCCATTCCCCATTTCTCACCCACTTCCTCTAAGAGCTGGATTTTAGCATAAACCCAGGATTGAAGATGGTCACACAAGAGCAGAGATTATGTCATAGTTTATTAGTGTGTCTTGGCAATAGTCCTATGATTACTAGACTGTCCCAATATAAAGAAAATAACGTGTCCTTTGGGGACATGAGTTTATGTGTCAACTCAGTTGCTGACTTGGCAAGTTGTGCACTTATGAACAAGTTCTCTCTTCTGCCTCTGCTCTTGGGACTCAGTTTCCCACTTTGTAATATGAGAGAATTAAATGCTTTCTACAGAGTGCCCTTTGGTATCATGTTTATGTAAAATATTAGAACAGACTTTAGAAATTCCTCACAGGTTCTATGGTTCAGGGATGGAATATTGGAGATGGAGTCCCAAAACTACCCTAACCCTAACTCCAAGCTGTGTGGCCTTAGACCAGTTTTCTGGGATTCCGTTTCCTCCTATACATTGAAGAGGTGTTGAACTTGGAGACAGAAAGAAGTGAATTCTAATCCTGACTCAAACACTTCCTAGTTGTGTGACCTCCAGTCCAGTCACCTATAATCTTCATGTCTTTGTTTCTTATCTGTAAAATGGGGGTGATAATAATGGCACTTACCTCCCAGGTTTGTTGTGAGGTTAAAATGAGATACCATGTATAAAGTATTTTGCAAATCTCAAAGCAGCATATTAATGCTTTCTCTATAGCCCCTTCTAGCTTCAAACATTATTCTATGGATCTTAGTCTTTGCATAAAGTGTGATACACCTACCCAGAGTTCCTGACATGCTTCAAATTAGCTGCCCTGATTCTAAGATGAGAGTCAGAAAAAAAAAAGATTTTGAGGGCTCTTGCCAAGAATCTGTGTGAATCATGTCTACTTGAATTCTAGCATCCTAATGTGTATGTATGTGTATAGGTGTGTGGGTGGGTGGGTGCCTGTGTGCACTGTGGGTGGGTGGCAAAATAAGCATTTCTTTTTTCCATTTGATGCCCTAAAGTGTCATTTTGTTGGGGAAATTCTGAAACTCCTTCATGCATATGTCAATCCAGTCAGGCAGTAAAATTCAAGTTAAAGATGGAATAAGTATGTGAGGAAAGTTGACTGCCTTCTTCATTCAACCAAAAAAAGAAAAAATAAAAACAAAAATCCAAGTAGTTATTGCTGGTGGGAAAAGAACCATGGATTTTCCCAGGTCCACATCCAGGACTCTAGAAAAAGATAGCGTTATGGATCTAGAGTAAGAAAGGAACTATTTTTCCCCAGAAAATACATAGGCAGTAAGCATCAGGGACAGGATTCAAACTCAGGCCCATGTCTCCAAGTTCATTCTCCTTCTCCCTATACCATACTGACTCCAGGAGTCTGAATATAGAATAAAATTATCACAAGAAGAGGGAGAATGTTTGGGAATTTAAATTAGCTCATGATCTTGAGCTTCTAACCTAGGAGACTCATGGGTTACCAATATTGGGATGGACTTTAAAGATACCTCATCCAGCCTCTTCATTTACATAGGAAGAAACTGAGGCCCAGAGATAAGAAGTGATTTGCCCAATGTCACAGAGCTTGTACGAGACAGAACCAGGTCTCAGAGGATCATGGGAATGAAAAGTGGAAGATACCCTACAAGCCAACAAATAAAATGCTGCTTCCCAATCTTTTTTTTTCAAATGAGGAATCTGAGGTCCCAAAGAGAGTGATTTAGTCAAAATTACATAGTAAATAACAGAACAGGGTATTTTAATCCATTGAGGACACAAACCCAGGTCAGCCAAGCATCAGTCCAGAGTGCTTTCTATACCACGAAGTATTCTTGAAGTATTGCATTCTGGTCATTTTTTCCCATGCCCCATTCTGAAAATGTTGGAAACATTGGAAAACAAGTCAATAATGATGGACATGAATCTATGACATGGAAAATGTTAGTAAGTGAAGAAGCTATCTTTGGAAAACCTTGGTGTTTTTTGCTTTTGAAATGTGCATTTGAAAAATGTCAAATAAATAAAATAAAACAGAAAAAGAAAGAAAGAAACATGTATATGAGAGTCAGAATGACTTAGATTTGGCAGGACGGGTCTTTCTTCTTTCATCAAACTCACATTTTAGCCAATCACCTTTATAAAGTTAGCTATATGGGAGTGATTTCACTTAGAAAAAGAAGATGGTATTTGAGAGCAAGGAGAAAAAAATCTTTGAAATAAGAAGACATTGAAAGTGAGGCTAGTTGAAGGGACAAAGTAGGGTAGATGCCTCAATTTCCTCACCTAAAAATGGAAATAACAATATTTGCCTTGACTCATAGATCTGTTGAGAGTAATGAGCTTTGTACCTTTATGATCCAATGGATATGTGAAAAATCAACATGGAGGAGTGAACAAATCACCAGCTTTAGAATCAGGAAGACCTCAGTTCAATTCTAAACTCTGATACATATTAATAGTTTACACATGGACAATCCATTTCATCTCTCATTGACCACAGCCAAGTCTTGAAGGCTATAACTTATCTAAGAGTTTCAACAGGACAGGAAATTGCCACACTAGAAAGATCATTGATCAAGATAGGACCTCAGAGGTCATCTAGTCTGGTTCCCTCATTTTTCCTTTTTTTATAATAGCTTTTTGTTTTCAAAATATATGTAAAGATAGTTTTTAACATTAACCTTGCAAAACCTTGCAAATTTTTCCCTTCCTTCCTCAACCCCTCCCTTAGACAGCAAGTGATCCAATAAATGTTAAACATATGCAATTCTTATATATGTATATGTGTATATGTATGTGTATGTGTGTATACTTCCACAATTATCATGTTGCACAAGAAAAATCACATCAAAAAGGAAAATAAGTCATTAATTTTTCAGATGAGGAAACTGAGGCTCATAGAAGTTGAGTAAATCACCAATTATTAGGTAATAAGTGGCAGAATGAAGATTTGAAATCAGGTCCTCTGACTCCAAATACCTCCTTTTTACTACAGTATTTAAACTATGAAAATGGGCAAATCAAATATTAAAAACAAAACCCTGGTGACTTTGAGTAAGCCATTACTTCATTTTTGAATTTCAATTTACTAATCTATAAAATGACAGGATTGTATTGTTGTTCAGTCATTGCAGTCACGTCTGACTCTCTATGACCCCATTTGGAGTTTTCTTGACAGAGATATTGGATTAATTTGTCATTTCTTTCTTCAGCTCATTTCCCAGTTGGGGAAACTGAGGCAAGCAAGTTAAAATCAATTATCCAGGGTCACATAATTAGTAAATGGCCAAATTTATTGATAAGTCATCCTAACTCAGGTACAGTACTTTATCCACTATGTCATCTAGCTGAGATGGCCTAAATTCTCCAGCTCTTTCTCTGTGATCTGTAAGCCGCAATTATTTTGGACAAAAGACAATGAAATGTCAACAAAATGGATGTTGTCACTAACATGTAGTTTTCTTTCTGCTGAACCCAGGGAAAACATGTTCCTGAGAATGTTGCATTCATTAAGTCAGATTTTTCCAAATGACATCTTTAAAAAAAAAGCCCTGAAGTGAATCCATCCACAAAGCAAAGAAGATTTTTGTGACTACTCAGTTTTTCAGAACCACCTGTTTTCTTAAAGCGAGGCATGCCTGTAATACAGGTGTCCACTGGGAAGGCAATTGTCAGAGACAGATAACATCATTGATGGGATAGAAGGAGCATCAGGAGATTGTTCCCTTTCCTCTCTTGCCTATTTGATCAGGGAGCTTGGGGGAGCCGGAGTAAGAGGAGACCAGCTAAATGTCACCTCCTCTTTAGTCAGGAGAATATATAAACTGTCAACGGATGTCAGCTTAGGCCAAGGATGGATAGCTCTTCTGGATAGCTCCCATCTTTTGCAAAGTGGGAGAGCTGATGCATATTTAGTTCATTCCACCCACAGCTTCCATACAGAGGCTGCCAGGCACAGTTGCTGCCACTGCCACTATCATTTTGGGAGCATTGGGCTGCCAGCAAAGGGTTCTGTGGAGGCTTCTGGTCATTTATCAGTCAGGGGAAGAGCATCGTCCAGCATCCCACTTGGGGAATTGAATAATCTTATTGCAGAGGGAATCCAAGTGCATCAAACTTTTATTGCAACAGCCTGTATCACATCTGGTCAGGGAGAAAAGTGAGGTGAACAGATGTCCTGCATTAGACAGGCTAGTCTTGAGCTTCAACTTTCTCTCATTCCTGGCAAAATATTCCCTAAATGTCTCCCCCCCCAGCTGTCTCATCAAATTTTAGAAACACTAAGAGACCTTGGAGACCATCCAGGCTAATTTTTTCATTTTACAGAGAATGGAACTAACAAAAACTCAGAGAAATGCATACTAGCTCTACCACACACCCCCTAGCTGGACTTGGCTAAATGCCATTTCCTCCCTTGGCCTCAATTTCCTCACCTGTAAAATGAGATAATTGGGCTAGGAATCTGATATAATCCCAGACCAAAAGCATCTTTGACTTTGAGTAAGTCGTTACTCAAAGTCATTATCTTGTGTTAACAAGATCAGGGAGCATAATCATAAGAGCATAACTTTAAACACATGAACATGTGTGTGTGCCAATGTCTTACTCATTTCATGTTATCCCAAAAATCTAAAGTCACCCATTTGTCATGAGATAGCAGGGGATGAACCATGATGATTGCAACAATCACAACAAAAATGTTTCCCAAGTATAATATCGTGAGCTAGAAGGTGCTGAACAGCAACAGTAGCAACTGTGGGAAAGAGGAATTCATTTGCTCTTCCATTTAGCTGCCTTCCAATAACAGAACAGGTTTACTCAGAAGCCCTGGCCCACTTTCCTCTTCGATTATTAATCTTCCAGGACTGAGAACATCTGGTTGGGATGAGAGCTGTCGTCAACGAGGTCCAGAATGTATATGTGAGAATAACTGGCTGTTGGGTCTGTCACTAGCCAGAAGCTCCACTAACTGGCTCCATGGGATCATCATTGCATTCTCATCTGGGGAGCCCTTAGAGAGCCCAGACACAACTGATATCACTCTCGATTATTGCAAGTGCTGTCTGGGTCATGTGCCTTGGGTCCAAGGATGAGGTGAGCCATCATACCACCCAAAAGGGATAGGCTTGTACCCTGGGAAGGCAGGATTCCAGTTGCCCTAGGGTGAATCATGTTATTACTTAACATTTTTGTAACAATTAAGCAAACTGCTTTAGAATTATTCCAATTATTGGGGTCAGAGAAGCTCTGTAAAATAAGTGGCTTAGCATTTTTGTGCAGATGAAGATTTCTTTCTAAGATTAGGAGGTATGTCCAGAGTTTTAGAACAAACTACTATAGTTCTCTTCCTCACCCTTTTTTCTTTTTCTTTTTCCTCTCTTCGTTCTTCCTTTTCTTGCTTTTTATCTTTCTTTTCTTTATGTCTACTCTCTCCCTTTTTCTTTTTTTTAAATTCTTTTCCTTCTTTCCTACATAACTCCTAACCACACATTCCTTTCTCTCTCTCTTCTTTCCTTCTTGTCCTCCTTTTCTCTTTTCTGATTCTTGGTTTCTTCTTTTCTTTTTCCTTCTCCCTTTTCTGACTCTTCTTTTCACTTTACTTAATCTTTCCTCTCCTTTTTCCCCCTTCTGAATTCTAGTCCTTAAAGTTATAAAGAATCACTGTGTATACTAGAAAACATACAAGTTTAAATACAAAAGTGTTTGACCCCAACCTTAGAAAATGTCTTTTCTTTTGGCACTTGGTATTCTTTTGTACATATATTGTGTGCTTAGCAAGTGGTTATATGATTGTAATAATTACATTTCCCAGATACAAAAGACTGTTACAGTCCATCTATTCAATTTTTAAATGTTCTGGTGAAGTCATATATACATAAGCCCAACTATAGTACTCAAGGAAGGAAGCAATGTGTTGCTGTGATATGAGCAATTCATAAGGATTGAATGGATCTGAGTTTAAATACTAATTCTCCCTCTTATTACCTGTCTTTCTTTAAGTAAGTCATTTACTCTCTCTGGTCATTCTGGTCTATAAAATGATGAGGTGACAGTACATTTAGATTCCATCAGTTCTTTCTCTGGAGATGAATAAAACTTTTCATCATTACTCTTTGGGTTTGCTTTGGATCATTGTATTGCTGAGAAGATCTAACTCATTCACATTTGATCATTGTACAGTATTGCTATTGCTATGTACAATGTTTTCCTGGTTCTGCTCATTTCACTCTGCATCCATTCATGTAAGTCTTTATAGGTTTTTCTGAAATTATCCTGATCATCATTTCTTATAGCATAATAATAATAATAATAATAATAATAATAATAAATACATTACAATATTATATCACAACTAGTGTAGCCATTCCTCAATATGGATATCTCCTCAGTTTCCAATTCTTTGCACTACAAAAAGAGCTACTATAAATATTTTTGTAAATATAGGTTTTTTCTTTCTTTTTGTTTTTAATCTCATTGGGATATGGATCTAGTAATAATATTGCTAGGCAAAGAGAATACACAGATTCATAGCCCTTTGGGCATAGTTCTAAATTATTCTCTAGAATGGTTGGATCAGTTCCCAGCTCTACCAACAATGCATTGATGTCCCAATTTGCCCACATACCCTCCAATATTTATGTTTCCTATCATATTAGCACTTCTGCTATGCATAAGTTAAAACCTTAGAGTTTGTTAATGTGAATTTCTGTTTAGGAATGATTTAGAGCATTTTATATGATTATAAGATAGTTTGAATTTCTTCACCTGAAAACTGCTTGTTCATAACCTTTGATTATTTATCAATTGGGAGATGATGTGTATTCTCATAATTTTAATTCCATTTCCTATTTATTTGAGAAATAAAGCCTTTCTGTAGATACTTGCTATAAAAATTTGCCTCAATTTTATGCTTTTCTTCTAATTTGGTTGGATTTGTTTTGTTTATGCAAAACTTTTAAAATGTAATATAATCAGAATTTTGATTTTACATTTTACATTTTGTAATAATCTTTGGTGATATATCGATTGATCCTAAATTATTCCTTTATTCATAGATCTTATAGACAAGCTATTTCACACTCTTCCTAATTTGCTTGTGCTATCACTCTTTAGATGTAAATCTTGTACCTATTTTGACCTTATCTTGGTATATGGTGTGAAATATTATTCTATAGTCTATAATATAATTTATATTAGTCTAGTTTCTGTCATAATGTTTTCCTGTCTTCCCAGAAGTTTTTTTTAATCAAATAATGAGTTCTTGTCTAAAAAGCTTGGATCTTTGGGTTTATCAAACATTAAGTTACTATGGCCATTTTCTACAATGTATTCCATGTCTAATCTACTTCACTAATCTACCATTCTATTCCAAATTCTTTTGATGATTACTACTTTATGGTACTGTTTGAAATCTGGTATGGCTAGGCCAACTTCCTTTGCATTTTTCCATTGATTCCCTTGTTATTATTGATCTTTTGTTCTTCCAGATATATTTTGTTATGATTTTTCCAGCTCTATTATTTAATAATAATTTATTTATTTTATTATTATAGTAAATAATAAAAATTATTTAATTTTGTAGTTTTATTAGTATGACATTGAATAAATAGATTATTTTAGGCAGAATTGTCATTTTGTTATATTAGCTTGGTTTACCTATGAGCAAAGAATATTTTTCCAATTGTTTAGATCTGACTTTGTGTGCAAAGTGTTTTGTACTTGTGTTCATATAGTTCCTGGGTTTCTCTTGGCAGGTAGACTCCCAAGTATTTTATAATGTCTGCAGTTTTCATTAAAGAAATGTCTCTAACTCTCTTGTTACTGAACTTTATTGGTATTGTGAGGAAAAACTAGTGATTAATGTGGATTTATTTTATATTCTGCAATTTTATGCTAAAGTTGCAAATTATTTAACTTAGTTTTTAGTTGATTCTCTAGGGTTCTCTAAGTATACCATCATATCATCTACAAAGAGTGGTAGTTTTGTTTTCTCATTGTCTATTCTAATTCCTTCGATGTTTTTCCTTCTCTTATTGCTATAACTAGAATTTCTAGTGTAATATTGAATAATAGTGGTGATAATGGCCCTTCATCCTTGATCTTTTGGGAAGGCTTCTAACTTATCCCCATTATAGATAATTTGCTGATAGTTTTAGATAGATACTACTTAGCCCTTTAAGAAAACTTCCATTTATTTCTTTGCTCTCTAATGCTTTTCATAGGAGTGGGTTTTGTATTTTGCTAAAGGCTTTTTTTGGATCTACTTAGATAATCATATGATATCTGTTGGTTTTGTTAATGATATGGTTGGCTCAGTAAATCTTTCAATGTGTAATGTTGGCTTAAGCTCTCTGAGCCTCAGTTTCCTCTTCTGTAAAAGAAGAAAAATAATGCCTTACCTACCTGCTACTCACAGGACTGCTGTGATGATTGCATGAGACAACATATGTGAAATAGTTTGTATTCATAATGTAAATGATATTTTAGTGAATGTTGAAAAAAATAAGAGAACTGCTTAGTTCCAGTCCTGTGGACCATTCATTCTGCTTTTCTCTAACAATGTCACTTGGAGAGAAAGAAGACCCGAGCCAGTCCTTCCCAAGAAACTCAAATGCCTGTGACTCTTACCCTACAAAACTCATTTATGAGAGTAGTTAAGGAATACTTACAATTTCTGTAACCTTGGGAAATCATTTAACCTCTCTAAGACAATTGCTTCATGTAGCAAGATGAGGCATTTGGATTACATGACCTCTAAGATTCTTCTAGCTTCAAAGTTATGACTGTAAGAATAATGTGGAAGAGAGCCACCCATTCCAAACATAATTACTTATATCACCAGCTCACTCTGAGGATTCTAGATTGAAATAAACCCTTGAGAGAGATCACTTGATCCATCCCCCTGCCTTCAAACAGATCAATGTTTCAGCTCTCTAGATGGTAATCTGCCCTCCCCTCCAAGTTTTGTAGAAGAATGACCTTCTGTATCTCAGGCCTTTCAGAATACATTTCATCCTGGACTTATAATCACTGTTGCCTTGTGGAATTAAGCTTTTACTCTCAAATACTGGCATTGTCCATAGGCAATATGCTATTCCATGTGGCTTTTCCTTGCCCTGGCCCCACACTCTGACTGAAGGACTCCTTTCATATCTGCCTCCCTTCTCTTTGTTCCTCCAGACTTCTGTAATTGTGAGTTTTTCTTAGAAGCAGTTGCAGTGCTTCCTGGCCCACTTGGGGGCCACAGCTGGATATTACCATTCATCATCATATTTTATACATCAGCTTCATAAATAATTCAAGTCAAGGAAAAGGAATGCATTATAATTAATATGTAACAGAGGGGAGAATAGCAGTCTTCACAGAGCCAAGGTGATTTTCTGGTAGGGTTTTTCTGGATTTAAATGCACAGCACCTGACCCAACATTCTGGCACTTTTTATCAGTGCAATGGGCTGTAACTACATGTTATTCTCAGCCACATTTTCTGTTCTTGTCCTCCATCCATAGAAAAACTCCTAAGAGAAGTAAAATTAGGGTGCACATTGCCTTAGATAGCAGTAGTTTTTAGAAGTTGGGAAAAAATACAAATTTAGGCTGGGCCTCAGGAAAAGTTTTTCTAGCTCTTAGAGCTGTCTGAAAATAAAATGGCTGCCTGAGGATGGTCTTTGAGCAAAGACTGGACAGCCACTAGTCATTGAGATAAAGTGGAAGAACATCTTGTTCATTTGGATAAGATGCTCTCCAAGGTCCCTTCCAGTGCTGAAGTTCTGTGATTCTATAGTCCTGGGAATTTTGTTCAGTTTTGTTTTGTTTAAAATCACATTTGGGGAAAGTAGATACTATTGTTTATTTGAATTTAAGATTATTTCAGAGGCAAATTGTCTTTGTTTCTAATTGATTTTTAATTGATAGTGGTTCAGAAGTACTTCTTTTGTAAGTAGGCAGCAGTGGCACAAAGGAAAATCCACTGGCCTGTGTCCCAAGAAATTTGGGGTTAAATCCTGGATTTGCCACTTACTAACTATGCAAGCTTGGGCTTAACCTTTTTGTACTTCAACTTTCTCATCTATAAATTAAGAGAGAGATTAGAAGCTAAGTCCCTTCCAATTCTGAGTCAGTGATAAATAATTCCCTGTAAATCAAAACTAAATCAAAATAATTGAAATAGGAAGGAATCAATACCACCAAGAATAAAATCTTGTTATTGCTCTTCCTTCAATTGGAATACTATTTTTAAAGTACTTAGTATAGTATCTAGCATATAATAGGTGTTTCCCTCTTTCCAGAATGTCTCTTTATAATCTATATCTAATAGAGCTACAACTAAAAAAAAAATCTTCACAAAGCACAGATAAAACTTTCTGCTCAAAGTCTTCAATGGCTCCCCATCTCTCCTAGAATAAAATATAAGCTCTATATTCTCTCATTTAAAGCTCCTTCTTTCCTCCCATCTCCCAATATCTGGTTCCAATCTACCTCAGCAGATTTATTTCCTTTCACCCTTTCACATATTCTCTGTCTTAGCCAAATTGGCCTATTAGCTACTCTTTGAACTTGGCATCTATGTCCTATTGCCTTGTCTGTTACCATGCCTGGAATGAACTCCTTCCTTATTTCTGTTTCTTAGAATCCTTAATTCTTTGTAAAGTTCCAATTTGCTTCTATGTGAAACCTTCCTAGACTCCTGAATCATAAAAGTGCTCTTTTCCCTCTTCAAATTATCTCGTATTTACTTCGTTCTCTGTACAGGTAGTTTCCCACTAGTGGAATGTCAACTTCTTCAGGGAAGCAAATCTTTTTTTAATAAATCTTTGTATCCTTGGGACCTGACACAGAATTGCATATTTTGTATCTAGTAGGTGCTTAATAAGTATTTGTAGAATGAAGTGGAGTGTGGTGGAATTACACACACACACACACACACACACACACACACACACACACACACACGCACGCACAATTTAATTCAGTTCTATTTGAAGAGGATCCCAGAGAAACAAGAAGTTAGGTCAGATTCTACTTAGTTGTGTTTATCAAAAATGTCAAGTCCTTAAAACACATAGTGCACATGGGCAATGTTTCTATTCCCTGGCCCATCCAAAGAACTTGATAAACATTGTTGCCATAGTCTGTAAATTTGTTTTTATTTAACTCAATATATCAAGTTGAAAGATGGAATATTGGATAACATTCACAATGAGAGAATAATCAGTATAGTCTTACATTGTTTTTCTGTCTATCCTTCTTTCTAGATCTATTTATTGGTTTCAGTAAATCCAAATTAAGACTCTAGGCACACACCCAAGGGAAAGAAAAAAAAAAGTCTTTGCTGAATTTTGTTCCCTGATGTGAATACAAATATATTTACAAAGTCCAGGCATATATGTGGACCATTTCCATAATCTAGTTCTGCTTCATTTTTGTTGTAATTCTTAGAATGCTCCTATCCTATGGATATCACTTCTTTTAAAGAAGTATTATTTCATAGAAAACAACCTGTACCAGATACATGTGGAGAACCACAAAGGACCTAAGTTCTAGTTTAAGTTACTAGATAGATAGATAGATAGATAGATAGATAGATAGATAGATAGAGATAGAGATAGAGATGGATAGATATAACAGATATAACTTAAGCATATAGATATGTATAAATTTTTATAGATTAGACATAGATATATGTAGATGATGGAGATAAATATGGAATATACAGATAACTAAATGAGAGGTAAATAGATAGATGGGTAAATAGATGATAGAAGTAAAGATAAATTATAGCTAGATCAGTAGATAGATAAAAGAGAGAGAGAGAGAGTAACCAAACTAGAAAAATCATCTACAAAATGGGAAGAACAATCTTCACCTTATGTACTTGATAAGGTTGTTATGATTATCCAAATAAGATACACCAAAATGCTTTAAAAACTACAAGTGGCAATGCAAATATAAAGCATACTTAAAATATTTATGCTTAAATAGCATTTAATAATTTCCAAATATTTTTGCATGTATTATTTTATTGGAACTCTTACAATATCCATGAGAGACAGACAGGACAATAACCTCAGAGAAAATAAGGTGATTTGTTAAAGATTCCCTGAGTAGGCAATAGTATCTCAGCAGTGGTTATTTGGTTCCAGACAGCACCTAACTATTCCTCTCCACCAGATTCTCCAAAGGGGAAAGTGGGACTTACAGCTACAGAGAAACAAGGTTGCTCAGTTGGGTTCCTTCCTTCTTGACCTTGGGATGGAACGTGATAGATGTGGAAGTGGAAGCTATGGTCCCATGCCTTCCACTAACCAAGTCTGTAACTGCTGAATGGGGTTTAGCCTGCCTGGAGTTTCGAGTCCTCCACACAAATAGGCTGAACCTTTTTTTTTCTTGTTGAAATATATTGAATATGAAATTTGATGAGTTTTGAAGCAATTGGGTAGAGAGGTACCACTACACCTGATGCTAAATTGAATTCTCTTTGTATTACATTTTCTTTTTTCTTCTAGTTGTAATAGCAGCTATTAATAGCAGGATTAATAGTCATAGTGATAGTAAGAGTGGTAATACTGATTGTTGTTTTTGTTGCTGTTGCTGCTGTTGTCCTTATTCAGCCAAACTCTCCATGACCCTATTTGGGGTTTACTTGGCAGAGACACTGGAGTGGTTTGTCATTTCCTTTTCCAGCTCATTTGACAGATGAGGAAACTGAGGCAAACAGAGTTAAGTGACTTACCCAGAATTACCCAGCCAGTAAGTGTTTAGGCCAGATTTGAACTCATGGAAAATTAGTCTTCCTGATTCTAAATCCAGCAGGTAGAGCACTTTGCCACCAAAATGCCCACTAATCTTGATAGTCAACAATAATTGTAAGAAGAGCAATAATAATAGGACAATAATAAGATGCCATGTTCCTCTTCAAGAAGGAAGAACAAACAACAAGGATAATAACAGTCGTAGTAGTTATACTAGCAATAGCAGTAGTAAGGCCTTCCCCAGAGAGATGGCATAAGTTCAGGCAGCAACTCCTTATGTTGCAAAATTCAACTTACAAGGGTCTGGACACCTAAACTGAAGAAGCAGTTCCCAAGTCACTGAATTTTCCTTCTTAACAGAAGGCAAATGACTAGTAATTTGATCACAGCTAAAAATATTTCTTCTTGATAAATAGCCCAGGATGGATTTTTCTCATGGAAACAATGGCATGAATTGTAGTAGATTCTCAAGCTAGCACATTAAACCATAATTAATGATGTATTATGAATAGCCTTTTAAATGAATCCCAGAATATCATAGGAATGGAGAAATAGTAGATCCAGCTAGAGCAGTGAGAAGAGATGTCCACAACCTTATTTCTATGAGAAAATGCAGTCAGATTTAAGAGCAACTGACTTAGACATGAACTTTAATAACACAATCCCTTTGGAAGTTAGTATTTCTTAGAAAATTCCAAAGGTCAGAAATCAGCAATACTTAATTTCATCCAAAAAAGAACAAAAACAATCAGCAGACCCTCCATCAGGATATTTAGAAAACTCAAGGAGTGAATGAAATATTTGTTTATCTCTTTTGAAAACCTCTATTTGAAGTATCCCTCTGCTAGCCACAAATTAGAGCATGACTCAATAGGCCAAAGTTTTTCAATATTTTCAAGGTCTATGAAAATAAGGTTCAACAAATGATCATGTCATTCAAATCAGAAGTGGGAAAATCCATCAAACTATATGATACTGTTTGTTTGGGGCAGCTAAAATAAAGCACCAGGACTGGAGTCAAGAAGACTCATCTGTGTGACCCTGGGCAAGTCACTTAACCCAGTTTACCTCAGTTTCCTCATCTGTAAAATGAGCTCAGAAATGAAGTGGCAAACCACTCCAGTATCTCTGCCAAAAAAAGCCCAAATGGGATCACAAAAATTAAAATAACTAAACAACCATTTAGACATTTCTTACTATCTGCTTTCCCCTCCACCCTCTTGCCATCTGATTTTTGTATCCCCCACTGAAACTATTCTCTCTAAGATCACCAATGACATCCTTTTGGCCAAATCTAAAAGCATTTTTTTCAGTCCTCCTCCCCACTACAGCACTTTACACAGTTGATTGTACCCAGTTCTTATTTACAATGCCCTCCTTTGGCTAGAAAGGCATTATGCTTTCCTGACTCTCTTCATAAGTCTCTAGCTGTGCCTTATCTGTTTTATTCACTAGTTCTTCCTCCCCTCTTGCTGATCCTTTTAGGATAGTTATCCCTAGGGTTTTTATCCTTGGTGTTCTTTTCTCTCTTCTTTAGAAATCTTCTTTACTCCCATGCCTCCCACTGTTACCTCTGTTAAGCCCATTTCCAAATATTTATCTCTGGTACTAAGTTCTTGTCTAAGCTCCAGGACTGAAACTTATAGGATCACAGAGTACAGCTTCATAGATTTCAAAGTGAAATGGAGTCTTAGGGCTTATCCAGTTTACCCTCCTCATTTACAAATGAGTTAATTGAAGCTCCAAAAAGCTATGCAAATTATCCAATGTCAATACAGCTAGAAAGGATCTGAGACAAGATTCAAATCCAGGCCTTCCTGGCTCCAAGTCTAGTCTTCCACCCATGACATTATACAGTTTCAAACTGCCTTTGAGACCTGTCTTCCTGAATATGTCAAGGACAACTTAAGTTCAGTTTGTTTTAATGGAGTCCATTATCTTTTCCCTAAACTTATTTCTTGTGCCTGAGACATGGTTTTAAAAGGTAGGCAAAGGAGGCAGCTAGGTGGTGCAATGGATAGAGCACTAGCCCTGAATTCAGGAGGACCTGAGTTCAAATCTCAGACACTTAATACTTCCTAGCTGTGTGATCCTGGGCAAGTTACTTAACCCCAATTGCTTCAGCAAAAAATAAAGGTAGGCAAAGAATCAAATGTGTGTAGTGCCCCATGACTGAACACTTTTCTAGCCTCATCTCTCAAATCTGATTATGATAAATCAAGCCTTATTGATGCTACCTCTGTCACCTTGTTCTCTTATGCCCTAGATCATATGTCATTCTTGTATCCCTGTAAATCCTCCATAGGAGATTCCTTCAGGGAAATGGGTCTCTTTTTCTTGGTCTCTCGTTGCTAACATTTATAGATTGTCCAGCTATTTTCTGTCACCCTCACCAACTATCCTACCTCTTTTTCCAATCACATTTTCCACAATAAAGTCCTTTGCTCTGCTTCTCCTGCCCCATGATTCAGTTCACTGATGCTTACCATATGCCTTTCTTCTCCTGTTCCAAGGTAGTAATAAGATACAATCCACTGATTCCCATCAAGTGTTTCTCCATCATCCATGAACAAAGCTAAGGGCAGAGGTTCATAGATAGAGACATTAAAGCCCACTTAGTCTAACCACCTCATTTTGTTTGTGAGCAAACTGATCCTTAGAGAGATAAAAGTAAATGTTCATAGATCATGGGACCTCAGAGCCATCTACCCCCACTACTTTCTTTTCTATATGAAGGAACTAAGACCTTGAAAAATGAAGGGGTTTATGAAAGGTCATATAGGTGATAAACGTCAGACTCGGGTCCTTCTATCGGTCTTTTCACTGTATCTCATTCCCTCATTATATTATTGCCTCCTCCTATTTTTCACACCACTATGAAATTCATATTCTTTATGCATACCTCTGATAGTGTCACTCTTCAGCTCAAAAAATCTTTGCTGGTTCACTATTTCCCCCCATCATGAAAAGGGCAAACCCTTTTGTCTGACATTCAAAGCCCTCTACAAAATGTTCACCACTTTACCTTGTTTCATTCTACTGCCTCCATATGCTTTACTCTTCAGCCAAACTCAAGTAATCTCTACCCTCCAAATCATCTCTGTATTTTTCTGCCACCCTTTCCTTGTCAGTATTTTTCTCTGTGCCTAGAATGTTCTCTCTGTCTCTCTTCCATCCTTTTCTTCCTCCTTCCGTTTCTCCCTCACTACTTCTCTCCATCTTTCTCTGTCTCTTTGTCTCTGTGTGTGTCTCTCTGTTTCTCTCCCTCCTCTTTTTCTCTCTCTTTCCTCCCTTGTTCTCTCTTCCTTCCCTCTTTCTCTCCTCTTTCACCTTCCTTCTCCACTCTCTCCTTTTGAATTTCTACAAATTCTTTAAAGCCTACTTCAAATGTCTTCTCTAACAGGCCCTCTATCTTTTTATTCCCTGAGGCTTACATGTAGTAGGCTTTTAATAAATATAGATGGAATTAGATTCGATCTGAAGTATTATGTTCACTTCTACTTTGCACATAGCAAGTGCTTAATAAATACTTCATTTCTTCATTCATACATGGGAGCTTAGATAGCGTCTGTGAAGGGGAGGGGTGGTCCCAGTTCCTGTCACATGAGAATTAGCTGAAGCAACTGGGAAATGTTTATCCCAAAGAAGAGAAGACTTTGGGCTGGCAAGATCACTGTTTTCAGATAGTTGAAGGACCATCTTGTGGAAGAGGAAATGATGCTTTCTGCTTGCCCCCAGAGGAAAGAATGAGAAACTGTAAATTAAAGTTTCATAGAAGCAGATATCAAGAATTAAGAGAAAGTCTACTACAAGGGCTAGCCCTATGCATATGTAATAGGTTTCCCCTAGATGGGAATGAGTTTACCTTCACTTAAGGATTCAGTTAAACACTGGAGGGCAACATTTTGAAGATGCTATGGAGGCCCAGAGGTGTTAAATGATTTGCCCAACATCATGTAAATAACAGATCTCAGAGTTGAGATTGGAATTCAGGTCCTCTGACTCCAAATGTACTGGGACATTGAACTTTTGCCTTCTGGGGTCTCTTCTGAAGTAATGTTATTAAAGTTAGAATTGGAGTTCTATTCCGTCTATTGGAAGATAAGCTCCATGAGCACAAGAACCATATCCTATCCAATCCTCTCTTAGTACCTAGCTATGTGTTTTGTATAAAGGAGACATGTAGTGAACATCCACAGAATTGAATTAAACTTACAATCATTTAAAATATATATTTTAGAGGGGAGATATCCTTTCCACTTTTTTTTCTTTAACTGAAGTATTTACAAGTGTTTTATTAGAATCCAGGGAGTCATCAAACTTTTATTGACAAATATAAGCTACTCTCAGGGCCTAAGAGATACAAAAAAAGAAAAATAATAATGGTGATGATAGCTGACATTGATATAAGACATTATAGTTCACAGAACACTTTCCATGCAGTATCTAATTTGATTTCTACCACAATTCTGTGGGTGAGGTCCAAATCTGTGCTATCAGTTTAGAAGATTCTTCGGTTAGAAACACATTCTACCAATACATATTGGTAATTCACAGTTATTTAGGGAATTGTCTAGACAACTGAAGGGTTAAGTGGTTTTTCCATGATCTCTCAATTATAATTGTGTGTCATTAGTTGGACCAAAATTCAGATCTCCCTACCTGCAAGGCTGACTGTTAACTCTGCCATGTTGTTTCTCAGTACAGAAGTGATATTGCAGTTACCGTTACTCCTATTTTGCAGTTGGAAATATTAAAGCTCAAAGATAGGAAACAGTTTGCCTAATTGTAGACTACTTACAAAGCTGGTACTAAAACTTGGTCCTTAATCAGCCTTCCTCCAACAAATCAAAAGCTAATAAATCATGTCATTTTTTATGATATATTATGATATAGTATAATATATATAAATATAATAAATCAGTGTCATGTTTTAGTCTGACACTACTTCCTGATATCTGTACTACTTGACTCCTGGGGTCCAGACTCATGGACCAATAAAATATGATATCTAGAAGGAATCTTAAAGTCATTTAATCCATCCACCCAGTTCATCCACTTCACCATTTTACAAAGCTAGAAACCAAGACACAGAGAAGGAAAGTAATTTGATCAACATCACAAAAACAAGCTACATCAATAAGCTAGTGAATGAGTTGAAGCTAAAATACAGATTTCCAGACATCCAATTTAGTCCTTTTTTAAAGTATACACATACATATTAGAAGTAACATTTCATAAGTGGATCAAGAGTTGCCTTTAAAGCCAGAAAAGTCTTAGATATTAATCTAAGATATTAATTATATTTATTAATAGATATTAATCATGTGATCCCAGGCAAATCATTTAATCTCTACAGGGGTTCTTAACCTGAATTTAAGGTTTTTGCAGGAAAAAATGGAATTACTATTTCAGTACCATCGGTTATCTTTGTAATTCTATAGCTTATATTTTATTCATATAAAACCATTATTCTGAGAAAGAATCCACAGATTTCACCAAACTGCCAAAAGTGTCCACGGCACAAAAGGTTAAGAACTCCTTGTCATATTCAGTAAGCATTTATTAAACATATAATAATCATCATCATAATAACTAACATTTATATAATGCATATGTACCAGGAACTGTGCTAAGCACTTTATAGTTATTACGTCATTTGATCTTTACAATAACTGTTATTTGCTATTATTATGGCCATTTTACAGATGAGGAGACTGAGACAAGTATAGATTGAGTGATTTCCCAAGATCCCACAGCTAGTAAGTGTTTGAGGCCAAATTTGAACTTTAGCCTTCCTGACTCCAAGCTCAGTGCTCTATCCATTGCATTATCTAGTTTCCATCTACTTATGTGCCAGGCATTATGCTAAATGGTAAGGATACAAAGAGAGGCAAAAGATAGTCTCTGATCTTAAGAAACTAAATGTGAAGATAATCATATACAGAAAAAGTATACACAAAATAAATTGGAAATGATGAACAATAGGAAGGTCTTAGAATTAAGGTCAATCAAGGAAAGCCTTCCTGTACAGGGGATGTTTTAGCTGGAACTTGAAGGAGCCAGGAGGTAGAAATGAAGGAGTGAATTCCAGGCAGAGACTAGGGAGGGAACAGCTCAAGGAAATTCCCTGAGTCAAGACATTAGGAGATGAAGTATCTTGTTCAAGGAACAGCAAGAAGGGCCATGTTAGTGAACTTCATGGTGATCTATTGGGGGGGGGGGCAGGTGCTAATGGGTTTAAAGATGAGTAAGATATGGGGGAGCCAAGTTATGAGGACTTTGAACTCTAAATAGGAGATTTTATATTTGATCCTGGAGATAATAGGAAGTCACTGGAGTTTATTGACTAGGGGCATAACATGGTCAGATTTGAGCTTTAGGGAGATCAGTCTGAGAGTTGAGTAGAGCATGAAATGGAATGGGGAGAGACTTAACCAAAGAGATTAACCAACAGAGCTATTGCAGTAATCCAGAGGTGATTATGTGATGTGATGTAATGTGAGGCGATAAAGATCTGCGCCGGTGTGGTGGACACTGTCAAAAGAGAGAAAGAGAGTATGCAAAAGATGGCCAGACAAAACTGACAGCTCTGGCTATTTTCTAGAAAAGTTGCTAATTTGCATTAATAGGAATTTGTTCACATAAGACTTTCCTGTGCCAATTAAATCATAGGTCCTCTCTCTTCTTTTCTCCTTCCCTCTTTCCTATTCCCTGCCTTCTTCCTTCTTTCCCTCTTACCCTCCATCCCTCCTTCCCTCTCCCTCCCTCTTTCTCTCTCTCTCTTTGTGTGTGTCTCTCTCTCACTCTTTCCCCCCTCTCTCTCCTCTCTTTTCTCTTCCTGTCTCTCTCCTCCTGTTTTCCTCCTCTCTTCTTTCCCTCTCCCTCCTCTTTGTCTCTCTCTTCTATATGTTTCTGCCTCTGTCTCATCCTCTTTTTCCTTCTCCTCTTCCTTCTCCTTTTCCTTCTCATTCTTCTCCTTTCCTCCCCCTTCTCTTTTTTCCTCTCCTCCTTTCTCTTCCCTTCCCCCTTCTCTTCTCCCTCTTCCTCTTCCCTCTCTTAATATATACGTGCAAGTATGTAAATACATACCTAATGAATACGGCACCTTTTATTTTTACAGTACAATCATTTCTGGATATCCCTACCAGCCCTGAAACTGAACCCTCTCTTGAAACAAAGGGAAAAAATGTTCAGTCAACACAACTGCCACCGTGATTCTCTCTGCCCGTGTATGCTATGTTCTACCTGAGCCCAGGGCTCTTTCTTCACGGTCCTCCCTAATGCTTAGCTTGTGTTTGTCAGGATTCAGATATGATTTTCTAGCCTGAAGGATAAAAAACCCACCTATATGAAACTGAGTTAATATTCTTGGGATTCACTATATATTAACTTCTTCCTGAAATGTCATAAACAGGGTGGAAAGATTTCATTGTTCACATAACCGAGGATATATGTACACAAACACGAGTGTGTGGACACATAGACATATATAAATGCATATATGTATACTTACACATGCACATATGATTGTATCTGTCTAGATACAGACATAGCCATATAGGTAAATACGCATCCTTTTCGAGCACACTTCCCCTATGGAGAGCTGCAGACAGTTCAACTGTGCCCTCCATCTTCAGGTTTTTTGCTTTCATTTTCATGGAAACCTTTCTCTGCCTTGGCTTGGGATGGCTGTTGCTAGAAACATCACTTCTATCATAAGAGCAAAGAAGCGCCATTAGAAAGAAATGGACTTGCCTAAGATGGGGAATAATTTGGCACATGAAGCCAGGGGCAATACAGCTTTTTCAGATCCAACAGAATTTTGGCCAATCACAGTAGGGAAAACTGCTGTTCACCTTGATAACTACCTCTAGGGAAGTTTAAGGGCAGTGACATTTTTTATTTGTGATAGGCTGATTTTTTTCTCCCCCTAAAGTCCTATTGTGTCAGTTCCTTTCAGGGGAATTGAGTTGGGCTCCTGTTCAACTCACGTTTCCTGCTCCTCCACTGGTAGCCAGCTCATGGTAGATTTCTGCATTTGGGGAAGACTTGGCTGGTTGGAATATGGAACATTCCCCATCTGTTTATGGCAGCTCGGGAGAAGGTGACATTCTGGGCTTCATCGAGCTCTTGAGTTTCTGAGTAATTGAGGCTTTAAGAGACTGAAGTGACTCACCCTGTGCTGTTTATTCTGGTCTCATTTGTGGATGAGAAAGGAAAATCATCAGCTATTACCACCCACTGCAAAGTGGTAAAGATTAGAATAGGTAGGGAAAATGCTGAAAATAATTTCCCCCTCGCTGTTTGGCACTCGGCTTTGCGGGATGGTGTTGGAGGCTGCAAGTGGTAAACCTTAGTCATAATACAGACTCTTATTTCAACCTGGCTTTGGTGATTGGAAGAAAAGACATGATCAGGGGAAGCTACCTTCCCCTTTCCCCACATGTCCAGATAAGCTCCCTATGATGGTGTAATGGAAGAGGGAGTTGGGTCTGGGGATGGGAAGGTCTGGGTTCAAATCCTTTAGTGTAAATTAGTATTTCCACTTTAATATTAAATGTATTAATACATTTAGTATTAACTTAGCTTTGTGACTGGGGGGGCGAATCACATAAGCTCTCTAAGACTCAGTTTCCCCTTTTGTAGATTTATTGAGTTGAACCGGGTAAACACCAGCTTTCCAGCTCCAAATCTACTTTCCTATAATACTTTGTATATAATGGATTCTGCATTAATATACGACTTAGTGATTCTGACATGGGTCAGAAAGTTCAAATCCCATTCTTAACACTTCTCAGCATCTCTTCCAGTTACTATTCTACGATCCTATGAAAACTCCAAAATAACAAAAGCTGTCCCAAAGTGTAATGAGTTACCTAGAGAAGAAGTAGGTTCTCCCCTCATTGGACACCCACAAACAGAAGCTGGATAGTCACTGGTCAGGAAATATAAGAGACAGGATTCTTGTTCAGGCAAAGTGTGCCTTAGAGATGACATTTGAGGTCCTTGCCAGCTCTGAGATTCTGTGATTTTTTTCATTATTTACTTAAGAGATCCTTGACAAAGAAAGTATTTGGAGTGCAGAAAGGACCCTTGAAGCCAGAAAATAGTGAAAATGAATTTTCTGCAGTTCAGGAAACAGATAGCTGAGATGCTACATATTAGCTATGTGACTTAGGACATGTCATTTTATCTCTCTGGATCTTGTGCTCCTTATCTATAAAATGAGGAAATGGGACGACTGGAAGACCTGAAAAAGATCTTTAGACTTTTAGAATTCTGATTCTATGTAGTCTATGTGCTAATGATGTAGATATACAAATAGTCTTCTAAGTTTTCCAAACTACAAAGTATACCATGTCATTAGCAATGATAATAATTATTATTTTAATAGTTAATATTTATTCATCTCTATTTTTGCAAAACACTTTACATATAATCTATTATTTTTATTCCCCTGGAAAATTGAAGCTATTGTTGTCCTGATTTTACAGATAGGGAAACTAAGGCACACAGCAATTAAACTACTTGTCCAGGATTACACAGTCAAAACAAATGTCTAAGATTTGATTTACCTCAGGTCTTCCTGACTCCAGGACAAAAAGCTATTTGTTGCACCACTTGACTGCCTACTCATTTTATAGATGGGAAAACCAAGGCAGACAGCAGTTAATTGATTTGCTCAAGATCACACAGCGAGAAAGTGTCTAAGGCTGAATTTAACTTGGATCTTCCTACATCGCACAACAAGGAAATTGAAGCAGTGACCAAAATGATTAGACATTTTATAAGTTCTGCATGTCTGCCCACTTTTAAAAATGAAAATAAAGTTCAAATCAAAGCCCACCAAAGTAAAACTAATACACAATTGACTCCAACTTCCAATGACTATGGCCCATTGATTATTTAATACAGTATGCACAAATCAGGTTAAATTTGAGTCACTGCATGTCAGAGCTCAATGTGGGCGGTATTTGCCACTGTGTCCTGTGATTCTCACATTAAACAATCTGTATAGAAATTGAAATGACCATAATATCTGTTTTCTTTCAAAATATCTTTCATTTTGGTAAGTACACTAAGAAGCTCTCACACACACACACACACACACACACAAACTGCAAATTTTAGAAAATTGAAATAACTCAAGAATGGTCACAGAGAATCATTTGATATTTTCAACAATTACACTTAAATTTAATTAGCATGTACTTTGTCATCTCTAATTTCATTAAGCGATGCAGTATTCCTTGTTGGTGGATAAATGCATAACTAGTGTTATGGTTAGTGCAAGATTCTGAGCTGTTGCTCAGAAACAAGGGAAGCTGTTCAAACAGAAGGAAGAGAGAAATACACAAGAAAACCCACAGCCATGAAATATGATCCACTAGGATCTGCAAATCCATAGAGAATAGAGAGGGAAGACCTTTTCATTTGCTTTACATGAATCCATTAATGGTAAATAGGATGAATCCTAATTAGTTAAAGAACATTTCAAGAGCACACATGCAGAAGAGATTGACAAGACAGATTTTTCCAGTGAAAATTAGGTGCTTAATAATCACAAACAGCGTTTTAAGAAATTTGTGACATCAAAAGGATTACCTTTACCTTGTAAGGTTGCTTATGGAAAGGCTAACTGTAAAAAGCTTCAGGCAATAGGGGAATTCTTAGTGCTATCTTTAATTACTGTTATGGTCAAAATGATGCTTGCCAAATCACATTTGAAGCAATTTCAAATTGTTAGGAGGAGGTATGATATGATGGAGAGAATGCAGGGCTTGGAGACAGAAAAAAAAATGAGTTCAGATCCTACCTTTGATTCATATTACTTGGACAGCCACAGGCAGGCCAGGGAAGCTAGATCGTACACTACAGTAGATAGAGCACCAAGGCTGGAATCAGGAAGATATTTTCCTGAGTTCAAGTTCAGCCTCAGATACTTACTAACTATGTGACCCTGGGCAAGATATTGCTTGCCTCAGTTTCCCCATCTGTAAAATGAGTTGAAGAAGGAAATTGCAAAGCATTCTAATATTTCTACCAAGATAACATCAAATGGGATCATGAAAAGTCAAACATGAATAACAACAGTCTAATTATTATTATTATTATTATTAAGTTGAATTTTGCCAACACCAGATTTCCAGCTCTTAATCTATTTTCCTATAACACTCTGCATATAATGGATTCTGGATTAATATATGACTTACAGACTCTGGCATGTGTCAGAAGATTCAAATCCCATCCCTAACACTTCTCAGCAACTCCTCCAGTTACCATTCTATGATCCTCTGAAAATTCTATCATAGCAAAAGCTGTCCCAAAGTGTAAAATGATGGCGGGGTCAGATTAGGTGACATATGAAGTCCCATCTTGCTCTAAGTCTACAGTCATATGGATTATACACACATGAAGCTGACCAATAACTACACTAAGATTTTTGAGACACCTCATACCTGGGGAAAAGAATTGTCCATAACTAGGTCCAGATTAGTGTAAATAGTGGCTCCCTTGACACAATCTAGCTATTCGTCTTTGCACAGCACGTTTCCACTGGGCTGGAGACAATTTCCACATCTTACACAATCTTAACTTTGAAGCATACCAATTTATATACATACAATGTCGTGTCTAAGCCAAGCATTCTCTCCATCACATAAACCTGTCTCCTAACCATTCACAGTTGCTTTGGATGTGATTTGGCAAACATCATTTTGATTATATCCATAATTAAAGGTAGCATCAATGTATCAGGGATTATAAATTTAAACTAATGGAGACATAGCTGTATGTTCATTGCTAACTGGGACTTGGATACATATGTCCAGAGACCTTTGGGAGCAGTAAAGTGAGAAATAAAAATCTTCCTATTTTTTGAATTTCAAGTGAATGAAGTAACAGATGAAGTTAAAGATGCTCGTTTGATCACATCTGTATGATGTTACAGAAAGTATATTAGGAGAGATTTGTTACCATGTAAACCTACTGATGGCAGTGCCACATGAAGATAAATTTCAATATATTTGATAGAATTTTAATGAAAATGATATGATGTAGGAGAATTGTTTGGGACTGAGCTCTTATGCAGTTCAATTGATTTCAGGACAAAATGTAGATCTAAAAGTATTGGAAAATGTGAGCCCTGATGCATTTGAGATGTACTACGTGCCTCGCAGACACTCAGGATATATCAGTGAGGAGCTACATGCAGTTTTTCAAATTGTTAAAAGAGGAATCGACCTTATTTTTTAAGCTCAATGAAAGGAAAGTGCTTTTCAAAATTCTGTGATGGTATGAGAACAGAGTTTAGGATATTTGCACATTCTTGTGTGCAGTAGCCTGGTTCCTTCATACCAGAATACTTTAGAGGGTTTTGAGCTAAAGTAAGAAATTTCCTTTTTTTTGGTGATAGAGTAAATTTGTTTGATGACAAAAATATTCTCCTCCAATGTGTGTGTGTATGTGTGTGTGTGGGGGGGTGTTTGGTGACTGCCTTTAAACTAGTACAAAGATAAGGGAAAAGAGAGCTAGCCTCGGTTATAAAGATCTGAGCTCAAGAGTTGCCTTTGGGACACATTGGTTGTGAGAGCCTGGGTAAGTCGTAACCTCTCAGTACAACTCTCCTGTCTCATAAATGAAGAAACAGATGTAAAAAGACTGGGAAACTTGCCCAATGTGTCCCAGATAATTAGGCAGTAACAGAGGTCTTATTTGAACCCAAGTCTGCTAACTACAAATCTATCACTCTTTTCATTATACCACATAACAAGACAGAAGTCCCAAAGGAATGATGAACATATTCAGTAGTATGGAAATTTTAGAGAAGTATGATCATGGTGGGTAAAAATGCCAAGGGAAGGCCTCCTGGCCTAGAAGGATAAAAGTCTGGACAAGTGGAAGAGAAGGAGAAGAGAAAGATGTTCTAGGGAAGAGTGTGTACAATGCACATAAAAGAGACAGAAAATGACAGGGACTCTAAAGGGACTCTAAATATTATTTAATCCCATCCCCCATTTTACAGAGTAAGAAGCTTATGAAGAAATAAATTCTCCAGCACCATATAGGAGCTGTAAGCAAAAGAGTTGGAATTTGAACCCAGGTTCTCTGACTCAAAAATCCACTGCTTTTTTTTCCACTCACCATCCTGCTCTGGATTTTCGGGACAATAAATAAACAAATTTGATTAGGGTGTCAGAGAAATGATGGAGCAAGTTAGAAAATGGACTGGAAAGGTAAATCTAAGGGAGAACTTTTAATGACAAACTAAAGAATTTAGACATATTCACATTGGTAAGGAGATGCCATGGAAGGGGGTCCTATATACTTCTCATCCTCACCTTTCTAGATTTCCACCTTTCCATCAGCTAAAGGTAGGAAGTGGAAACATACCATTGAAATGACAACTTGATAGAAGAAAAAGTTGGTGGTTATGTTTTGGTAACATGCTCCCAAAGGTGCTCTGGCAAATATTTAACAACCAGCACTCTCTCTGGGGAAAATGTATGCCGGACACATTATGAACATCTTCTCCAGTATGTTCTCAAGTCTAGAAATGAACAAAATGATAACTAGATTTGTAGCATTTGCCCATCAGCAAGCCCTGACTTGGAGCATTTGCCAATTTCTGAAGCGTAAATTTCTGAAATTTTAACAAATCATTCTTAGGTTGAAAGGGACCAACTCCAGCTTGTCCCTATGTGAGATATCAGTAACCTCCCAAAAAAGATGAGCTGGGATGCTCTTAAGCTTTTCCTCATCCCAAACCATCACTACGTGGTGAATGAATCCAGGATTCTGCTCGCTAGAGCTTTCTACTTTTAATTAAATTAATTTCTATCTATTTATTTTTCTCTCAGTCATGTGTATAACTCATCCATAAATATATTGGGTTTCTTTCTCCAGGAGAATGTAACCTTCTTGAGCACAGATATTCTTCACTCTAACTATGCTCAAACAAACCATCTTACATGTCTCTAAACTGTTCATATTCAAACAAACACTAAGCATCTATTCAGTGCTTGAGGCAGAACAACAAAAATTTGCCCTCAAGAAAACAATTTTTCCTGGGCAAGGAAACCAATATGTTCATGGATGAATGCACACAAAGTAATAGGGAAGATTGAGAGAAAAAGAAACAGAGAGACGAGGAGAGAGAAAGAGACAGATAAAATAAACATGGAGACAATGAGAAAGATGAAGACAAAGAAATAGAAAGACCAACAGAGATGAGAGATAGAAAAAAAGATATAGAGCATTAACATCTGAGAGATTCAGGAAAGGAATAATAGAAGAGGTACTAATGAGAAATGCTTGGAAGGAAAAGACCTGTCAGATAGACATAAGGAAGGAGAGTCTTTCTAAAAAAAAAAAATTGGGACTGGTGGCAAACACCTCATTTAATTCTCTTTTTTTTCTGTTTTTTCCCCTGAGGCAATTGGGGTTAAATGACTTGACCAGGATCACACTGCTAGAAAGTATATAGTGTCTGAGGCCAGATTTGAACTCAGGTCTTTTTGACTTCAGGGCTGGTGCTCTATCCACTGAACCACCTAGCTACACCTCCTCATTTAATTCTCAATCCACTTTATCATAAGATGTAAAGCTGAAATGGACATCAGAAGCCATCCAACTCAATGTTCTTTTTTTTTTAACACAGAGGGAAAATGAGTCCCAAAGAAGTCAAGGGACACACATGTAGTAAGGAGCACATTTGATCCTCAGATATTTTTTCCCCACTAATGTCAGGTTCAGATTTGTTTACATCTACTTTATAATCGGAATAGGATTATTTCCCAGTTTTCTGATGAGGAAGCTTAGACACAGAGCATCCAAATAATTCATCCAAGATCACACAGTAGCAAAACTGGGATGAGAATTCATGTCCAGAGATATTCTGTGACCTCATGGGATTGTAGATTTCAGGTAGAAGGAACTTTCAAGATCATCCAATCCAAGTCCTTCATTTTACACAGGAGAAAACCAAGGACTGGAGAGATGAGCTGCCTCTGTCCAAGGTCACATAGGTAATGGGCACAATTTCAACCAAATTGCCTAGAAATTCTGGCTTCTAATCTGGAGCTCCTTCCTCTGCATCCCATTGTCTGATTTACTGGTTGGTACTGGCCTCGGTCTCTGGCTTTGATTTCTCTCTGTGTTTCACAGGGTTTTTGTTTTGATTTTTTTTGGCTCGTGGGCCTAGTGATTTAGTTGTTGTTCACTCTAGATCTGTGATTCATCAATATCTGGAGCTTCTAATATGGATGCTTCCTACATGAAAGCCAATTACCAACTCACCTGTAACATGCTGTCTGCGAGAGTTGCAGAGGGGTTGTAAAAGGTTGACTTACCTGTGCTCTCAAAGTCAGTACATGCTTGAGGCAGAGCTGGGATCCAGGTCTTCTGGCCCCCAGACAGATTCTCTATCCAACTACCCCTATGCTACCTTTTGGCTCGGTTTGCTAAAACAAAAACAAAAACCATCACCACTGGCTCCCACTAAGAAGCAACCAGCTCCCAAGATAAAATATCAGAGAAGCCAGGCTAATACACCCTAGCTGGCAGGCCTTCCTGCAATAGCAGAAGGGAGGAGGGAGGCCAACTGACAGATTCTATGGCTCTGCACCAGAGTTAACTATATAGCTAATTTATTTTAAAGAAAAAAAAACATTTAAAAGCAAGAGTTGTACTACATAGCCAGAGGCCTGAATCTTTTATAGTTATGTGTGATTTTTGCTGCAGAAATTACCATACCATGGAAGAATACCTTACTCCCAGGCTACACGCAAGTTTCCTGGAGATTGTGTCATACCTAACTAGGATCTATCCACCAGCTCTTAGAATCTCAGAGTATAAACCTTGGGAAGCACCCGAGACACTATATTGCAGTGAGAAAAATGTTAACTCCATTCAAATACTGGCTCTACCATTTAAGTCTTCTGCAGTGGTATGCTTGTAAATATTTAACAACCAGCTCTCTTGGGGGAAATTATATGCATGAAACACTTTTTAAATTTAATCTGCATCATCAACATTTTCTCCATTACTTTCTAAAGTTCAGACAATCAATAAAACAATACATCAAGCACTGGCTTGTAATATTTTTTTTAAAATATAAATGTCCACAATGCAAAAATTCACTAGAAGAATTTCACAATCACTCCTGACCCTGTGTGGCCTTGTATCAGTCACATAATCTGCTAGGAATCAGTTTCCTTGACTGTAAAGTATAAGGATTAGATGAGGACCTGTGAGTCTCTTCACCTCCCTGGACCTTCTGCAAAACAAGGGGATTGGATGAGCTGATAGGAAATATCCCTTCCAGGTATTCTATGGTCCTTTGATCTATTCTGGCCCTATCAGCTTTCAAGGTTTAGCAAGGAGGTGTAATCCCACAAGTCAAAGAAGAAGCCTGGAATTCTGATGATTCTTGGAAAGATTGAAATATAAAGACTTGTTGAACTGAAATCTTTTATCTCTGTAGGCTCTTTTCTCTAGTTCTCTAGGGATGTTAAAATATTTTATATGGGCACATGTGGTTGCCCCTAATGGAAGGTAAACACCTTGAGAACAGGATTTGTATCATCTTTTCTTTGTATTGCCATGTAGTGTGTTAAACCCATAGTGGACAGATTGTTGATTGAGTAATAATTAGGTTGGCTGATTGTTGGTTATCAACAAAATCTGTTTGGAATTTCTGCCTGGCCAAGTGAGATCATCTGAGGGGGGAAAAAAGGGGAAAAAAAGAAGTCAACATAGATTTTCTCATCTGGGAAGTAAGATCAAAACCCTCAGTACATTTACCTTTTATTTCTGTCTCCATCTCCACCTCCACGTTTATGCTCCCACCATGCCTTTCCTTCCATTTTCCCTTTGGTGAGCCATGGTCAGTCATTGTGCCTATATGAAGCAGTGCCATCTGCTGGGCGAGGAAAAGGAGATGCTTTTTGTCAAACTGGTCAAGACCCCACTAGCTCCAGTTTCTCCTATTCTAGAATAAAGAAGGCAGGCTTTAACCAGCTTTGGTCCTTGAAGCAAATTGCTGGAAAAGCTTTGAATAAGCCATTCTCCGGAGATCATCTACAAGGGGAGATGATATGGATATAGATATGGATATATATGGGAAAGGGAGCAGGAAAATCCCATTTGTGGAAGTCGAAGACATCTTCTAAATCTTGTTGACTTATCTTAAAATCTAAGCTTACAAATGGATGGGAGTTAGTAGGGGATGGGGAAGAGGATATCTTATCACAAATAAATTTTCTACAATGTTCTTTTAAAATGGAACATTGCTGTTTTTTTACAAGTATTTAGATGGCACAGTGTAGAGAGCATTGGCCCTAAAGTCAGAGGACCTAAGTTCAAATCCAATCTCAGACACTTAAACACTAACTAGCTATGCCATCCTGACAAGTCATTTAATTACAAGTGCCTTGCCAAAAAAAAAATGGAACATTTCTAGTTTTTTAAATTAATTCTTATTTTCAGATCAAGTCGCGTAGATTTTAAAGACAAAGAAACCTAAAACAAAAGTGTTATGAACTCCTGATAATTGAAGATCAATGTGAAATGAAAGTTAATCTCAGAAATGATAAAGTACCAGACCCTAATTTGTACATTGTTTATCCATGATTAGCTCTTAGTATTCCTTTTGATGATAAACTTCATGCAGGCTAGGTCTGAGGGTCTGCTTTATCTTTGTATCTTTTTCCATTTCCTAGAATACAAATTAGTGCTTAATATATGTTTGAAGAAGAAATAAATGAATAGCATAAATGGGGCCAGAGTGAAGGGAATGGAACTATAATTCCAAATTATGTTATAATTATAAATGTTCAATGTCCTTTCAACTTTAGAACAGTCACTGCCTACCCAAGTGAAATTATCTGAGAGGGAAAGGAGGGAAGGCAGGAAAAAAATATAGGCTTTCTTATCTGGAAAATATGCTCAAAAACTGAAAAAAAAAACTGCCCCCACTTTTGTTATTCATTTGTTCCTATATCAAACATATATTAAGCACAATCTATATTTTAGGTTTGAAATCTGAGAAACTAGGTTTGAATCTTGGGACTGCTAGTTATTACAGACATTACTTCTAAATGTAACAATTGCAGATCCAGGTTGTCATAAGGATCTTAGTGGCCATTTGACAATTGAGGAAACTGAGGCCCCATTGACATTAATCAACTTGTACCATGAGAATCTGAGACAGAATTCAAATGCAGAACTCTCCAAGTCCAGTATCATTTCTACTTTAAAAGCTGCCTCTAAGTAATTAAATCACCTAATCTCTTTGGAGCAGTTTTCTCCTCTCCATTAGATTAGACTTTTAAGGCCTTTATAACTCTAAATCTATAATCCTATCAAATCCTTTGTGAGATTTTAAAAAAATTGACTCTTTTTTATTTTCACATCAATTTCATTTCCAAAAGCTAATCCCTAAGAATAAGAATTAGAAGAAAAGAGAAAGAAATGTATTACATAGAATGTTCCACATCCATTGTCACCCAGTTTGGATGAGGGAATGGAAGAGATTAATTCTGTCCTTTCTTTTTTGGAGACAAGTTTGATCATTGTGATCAGTTTTTATTTTGTTTTTTATTCTTCTCATTTACATTGTTACGATTTGGAGTGTACATTGTTTTCCTGATTCTCCTTGTTTCACTTTGCATCTGTTCATATAAGCCTATCCATACTTCTCTGTATTCTTCATAGTTTTGTGTCTTCACGTGAATGATTCTGTTGTCTGAAGTGACAGTCACCTTTATCTAGCACCGTGCAGATAAACATTTAGCAATATGTTCTCTGGAAGAAAAAATGTCTGCAAAACATTTTTAAGTTTAATCTGCTTTATTAAAAATTTCTCTTATCTCTTTCGTAAGCTAATTAACAAAACCAGAGATCAAGGCCCAATTTTTAGTGTTTGACCATTTCTGAAATGTAAATTTTTATGCTGAAATTTTGACAATGAGGTCTTTTGACCATTTCTGAAATACAAAATTTTATGCTGAAATTTTGAACAATGAGCTCTTTTGACCATTTCTGAAATATAAATTTTTATGCTGAAATTTTGACAATGAGCTCTTTTGACCATTTCTGAAATATAAATTTTTATGCTGAAATTTTGAACAATGAGCTCTTTTGAATCAGTTCTAAGTTGCCTCTAGCACGCCCTTGTCTGCATCTCTATACGGATGCTAGAAAAGCATATTTTTACTTTATGAGTTCTTGAGCAGGTTTTTCCTTAATTTTGTGACTTTGGGCCCATCTAATCTTCTTTTCTGTAAATCAGAATAATGAGTAGTAGTTCAGAGATGCATGAGGGTTTAGAAATGAGAGGCAGCATGATGATATTAAAAAAAAAAAAAGAGCAAGACTGGAAGGCAAGAAACCTGATCTGAATCCTGGATCTGCCCATATATCCCATAAGAGCTTTGGCAAGTCCCTGCTCATTCCTGGGTTTCATTCTTCTTAGTTGTAAAATGAAGGTATAGGGCTGGATGCTGTCCAAGGTCCTTCCAACTCTAACATTCCATGAATTTTAAGTGATTTCCACAAACCAGAAATATAATCAAATTAGCTGATATTTCTAGAGTGCTTTCTTCATAATAGCTCTGGGAGATAGACAAGGAAGAAATTATCTCCTTTTACATGGGAGAAGACAGATTCAGAGAGGTTAAGTCTCTTGCTCAAAGTCACAATGCTTCAAATTCCAGTTTTTTAAACTTCAAGTCCTGGCTACATTCTGCTACTCCCATGATGCAAGGGAATGCAATTATTCCTTTTTTGCTATATTAAATAAGGAAGGAATGAGATGGGTTTCTTTCTGCATTAAAGGGGGAAGGCACATAGAAGAGATTTCCACATATGTAGGAATACACAGCCATTGGAGTATCGGGGCATGCATACCTCAAAGCTGTTCTGAGAGACTTGAATGGCATAACATACATAAAACATTTTGTAAACCTTAAACCTTAAATCACTATAGAAATGTCATCTAACATAGTTATTGTTTTTATCTTTGGAAGTTTCAGGTCCCTCTTTTTCTGAAACAAGATTCATAGAATCATAGAGCTAGAACTGGAAAGAAATCCCAAGTTCATCAATCCTATCATTTTACAGATGAGGAAACTGAGGCCCAGAAAGGTTGTGGATTCTCTTTCTTTTGAGGCCTTCAAGAACAGGATCATTAAACCTAAATTTAAATGAATCTCAGCATCCCCTAACCCAATATCTCAATTTTATAGGTTAATAAACAGAGGACCATGTAGGGTAAGTGACTTATATAAAGCATATAGGCAATAAAGGGAAGTACCATCATTTAAACCCAGATCCTCTGAACCAAAAGTCTATTTTCTCATTCTACCACCTCTTCATTTTACAGAAAGAGAAACTGAGGCAACGGAAAAGGAAGTCACTTGCTATGTTCTTGTTGACTGATCGCTCAGGATAAGAATTGAACTTATGTCTTAATCTTAAATACAGCAACTAGGTGACATAGTAGATAGAATATAGAACTTGTAGTTAGAAAGACATGAGTCAAATCTTGCCTTAGAAATATACCAGCTGTTTGATCCTGAGCAAGTCACTTAATCTCATAATAAGCCTAATTCTTCCACAGGACAACCTTTCAAATAACTGAAAAAATTCTTCTTCTATCAAGTCTTCTCTTTTCTTCAGATTATTCAATCACAAGAACATCAGTTAATCCTGGCACAGCATGTTCTTATGTCCCTCCACAATATTGGCTTATTCTTCTGAATGCTCTCCCAGATTTCAATACTCTATTTAAATACAGCACCCAGTACTGAACATACCATTCCAGATGTGATCTAATCACAGTAGAGTACAGAAAGACCACTTATTTCCTTTTTCCTCATTGATATACCTCTCTTAATATAAGCTAAAATTGTATTAACTTTCATATCTGATATAGCAAAAAGCAATAATAACTGTTCTGTAATCCTAAATCCTTTTCACTATACCATACTGCTTCTAGATGTAGTTTTATTCTTTCAATTACATAAAATAACATAATCAAGTGGCAAAGTGTTGCTAGCTAGAAGTCCTTTAAGGTCCTGCTTTAGTAAATAGTTCTGACATTTTTTAGTCTACAAGGCAAGTAGGTAGTACAGTAGATAGTGCATCAGGCCTGGAGTCCAAAAAACCTAAATTCAAAGGCAGCCTTAGATACTTACAAGCTCTATGTCCCCGGACAAGAAACTTAACTTTTATTTGCCTCAATTTCCAGACCATAAAATGGAACTAATAACAACACCTATTTCTCAGGTTTCTCATGAGAATCAAATGAAATAGCCTATGGAAAGCACCTTGCAACCAAAAAGCAGTATATATATATATATATATATATATATATATATATATATATATATATATATATATATATATATATATATATATATATATATATATATATATATATATATATATATATATATATATATATATATATATATACGTATATATATGCATGTCATATGTGTATGTATGTCATATATATGTATGTTTATATGTGTATGTATGTATATATATGTTAGTTGTTGTCATTTCTCTATTCTAATAAAATTCTTCATTCAGTTCTTTTCCCTTATAGCAATAGACCTGCATGAATCACTTTGAACAAGTTACTTATCCTTTCTGGGCCTCAGTTTCTTATCCATAAAATGTGAAGGTCAGACTAGAGCCCCTCCCCCAGTCCCTTCTAGCTCTAGATTTAAGATCCTATGACCCTCTTCCAAATCCTCCTAAAGTTTTACTCTTGAAAGTTGGACCCTTTTGTGTTCCCAATGTCTTTGTCTCTCTTTGAACGTGTCAGCAAAGGCTGTCAGAAGCAAATGAAAACATATTTCCTGCTCTGTTATTTTAGCAATTCGTTCAGGAAGGGGTACATTTGCATTAGGTAGTAATAGCAGAAGCAAACATTGATCTATGGGAAAGGGCTTTTAAATGAGCAAGTTGGCTATAATGTAATATTGTTAATGGAGACAATGGGCAACTTTTTTTCTTCTCATCCTGCTGAGTAACAGTAGGTATATTCAACCAGATGTTAGCTGTGGATTATGGTCTGGCTTTGATTGAAGTTTACTCCTCAACAGGCCTGCCCTTTGCCTTTTGTAATATAAAAAAGAATTGCCTCTAAGATGTGCAGTGAAAATAGAAATGGCCCATCAGAGGTCCTGCTTGCAACTCCCAAATCTTGTCTACATGTATTTTGATTTAACTTTGTGCCAGATTTTTTAAGGGGGAAGGTGGTGGTAGGAAAAGCAGGTGGAACATTTTCAAGGTGATTTAATCTTGTAAGAGCTGCATACACTCATAAATGTCAGAAGTAGATACATGAAATTTATGAAGTGGAGAAGAATTTGGAAATATTACAATATTTACAAGACTATGTAAGGAAGATGATGTTTTGAATGGCCACTTACATTTCCATTAGAAGAGACTGAGTAAACCCAAGTAGTTTAAGCCTGATGAAAATCTCCCATTTCCTTATGTAGGGTTTGTCTATCATGGTCTGATTATATTGTTCAGTCTTCTGTTTGATGTTTACACCATTGATGTTTATAAAGGCTAAAAAGATGGGATAAAGGATATAAAAGATCATCCTAAAAGTTTTCTTGACTCTAATGGGGCAGGTTATTAGCTTGAAAGGGTTAGTGACTAAGGGAGGTCAGAACTTCATATATTTTCCTTATTGGAAAATCTATTTCAGACCCATAACTAAAGTGGGATGCCTAGGATTTTATTCCAGGAAATGAAGAGTAGGTAACTACTCAAGGAAAACTCTCTCCTTACATTGACCTTCTGGTCTTCCTTTCCCTCCTCATACCTACACATCCTTATCCTGACTGGCTTAACAATCATAAGGGTACATTCACTGTGGTATATTTTGCCTTGCTACTTCCCCTCTGGCCACCTCCTAGTGATTGGGGGTTATGGGTCATTGACTGCGCCATAGAAGCGCAGACTAGATTCTCTTGGAAATGATTCACCTCTATGACAGTCTGATTATACCAACTACACTGGTCCATCTCCTCATATGACTCCAGTTAAGTGAACTGTCTTTGGTGCATATTCAATAGGCATTTTCAGTTCCCACAATCCTCTCTCTGAGTGCAGATGGCTCTCTTCATCACAAGACCATTGGAATTGGCCTCAATCATCTGGTTGTAGGAAAGAGAAGTGAGGGACTCTAAATCTATCCTCACTCCTTTAATTTTGTGGGCTTCTGTTCAAATTCGGTCTCTATCACTTACTATTATACAACAGTATCAACAACAACAGTTATAGTTTAAAATAATGGCAATATTCTCCTCCCTTTTTCTCTCTCTTCCTCTCTCCCACCCTTTCCCCTTCCCCCTGCTCTTCCCCTTTCTATATTCCTCCTTTCTCCTGCCTCTCCCTCTTCCCCTCCATCTCTTTCTTCTTCTCCCTGCCCTCATATGGTACTTTAAGATTTGTAAAATGCTTTTAAAATGCTTTCTCATTTGATCTTTACAGCAACCCTTAAAGATAGAAATTATTTTTACTCCTTAGAACTTACCAATGAAAAAACTTAGGCAAACAGAAATGAAATAACTTACCTAGGATCACATAGGTAGTAACCTTAGGAGGTAATATTTGAATTCCGGTCTTTACTAACTTCTTGTTCAAATCATTGTGTGTGGCACTTATCTGACTATAAAATGAGGGAGTTGCACTAGGTGATTTCTAAGGTCTTTTCTAGCTTTAATACTATGAAGCTATGAGCATTCTGCTATAAGATAAGGGCCCAACTATGTGTGCAGTCCATCTACTCAAAGGTCAAAGTATTGCCTGAGAATTGATAAGAAGGAGATAGAACAAATCTATTGGGAGAGCACTAAATAGCTGAACAAGACCTGGATGTAGCATCAGAAAACAATTGAATTAATTGTGTGACTGTAAATGTTTTCCCATCTCTATACTTTATTTCTTCACTTGAAAATAATAATTTTCAAGTTCCTTTCTTCATAAGGTTGTTACAAGGAAGGAAGTTTGTAAACATAAATATATACAACTGTGAGCTTTTGAAGAGACAGTGTGGCAAAGGCCATCCTTGAAGTCAAGGAGACCTCCTGCCTCTGACACACTGATTGTGTGACCCTGGGCAATCTACTTGATATCTCAGCTTCTCCAGGCTAAGATAGCTAATACAATGTTATAAATGAGTTGACCATCTATATCAAACAGTTTCATTATGGAGAGTTCCATACATTAATAAAAAAGAAGCCCATGTGTATGTATCTGGATCATTTCAGCTTTTTAGCTGCACAACTTCAAGAGGTGGATTTCCCCATTTATGTTTAGTCATTTTTCAATCCTGCTCAACTTTTCATGACCCCTTCTGGGATTTTCTTGGCAAAGATACCAGAGTAGTTTACCATTTCCTTCTCCGACTCATTTTTCAGGTGAGAAAACTGAGGTAATGGGATTAAGTAACTTGCCCAGGATTACAAACTAGTAAGTGTCTGTGTCTAGATTTGAACTCACCTCTTTCTGACTCCAAGCCCATCACTCTATCCACTACACCATCTAGCTGCTCTTATAAGTCAATAGGAGCTTCTGTTTATTGTCTGCCTAAGTTCCTTCTCTGGTTTTTTGGTGACTGAAAGCTGTGACTTGAAGCTCATGAATCAGTACACTTCCCTTGAGGAATGCCACATGTGAGGAGTTATTCCATTTGTCAAAAAATTTACCTCTAGGCCTCCAAGTCCAGTGGCTTTGATTTCTGCAACATCTATATAGTTTCTTTAGTCTAAGAAAACCAGATTTCATTCTATCACTTAGCATCTGCAAGAGTTGAATCACATCAAAAGCTATATTCTACTCTCTTTGCAGCAAGCAAATTGTGTTGATTTATGTTTATTTCTTTGACTTTTGAAAAGGCACTCTTATAGAGTAGTAAGACTTTAGGGTAATAAGTTCAAAATGCAAACATTAAAATATATAAAGTCTAAAACAGCAATTTAAACCCAGCATGTTTTTTTTTAAATCAGTGAAAATGTAATTATATCTTGGAAGCAATATTTTTTCCCCATAGGAATATGGGTCTAATTTTTAAAAGCTGAACTAATCAGCCAACTAATCAACAAGCATTCTTTAATTGCGCACTATGGGCTAGGCTTTGTTCTAGATACTGATGATGCTATTGCAAAAAATGAAACATATCCTAGTCTCAAAGAGCTTATATTCCTTTTATTTTGCTCCATTTTGATTTTTTTTATTCTTAATGAATACATGCATACATACACACAAGAACATTTTGAGTAAAAAAAAAAACAGAAGACAGAAAGATTTCTGTGGAAGCTACAAATCTTTACTATATATAACTTGATTTCTTTAAAGTATATGTGAAGTGAACTCACAAAGCTGCCCTGCTTGTCTGTGTCTTCTTTTGAACATTCTTCTGTTCTTTTCTGTATATTTTTTTCAATGCTTCAATGATTCTCCTTTCTTTCCTTTTTTTTTTTTTAATTCTTTCCTTTTTAAATTTTGAGTTCCAAATTCTCTTCCTCCCTCCCTTATCTCCCCCACCCACTGAGAAGGTCAGCAAAATGTTATCAATTACAAATGTAAAATTATGCAAAACATTTGTATATTAGCCTTATTGAAAAAGTGGGGTGGGGGAAGGAAAAAAATTATACTTCAATTTGTATTCAGAATTAATCAGTTCTCTCTCTCTGGAAGTAGACAGCATTTTTTCATCATGAATCCTTTGGAATTGTCTCAGATCATTGCATTTATCAAAAGTAATTTCACAATTAATCATTATTACAACATTTTTGTTACTGTCCACAATGAACATTTCACTTTGCACCAATTCATACTGGTCTTGCCATTTAAAAAAGTTTTAGTTTCACAGAACAAAGCAAGCTTTTCCATAACTTTTGGTACAACAAAAAAGATGAGTGCACAGAAAAACACAAATCTACCATGTACAACTTGCTATTTCTTACAGATATACAACAAAGATATCATGTAAATTTATTTTTTCCTTCTTTCCCCTAACCTTAGAGATGGCTGTATCAGACACAAAAGATATAAATATATAAAATTATTCTATATATATACTTTTTAACCAGTTCTTTCTCTGGATAGATATAGCATCTTTCTTCATAAGTCCTTTTTTTGTGTGGGTATTTTTAATAGTTGAAATGACTTAATCACTCAAAGTTCCTAAAATAATATTGTGATTACAGTGGTTTTTTTAATCACCCCTTCATCATTTCTTATAGGACAGTATTACTCCATCACAACTTGTTCAGCCATTCTCCAATTAACAAACATCTCCTCAATTTCCAAGCCTTTTCCATCACAAAAAAATCTATCAACACTTTTGTATGTGGATATCCTTTGCCTTCTTCTTTGATATCTTTAAGGCAGTGGTCCTCAAACTTTTTAAATGGGGCCAATTCACTGTCCTCAGACTGTTGGAGGACCGGACTATAGTAAAAACAAAACTTCACACTCTGTCTCCGCCCCTCAGCCCATTTGCCATAACCCAGTGGCCGCATAAACGTCCTCAGCAGGTCACATCTGGCCCACAGGCCATAGTTTGAGAACCCCTGCTGTAGGGTATATACCAAGTAGTAGTAATACTGAATGAAATTGAATGAATGAATGGAATTGTTTCTTTCTGGCTGCTTGTAGTATTTGTTCCTTGACTTGGGAGCTTTGGAATTTAGCTATTATATTCCTGGGAGTTTGCATTTTGGAGTATGCAATGAGTGAATTCTTTCAATTTCTATTTTATCCTCTGGTTCTAGGATATCAGAGCAGTTTTCCTTGATGATTTCTTGAAATATAATGTCTAGGATTTTTGGGTAGTTTTTTGACCATGCTATTTTGGTAGTCTAATTCTTAAATTATGTATTTTCTAGGTCAATTGTTTTTCTGATGAGATATTTTTACATTTTTACTTATTTTTCAATCTTTTAACTTTGTTTTATTGTTTTTTGAAATCACATGAAGTCATTAACTTTCACAAGCCCTACTCTAAAATTTAAGGAATGATTTTCTTCAGTGACCTTATAAAACTCCATTTCCATCTGGTGTATTCTGCTTTTAAAGGAAGTCCTTCACTGTTTTTTTGTTTTGTTTTGTTTTGTTTTTTTGTTTTTTTTTTTTTGTACCTTTCTTACCAATATAGGAGGGCTAAAACATTGGGAGAGATAAAAATGATGAAAATTTATAAACCAGATAGAGATTTTGATCAAGGAAACTAATGAAAAAAATGGTATCATATATCAGGAGTTTTGTTTTATAACAAGAATTCTTAACCTGGGAATCTGTAACTTAATATTTTTTTATTAAAAACCATTTTTCACATAATTAGGTTACTTTGTAATATTATACATTTTTGTTTTATGTATTTTAAAAGATTATTCTGAGAAGAAATCTATTGGTTTTACTTTGACTGCCAAAGGCACCCAAGACAGAAAAAAAAAAAAAAGCTTAGGAAATCAGCTTTATGAATCAGCTGAATAATGAGCAATGTGTGTGGGGGGGGGGGAGGAGGATGGATTACATGGAAACCACAGTATTGGAATCAGAAGACTCCATTTATTGTGTGACTTTGGATAAATCAATTACTATCTCTAAGCCTCAGTGTCCCCCTCTGTAAAGAAGGGAGGTGACTAAATGACCTGAGGTCCTTTCAAATGTTCAGTCTATGAACATTAGAAGCAGGAGCTCTGCTGTGTCCCTTTAGGGTCTATAGAAGGAATAGTGACAAAGTGACATTACCCTAGATTCTGAAATTCATGTGAGTGTGCCCATAAATATACATATATATATTTATATTGCTATATACATATATGTATGTGTATATTTGTATATACACACACATAATTGTATATACGTAAATATATATATATGTATGTGGTACATTTATATCTGTAAATATAAATATATGCTTATACATATAAACTGCATACATATATTCACGTAAACGTGTATAAAACTCACATGTGTACAGATATACATGTACACAAATATGTATATATTATATTTAAACATCCATATTTGTGAATGTTTATATATATATATATATATACACACACATAGAATATGTGTATATATGTTATGTGTGTTTAAGTATATGTGTGTGTCTGTGTGTGTGCTTGTGAATTCTTTGGGTCTTTGCAGACAGAATTGAGCAATGTTTGTTGCCTGATACAGTTCCCTTTGCCTCATCCTTAACTTCTTGCTGCTCAGAAATCCTCTTTAGTGTATCTCCCAGAGAGCAAATCATTCCTTCTTCTTGCAGCCCAGTGACCCAGCACCTCTGATAATCTCCCAACACAGCTCATTGTGCAGGAAGAGCCTGCAGCTAGTTGCTCCTCTGGGAAGTGACTCATTCACTCAGTCAGTCGGCCTTCTTCATGCAGTCAAATACTCCTTTCCCCGGCATGGGAATGCATCTGCGTCACAGAATATACTAAATAAATGGCTATAAACCATTTCTCTGCTGCTAGAGAGGTTGGGGGATGAAGAGAGGGAAAGAGAGAGAAAGGCAAGTCACAAGAAGAGCTTATGAGGAAGAGAGGGTCACTGGTCACTAAAGAGCTGCCCATTTCATTAGTAATAAAGGTCAATGGAGCATACTTTGTTAAATTGGGATTTGGAAGCCCTGAATTGATATTAGAAAGAATACTAACTCTGTCGTCCAAAGATCTGAATTTAAAAAGCAACCTGTATAATCTGGAACAAGTCACTTCATCTTTCTAGCCCTCAGTTTTCCTTATCTGGAAAATGACAGTCTTGTACTGAATGGCTTCTTTGGTCTTTTCCAGGTATAGGTATAGGATTCTATAGTCTTCAGTCACTTCATGTCTAAATGAGAGCAGGAATTTCTAAGGTCTCTTTAAGTCAAGATCTGTGATCCTCTTAACCTCAGTTTCTTCCTATGGAAAGAAAGGGGGTTGAACTAAAGACACCAGGAGATAGTGGAAAGTAGTTAGCATATACTTGCATATTATTGTATTACAACTTTTGGATAAATTGTTGTCATTGATATTTGCTATTATACTTGGAGGCATTGTGATTTCATTGAGTCAAGTTCTTTATAGACACAGATCTCTGCTCCTTTATAACTCACGGTAGCTGGTCTTTGAGAGTTGTTGAAGCTGAAAAAAATCATGACCCTGTGGCCAGTGCGATGATAAGCTTTTCTGAACTTTCACTAAGCCTATCTTCAGGTAAGAGATGCAAAATCCTTCACTGGATTTGTCCTTAAAATTTCTCCAGTTTGGGAGCACCTTCCACAAAGGTTGCTCTTAGCCTGGGATCCTTCTTTTTACATATCCTAGCTGTATGACCCTGGGCAATCGCAGAATCATAGATTTAAAATGAAAGAGACTTCAGAAATCATCTAATTCAATCCCCTCAGCTTCCAGAAGAGGAAATTGAGAAAGGCTAAGTAAGTTACCTATGGTCACACACAGTTAATGTAAGAGATAGCATTTGAACCTAGGTCCTCCACCTCCAGAGCCAGTATTCTTTCTCTGGGACCACACACCCACAATTCTCTAAATCTTTCAAGTTGGTAGAGAATTTTCTTACCTGGACTTCTCTTGTGATCAAAGAAGTCATAGGTCCAGATATAGAGAGGGATAGATAGATGGACAAATGGACAGATGGATGGATGGATGGGTAGATGGATGAATAGATGGATAAAAGGGGTTGAATAGAATCAAATAAAGATAGGCAGATAGATAAATAGATAGATGCATATATATGTATATATATATAACTATATGTATGTATATTTGTATATACATGTTTGTGAATATCTTAGGAAATGATTTCTTTGAGATGTTTGTTACAACTGTTTATTATTGTGTTTATATAATATATATGAGATGTAGATATATACATATACTTACATATATATGTATGAGATTTTTGTATTATTAGAAGATCTATATATACATGCACATGCATGCTAACTTAATGTTATAGTGATAACATTAAGAATAACAAGACAGCACCCTATACCAAGATAAAGTTGTGATGGCTTCATGATTTAGACATATTATAGCAAATTAGGAGAGCAAATAAATCTGTCAGATCTTTAGAGAAGGGAGGAATTTATTACCAAACAAGAAATGGAGAACATTATGAAATGCAAAATGAATAATTTTGATTGCATTAAATTTTTTAAAATTGCATAAACAAAATCAATGCAATAAAGATTAGAAGGGAAACCAAAATCCGGGAAACAACTTTTACAGCCAGGTTTTGATAAAGGCCTCATTTCTAAAATATATAGAGAACTGAATGAAATTTATATGAGTACAAGTCATCCCCCATTTGATAAATGGTTAAAGGATATAAATAGACAATTTTCAGATGAAGACATTAAAGCCATCTATGGTCATATGAAAAAAGCTCTAAATCACTATTGATTAGAGAAATGCAAATTAAAACAACTTTGAGATACCATCTCATACTTATCAGAGTGGCTAAGATGACAGGAAAACATAATAACAAATATTGGAGGTGATTGGGAAAACTGGGACACAAATTCATTGTTGGTGGAGTTATGAACTGATCCAGCCAATTTGGAGAGCAATTTAAAACTATGCCTAAAAGACTATAAAACTATGCATATACTTTGATCCAGTACTCTCATTGATGGGTCTGTATCCCAAAGAGATCAGAAAAAAAGGAAAAAGGACCCACATGTGAAAAAAATGTTTGTAGTGGCTTTTTTTGTGGTAGAAAGAAATTAGAAGTTGAACAGATGCCCACCAAATAGGAAATGGCTGGAGGTGTTATGGTACATGAATGGAATGGAATACTAGAAGAAATGATAAGCAAGCTGATTTCAGAAAAACCTGGAAATTCACATGAGTTGATGCTGAGTGAAGTGAACAGAACCGGGATGTCATTGTACACTGTAACAGCAAGATTTTGTGATGATCAACTATGATAGACTTAGCTCTTCTCAGAAATGCAGTCATCCAATTCCAATAGATTTGTGGTAGAAAATGGCATCCGCATCCAGAGAAAGAATTATGGAAACTAAAAGCAGATTGAAGCATCCTATTGTCACCTTTTTGCTATGTTTTACTTTGCTTCTTGTGTTTTTTTTTCTTTTTGTTCCGATTTTTCTTTCCCAACATGACTAATAAGGAAATATGTTTAAATATATAGCCTATTTCAGAATTCTTGGGCAAGGAGGGAATATAAAGGAGAGAGGAAGAAAGAAATTTAGAACTCAAAATCTCATAAAAATGAATATTTACATGTAGTTGAAAAAAACAAAGTACTGTTAAAGTGGGGGTAAGGTTAAAAGAAAAGAAAAAAGAATAACTAAGCAAGGTAGTATAGTGGTTAAAGAACTAGCTTTGAAGTTAAGAAATCCATCTGTGTTTATTTTCTATCTTTGTCACATACTAACTTTGTGGCCATAGACAGGTCATAATCTCTCTGTTCCTCACTTTTTAAGATTATAAATTAAAGAGGATTTGGTGACATGTATCAGTGGAGGCTGTTTTCATGTCAGAAAATTTCTACACCCAATGAAATCACAAGTCAACACTCCCCCCCCCATTAAGACTATTATTGACAAAGGGTCAATATATCAATATTAATTTATTTTATTATCACCAAGCTAATTAGTCATGAAGCATTATTAATGCTCTTATTAATAATGTCCTAATAATAATAAACCAAGGGATACAACAAGCATCTCCAAAGAAATAGCTTCCCATAAAAGTCATCTCATTCAGAGACAGCTGGAGCCTCCAGGTTGCTGATCCAATTACATCTGATTGATCGGAATTGCTCAGGAGATTGGTAGTAACTGTTGAAAAGCTGGTACTATGGTTAGGCAACCATACCCTTGTAGGCAGCCCTGTGCTGACTCTAAGCCCCAAATCACGTAGCTATGGGGGAGCTGCAAATATCAACCGCTTTGGGAGATGTCTAAGGACTCAACGAATGAGCTAAATTGTTTGCCCATCTTCACTGCATAGTTGGTTTCTTCACATTCTGTGGGCAGAATTTAAATATCGTCCCTCAAAACCATTTCTGTTTTATTAGCAAAAAGCATTCCAAGTGAGCCATGGATGTACCAGGGGGGCTTTTATTATTGGTCCTTAATAAATGCTTGCAGTTGGAGATGGTTAAAGCATTACAGGATATTGATAGCTGTGCTCACTCCCTCCCTTGCTCTTTTCACCATAAAATTAACAAGTATATTCTTTAAAAGACTTATCATTTATCCTACTTTAACTGGAAAAAGCCCAGGAAATAAAGCAAGTGCAGGAGGGGAACTACAGAAGGTTTTAAACGATGGTGCAGTTAAATTTAGGAGCTAGTCTGGTTAACGGAGATAGATCTCTACGCAAGATAGTGAAGTGACAGCAATGAAGTTTGGGTCCTAAATTAGAGTTTATTTATTATCCAGAGGGAAAGTCTAGATATATTCATATGGGCTGGATGGCTATGGAAGCCTCTTCTGACTCACAAATTCTGTGATTCTTTCATTCTGCTGGTGTTCTGAAATTTAGGAAATATCTTCCCATCCAGCCCTCCCTCCCTAACACCAGTAACATTTACTGAGCTTTCAGCATCTGTCTGTTTCAAGCCCTCTCCGACATCTCTGGAATGATGCTTTCTTTACTCGCTGGGCAGGTGGGAAGAAGTTCTCTTCCTTCACAAGATGCTCAGAGAATGGGCTATCAGAGTCTGCTTTTTACTACCCATGTAGTAAATCCCTTTGTCTCTCTGGACCTCAACTGTAGAGTGAGGAGCTTGGACTGGAGGAGGTATCTCTAGGTCCCTTCCAGAGAAAGTTCAGAGGGTTAAGCTTCTGATTATGAGAATTGGGGTTCTGGTCCCAATTATTGAGAAATCAATCACAACATACTCCAAAAAATGGCTTAGTCTTGATGAAGCCAACTGGATAGAAAAAGGCTAAATGAACATATTTTTTGTTCCAAGGTCCGAGGGAGAAAAGGACCATGGCAGGGGCTGAAGGACCACATGCTCCCTATGTTACTATGAAGATGCATTTTATGTATCAATTGGAAAAGATGGCCATTGAGCTCCCTTCTCATATTATTGATTCTGCTGTTGCATCCAAAACAATGTAGATTGATTTTGGAGCCTGGATGAATGAATGGAAGCATTTATTAAGTACATCCTATAAGCTTATGAAATGTGTCTCATGACAAGCACTGGAGAGACAATTAGAAAAATGAGACAATCTCTACTTTCAATGGGCTCACTTTTAATTGGGGGAGACAACACACATAGAAAAGGGTCCAGCTGCAGAGTGGATGGCGAAAAACTACCTGTCCTAAGGGCACATCTATAGGAATTTAAGACATGGGCACTAGGCACCTGGTAAGGACCAGTAATCCACCAGAAGAATACTGGATGGATTACAGTTGACAACTTATCAATATGGCATCACCAACCATGTCTACCCATTTATGGGGGAAAGAAGGTAAAGGTATTCCTTTCCATGACCTTGGGAAGGAAGGGAGTGGGCTTGAGACTTGTCATGGAGAGAATATTCTGGGCACTCTCCCAATGAGTTGGGAATGGAGAGGTAGGGAAGGGTTGGAATCCAGTCAAAAAGGGGAAAAGAAAAGAGAACATTGGCAAGGAGGTTATAAGAAAGGGCAAATCTCTGTAGAATCAGGACAGGGGGAAGGGCTCATTGTGGTCCATGTCACCCCATTCAGTACAGAGCATAGCAATTGTTCTATATTTCCTGATTCCCCCAACATGCTAGTTCCTTCTCCCCCTTCTCCCCCCTTCTCTCTCTCTCTCTCTCTCTCTCTCTCTCTCTCTCTCTCTCTCTCTCTCTCTCTCTCTCTCTCTCTGTCACACACACACACACACACACACACATCATCTTGTATCTAGTTTACATATAGCTATATATATATATATATATATATATATATATACATATATATATATATATATATATATTGCCTCCTTACACAAACACACACACACAGAGCTAAAATCTTCCTAAAGACAGAAACTGCTTCACTCCCTGTCTAGTTCAGTACCTAGCACATAACTGGAACTTAGCAAATCTTTATTAACTGTGAATGTCAAAGAGTATATCCTGCTTTTTAAAACTGGAGGAAGAAATTAGACCTTCTATTCAGCCTCATCCTACCTCCTATTCCTTCTGCAATTAAAAGGCCTTCAGTTGTTCCTAACCAGAATCCCTCATTGTCAACCTCTGAGGGGTCATAAAATCATAGAATCTAGAGCCAGTAGAACCCTGAGAGAGAATGTAGTTCAACTCTGTCATCCTATAGATGAGGAAGTAAAGATCCATCCAGAGATATTAAGCCATTTGTCCTAGGTTCTACAAGAAGTAAAAAGCAGAGATAGAATTCAAGTCAGGCCTTATAAATAGTCAGTAGGGACTTTAGAGGTCTCTAGTCCAAACCCCTTATTTTGAAAATGAGAGCTCTAAAGCTTGAGAAGGCCTTTCCAAGGTCACACAAGCAAAGTGGAGATTCCAGCCCAGGTTTTCTTGCACTGAAGCCAGCACTCTTTTCATTATATCATATTGTCTCTCTAATTCCAGTCCATTTGATCTGGATTTAAATCTAGTGCTCTTTCCATCACACAGACAAAGGTGCCAGGGCCTTGAGTCTCTGGACTCTCTATTTATGGCCTTCTCAAAGTTTTGTAGGGGCTCTGGTCTCAATGACTCTTATAAAGAAGAGCAGAGAGATAGAAAGAGCAGGAGTGTGGAGAAGAAGTAAAATTAAGGATAATGATTTTTTTAATGTAGCATTTTAAAATTGCAACACAGTTTTACACAAATCACCTCATTTTATCCTCACAATAACCCTGGGAGGTAGGTATTATTGTTATTCCCATTTTGCATATGAGGCAGCTTGAGGCAAACTTTTCCAGGGTTATTCATTTTGTTAAATGTCCGTAGTAGGATTCAAACTCAAGCCCAGCACTACCCACTGCATCACCTAGCTGAACTAAGTGGAGAAATTAGTTAATTGAATCACAGCCTGGGCATTCTCTCCCAGGAGATAGCCTGCATGATTGCCTATTCTGCCTAGATGATTTTAAAACATCAGGCTCAATCCTTCCCAGTTTCTAATTTTTACCACTGATGAGATCAATGCATTGCAATTTAATAAAGACACATTCATCACCTCCTGTGCATGATGCTGTTTATGGAAAATTCTGGGAGGTAAAAAATTAAGATTAAGACAAGGCTTTTGCTTACAGTGGAAAAACAATAACAATATACTGGGAAAACATCGGACCTGAAATCAGAAAGGATCTGGATTCGAATCCTTCTTCTGACACTTATTAGGTATATAACTATGGGCAAACCATTTCACCTCTCTGAGCATCCATTTCTTTATGTGAAAAATGATTGTAATAATTTCTTTAGTACCTACTTTATAGTCTTATTTTTATGATCAAATGAGCCAATGTATGGAAAGTGTTTTTAAAAGATGTCAATTATTACTATTATAGTCTGGTACAGAGATATGATCATTACACAAATAATTATCATGCAAAATAGAATAGGTGAGTGCATTAAGAGAAGTATATAAGAGATTATTCTGAAAGTCTGCTTATTTTCTATCTAACCACAGCAAAATTCAAAGACAGTGCTTAGAGTGGGAGAAATTCGATTTGTCTATGGTGGGAATTGGACCCTCAAATACTTTGACCTTTGAGTAGAGTATCTATGCATTAAAGTTAGAAAGAACTCATTTTATTATTGAGGAAACTGAAATCTAGGAAATAGGACTTCCCTAAAAGCAGACAAGTAATAAATATCAGAGGCAGGATTTGAACACAGCTCTTTCAACTCTAGTCATCTTTTCCATCATAGCACATGTTCACTCCAACCCCTCATTTTACAAGGGAAGAATCTGAGGTCTAGAGAGAGAATGAGTTCTTGGCCAAAGTCATTCACCAAGGCTAGTGAAAAAGGTAATGGGGGAGGAGGGAAGAGACACCAGAATCTAGTCTTTCTGTCTCTTTCTGCTTCATCAGGTTGAGTGCTTTCCAGCAAGGAAAAGACTTAGAAGTGTCCCTCTGGGGGACAGTTTCTTTAGTCTGATTTACAATATTTGTTTTAATGCCGAGGCGGAAAATCCTACTTCCATCTGCATGTCGGGCTGCCAGGAGCCCTTGGTGGTGTCAGTGCGTTCCAATTATCCTTCTGAATCATATTTGTTGTCTTAAAATATTTATATCCAACCACTTCCCACCTGCCAGAATTGCATTTTAGCCTTTTCCACAGAGCCCACTGTCAGAAGCCAGAATCTCAATGCACATCACTAGAGTTGCTTAAGACATCACATTCGACCACAGAACATGACTTACACGTGTCATCTAAATGTATTCCTGCCCTGACCCCCTAGCAGCATATCACCCCTGAGTCACAATATTACTTTTCACAAGAACTTCTGCTTCTCATTGAGGAAGGTGATTTCTTTTGCCATAACTTTATTTCCAGGTTGATCTGCCTAGGAAATAGCTAAGCAGGGTTACACAAATGTCACTTACTTGTCCTTATTGGTAGACTAACAAGGCTTTAATATATATATATATATATATATATATATATATATATATATATATATATATATATATATATATATATATATATAAACTGCTATTTTTTTTACAAATATTTTTACAAATTATTTCCAGTCTTCCCTTTTTTATCTATTTGAAATAAAAACTTAATAAGGGTACTACTAGCTTAAAGTGTATGCACCGTTTTATAGCCCTTTAGACATCATTCTAGACTGTTCTCCAGAGTAGTTGAATTAGTTCACAATTCCAACTACATTATCCCAATTTTTCTACATCCCCTCCATCATTTCTCATTTTTCTTTTCTGTCATATCAGCCAATGTAATAGATGTGAAGTAGTACCACGGAGTTGTTTTAATTTACATTTCTCTAATCAGTAGCTATTTAGAGCATTTTTTCATGTAGCTTTGATTTCTTCTAAAAAAATGCCTGTTCATCTCATTTGACCACTTATGTATTAGGGAATGGTTCTTATTTTATATATCTGGCTCTGTTTCCTACATATTTGAGAAATGAGACCTTTATCAGAATAATCTGTTACAAAATTTTATTCTAGTTTCCTGTTTTCCTTGTAATTTTGGCTGCATTAATTTTGTGCAAAACCCTTTTAATATGATATAATCAAAATTATCTATTTTATTTGCTATAATCCTTTTATGTCTTGCTGGGTCACAAACTCTTTTCCATTTATACAGTTTTGCATTCTAAGGTGTTATTTTCATTATTATATTTGTGCCTCTTTGTCCAAGAGGTGAATTTCCTTTTCATCATTTTCTTCCTTTTCTTTCATTTTAACTTAATTTTTTATCTCCCATTCTTATTTGGTTTTGAAAATCAATTTTGTTAACTTTTCCAGGAATTCTTATTAGATTGACATTCAATTCATATTTTTATTTGAAGTTTTGCATGTAGCTGTTTTGATTTCTTTGTTTTCTTCTGAGTTTTTGTCTTGATCTTTTCTGTTGTGTTAGGATTACAAGGTGATAACTCAGGTTGTCTAAACAATTCTCTAGCTCAGAATTCACACCTTTGGTTCAGGCCTTTGAAAGGAGTTTGCACCTTTGGACTTCTGGGGGGGAGTTTACATGTTTAAAGGAGTTTGCACCTTTAAGAGGAGCAAGTTCATTGGTTGAAGTATTTCCCGCAGGCCCCTGAGTTCTCACGGGACCATTCTCTGCAAGGATAAAAGAGGGCAACATTGAGTCTGAAGAGAGTCTAGACTGGGAGATTGAGTTTAGATGGCAGTCTGGAAGGAGAGTCTAGACTGGGAGAAGAACAAGACTTCCCCAGAGAACTTCAGGGAAGCTCGAGGAAATTCAGAGCCAGGATTCAGGAAGAAGAGAATTCAAGATTCTACCTTTGCTCTGGCTGGAGGCTCCAGAAGCTTCCCAAGAAACCTTCTCACAGAGGAAAAGATTTTACAGAAAAGAGATCTCCTCCCAGAGAAGGATTATAATTGAAGAGATGACAGAACTTTACATTTGGCGCCCAATGTGGGGCAAGGGCTTATTCTGAGCCCTTCAGAGGAGCTAGCCCAGACCTTGACACTGTTGCCAGAGAAGATTTTTAATGATCAGGGTTTTTTCCTTGCTGTCTGCTTATTTTCCCACCCTATTTCTTGATTTGGAATTTTATACTAATTTTGAGCTCTATTCCCAGTGGGGAAGGAGGATAGAGGTTCCTTCTCAAGCTTCAGGCTTTTTTACACTCCTATTTTCTGAGATAGTTCTAAGGGTTTGGAAGTTTTTGCTGCTTCCTAAGGGGTATGATCTGAGGAGAGTTGTAGTTATTGCTCTCCTAATCTGCTTATTGTTCAGTCATTTTTAATCATGTCTAACTTCATGATCTCATTTGAGGTTTTCTTGGCAAAGATATTGTTGTGTTTTGCCATTTCCTTTTCCAGCTTATTTTGCAGATGAGAGAACTGAGGTAAACAGGATTAAGTAATTCTTATTGATTATTATTTGATTATTAATAGTTTTTAATTAATGATTATTAAGTGTTTTTCATGTAACTAGGAAATATTTACATAGCTAGTCTGTGTATTGATCTGTACTCTGGCTCTCATCCAGGAAGGCCTCTTGTCCCTTGAGATTGTAATTTATACAGTTCCTCAGAGTCCTTGACCCCTTGGGACCAGAAATGATGCCATCCCTTAGTGCTTCCACTCCTCGACTAGAAGTGTTCTTTTCTGTCTTTGAACTATAATCCATAAGTAGGTATAGATAATGGATCTTCCAAATAGCATCTAGTTCTCTGTCCAGTGGCAGTGCAGGAGTCCCCTGCTGCCTCTTTCTGACCAGTTGCCAGGTCTTCTTGCCATTTCTAGCTTAGGAACTCCTGAAGCTTTTGCTATTTCTATTGCCATCACCTAATCACTGCCATCCATGGGAGCTCCAGACCAGTTTCCATCCATGTCACAGATCTCTCTGAACTTCTAAGGTGTTTTGGGCTGGAAGAATGTCTCATTGTGACCTTATGCAGGTTTGTTCACTTCATAATCTGATTTTGGGTATTTTTTTCAAGCTTTTTTAGAAGGGGATGTTGAGTAGACTCAACTGAGTGCTTCCCTACTCCAACATCTTGGCTCTGCCCCCCAGAAGTCCATGTTAATCAGACTTAGAGTAGAAAAGGTGAAAATCTTATCATCTGAAATCTGAAAAGTTTATAATCCTCTAGGATATGAGGTCCTTGAGGGAATATCTTTTGCCTCTTTTGTATCCTCTAGTGTTTAATTAATACAATGTTTGGTACATTGTTAGCACTTAACAAATGTATGTTAAATGAATGGATATTAGTAAACTATAAGATTAAAAGTGACCTGAGAGCATGAAATGTTAGAACTGGAAAATGTCAGACAAAAAGAGAAATTAAAACCGTGAATATCAGAACTAAAAAGGAAGCTTAAAACATAAAATGGTATCTCTAGAAGGAACTTTGGAAGGGGAATCATTAGAACAGAGTATATTAGAGGTCACAACAAGCATTGAAAATGAAATCTTGGAAGAGAGAATTTCAAAGGTAGTGAAAACATTAGACCAGAAAATGTTAGCATCAGAAAAAGTTAGAGTAGAATAGAACACAGAATCTCAGGTCTGAAAGGAACTTAGAACAGAGAATATTAGGCCAGAAAGACATCTTAGAACAGAGAATACCAGAACATTAGTGTTCATCTAGACAAAAAGTGTCAGACTCAACCTTCAATACTACTGAGTACATCCTGTACTGGTTACAGTGTAATTGGGAAATGTTTAATAAAATAAATGAAAATACAATACAACATAGATGTTGTGAATTTATGGTTTTCTAAGCAGTATGCATCCTGCAAGGATCCATTTCTATTTCTGTTTGGTATAATTCAATGAGGTCTATGTATAGATTTTAGGGCTCCATGAATCTTGATGAAAAGAAGAAATTATAATATATATATGTATATACTTTTTTCATTAACCTTTAGCTAAAATTTAGAATTTCTTTCAGTTGTGAATTTTAAAAAAATTTCATAAGTAGTTCACAACCTTCATCAGACCACCAAAGAGGTTCATGAAGACAACAAAGATTAAGAATCTCTGATCTAGTCCAACACTGTCAGTTTATAGAAGAGAAAATTGATATCCAGTGTGATTAAGTGATTAGCTTAAGGCAACATAGCAAGTTACTATTTATTCTTCTTGCAAGACCGATGGTTACAGCCCCTGAAAAGCCATGTTATCTGTTCTTGGGAAGGAAGCAGTTTCAAATTAGGTGGTTGAGAAGCTGGATAAGAGGAATATAAGGAGAAGGAAGTATTTATTTTCCTCTATGTTGCTGAAAATAGCTCTTTAGTGATCTGTATCAATGCTGTCAATTCTTCATATAATAATAATAATAATAATAATAAGCATTTTGATAATACTTTAAATTTTGTATGACACTACATATATTATTAGCATATTGAGCCCCACAATAACCCTGGAAGGTAAATGCTATTATTGATCCCATGTTACAATTAAGAAAACAGAGGAAGTGACTTGCCCAGTGTAGCACAATTAATAAACATCTGAGACAAGATTTGAACTCATCTTTTTAACTCCAGAGGTATTACTCCATATCCTACACCATATAGCCGCCTCACAATATTTCCTTCTGTTTTGTTAGTGGGGTGTGTAGTAACATCCTCCAAGGAGAATTTTGTAAAAGTCTCCATTGTCTGCAACCAATATCATTGGCCCCTGAAATGCCCTTGCCATGTTTCTGGGAGAATCATCCATGAGTGTGTGTGTGTGTGTATTGGGGAGACAATTTCTAAAGCATTGTAAAGGCCTGATTTGTACCTACTACCTATATTTATAAAAGCTTAGGTTGAGGAATGACATCTCACTATTTTTATTTCCTTTTTAAAAAGAGTCATTTAAATAAATAATGTATAAATATTCAAGCCAGCAGGATGAGTAACAATCTGTCAATCCCACAGCCCAACTTAGCTTTCTCCCACATCTGTCTTCCTACTCTCTATCTATCTCTCTGAGTCCAGGGCCCACATGCTCTGCTGCATTATTGATCTTTAGGCCTGGATTCCCTCATCATTTTCTGAAAAGTGGCAAGAATAAAATGGTTCATCCTCCTCCAGAGCCCTTCCCTCAATTTGCCATCCCTGTCACTGCTGTTGGGATAACTGAGACTTCCCGGAACTCTAGTGGGGAAGCTCCTGGTCCCAGATCCACCTCAGAGATACCTCCAAGGCATCACCACTCCACTAACAATTCCTGGAATTTTGCTTTTCTCTTTTTTCTTTCTTTCTGTATAATTATAAGGTCTAATAGAACTGAGCTGTAATATCACAAGTCTACCAGCAGGTGCCTCCATCTTACATATGATATAATCTGAAAAGTCACAGAAGCATAAATGTAAAGCTAAATTAGCCCTAAAGGCCAGCTCATCTAATCCCTTCATTTGATATTTAAGCCTTTTACAGATAAGGAAACTGAGACCTGGAGTGGTTAAGTGATTTGGACAAAGATAATGAGTGATAGAGCTATCTTTAAAAACCAGCTCAACTGATATCCGGAGAACTTAAATGGCTTTCTTCAGTTCTGAGATGGAGACTTTTTTAATACTGATTTGTTCCCAGCTAAATGTGCTAGGAGATAGGAAAGCCCTTTCTAGCTATGTGACCTTGGATTAGTCACTTAACCCTGTCTGCCTCCATTCTTCATCTGTAAAATAGGAGGTAATAATAGCATCTACCTTCCTGGGATGAAGATGAAATGAGATAGCATATACAAATGCTTTGTAAACCTTCATGAGAGAGCATATATAAGTGCTTTGTAAATTTTAAAGCGCCATAAAAATATATGAATGTATAAATTTTAGCTGTTTATTATTCTTTACTTTGTCAATCATTCATCGCAAATTCATTTTTTAATTTTTTTTTCATCTCAAATTCTAAGGATGTATTAATTTATTTATTTTTTTATTCATTCATTTGGATGAGAGAACTGGACCTGGGATTTCATTACTAGAGATCTTCTAGGAAGTAAGTGTCCCTGTATCCACACCTTAGGTTAGCATTTTCTCTGATATTCTAGTATTAAATGATTTGCTTAGAATCCCCCAGCCAGCAAGTGCCAGAAGCAAGATTTGATTCCAGATTTCCAAGATCAGTTCTCTATCCATCATGACAGTTGCCTTCCAGGACTCACTTGGCCCAGAAAGTCTTAACCTTAGCGATGTTCAGGACCCCTTTTATATTCTGATGAAACCTAAGAAATCCTTTTCAGAATAATGTTTTTAAAACCATAAAATGCATAGGATTACAAAGGAAATCAAGTGGTAATGAAAATAAAAATGTGAGGGTTTTTTTTTTTTTTTCATCCAAGCCAGACCTTTGAAATCTCTCCATGGACTCTGAGCTAAGGGCCTTGACTCAGAACAAGAGAAACGTAGGTTTAGAAAAACACCCCTCTTTTACTCCACCAGTCCCTTGTGGGACACATAGAATTTGGTCTCATCTCTGCAGCTGCATGCAGTCTTGCAAACTCATGACAAGCTGACATTTATCTAGCAATAGAAGGTTTGCAAAGTATGTTACGTAAATCCTCTTGGTCTTCACAGCAAAGGGAGGTTTTACTATTCCCATTTTACAGATGAGGAAATTGAGCTTCCTAGAGATTAGGTAGATTACTTAGCAGAACTAGGGTTGGATTCTAGCTTTCTTAAACTCCACATCCGGGATGATTCCCATTATACCACACGGCCTCTCTGAAAGAGACCTTTGAAATCATAAAGGCAAAAGTCCCCTTAAACTGAGAAAACCGAGTCCCTGAGAAAGTAAGTGATAGAGCCAAGATTGAAATCTTAGTTTTTTGTCTCTAAATCTAGGTACTTTCCTGCCTTCTGCATATTCCCTGAATAGTCAATAAGGCTGGAATTAAGATCCTTCTGTCTCTACTGTGGCTGAGCTTCAGTCCTAGGCAGCCCATGCTGTCACCTCCCTGTCTTTAAAATGGGTTTCTTTTACATAGACTATTCTATTGAGACTAGATAAGTGCATCTTGCTGTAAATGAGGCTGCATAGAATAAATTTCCTTTTGTTCTAAGAAACCATGAAGCAGATTGTTAGCAAAGTCCAATCTCTCTAGCTCAGCCAGACTGTGGAGAAGTAAGTTTATAATAGTGAAAAGACAAAAGTAGTATAGGGTAGTAGAGAAGAAGTATGAGATATTTTTTTTTCCCTTTGCCATCTCTGATTTAAAGTGTATGTTTGGGTGGAGCAAGGAGCAGTTTGGGATAATTTGGCCCTCAGGCAGAGCCATAATAGAATTCTTGTCACTAAGGAAAAATCTGTTGGGGGACAGCTATTCATGCCAAATGATACAGTCACACTGGGAGAGGGGCAGCTTATCTCCCTAGGGTTTCAGCCCTCACTACTGATTTAATCAAAACCCCAGGAAGAAATAGCAGATGAATGGGGGTAGCAGGTCATGGAAAGCAGTTGAGGAAAAATAGGTTTTGGAAAAAAAGAAAGTAATTGCAATAAGAAGCTGGGAATGATAGTTCAGGGTGGTAGGGACTGATGGAAGACCATGAGAAATGGGCCCCCATAAAGAAGTCGATGTCCCCCACCCATGGTCCTGCTCACCTGCTTTAGTTAGGAGTTTTTGTTGGCAGCCCCCGCCAGCACCGAGATAAAAACCTATATATAGAAAGAGAGAGAGTAGCGGAAGAAAAACTATGACTTCGTCTGCCAATTGGCATTTCTCTCCAGGTGTCAGATCCAGGACAGTGACCCAGCCTCTTTCTCCTGCCAAGGACAGGAGCCAATCATTGGATCTGGCTTCTCTATCATTCTAGATAGCTCTGGCTTCTCAAGTAAGACAAGCAATCCAGCCTTTGTGGGGGAAAGAGAGAGCGCCATGGAGAGAAGAGTTGTACCCCACAGTTTGGAGTGCCTTTGGTAAAGGAAGGAGAAGTTAGAAAGCTTTCCCTCCCACGAAAGACTCACTCTTACCCAGAGCTTTTGAAGTTATTTTGAAGAGAAAGGCTTGTATGACCAACACAGCAAGAGAAAAACTTGATCGGTAGCTTAGTTAAGATAGAGGAAACATATGGGAGGAAGAAATAGGACAAACTCAATTTTGATCTGTTCTTTGCACTTCTTCCCTGATAAAATATAAGTTCCTAAAGGGAAAGGACCATTCACTTTGTTTTGCTGAGGCAATTGGGGTTAAGTGACTTGACACAGCTAAGAAGTGTCTGAAGGCAGATTTGAACTCTGGTCCTCCTGACTTCAGGACTGGTGCTCTATCTACCTCACCACCCAGCTGCCCCGGGACCATTCACTTTTTTCTTTCTATCCTTGGCATTTAACATGGTCCCTGGAATATTATAGTTGCTTAATAAATTGATCAATTGATCAATAGATTGGACCTCAATTTATATAAGATGAAATTAATGGTCCCTTCCAGCTCTAAGGATTCTGACTTGATCACTAGGCAGTTATAATCATAAAGTCAGAGGATGACAGTTTAATTGATACATTGGTCAACTAGTATTTATTAAGTACCTATTATGTACCAGGAAAAGACCTTAAACATCATCTAATCCAACCTCCTCTTTTTGTTGTTCAATCATTTTAATTGCACCAGACTCTTGGTAACCCCATTTGGAATTTTCATGGCAAAGATATTGTAGGGGTTTACCATTTCCTTCTCCAGATCATTTTTTAGTTGAGGAAACTGAGGTAAACAGAGTTAAGTGACTTGCCCAAGGTCACATTTACCAAATTAATAGACTGAGAACCACAGAGTGTATGACCACAAAATCATAGAACTCATGGGTAGAGAGAGAAGGGTCTTCAGAGGCCATTTAGTCCAAGCTCTTCATTTTACAGATGCAGAAACTAAGACCTGAAGTAGTTAGTGCATCTGTACAGTCAGGCAGGGAGTAAGTGACAGGGCTGGAATTCAAACCCAAGCCTTCAGATTCCAAATTTCCACTCACTGCAGCAAGGTGTTTGCGTTGCTATTTGGCAATGCAGGCCCCTGGAAAACAATAAAAGCACAAGTAGTATACTCTTACAGGAGACAGCACTGGAACCCTGGAAGAAGTAAAATGACTTATCCATGTTCACATAGTCAATAAATGGTTGAGTTGGAGCTTGAAGCTGCATCTTCTGCCTCCAATCCCAGGCCCTTTCTCCTCTACTCTATCATTCCTCCCCCTCCATGTACAATAAAGCTACATTAATTACGACCCACCCCTTCAGAATTTGCAATAAATTAGAGCAGTCATGAGTATTAATGAGTAAAAAAGAAATTCAAAACCATTTCATCCTTCAATTTCAGCATCTTATTTACAAGGAAGACGAATCAAGTTTGGAATACTAATAATTGATATTTCTATAGTTCTTAAACTCTATTGGGCGCTTTACAAATATGCAAATCTATCCTGCAAGTTTGTTGTAAGGCTTTTATACAGACTTTGCTATCATTTAGTGGGTGAGAGAACTAAGGTTGGTAAAGAATTTAAATGACTTGACCAGGGTCATACCACTAATAAATGTTAGACCATAAAAGGGGCATTGATTTAGAGCTAGAAGGGACTTAAGGAATTATCAGATCCTGGCCTCTCATTTTGTAGATGAGAAAATAAACCCTAGACACACAGATAACAAGTGACTGAGAAAAGATTTGAACTATTGTCCTTCAATGTGAAATCTAGGGCTGTCTCCTATGTCCCATGCTGAATTTGATGCCAGGTTTGCTTGATTCCAAGGTTGGCTCTATCCATTACACCGCTCTTGTTCCCTCTCCAAAAACATTTTCTTTTCCAAAACTAAGGCCTTAAGAAATTACGGATTCTTGGAACATGCCCAGAATATCTTTGTCCAACAATTAATTCTTGCATGTTATGTTATTATTTCTTGGATGTTAACGCTTTTCTTTTTTTATGTTTATGATATACTGTTGTGTCACGGAAGCATATTGTGAATTATAATTTTTTCATTAAGCCACCTCATTTTAATGATTAGTACCCATTTATATTTGATTCTGGCATATGTTCACCATTTGAAAGTAAAAATACTGCATTCCACTAAAAATAACCTGCAATTCAGACTTTTCACTGAGGCTCGGAAAGCTAGACTGGAGGAGAAATGATTGAATTCCTCTCAGCCACAAACTTTGAAAACTCATAGTTGGGAATCATTGCCTGATTGAATGACTACTCAACCAGTGTTAAGATGAGGAAAAAAAGTATGGAGTCAAAGAGGCTCTGAATTTGAACCCTAGTTCTGTTTATTACCCATGTGGCCTTGGAAAAGTAGTTATTTAATCTTTCTAGGACTGTCTCCCCCTCTTAAAAATGGAAGGTTGTATAAGAAGGTGTCTAAAGTCCTTTCTGGCTATAAGTCCCATGGTTTTAGGACCTAATTAATTATTAATTTTCAACCATATTGACAATATTGAGTAATTATTGCCAATAAATTAATAGTGATCACATTAATAAATTAATAGTGGTTACTGATTTTAATAAATTAATTGTTATTAATAATAATAATTTCAGTGAGTTTGCCCTATCACAAATGACTTTTCACCTGATGTCCCAAATTTTGCTGTTGTTCAGTTCTTTCAGTCATAATTGATTCTCAATGATCCTATCTGGGGTTTTTCTTGGCAAAGTGGTTTGCCATTTCCTTCTCCAGCTCATTTGACAGATGAGGAAACTGAGGCAAATAGGTTTAAGTGATTTGCCCAGGGTCACACAGCTGGTAAGTGTCCAAGGTTAGAGTTGAACACAGGAAGATGAGGCTCCACGCTCTGCTCACTGGCACCTAGAAGTCCTTTTGTTCCAGATTAGAAAAGCTTTATTGCCACTTCAAAAACAAAGTCTATGGGTAATCATAATCAACCAAGTAGAAGCCCAGAGCTGACTTGAGAAAACGTGCCTCCCTCCATTCATTGCAGAACCAGGGAACTATGGGTGTGAAATATCACATGACTTGTTGGGGACAAGTGATGTTTTGCTTGGTTTTGCAAAACTATTTATTTTCATTTAAAATTTTTGTTACAAGGGATAACTGGTAGCACTGGGGCATGGAAGGGGAAAGTGTGTGTAACACTTTTATAAACGATAACAATTAGAATCAGAACTACGATTGCATTGGCAAAGGAGACTCAGGTTAAAAAACATTCTGGTCAATGCAGATTAATACTTTCTTTGCAATATATAGTCTTATATACTGTAAGATGCTATACCATATTGTACTGTGCTATACTATATACATATATATACACACATATATATAGTATAGTATATATACTATATATAGTATATCACTATATATACATATATAAACTGTAAGTTGCAATTATAGAGTTACCTAGAGCTTGAGTAGTTAAGTAACTTGCTAAGGATCATAGAAGCAGTGTCAGAAGTGGCTCTTGAACCTAGCTTTTCTTTGCTTTGAGACTGGCTCTCAAATCACCAATGATAATAAGAATAATAACAGCTAACACAGCTCTTACTATTCTCCAGACATTTTACAATTATTATCTTATTTGATCCTCACAACAACCCTGGGAGGTAGACACAATTATTAATCCCCATTTTACAGATGAGGAAACTGAGGCAGACAGGTGGACTAACTTACCCAGAGTCACAGTTAGTACATTTCTGAGGCTGAATTTGATTTTAAATCATCCTGACTCTAGACCCTGCGTTTCATCTACTATACCTCTCATTAGAAAACAAATGTGACATAAAAATAGATAGCATCAATAGAAATTTTTTGAAAAGAGAAAGAAACAAAGGGTAATTGAATATACATTTAGACAGTCAATCAATAAGCATTTATTAAATTCCTTCTATGTGAAAAGAAATAGAATGACATATTAAAATGAAAGATGCCCATACAGATTTTAAAAGAAAAACAAAGCATATTCAGGCAAAACTGTCCCCTCAGATGCAGACCCTGAGATTTAGATGGGATTTGGAGGCTGGCCAAAGGAGCAAAGAACCTGTCTTCCCAGGAGCTTCAAGCCCTCAAATGTTCCAAACACCAGGAATAAAAATGAGGCTTTGGAACCCAACCCCCTTTGTAAACTGGAATCGAAGTGAGGAGGTAGAAATGCCCACCTTGTAGAGAAGATCAGTTTACCAAGCAGGTCATTTTATTTTAATAGCCTGCACCTGCCCACTCTCCTAATTTGACTTTTCACGAACCTCAAAAAAGGAGAACAAAATCAATCTTCTCTGCTCCTGGCTTAGATTTGTGCAAAGCAGAAGACCATGGGAGTGGGAGAAATATCATCAGCACTTTGTTGAAATCCTGCTTCTTCTGATTTGTGGTTGTTCAGTCATTTATGGGGTCGTTGTGACCCCATTTTAGGATTTTCTTGGCAAAGATACTGAGGTTTTCCATTTCCTTCTCCAGATCCTTTCACAGATAAGGAAACTGAGCCATGACTTGCCCAGGATCACACAGCTAGTAAGTGTCAGGCCAGATGAGGTCAGGCGCTCTATGGACTATAGCTGACAGTCTTTTTCCTCTTTTAAAAATAAAGAATTCCCGGTCTTTCCATTTATGTACTTTTTAACTATGATCTTAGACAGGTTATTCCTTTTGGGATCTCAGGTTTTCCTATGTAAAATGAAGGCATACTAATTCTATTTTTTAAATAACCTTATGAAAAGGCACTTCTCTGTGAATCTTAGCTTTCCCCTTTGTCAAATGAGAGGAATGGACTCAAGAGTCCCTTCTAAGAAGAAAACTTCATTGTTATTCTCCCTCCTTATCCTTCTTCTCTGTGAAATGCATGAGTTGGAGCTAACTGTGCCTCTGAAATTCTGAAATCTTACATGTGGATGGGACGACAAATTTCATAATTCAATTGCCAAACACTGAAATTCAACACTGTACCTGTTTCTTCCCTCTAAAAATGCAATATTTCTCCCTTTTTCAAGAAAGATCATTGTGACCTGGAAGAAACTGTCAGAGGAAGCAAGACAATATCATCATAATAGCTAACATTTCTATAGTATTTTATGGTTTGCAACACAATTTACAAACATGCTTTCATTTTATCCCCATAACCACCCTGGGAGGCAAGTATTATTATTATCTCCATTTTACAGATAAGGAAATTGAGACTCAAAAGTGTTAAGGAACTCACACAGGTAATAAGAGACTGAGGCCGGATCTGAATTCAAATCTCCTTGACTTTAAGTCTAGCACTTTATGGGGTAACTTAATCTCTCAATATAGAGCAGGGCTGTTTAAAGTTTTCCACCTGCAGCTCTTTTTTGCCTAAGAAATTTTTACACAAGTCCAGGTATAGAGGTATATAAACTAGATATACAAATCAAAAATTTATTGATAATAAATCATAATTTCATGACCTCCACATTCAGTTATGTAACCCCATATGGAATCATAACCCACAAATTAAGAAACTTTCATAAAAATCATTATTCTACTAGTCTCATCTCAGAACTACAACGCAGTCAATGCTTTCTCTATTTTAATACACCAGCCCAACCAAAAGAACCTGAGGCACAAAACACATAATTTGGAAATCGCTGATGTTTCCATTACAATTTCTCCTGTTATTGTCCTGTCCATTATGGTACATGGAGACATAGTGGATGATACAGAATCTTGGATCTCTACCACACAATCAAGACAGGCAGAAAAAGAAAGGGACGCTCAGTACAAATAAAATTAGAATTACAGTCAATCAGCTGTGTTCTCTGCCCTAAGCACTCACCCACTCTATCTAGCTGGGGGTTGCTTTGCATTCTCAGCTCAGGATCGTTTGTTCCCTGCTTCATCTACATAAGGGTACAAGTTGTCTCTCATTAAAATTGTTCCTTTAGCCCTTCCCCAACCCCACATAATTCTAGTAATTCTGCACTTTGATGCCTGAAATCTTTTCACCAGGGATGTTACCTAAAGTGTTCTTTTTTGTTTTTCTCTGTTTGTAAAGATCAGGCACAGTGAGTACAAAATTCTGCATGGAATCGGGAGATAGGATCTGAGGGGACCTAGATCTTAAGCCCCACCATCTTTGTTATTTATGTGACTTTGAACAGATACTTCTTCCTCTCCAGCATCTTTGTCAAAGACCCCTTCCTCCTCTTAGTTCCATGACTTTATAATTGGAGACAGGAATTTGTGTCAACATACAAACTAAATTGGAGATGATCAATTAAGGAAGGCACCAGCATTCCCAAAACCATCCCAGGATTAGCTTGTAAATAAATCCCAGCAAGAACAAAACCAAAGTGAAGGGGGGTCAGGGGATCATTGTCCTCCACCCCGGGGCCTCATTCCTGCCTTAATTATGTAGTTTTGACAATAACAACATGGAACCCATTTGCATTGTATCCTGGAAAACTTCAAACCACACCGACTTTGAATTTCCCAAATCTTATCAATTGTGTGATGCTGGGTACATCTGTATTATGCTCCTGTCACCAGAGGTCTCAAGCTAGAAGGTGACTCCATGTGTAAGTCCAATTTCCTAATTCACAGAAAAGAAAACTGAGAGCAGGGAGAGGATGAGACTTGGTCAGAACCACATGGGAAGGTCTCATAGACAGGTTTTGAACCCAAATATTCTGACTGTAGAGTCAATAATTAAAGCCACTGTACTACATTGTACCCCTGTACGACATTACATGGAACTTTAGAAATAGAAGTGGCCTTGAAGAGTATCTAGTCCAAAGAACCTTAATATGATTTTTAAAATATTTTGATAATTATATTTCAGTAGAATTGATTTCCTTTGTATTCCTACATTTTAATTTAAACATTTAAATTCATTATTGTAAAGTATCCAGAGGCTTTCCCTTTCTGCCAAAAAGAACCTGATGGTCCAATAGTCTCATTTTACAGATAAGGAAACTGAGACTCAGAGAAATAAAATCAATTAGGAAGTAACAAAGACATGGAATCTAAATCTTCTGACCTCAAGTCTATTTCTTTTTTCTACTGTTTCATCTTCTTGCTATTTCCATTTTGAATGCTTCTCTTTACAATGTTTGCCCCTTGAGAAAGAGTACTATCATTTGCCATTTTTAGCATAGTGTCTGGCACACATTTAACGAATGTTTATTGACTAATTGCTTTCAATTTGTTGGGTGACGGTTGTGTAATGCCCTCTACTAGTAGCAGTGCGTCCCCAAAATTCTTTGAATGACATAAATAACCTAGAAAGCAGAATAAAGGAAACTTCTCAGTGCTACCATAGTGTCAGTTCCAACAGGTGGGAAGAATCATAGGGTCTAAAGGTGAATGAAGAGATCCAGGGGCTTAATGCCTTCTAGTCTCAGACTCCCATTGATGGTTTCTTTCTGTGAGTGCTAAAAGGGAAAACTGCACAGCAAGTTGGACTCTGACACATTGAATGCCATCAAGTGCCATGGACCCATATTGTGAATGGTTTTGTTCTCAAGAACACCTAGAATTCTTAATAGAGTGTCCGGGACATAGTAAGTGCTTAACATTTACTCATCTTTCATTCATTCTTTTATTCCTTCCTTCTTTCTTAAGAGCACCAGAAGAGCAAGGAAGGGAAGAAATAAAACCCTTCATGTGAGAATTCACATCCCCATCCAGAGAAACCTACTGGATGCAGTGAGAGGGAAAGGGGACTTTTGAGACAGGACAAAGCTTGACTTCCCCCAGCAGGGCTATTTGTGGCAGGTAGAAAATTCAGAATATCAGGATCATTATTTATCATTATTTGAATAGGTTATCCTTCCCAAGGACTCGGGAGAAGGAGAAAGTGGTACCAATATTGGGGCCAATAAGGATTAAAGACAGTTGCTTTGCCCAATGGATAGAGTGCTAGGCTTGAAGTCAGCAAGACCTGAATTCAAATCCTATCACTGATATGTATAAAACATTTCACAGATCTTAAAGCCGAATAAAATATTAGCTATTATTATTATCATAATTATTACCTCTACTACTGCTTGGATAACCACTTATCACTCACATCCCTCAGTCTACATCAGGCATATTACACAAGACATAATAGAGATCTTTATTTTCATTTACAATCTTCTCATCTGTTCCACAATGTATATGGAAATGCTAACCTTATTTGGTGTTTTGTGGGATCAGAATTAAGAAAATACAAGAATTAAAGAATACTCGATACACTACCAACCATCAACCCCAGCACTGACAAAAAAAAATAGCCCACTGGCCTTGAAAAGAAGGCTAGAGAGTAAGAATGGGACTGAGCCCATTACCAGGCCGTATCCCAACTTCCCAACTGCTTCTTGGAACAGACTGGGAGCACCGCCACTCAACCACATGGAACTGAGAAAATATTTTGTACTAGAGGAGAGCAGTAGTTGGGCTGACATCAGTGAACAGAGGAGGTGCCAAGGAAAAAGATTCTGCAAATGAAAATGTCTAATCAGTAGCAATTGCAGGGGCTACTTTAGTGGTGGAAGGAGAAATGATGATATTTCTCATCGGTGATGTTATAATCACCAAAGCACTTAGGCTCACATAAACCATTTCATATTCATTAGAAATAAAAGCAATTTTATTCATTGAAAAAGAACGCTTCAATTTGTGGTTTCCTGATTGCTCTGCATTTAAAACTTTTTGAAGAACGATTTTCTTCCTTTTTCCCTTTTTAAAAAAAATCTACTACACATATAAATGTCATCATTTTGGCCACTCCCAATTCTGTGCTCTTAGAAACCAGTTCTCCATTGTTTTAAATTCCTATCTATATATTTTGGTTATAAATCTGATTGCGTTTCCCTTGATGAGCAAAATCTGAGGAAGTCTGACCTTTTTTGTTCAACTGTTCATCTTTAGGTTTTTCTTTCTTGCCAATGTCCAGTTAGCAGCTTTTGTTCCCCATTGCCATCTGCTCATTTGTAAAATGAGGGTGCCCTTTTAGCTCTAAGTCTGTGCTCCCTATGATTTATTGATCTACGGGCTTTCCCTTTCTGCCAAAAAGAACCTGATGGTCCAATAGTCTCATTTTACAGATAAGGAAAATGAGACTCAGAGAAATAAAATCAATTAGGAAGTAACAAAGACATGGAATCTAAATCTTCTGACCCCAAGTCTATTTCTTTTTTCTACTGTTTCATCTTCTTGCTACGGGGAATAAGACTCCCTTTGGACCTGAGGAAGGAAAGATGTGTGCAGTAGATCTGATACTGAGCTGGCAGCTAGACTCTAATGAAGATGCTGCTGCTATGTCACCTTGGGCGAGTGATTTCCCTCACTGAGCACCTCAAAGAGAAGGGACTGAAATCACTAAGCTCTCTCTCTGCTCCCAAACTCTAGAAATGAGTCTCTGAGTAGCATCCACAGTAACAGCCAATGGAGACAGAAAGATAAGCTTGCCCAAGCAAATGGGTGATTTGCCCAGAGTCACACAGTTTATAAATGCCCAAGGGCAGATTTGAACCCACGTCTTACTGACTCCAGATCAGATGCTATATCTATTGCATCACTGCCTTCATTAGCAATCTTTAAGAGATTGATGAATCAATTGCCCAGGATCATAGGATCATCACTGGGATTGGAAGAGATCTCACAGTCCAACATTGATGAAACTGAGACTAGGAAATAACTAATCTAGGGTCACACAGATAGCAAATCATAGATACCTATTGAATGCCAGATCTACTAAAGAGTCAGAGTGGTATCCTAGAAAGCTGTTGCCACACCCTGTGTTCAAGTCCTAACTCTGGTATGTTCTGGCTGAGCTGTGTGAATCTGATTTGCTTGCTTAATTCCTCAATTCCTATTTTTTGGGGTCTTAATAATAGTCTTAAGGGACAGCTAGGTGGTGCAGTGGATAGAGCACCAGCCCTGAAGTTAGGAGGACTTGAGTTCTAATCTGGACTCAGACACTTAACACTGGCTGTGTGACCCTGGGCAAGTCACTTAACCCCAATTGCCTCAGCAAAAAATAAATAAGTAAACAAATAAATGAATGAATGAATAAAGTAAATAAATAAATAATAATAATGATAATAGACAATATCATGAATTTTATAGTAGTTGCTGGTCAGCATTCCTAGGGGATGTTCCTTTATTGAGAGTTCCATTCAAATCATAAGCCTAATAATAAAAATAAAAACATTCTCCATTCTGGATATAGAGACAAAAATGAAATAACCCCATTTCTCTATAGACTTATCATGGAAAATAAGATATGTGCATCTCAGTGCAGGTGTTGTTTTCGCAGGTATGAGTTGGACTAAACGGCCCCTGAGTATCCTTCTGGTTCTGGCATTTGATAATTGAGCGTCTCTCAGTTCAATGCTGCTATTCATCCCCACTCGTCGTGATACTCCCAACATCAAACCGGTTTCACTGAACTCTAATAATAATGTTTTCTCTTTAACCGTCACCCCCACAGAGTCTGAAGTTTGTTCAGATTGCTCCAGTTTTATTCAGGTCTCAGCCCTGGGGTGGTTCCAGTGAACTAAGATCTCGAGAGAGAAAGTTGACACTACTTACCCCCTGTCAGTAGGATAGGGACTTTGAATTGGGTTTGTTTTTTTTTTCTATGAGTGGAGATAGGCTTGTATTGGGCTAGCCGGGCTCTATGTCTTGGTCCCTACTGATGAAGTCTGGCGTGAATTACAGCCAGCCTGGGTCAGGACTGTAAGTCAGTGGTTGTTGAACAAAGGGACAACATATAGCATCAGCCTTATTCACCTCAGCCACTAAGCAGCTGTCCTCTTGCTACAAACAGGACAGAACTGGGTTTTCACTAACGCCAAATAGGTTATTGCTTTTGTCTGTGATTTAACAAGGCAATTTGAGGATAAGTTAAAAAAAACTGACTAGAATCTGGGGTCAAAAGATCACCTCCAGGCTCAGTTTTTGACTATCCATGTGACCATAGGAAAATCACTTCCCATTCCTGCCTCAGTTTCTCCATTTATATATTCTCTTTTTTCTTTTTTTTATTATTATATCATTTTTATTTACAAAATATATGCATGAGTAATTTTTCAGCACTGACCCTTGCAAAATCTTCTGTTCCAAATTTTCCCCTCTTTCCCTCCCACCCCTTCCCCTAGATGGCAGGTAGTCCAATACATGTTAAATATGTTAAAGTATATGTTAAATCCAATATATGTATACACACTTATACAGTTATCTTGCTGCACAAGAAAAATTGGATCTAGAAAGAAAAAAAACATGAGAACGAAAACAAAAATGCAAGCAAACAATAACAGAAAGAGTGAGAATGCTATGTTGTGGTCCACACAGTTCCCATAGTTCTCTCTCTGAGTATAGGTGGCTCTCTTTATTACTGGACAATTGGAATTGGTTTGAATCATCTCATTTGTTGAAGAGAGCCATGCCCATCAGAATTTCCATCTATATATTCTCCATATATAAAAAGTAATGGAAAAATCCTAGCCAAAAAGATCTGGCTCCAGATTCCAACTCAGCCACTTATTGTTCTGGAGACTTTGAGCAACTACCTCCACCACTCTGGATCTCTGTTTCCACATTTGTAAAATGAAAATGTAACACTTAGCACAGATGGTTGTTGTAAAGATCAAGAGAGATGCAGTATGGAAAGATCTTGCAAAACTTTAAAACTTTTATAGACTGTCAATTATCATACTGGGGATAGAACAAGGTAATTTCACTATAAGAAATAACTGCTGAATGAGCTACCATCTTCGACTGATGCAAATCTGCACCTTCTTTTCACCTTTTAACTTCAGAGAGTTGTCTAAAGCACCGAGAGGTTATTGATGCCAAAGGAAGGCAACTGACTTTACTCCATTGGTAGGCAACTAAAAGGCAATGAAAGATTTTGAATAAAAGAGCAGGGGTATCACTAGATCTACATATAACAAAGAATATTCTGACAGCAATTTTTAGAGTGGATTAGAGGAGGGAGAGGGCAGAACTAAGACCTATTAGGAGTATTCTTATTAGCATGAATTGCATTTTTGATTAGGGGTGGAGAGGTATTAAATGGGTTCTTTCAGAATTCTAATATTATAAGGAATCATAAAAAAAAATCAACTGAGGCAGAAAACCTGTAAATAGTTTCATTATGTTTTAAACATGCTCTTAGGGAAAAAAGGAAAGGGAGTGGTAGAGGATACATTATGCAAAAATGGGAGGAAAGATGGCAAAATTTGTTAACACACAATTGAGTTGCAAAAATAGAACTAGATACAAATACTGGAGTGGGAGGAACAGTCCTCATCTGAATATTGCTTTCATTGATACTAGTCAAAAGAGGGCAATGCACATGTGTGCACACACACACGCGCGCGCACACATACACACACACACACACACACAGAAATTGGTGTAGCATTTGGTTGGTTGAGCATTCAGCTCAGTAAGGGGATAGATAGGAACAGGAAGAGGAGAAGGGGAATAAGAGAAGAGTAAATTTAAGGAGAGATTAGCATGAACAAAAAAGAAAACCTAATCTTGGAGATAATATTGTGAACACAAGGTTAAAAGAAAAAAGTGGAGTGGGGGGAGTAACAATTTAAAATAAGTAAGGAGCGTGGAATATAGAAAAGAAAAGTATAATGGAATTGGATGGAAGGAAATGAACAATTAACTTTTATAACAGTGAATGTGAATGGGGTGAAATCGCTCATAAAACAGAAGAGGTTAGCAGAATGAATTAGAAAGCAAAATCCAACAATATGTTCTTTACAAGAAACACACTTGAAATATAAAAACTCATGTAGTTGAAATAAGAAATTGGAGAGAAATCTCTTTCCTTCATTGAACACAAAGAGGCAAGGGTAGCAATTATAATTTCATACATGACAAAGAGCAAAATTATTTAAAATAAAAAGAAATTGTGGAGAAGTCTACTTTGATAAAACATATCATAATGAGTTGATTTCAATACTTAACCATATATGCACAAAATGGCAGAGCATCTAAAAATTCAAAGAAAAATTCAATGAATTACAAGGAGAAATAATAAAGCTATCTTAGTGGATACCTCAATTTACCCATATCATTCCTAGATAAATCTAACCAGAAAATAAACCAAAAAAGTTAGTTGCCAAAATAAAATTTTAGAACTGTTAGCTACAATAGACATTTAGTGATTATTAAATGGAAATAGAAAGGAGTATTTTTTCAGCCAAATATAATGCCTTAACAAAAATTGCTCATGTTTTGGGGCATAAATATCTCACCAATAAATGCAGAAAAGCAGAAATAGTACGTACAGAATATATTTATAAGAATGCAATAAAAATTATTTTGAATAAAAAGTGACTGCATTAAAATCATCTAAGGACTAAATAACTTAATCCTGAAGAATCAGTGAATCAAAAAAAAATAAGAGAAATATAGATAATTTCTTAAGATGATTATAACAATGAGATAATATGTCAAAATGTGACATCTATAACAATCCTTATGGGAAAATTGATATCTCTAAATACTTTTAACAGGAGAAAAATAATCAACCAATGAATTTAGAATGCAACTAAAAATGCTTGAGAACTAATAATTTTTTTAAAAATTAAACACCAGAATCAAAATCTTGAAAATTATAAGATGATGAACAGAATTGCAAGTAAAAATCCATTGAATTAGATGGAGCTGATTTACAGAAAAGATAAAACCATTAAATGATTTTATTAAAAGGATGAAAGGGGAAAACCAAATTATAAATCAGAAATGAAAAAAAGAGAATTCATAACAGATGAACCAATAAAAGTTATTATTAGAAAGCATTTTGTACAACTATATGCCAATGAAGCTGGAATCTTAAATTAAATAAATGAATATTTATAAAATATAAGATATTTTAATTAACAGAACAAGAAATAGAAATTTTAAACAGACCAATGTCAGAAGAAGAAATTGAGCAAACTACAAAAGTACTTCCAAAGAAAATAAACTCCAGAACCAGATGGATTCACCACGGACTTCTATCAACATTCAAAGAATAATTAATTCCAATATTATACAAACGGTTTGGGGGCAAATAACAAACTAAGGGATTTTAACAAATTCATTCTATGATACAGATATGTTATTAATGTATAAACCAGGGAAACTTAAAACAGAAAAAAAGCCTTTTTATAAGCATCTCTAATTAATATAGATTAAAAAAAACTTTAAGATTTTAGTAAAGCAGATAAAAACCAGTTGTCACAAAGATTAATTGCAATAATCAGTTTAGATTTATCCTAGAAATGCAGAGTTAGCTTAATATTAGTAAAGTTAATAGAAAAATGAATAAAAAGCATATGATAGAGACAGCTAGGTGGTACACAGTGAATAGAGCAGCAGTCCTGAGATCAGGAGGACTTGAGTTCAAATTTGGTCTCAGACACTTAACACTTCCTGTTTGTGTGACCTTGGGCAAGTCACCCCAATGCCTCAGCCAAAAAAAAAATCACATGATATACCAATAGATGCAGGAAAAGCTAGTAATAAATTACAATGCTCATTTTTGTTAAAATATTCTAGAAAAAGAAAAAGAAATAGAATGTTCCTTAAAATAAGTGCATTTAACACAGACCATGGCATAAAGTCAGTAATTAATAAATATTGATTGACTGAATGATTGAAATAATACATAGCTAAAACAAAAGGCTTCCATTATGTTACAGATACAAAATAGAATCTTTTCCAATCAGGGTTGAAACAAAGATGTGTGCTATTACCACTTCTATTTAATATTATATTAGAAATGCTAACTATAACAATAAAATTTAAAAAAATTAATTGAGAGAATGACCACAGGTAGAGAAGAAACAAAATTATCACTTTGGGCAGATTAAAAGAGGTGTCACATTGCCTGATCTTGAATTATACTATTAAGAAATAATTCTCAAGCAATTTGGAACTGGTTTAAAAAGACAAGCTGATCAGCCAAATAGATATGTCAAACTTCATATCGAAGTTAATGTATATTTAGTACCTTAATATCCAATAAACACAGAGTCCATCTATTGAGATGAGGAGTTACTATTTAGCAGGAGATAAAAAATGAACATCTCAGAAAATTGGACAGCAGTATGTTTAAAAAAAATAGATTTAAAACAAGAGAAGCTCTGAATGGTTACATGACCTAAACATATAAGGTAACATCATAAGCAAATTAAAGTAATTTGGGGAAGGGAAATCTTATCAGTTTTATGGATAAAAGAAAAATTCATGGCCAAACTGTAGAGAAGATCAAAGAAGATGAAATTTATGATTTTTATTCTTATCAAATTAATTTTAATAAAAAAAGGTTGGGGATACAGCAAGATCCCATGGTCCACAGGATAAAGCAACAGACGGAGACAGAAATGGGGCTGTTGTAGAGACAGAAGCATCAGAATTTGGGAATTGATTGGAGAGGAGCAGTGAGGGAGGGGAAGGAATCAGAGATTTCTTCCCTGTTTCATTCCTGCCCCCCCAAGGATTTAAACATGAGAAATATGGAAGTAAGAAAATCAAAGAGGAAAGGAGCTGATAATGAAGGGGCTTCATGTGCTGAATACACTGGGGTTCACATCTCAAGGGAGCACTCCTTGTCACAGTATAGCAAGTAGATTCGATTTGCCCTTTTGCATCCTCCACAATTTCTTTTTTTTTAATTAAAGCTTTCTATTTTCAAAATATATGCATAGATAATTTTAAACATTCACCTTTGCAAAACCTTGTGTTCCAAATTTTTTTCCCTCTCTTCCACCCACTTTCTCCCCTAGATGTTAAATATGTTAAACACATGCAATTCTTCTATGCATATTTCCACATTTATCGGGCTGCACAATGAAAATCAGATAAAAAAGGGAAAAAATGAGAAAGAAAACAAAATGCAAGCAAACAACAACAAAAAGGTGAAAATACTATGTTGTGATCCACACTCAGTCCCCATAGTCCTCTCTCTGGGTGTAGATGGCTCTCTCCATCACAAGTTTATTGGATATTGGAACTGGCCTGAATTTTGTTATTGTTGAAGAGCCACATCCATCAGAAATGATAGTTGTATTGTCTTGTTGTTGCCATGTATAATGATCTCCTGGTCCTGCTCATTTCACTCAGCATCATTTCATGTAAGTCTCTCCAGGCCTCTCTGTATTCCTCCTGCTGGTCATTTCTTACAGAACAATAATATTCCATAACCTTCATATACTATAATTTATTCAGCCATTCTCTAATTGCTGGGTATCTATTCAGTTTCCAGTTTCTTGCCATTACAAAAAGGGCTGCCACAAACATTTTTGCACACGTGGGTCCCTTTCCCTCCATTAAGATCTCTTTGGGATATAATCCCAGTAGAGACACTGCTGGATCAAAGGGTATGCACAGTTTGATAGCCCATTGGTCATAATTACAAATTGCTCTCCAGAATGGTTGGGTCATTTCACAACTCCACCAACAATGTATCAGTGTCCCAGGTTTCCTACATCCCCTCTATCATCCATCATTATCTTTTCCTCTCATCTTAGCCAATCTGACAGGTGTGTAGTGATATCTCAGACTTGTCTTAATTTGCATTTCTCTAATCAATAATGATTTAGAGCATTTTTCATATGACTTTAAACAATTTTAATTTGTTCAACTGAAAATTGTCTGTTCGTATTCTTTGACCATTTATCAATTTCTCCACAATTTCTAATCTCGTTTTTGCCACTGAGTGAATGGCCCTGTGACCTTGAATAAATTATCTGACCTCTCTATGTCTATAACATGAGAGTAATTACATCTTTTCTTCTCACCTTACAGGGTTGTTGAGATGATCTAATGAGATATTGCCTGTGAAAGCCCTGTTTAAAGTGCTCTAGGAATATGAAAGATCATTAATATGCTTTCTAGAAAGCTTCCTATGCATCCCCATTATCTCCTGGAAGGGGCAGAGGGAGAATATCATTATCAACCAGACTAGATATTGAGGGAGCAGAAAGGTAAAAGGCTAAAAGTAAGGTTCATGGATTTCTCTTAGACCAATGGATGCCTTCCTGGAAGTTGCATATATGTTGAATTTTTGTAAACCAAGACCAGTTTTTCCTCCATCCTATATCCCATTGTCAGAGCTGCCTTTCCTTTCCTTCTAATTGAGTCTCATTTGGCAACAGTTCCTACTTAGGGCTTTTTAGGGGCCCATCCTTTCCACAGCCTGTCTGTCAAATAGCTAATGATCCAGAATCTGACATTTGCCATGCCAGGAGAGCCCACTATTTAAAGCGGCCCACCCTGATTTCTTCCATGATGTGAATCTCCAATCCCCTTTCCCTTAGCTGTCTGGTGAGTCTGGATTTTCTATATTGGATTCCAACAAGGCTGGGAGGGAATAAACCTTACTGCCCTCTTGACAGCGAAGGCCTCAGGCATTTGGAAAGCTCTCCCAGGCGTTTCACTGAAGGCACTTTTCAGGTGAATAAAAATTGCCAAACAGTTTACTAAAAGGAAAGCTTGGCTGCACTTAGTTTTTTTGGAAGGGTTCCCACCTTCCTCTGCTATAATGACAATGTGCGTTTCCAGCACGGATGGGAACAAAGCCCATTTTGTTGGCTCTGCAATTCTTAGCTTTCAGAAAGTGCTTCTTCCTTACCAGAGCCCTGTAGCTTTCCTAGAGCAAGGCAAAGATTAGCAAGGAAGCAGAATTATGCCTCTGAAGGATGGCTTGCTTTATATTTCCTTCTCCCCCCTCAAAAAAAAAGCCATATCCAGTCTTTATAAGCTATTAAACAGTTGTATCAATAGTACTGACTACAGCATGTCCTGAGAGAAAATTAGAGATATCAATCATTGCAATGTATGAAAAGTGTTTATTAAATGCTTAATCTATGACAATGGAAGCAGCTGATTATGTCAGTGGATATAGAACCATGCTAGGAGTTGGGAAGATCTGGGTTCAAATTCAGCTTCAGATACTCACTGCCTAGTCACTTGACCTTAAACCATCAAACAAATTACTCCAGCATTGTGAAATCTCCTTGGGCAGCTTTAGTGTCCCCTGGTCCATGAGTTCACTAGGAGTTGGACATGATTAAACCAGGATGAGTCAAGTCCTGAGCCCTAAGGATTGAAATCCAAAATAAAGATGGTTTATATAATGAACCCTCAGGAAGCTTCCATTCAGATGGGGAAAGAGAGATTTGATGGGCAAAGTAGCCAAGAAAATGAGCAATCCACCCACACTGTCTGTCCAGGAACAAGGGAAGCGTGTTAGTTATGGTTCTCCTTTGTCCAGGGCCCAGTGGATTGAGCAGAAGGCCTGAAATCAAGAAGACTTATCTTCCTGAGTTCAAATCCGACCTCAGACAGACACTTACTTATTAGTTGTGTATCTCTATTTGTCTCAATTTCCTCATCTGAAAAATGAGCTGGAGAAGGAACTGGCAGACCATTCCAGCATCTTTGCCAAGAAAAGCCCAAATGAGGTCCAGAGTCAGACACAATTGAACTACAAAGAGAGGGGCAGAGGAGGAACTAAGTGGCAAGAAAAATAAAGATTCAAAATCCCAATAAATTATAAGAACTTAGATCCTTTAAGGCATGGCTTCTGCTAGTGAAGAAGTAGTTTTTTTTGCATTATAGATCCCTTTGGCAGTCAGATGTTAAGAGGCTTAATAAATGTTTATTGATTAAATAAATAAATAAAATATATAGAATTATGAAGGGAAACAATTGTATTAAAATTAAATTAGGAATATGTGTGTATTAAAGATTCTGTGTTCTAGGTTAAGAACTCCTCTAAAGGATCTCTAAACTCTTTTTCCATTCCTACTATTCTGTGAGTTGATATTCTTAGAGAGGTCAGACTTTACATGTCAGAACTCCATGGAAGCAGCAGCTTAACTGGGTATAATGAGGGAATCAGCAAAGAAAGGGAAGTCAAAGTCATTCCTCTCCTTATTTATGGCTGCTTTAATACACACAAATTAGGTTTATCCTCTTTGCAAAGAATTTCATTTTAAGAAGCAAGGGCCCATTTTCACTGCATAGCAAGTTCTAGGAGGAGACTGTGTCTAATTGATTATTGAATCTCCTCCAAGTACATAATTCAGTATCCCAGGAACTCTTCCCTTACTTCCACCAGTGCATTCACAGGATGGATCCCCTAGGTATATCCTTTGGACCTTAACTTTTTTTTTTTGCTTTTTTTTTTTTATTTGGAGGGGGGTGGTCAAGTGATTTGCCCAGGGTCACATAGCCAGGAATGTTAAGTGTCTGAGTCTAGATTTGAACTCAGGTCCTCTGTGTTCTATCAACTGCACTACTGGAACTTCACTTCTAAAGATATAGCTCATAAGCCCCCACCAGTGTTTACTTTTCAGTAGTCAGGCAGCAGTATACAATTAGCTTAAATCAAAAGTATCTAATATTTATAGAGACTAAGAAAGTATTTGTATAAATATTTACATAGATATTTAAGACATATCAGAAAATTTACAATAGAGTAGTCTCTAAACTTAGACTTTACTCTCCTGCCAACATTCACACTATCAAAGCGGAAGGGAACAAGTACGGAGGAGGAATGCACACAGATGCACAAATCACACCTCTGACACTGAAGGGTCCTTGGTATCTTCTTGGCAATGTCCCTGAGCTGTTCGTCACTAGGTAAGATGTTTTAGCTAGGTACAGTTCTCTATTTGACTCACTGATCCTGCTCCCCAGTGAGCCTAATGAGTCCAGTGAGACTAATTTCTGCAGGGCTCATTTCCCTACAGGACTTCCTGAGCCTGGACTCAGTTAGGCACATTGTTCTTCTTATTGGCCTGAGTCTTTGCAGGCTTCAGGTTCTGGTTCAACTAAGATTGACTCCAAGACTCTTCAAATAGAACCTTACTTTAAGACTAGAAAAAATCTTCCTCAGGTCCATTCTCTTGGAGTCTTGATTCTGAAGACTGTCATTCTCTTAGAACCAGGAGAGGTTGGATCAACTCCTCATTATCCTAGGACAGTTTTCTACCTAGAAATTCTTAATAAATGTTAGTTGCTATGGATCGTGAGTAAATGAACGAATGCCCCCACACTCTCTGCTTTAGTCCATTGTCAAGTGAAAGAACTTTTTAAGTCAAAAAACAATCATTATATTTTTCTCAACTGCAGCAGAAGAAACAAACAAATCACTGTTATTTCTCAAGAATTTGAGCGAAATATGACATCCTCTGAGTGAACTACTCAATCCATTTAACAGATCTAGGTTTAATGGACTACTGCTGCTTCAGGCATGATGTGGGATGTGTTTTTCCTAGTAATTCATAATATAAAGTCCTCACTGTATTACCCATGGTCCTGCTGTTCTTGGGAATTCAAAGAAGGGGATCAGGGAAGATAATTAGCATTTATTAAACACCTACTATATGCCAGGCACTGTACTAAGTGCTTTACAAATATTATTTCATTTGATCCTCAGGATCAAAGGTAGGGAGGTAGATGCTATTATTATGCCCATTTTATAGTAAGAAAGCTGACATAGACAGAGGTTAAGTTACTTGTCTAGGGTTAAACAATTGGTAAGTGTCTGAGGCCAGTTTGAACTAAGGTCTCTCTGGCTCCAGGCATTGCATTCTATCCACTATACCACCAGCTACCTGAAGAAGCTGCTTAAGAAAATCATCGAGGAGTGAGAGGCTGGGCAATCTTGCAGTCCAACGTGCATCAAGCTCTCTGGTTATTCTCACAGTTAATGCTCACCCAGCCAGTTCTGCCCTGCCCTCACTCCTGTCATAGCACTTATCTTCCCAAAATCCACTGCTCTGGACATTCCAAACCCGGATGTTTCATTTATTTCTAAAGTAGCCCAGCTATGCAATCAACCTGGAGGTAGGAAGAGGTCTGTCTCTCCTGTCAGCAAGCCTCAATTCCAACACCAGGTCTGCTGCCTGCTGCCATGCAAGCTTGGACCTCAGGCTCCTTGTCTGCAAAACGAGAGGCTTGAACTCCCCAAGAACCTTCAAAGTCCCCCACTTCTCTTCTTTTCTTCAGATTTCTTTCCTCAATTATAAAATAAGAATGTTAGGCTAAATGATCCTTACGGTGCCTTGAAACTTAAAATCCTATGGGCCTTTTTTCATCCTTATTTTCTTGCCTTTCATAATATAGAACCAACAAGAAATGTGCCAGGGGGCACAGAAATATGGATGACAGCATGCCTGAGCAGATTTCTGAGAGAGGTCCAGCAGTGGTTAAGAGTAGGAGTAGTAAGAAAGGAGGATTATTATAGTAGTGGTAGTGATGGTACTAAGAAGTAGTAGTAGTAGTTGTAGTAGTAGCAGAATAGTTACAGTAGCAGTAATAGTAGTAGTAGTAGTAAGAGTAGCAGTAACAGTATGTACTTGGTAATAGTAGCAACAGTAGCAGTAAGCATTAATATTAATCAGTAGTAGTTTTGATAGTAGTAGTCATATTAAGGACAACTAGTGTTTATCTAGGGTTATAAAAATTTGCAAAGCACTCACAAAATTATCTTATTTGATTCCCACAACAACCCTGGGAGATAGGTGCTGTCATTGTCCCCAGTTTACAGATAAAGAAACTGAGGCTGATCTTGAATGACTTGCCCAGGGTCACAAAGCTAGCTAAAGTACAGGATTTGCACTCAAGTCTTCTGACTTCAAGTTTGCTAGCTGCCTGAAAGGAGTGCCCCCTCACATATATATATATTTGGGGCCAGTACATTATATAATAGATGGATGTTAATGTCCTTCCAGATTTATATGTCTTGCCTTAGTCATTCTCAGGGAGAATATAAATAATAGTCATCTCCTATCTGATGAACCAAGTACCTGGCCAGAAGGATTAGATTTCTTTTTTTGTCTTAGAGGCTAGAGCCAGCAATGGCTGGAAAGAGAATGGTTTAGGCTTCCAGATTCCCAGAGTGGTCCCAAAGTGGAATGAGTGGAAAGTTCCTCTTTCTTGGAAGACTTCAGGAAAATGTTAAATGATCGCTCCTTGGGTATATTGTAATGTTGTGCTCAATCCTGGATGCTGTGGTTTAAGAAAGACATTGATATGAGGTGATTCAAGCCAATTCCAATGGCTGGGGTGCCCAGAAGATGTAAACCTAGATGAATGCCCTGGATCCTTGGTATATGAATATCATTTGAAGGAATGGGCAAATTTTATCTAGAGATGACCAGACACTCGAGGGATGAATATCTGAAAGCCATGATGCAGGAAAAGGACTCATCTTGCTCCCCTTGCTCAAGAGCAACGAGTGGAAGTTTCTAATGTCCAAATGTAGAAGGGGATACTTCAAGAAGTGGGAGTACCCTCATCTTCCCAAAGTCTTCAAGCAGAGAAATATGTTGTTGTGGGGTACAGGGTGAAGGAGCCTTGTGGTTGACTGAAAAGTTTGGGATATGTTATTTGCTTAACTTCATCATCCCCATTACACTTTTATCCGAAATGATTTTTAATTTGTTTGTTTAATTGTTGTTTAATTTGTTAATTTTCTGAAAGATCTAGAATCAGAAAGTATATGATGCTTAATGTACTGATTTCAAGGGAAAAGATTAAAAGACTTGATCATGACATTGAAGGCTAAATAGGGCTCAGGTAATAGCTATCTCCACTCATAGTGTCCTATGGGTTGGTGGTGGGATGATGGGAAAAATCAAGGAGAAATTAAGATCTAAAAAAACTTAGATCCACTTAGTAATTTGTCCACTGGAGGTCACACCTAATCATCAGAACAGTCTCTGGAAAGGACAGCTCCTCCAGACACAGTTTGACATAGTGCTATACACTGGAATTGTGTCAAAGGGAAAGGTAGTTTTACACTGGCACTAAACAGCCTGTTGCCCCTCAAACAATTTATTCTAAAGGTTAGGAAGGATTTTTGGCTTCTGTCCAACAGGGAGATTAGATGGTCTCCATCCCTATGGCAAACATACACACACACACACACACACACACACACACACACACACACTCATCCATCCTCTATCAATTCCCTCCAAAACTTTTCCAGGAAGTCAGGGATTGCAAGAATGTGCTCTCAAAATCAAATTATCTCTTCATTAGAGTTGCTCCAAGAATCTTGGGGAACATTGTCTACTAATTCTGGAAGGACAGTGATTTCTTGCCATCCTCAATGGAATGGTCTAGATTTAAAGAAAGCTATTCTGTCAAAATCATGGTGAGCCTTCGTTACAACCGACTTCCATAGGACAGTCCAAATGCTTTGGTTGTCTTAGAAGTTAATACCAAATATTGGTGGGGGGGGAAATGGGCTATCCCTCTTGGGACTTGGAAGCCTAGCTTCTCTAGATGGCTTTGATCATAATGGGATCTCCTTTAGAGCAAGAAAATATGACTTCATCTTTTTCATCTTGAACCATGTAATCAGTCATCCATCCTACTGGGTCATCTGCCGAGCCAATGTCACTGGACTCTGCCCCCTGGTACTCTAGATCCTGATAAGTGAATGTTTCCCTTGTCTAATCCAGAATCAGATCTCTCCATCACTCTCTGAATTTTTCCATTCCCCCAGTATATGTCCCCCTCACACCGAAATATAAACTTGATTGTATTTGTATATCCAGGGCTTACCCCAATGCCCAATATATATTAAGTAGTATTAAGTACTTTATCATCCATCTATCTATCCATCCATTTATTCATAAAGGAAACAGAAGACATTAATGCTACTTGATAGGGTTTATAGTCTGGCTAAAGGGGCAGAATCTACACAGTTAATTTAGCTTTCTTTCAGATAAAAATTATATTTAGTGTCAGTGGGCCCAGCTTCAAAATTGTCTCTTTTATTTATTATGTGATCTTGGATAAGTCACCATTTTGCTCTTTACAACCAATCTGCAACCTCTTTTTCCAGAGTCATTTCATATTATTCCTCTTCATGCACTTCACATGGCAGCCAATGGGCTCCATTAGGCACAGAGCATGGAACCTGGTTTTTCAGGTCTACTAGTTGTATCACCTTGGGCATGTCAGTTTTTCTCAGTATTTTCATCAATAAAATGGGGATAATTATAGTGTCTACTTCCCAGAGTTGTTGTGGGGAATCAAATGAGATAATATTTATAAAATACATAGCATATATAAAGTATCTGCTACATATTAGATGCTTACTAAATGTTGTTTCCTTCCCCATCTCTGAAAATTTAAAATCCACTAAGATTTTTGGCACACCTGTCTATATATCCACACACACACACACACACACACACACACACACACACACACACACACACACACAGTTCACATGTCTCATGATTCAGTAGAATATTTACTCTTTGTTTTTGTTCCATTGTGTCTACTCCTTCCTGACCCATTTTGGGAATTTCTTGGCCAAGAATAGTTCTCCATTTCTTTTTTCCAGATGAGGAAACTGAGACAAACAGGATTAAGTGACATGGCCAGGGTCACACAACTAGTAAATGTCTGAATTCTTGAGAATGAGTCTTTATGATCCTAAGTCCAGTGGTCGATCACTGCACCATCTTGCTATCTTCCCAAGTCCAGGTTCATGAAAATTGCTCCAGATGGGAAGAGTTTCTAGCTCAGAGAAGGAATGACAATTTTACAATAACCTTATTACTCTCCTTCCCCATGACCTAGAGCGATCTCAGAAGCTTAGCTATTGGGGACTGGGGCAACAGCTGCATTCCATGGAGCATCTCTGCAAATGCACCTCCATCATTATGGAATAGACTAGATAGCCAATTCATCCTAGCAGCCCAATTATAATTCCATATGCTCCATCTGGGTTGATTAGAGGGGGAACAAAGTAAGAAATACTCAGACTTACATTTCAGGATCATTTCAGCCTTTTATATTTTTGTCTATAACTCCAAAGTGCTTCTAATAAATACCTTTACCTCAACTACCTGCAATTTACTTCCACTCCAGCCTTATTATCGTTCTAATAAATGATAGGTAGCCAAGTTTCCAACCCCAAATTACCTCAAGGAATCAGGTTTATCAACTGAAAGAAAATATGTCCAACACTGGAGAGCAGAAAGGGTCAGCTGTTATTGAGAGTCCTGGGAACTAAAACAGTAGTATTCTCTGAGGTGATTAGACCTTCCCCCAATGCTTCAAGCTTTCAGAGTTCCAAATAACTCATTTTATCCACCACCACCACCACATGCCTTCTTCCTCCTGCTTTCATTCTTTTGCAGATTCTACTTGGTTTGTAGAGATCTGTTTTTTGTAGTGGGAGCATGGCTTTGAGAGTGTCCAACTACAATAAAGGGATAATGAGGCTGGACATGGCATCTTTCTCCTGGAGACTTTCAGGGAGGGCCCTGGGTAATTTAGTCAGCAGCCAGATTCCTTCTCCTAGGCCCTGAGCTAGATTAAATGAATATAGTATCATAGACCTAGACTTAGGAGGGAATAATTGATCATCAATAAAAATAGCAATAATTATCATAGCATTTATATAACACTTTCATGTTTGCAATATGCATTACAAATAATATTTCATTTATCCTTACCAAAGCCCTATGAAATATATGCTATTATCATCTCCATTTTACAGATGAGGGAACTGAGGAAGACAGAGGTTAATTGATTTGCTCAGGTTCGCATAGTAGTAAATATTTGAGGCTGACATGAAATCCTATCTTCCTGATTCCAGGTCCACACACCATGCGCTGTACTGTTTAGTGTCTGTTCTTAAAGGTCATCATTATAGGGAGTAAGTAACAAAGACCAGTTCCTCTGATTCCAAATCCAGTCCTTTCCTTTGTCCTACTTTTTCTCCATCCCTGAGAGTTATTATAACTCTTTCTCCCTGACAGTTATATAACCTGAGGGTTATTTAGTCTAGGTTCCTGGCTTTTAATTTCCAGTTTTACAACCATGAGACAGGTGATATAAGAAATCAACCGATCAACAGGTATTTAATAAACACCTTCACAAGAGAGACAACCAGTACATATAAAATACGTACAATATAAATACAAATTTAACAAATCCTTATGTAAATTCAAAGTATTTTGAGAGGGAAGGCACTAGCAGTTGTTAGGAAATCAGGAAAGACTTTATGCAGAAGATGGCACCTTAAAGGAAGAGAAGGATATTTTGAGTCAGAGATAAGGAGATAGTGCCTTCCAGGCAGAGGGATGACCATTGGGAGACAGGATGGAATATTGTGAGTGGGGAACAGAGAAAGGTCAGTTTGGCTGGATCCTAGAGTATAGGAAGTATAGGAAGGAAAGAGAAGCTGGAAACAGATTTTATAGAGCTTTAAATGTCAAAGGAACAAATTTATATTTTAGTCTACATGTAATAGGAAGCCTCTAGAGTCAGTCAAAAAGAGGAGACATATGGTCATATCCGCACTTAAGGAAAATTACTTAAACAGCAGTAGAAAGTATAGACTGGAGTAGAGGTAGGGAAATCAATTAGAATTCTGTTGCATTCATCTAGAGGAGAAATTGATAGATTCCTGAACTAACATGATAGCTTTGTGAGTAAAGAGACAGGGTTAGAAAGCAAGAGCTGTTGTGAAGGAAAAGAAAGTCTGATTGGATATGTGGAGTCGAAGATATTGCCAAGAGGCAGTGGAAGGATAATGGTTTCTTCTGGAGAAGTAGGGAAAAAGGACAGGTTTAGGGAGAAAGATCATGCATTCTGTTTTAACATGTTGAATTTCATATGTTTTGGAATGGCCCTTTTAAGATATCCAATCAGCAATGGCGATGAAGCTTGGGGAAAGAATGGGACTAAATATGTATATCTTAGAGACATTTGCATGGAGATGCTAGTTAAACTCATGGGTCCTGATGAGATCTGAGAGAGAATATAGTGGGAGAAGAAAAGGAGGCCTTAGAAAATGACCAAAGTTAAGGGCATATTGTAGATGATGAGCCAGAAATGAAAATTGAGAAGAAAAGGTCAGCAAGATAGAAGGAGAATTGGAAAAGACTACTGCCAGGAAAACCCAGACAGGAAAGAACATCTGAAAGAAAATGGTGTCAACAGTTAAATGCAGCAGAGAGCAACACAAGAATAAAGATTGAGGGAAAAAAACTGTTTTCTAATGCCATGTAGTGGAATGATACAGGGAGTCTCTAAATGGCACCATAGTACACAGTGCCAGGTCTGGAGACAGAAAGATGAGTCTTTCTGGGTTCACATCTGGCTTCAGACACTTACTGGCTGTATGACCCTGAGTAAGTCACTTAACCCTGTCTGCCTCAGCTTCCACATCTATAAAATGAGCTAGAAAAGGAAAGCATCTGGGCCAAGAAAACCCTAAATGGAGAGAAGTTAAACATGATTGAAACATCTGAACAAGAAGAAGAATACAGGATTAGCAGCCCAGAGAAAAAGGTTCTGCTCCCTGCTCTGCAAAGAACCAAATGTGTGATTCTGGGGGACTTTCTTGTGTTTGTTTTGTTTTTGTTTTTGGTGAGGCAATTGGGATTAAGTGACTTACCTAGGGTCACACAGCCAGGAAATGTTAAGTGTCTAAGACCAAATTTGAACTCAGGTCTTCCTAACTTCAAGGTGGAACTTTATCCACTACACCAATAAGCTGCCCTGTGGGAGACTTTCTTAAGCCCTCAAGCCTGTTTTCTCACCTGTTAAGTACAGTAGGTGGACTGAATGATTTCTATAGCTTCTTCTAATTCTGTAAAGTCCTTAAAAAATCCACACTAAGATAAAAGATTTATGAGTTTGATAAAAATATTTTATGCTTCTAATGCATATTTCAAATTCTGCTTCTGCCACTTACTACTTACGTGAGCTAAGAAAATTAGTTTGCCTCAGTTTCCTCATCTGCAAAAGGAGTTCTTTGAACTTAATGACATCTGAGGTATATTTCAGCTCTAGGTCTATGACCCAGTTATCCTATGGTTTTTCAAAGGGCTTTCAAACATATTAGCATTTTTCCTTTTTGTTTTGTTTTGTTATAGGGAAATGATAAAGATTAAGTTCTTGAGGAATCCATCCCCCATGCCCAAAGATATGTCACGAAAGCTCCGTGTTGGAAGGGAACTCACTCCCCCTCTAATCCAGTCCATTCCAAAGCAGGAATCTCTACTCCAACAACTGGGACAAGCTAGATAGCTTTGAACATCTCCAGTGTATTGGGTGCTTCCATTTTTGGACAGTGTGCATCATTACAAAATTTTTTCTTTGTTGTAACAAAGAAAATTCTCCCTTCCTCCCTATATAACTCTCATGGCTGGTCATGTTCCCTTGGAATCACAAAGAAACAAATTGGAACCTACTATAATCCTTTGATTACTAACACTCTCTGAATACATTGGGCATTCAAGGTCCTATTCATTAAGTGAACCTCAAGTTGACTAGGCCTTTTCCACCTAGATTTACCATATGGGTAAGAAATTATTGTTATATTGTCAAGTGTTCTGGACCAGGAGTCAGGAAATAGGAGTCTTTGCTGCTCTCCTGTCCTGGTGACTGATTTGTCCTAAATGCTTCTAAAGTTCTGCAAATTCAGAATACAGGTACTCCCCATTGGAGGTATGGATAGGGAAAGAAATTTATGGAGATGCAAAACTATCTTACACATAATTTAGTAGGGAAGTGACTTTACATTGTAATAATTCATTGATTTCTATAAACACTTATTAAGTGCCTACTGTATGCCTAACATCATGTTAGGCACCAAGGGGAAAGATTCACAGTTTAGCTAAGATATATTTATTCCCTGCCCCCATGAAAATAGTTGCCATAGAATATTCAGGCTAAAAGGAACTTAGAAATCTGATCTGATCCCATCATTTTAAATATTATTTTTAATTTTTTCTTTCTTTATTAAAACTTTTTATTTTTCAAAACATATGCAAGGATAATTTTTCCTATTGACCCTTGCAAAAGCTTATGTTCCAATTTCCCCCCCTTTACCCTTCCCCTTCCTCGGATGGCAAGTAGTCCAATATATGTAAACCATGATAAAAATATATATTAAATCCAATATATGCATATATATTTATACAATTATCTTGCTGCACAAAATCAAATCAAACCAGAAAAAAATGAGAAAAAAAAATAAAATGCAAGCAAACAACAAAAAGAGTGAAAATACTATGTTGTGAACCACAACTTAGTTCTCACAGGCCTCTCTCTGAGTGCAGATGGCTCTCTTCATCGTGGAACTGGTCTGAATCATCTCATTGTTGAAGAGAGCCACATCTATCAGAATACATCCTCATACAGTATCATTGTTGAAGTGTATAATGATCTCCTGGTCCTGCTCATCTCACTCAGCATCAGTTCATATAAGTCTCTCTAGGCCTTTCTGAAATCATCCTGCTGGTCATTTCTTACAGAACAATAATATACCGTAATATTCATATACCACAATTTTCCCAGCCATTCTCCAATTGATGGGCATCCACTTACTTGCCACTACAAAGAGGGCTGCCACAAACATTTTGCACATACGGAAATAAGCCCAGTAGAAATACTGTGATCACATCATTTTTAGATAAAGTTAAGTCCAGAAAACCATAGTAATTTTTTTCTAGGTCACACAGTAAGTAAGAATCATAGGTAGACCTGGTACCCAGCCCATTCCAGTCATTACAGTACACTGTTACTCTTTATTCAAGAGTTCCTTGAAATGGCAAGTAAAGCAAGAGCATTTATTTAGTCTTCCTCCGCAAGTCCTTAAATACTTCATGGAAAGATTCAGGATAAAGAGGAATAGAGAGAAAACTCTTCCATCCAAAGTATTAACTTTCCTTGCAAATCAATGGCAGATCAATGGCAAATTTAGGTAACAGATATCTTTTTTTCTCCTATTTTTTCTTTTTTTAAATTTTTCTTTTTTTATTATAGCTTTTTATTTACAAGATATATGCATAGGTAATTTTTTGGCATTGACAATTGTGAAACCTTTTGTTCCAACTATTCCCCTCCCCACCTCCCCTTCCCCCAGATGGCAGGTTGACCAATACATGGGTAACAGATACCTTATATGATGGTAAAAATCAGTGAGAAAATAAGATTCAGTTTAAGAAGGTGTTTGATTTGCCTGTGGTAGACGCCAGTTGAGTAAAGTCTGTTACTATACCTGATTAGGAAAAAATGCTCAGAGCATATGCTCTTATTATAACATATTACATATGCTATATAGATATAGCTATATTTGTCACAACCTGGAAGGATGAATATTACTTTTGGAGGCTGGACTCTCCTGGCTTTGTTGCTGAACACAATGGACTTTTCATTTCAAACCTCCTGAGGCAGATGGCCCTATTCTTCCCCTGATTTGAAGTGTTTGGGAAAGTAATTGGAGCTTCCCACCCCTACCTGAGCTCCAGACTGGAAATGCTCAGAGAGAAGAAAAATGCCAGCTGTCTCTTGCTAATCTCCATCCCACATAGCCAGTGGATGGAGGTGAAAGACAGAAGATTGGAAGCTTAGCCTTCAGTGTCCCCTTAAGCAATCTGAAATGCAAATAAGCTGCACAATAATTATACACAAGTTTTCAGCTTCAATTCTAGCATCAAAAACCACCTGTTATGAAATTTAAGGGGATTTATTTTTTAATTAACAGGACAAGTAATTAGCAAAGAGTTCACATGCTTTGAACAAATTTTATGGGAGAAGCTAGTAGCTGTGTAAAGATTTCCATCTTTTAAGGAATCCTGCCAGATGTATTTTATATTCTAAAAAGGCTCTTTTCTGCATACATATTTATACACCGATATGTTTACAGAGTAGAATAAATGTGTGCTTTTTGAAATCCATTTATTAGGGTAATTCCACAGTTCATTTTTGATTCAATGTACTAAAGTTATATATGTTTTAGAATGTATCTTCTTGCTCCATCAAATGTGGAGTTGGAGCATCTGAGCTTCTCGTCCCTTACTTTGAGCTGTAACTGGAGCTATAAGGGTTTGTTCAGGACAGAACAATTTAGAATGCCTTCACAACCCTTAGACTCCTTTAGCAATAGGAACAGTTGGGCTTAACACATAGTTAGCAAGAATAACTAGTTAGAATAAATAGAAATCTATGAAACAGAATGCTTCTTCTTTCTAGTGACTATACCCTTTCTAGCATAGTCGAGACATATCTTATCCCTCTTCCACTAATTCTCCAGGACTTTCAGTGGTCCCAGGACCCATGTTCACCCATGGGGCAATCTCTGTCTTTCTTCCTCACCCAGGTGAATTTGTCTTTGAAGACACTTTTCCTACTCTTTGCTCTTGGTACATGTTGTGAAATCTGCCCCAGACATGAAATTGCTAGTTACAGATCATCCTCTTACTACATACTTCCCTTCTATCCCAATCAAAAAATAATAAAAGTAAACTTTAAGGGTTAAAGAAACTTTCTATGACTAGGATCAAGAACAAGAACAATCAGGAACCAAAATTGCAGCCTTGAGGGTGTGACTATGGCTGGTATGGGCAAAAAATCAGGTTGTTTTTCTGATGGAATAGGAACATTCTTCAACTCTGTTTTTCTTTTCTTTTTAAACTTTTTTATTTTCAAAACATATGCATTGATAGTTTTCAACATTCACCTTATCAAAAACTTGTGTTCCAATTTTTTTCCTCTCCCTTTCCCCCATCCCCTGCCCTAGGCAGCAAGTAATCCAATATATGTTAAACATGTGCAATTCTTCTATACATATTTCCACAGTTATCAAGCTGCACAAGAAAAATCAGATCAAAGGTAAAGAAATGAGAAAGAAAAAAAAACAGAAGCAAACAACAACAAAAAAGTGAAAACACAACCTTGTGATCCACATTAAATTCCCACAGTCCTCTCTCTGGGTGCAGATGGCTCTCTCCATCACAAGACCATTGGAACTGGCCTGAATCACCTTGCTGTTCAACACTATTTTTCATCCCTTGCTGTGGCAATGGGAATCATAACAACACTGCAATTACACTTGGTATTTTGTCCTACAATTCTACTCACCATTTCAGTGATTACACAGACCAAAACTCTCTTCACTGATAACCTCTCCTCCCCTTATTAAATGTAAGTTCCATGAAAGTAGGAACCGGCTCACTTTTGTATTTATGTCTCCAGCACTTACCATACTTCTTGGCACATGGTTAATATTTAATAAATGCTTTTTCATTTATTTATTTATGACTCTAAAAAATGAATTTCTAATGATCAGAACTTTAATTATCACTGCAAAAAACTCCTACATAGAACTCAGGGCCTTTTTGAAGAGGCTGCTGAATAGTGCTATTCTAAAACTTAAAATAGTTCACCACCGAAGTCCAAATTTCATGACTTTTAAGGTCCTCTACAACTTAAGTAAAACTCATCTTTCCAATCTTGTCCCTTACTAATGTAAGACTCTGCTTCACAGAGAATTGTCTGTTCTTGATCACTTGCCAGTAATAAATTCCAGCATCCAATACCTTTGTTGGCGCTCTATTCATAACCCTTCAACAGCCATGTATTAATTTCCTATTGTGTTTAGTGCAAAAGTCAGCATGAATATGGAGTTGGGAGGTTTAGCTTTTTTAGTTTTGTCTCTGATATTCATTGGGACAAGTCATTTCACCTTGATGAAACTCAATTTCCTTATTTGGGAAATGGAGATGATAACACAATCGCTATCTGCCTCAGAGTTCTTGTAAGGAAGAGACTTTGTGCATGTTAAAGAATTCTGGAAATATGAGAAAGACTTATTAGGAGTATAAAGATGAACAAAATATAATCTCTACTCTTAAGGAACTTAACTATCATAGGGGAAGGGACAAGTATGGGTATAGTTTGTCTCTAGTATATTTTTAGTAAATTATCTCACACATATTCAATACTCTTGGATAAGATGGGGAGATATGGATTAAGTAAAAATGAAATTGGAAGAATTCACAACTGGTTAGATGATCGAATCAAAAAAGTAATGTTAATAGTTCAACATCTAAATGGCAGGATTTCTCCACTGGTGTACTCTTGGAATCCATGTTTGGTTCTATGGTCTTTAACCTTTTTATAAATGATGGAGAAAGATATAGATGGCCTTATAATAAAATTTCCAAGTGACAACAAAACAGGAAGGGATCATTTAGACAATGGATGGATGGGAAAATTGTGATCAAAAAAGGATCTTGACAGCCCAGAGTGGAGTTGTCAAACTCATCAGTCCCCATCTAGATTAAAGTGAAACTGGAAAGTATTTAACAAAATAAATAAAAAGGCACTACTAATGTCAATTTGACATTTTCTTAGTCACTATATAGTCATTTGGAGTTCCATTTCTATTTGAGTCTGACACCACTGGGCTGAATCAGGAGGATATTTCATAGGAATAAATTAAATTCTTATATTTGAGTACCAAAAAAATTCTTCACAAGACAGAAAGGCATTCTGAGACAGCATTTGTTCTGAAAAATATCTTGGGTTTTTGGTGGTCTGTAAGTCAATGGGAATCAGCAGAGTGGAGTGTGATCTATAAAACATAATGCAATCTTGGGCTGTACTAAAAGTGACCTAGCTTCCAGGAACAGAGAGATGAGAGTAGCCCTATACTCTGCCCTCATGGGATCTTATCTGGAGTATTCTATTCAGTTCTGGGTGATCATTTTAAGAAAGGTATTGATTGCAGAGGAAGTGAAACAGTACGGTGAAGGGCCTTTTACATACATATCATGAAGATTGGTTAAAGGAGCTGATTGTGTTTAGCCTGGAACAGAGAATCCTCAAGGAGAGGGATGAGAAAGATTGGGGATGATATATGATGGCTCTTTTTCAATATTTAAGGAATTTCATTGCAGAGGAAGGGTTAAAATTCAGTTTAGCCCCAGAGAGCAGAACCAGGAGCAGGGTTAAGAGTTTGAGGGGAATATTGTATCTAGGATATACTGTAACACATTTATTATATATGGGATTGCCTGTCATCTAGGGGAGGGAGTAGAGAGAGGGAGGGGAAAATTTGGAAAAGTGAATACAAGGGATAATGTTGTAAAAAAAAATTACCCATGCATATGTACTGTCAAAAATATAATTATAAAATTAATAAATTATAAAAAAAACAAATTTAAAAAAAGAGTTTGAGGAGAGCAGATAGAACTCTGGTCTTTGAATCAGAAGAAACTGAGTCAAATCTGACCTGAGACTCTTCCTAGCTGTGTGACCCTAGGCAAGTCACTTAACCCTATTACCTCAAAAAAAAAAAAGAGTTGCCAAAGGGCCCATCCAAAATAAAATTAACTACTTTAGGGGGGTATTTTCCCCATTCTCTGGAGGTCTTTAAGGAGAGTCTGTTGTCACATATGGTACAGTGAAGATTCCTTTGGGATATGGATTGAACCAAACAGCTACCAACATTTCTCCAACTCTCAAAGTTAGTGATTCTATGATTGTCAGAGGGCTTTGTCAAACAGTCTCTGCAGCCCACTTTCAGCTGTAGATTCTATAAGCCTATAGTTCTAGAAGTCTCTGAATAGCAAGCAGTTGGGACAGACTTATCTCTGCTGTAGGCACCTGGGCTGGGCAGGTGGGTGGAAGCCTATTGTCACCGTGGCAAGAAATAGCTCCCTTTCTCGCAGTCATCCTCACTTTCAGGTACTTAAGTCAATGATAATATCTTAAGAGAAAGCTCCGCAAGACCCCTAATTGAAATTTAATCAGTTAGGCATTCTGTTAAAGAAAAACAGAATGACAATGTAGAAGTAAGGATGATATGAACAATGTGTGTCAGCTCTCAAAGTCAGAAAGGCTTTCAGTGATTAGCTGATAGCTGTCACACATCCCTCTGACTTAATGAGCATTGAAACTATTAATGCAATTACCTTAAACAAAATAATTAGCAAGCTCTCAATCTACAAATGCAGATCTCATTGAGCAGCTGGAAATTTAAGGCCACTGAGGGAAACATTTCAAGGCTAAATTGTACTAGGTGCTGTCTCTCTTTTCACGCTAAAGGATGTCATCTTTTTTGGGGGGGGTCCCAACCTTTAATTGTTTCCATGTTAGGAACACTCAGTGTGGAGAGTCTCTCTTCACCAAGGCAGAACAATAGCTTCTCTGTCACTTGTAATGTTAGCCAGATGCCTGGAGCACCTGCAAGATTCTGTGATTTGCACAATGTTTGCCCAATGAATATATGTCAAAGGCTTGGCTGGAAGCCTGGTTTTCTTGACTATAAGGTCAGCTCTTGACTTACTAAACCTACATTGGTTCCCTTATAATTATAAGTAATATTTATGTAGAGTTTCAAAATTAAGAAAGGATTTTTTTAGTCTGCTCTCCAGTAGATGTCCTGAGGAAACTGAGGCATTAAACAAAGGCTTAGTCATTTGGCTGTGTTTATGCATCAAGAGCCAGGTCTCTGGACTAATGTGCCTAACTTTTCCCCATCCTCAGAACCAGAACAATAGTTGTTTAGCTTATAGTTTGTTAGTTCCTCATCTTCTCCTAGATTATTGTGATAGTCCCCTCATTGAACTCCCCTCTTCATCTCTCCCCTCTTCAGCCTGTCCCCCATATGGCCGCCAAACTGACATTTCTAAAGCACAGACAGACTTGAACATCTTCTTCATTTCCCTGCTCAGAAAAGTTCCTGTTGCCTCTAGGATATAACACAGATTCCTCTGCCTGGCATTTAAAATCCTCCACGATCTAGCTGCAATCTACTTCTCCAGGCTTATTGCACATCACTGCTCTTCACAAATATTATGTTCCATCCAGAATGTTTTGTTCGCTTGTCCTTGTATACGGCACTTTGTCACCCATTTCTGTGCTTTTGCCCAGGTTCCCACGTGTGCACGTGCACACATCCATGCCTCAAATGCATCCCCTTCTTGCTCCTACCTCTTAGTATCTCTAGGTTCCCTTCAAAGTTCAAGTATCACTTGCTATATGGAGCCCTTTCTCATTCATCCCCAGCTGTTTGCAACCGCTTAGTTGTTCTATATGTGTTTGTGAATGTATGTGTGTATATGTGTATTGTGTGTCTGTATATATCTATATCTATATACATACATGTAAAGAGAAAGAGACAGAGAGACAGAGACATACAGAGAAAGAGACAGACAGAGAGACAGAGACAACAGAGACAGAGAGGGGGAAGGGAGGGAGGAGGAAGGAGGGAAGGAGAGAGAAAGCCGTTTGCTATAAGATTTGCTCCAGGCATAAATGTGCCCTGCAGCTTAATCATTCTTGCTTATTAGGAAAGAAATCCCTTGATGGAGTAAATGAGTCTCATCATAAAGAAGAAACTATAGCGGACAAACATAAAGATGTCTTTCTGTTACAGTTCATTTCAATTCAGCAAGCATTTATTGAATGCCTAATGTGGACAGAGCGCCACCCCTAGAGTCAGGAACAGTTCAAATCCAGCCTCAAACACTTCCTAACTTTCTAGACAAGTCACGTCACCCAGTTTGCCTCAGTTTCCTCATCTGGAAAATGAGCTGGACAAGGAAATGGCAAATCCCTCCAGTATCTGCCAGGAAAACCCCAAATGGGATTATGAAGAGTCAGATGTGACTAAACAAGTGAACAATAACAAACAACTGTTCACAAAGTGCTGTGCTAGGTTCTGGGGAGACACGGATGATATAAAACATAGTTCCTGTCCTTGAAGATCTCGATAAAAGACACACACAAATATAATGCAAATTAGCATGTTATTACATACATAAGAAAGGTCCAGTGATGCAGAAATTCAGAGGAAGAATTCATATCTTGGGGAGAAGGGAAGCAAAGAAGGCTTCACGGAGGAGGTGGCACCTGGAGGATTTCATAAAACAATTACCTATGGAGAGGTACACTCTAGACTTGGTAGGGGGGGAAGGGGAGATGAATTTGCATGGATGCCAGAGAGAGTGGGAGTGAGCTCGGGAAATAAACAGGAGTTCAGAGATTCACAGTTGGCCTGGAATATGGAATTATTGAAGGGTAGGAATGGGGAAAAGAGAGAAAAGCTAAGTCCAACCTCAAACCTTGAAATAAAGGAAGCCCCTGAATGGCAGAACAAGCAATTTCTGGGTTCTTTAATAAAAAGTGGGGTCCTGTGAAGGCTTGTTGGGCAGGGGAGCAGTGTGAGGAAATCTGTCCTTTGCCTCTCTTTTCTATCTTTATGCCATCATTTCCCTGTGACAGCTCTGTCACATCTCCATAAACGCAGCAATGTGACAAGGATTAACACTTATTAGAGAGAAGAGAGAAATGTTGTTACAAGGGGAACAAGGATAGGGCTTTATCGATTGCCACAACATGGCAATTCACTCTTCTGAAGGTTCTCCTTCATTCAGTCCTCCTTCCCCGCTCCACTCCGTGAGGTTAGCCAGTCTACCTTGACCTGACCCAGAATTTGGAGACTAGCCAGTATATCAAAAGCAGCTTCTAGGTGAGTGCATTTTAGGAGTGGGGAGCACAGAAATTGGGAGAAGACCAAGAAGAGTTACAGGATCTTTAGTAAAACAGAGAAGGGACTTGCTTTTGACCTCTTTACATTAGCACAAGGAAAAGCAAGTCTAAATGGCAGCCAGACCGGGGAATTGAGCATTCAGATCACAAGCCATTAGACCCAAAGGTCAGCTTTGGTTTCTTTCACTTCTTCCCTAGAGGGTGATTGAGAAAAGATGAAGATGCTAAACAGGTAGCGTTAGATCTCTGGCCTTGGTCCTTTCACAGAACTCTAGAATGTCAGAGCCACAAAGAACAAAGAAGTCATTTAGTTCAAGATCCTCATTTCACAGAGAGAGAAACTGAGGCCCAAAGAGTTCAAAGGACTTGCCAAGGTCACATAGATATTAGGAAGAAGGCAAGAAGGAATAAAATTGCTACCTGTCAGGCACTGTGCTAAGTGTTTTACAATTATTATTTCATTTCATCCTCACAAGAACTCTGCAAGGTAGCTGCTATTACTACCTCTGTTGTACAGTTGGGGAGATAGAGGCAAACAGACGTTAAATGGCTCTCACTCACAGCTCTGTGTCTGAGGCTGGATTTGAACTCAAACATTTCTGACTCCGGGCCCAGAATTTTATTCACTGATCCACAATAAATGGAAAAGATTGAATTCAAACCATGTCTCCTGTCTCCAAGTCCAAATTCTTTTATCAGTCCTTATGATCTTCCTAAATGTCCCTCCTAAAATTTAAACAGGATAGAATAGAATATTTTAGGGCCAGGAGACTGTATCACTGACAACATGTGATGACATTCTGAGAAAGACTGCCCCCACCCCGTGCTGTGCAATGAAGGGACTGGACTGAAGCCCTAAAAGGTCCTGTCTAACTCCAATATTCTAGAATTTAATGATTTCCCCCCCTTAGCTGCTTCAAGGTGTCATTATGGGAAATAATCAAGCAGAAATCCAAGGGCAGGTCACTGTGGGTACAAGTGCAATCTGATTCTCCTGTTCCAAGCTCAGATATGTTTCTCTCCTCAGGCTCTCAAGGAGAGGAGAGTTCCTTGTAAAAACCCTTTGTCTGAATCACCTCATACACAATGTTCTCATCTCAGCCCCCTTCTCACTGTATCTGCTCCACAAGGACATGACGCTCCACACTAGAGAGGTATAATCCAAATTCAGAGCGTGACTTTTCAGCGTGCCTATGGAAAACCAAGGCAGACCAGGGACACCCTACCTGGCTCCGTTGTGGGAATGAGAACATTAGCTCCCATTAATACCAACAGCATCCCCCAACTCCCGCCCCACACTCCAGAGGCTTCTGAGACTTTGTAGTGGGGCTCTCAGGAAACAATATGGGAAAGATTGGACTGTTACCCGTTTCAGTCCTGAAAAAGGAACATTTGCCTAGGGCCAAAACAGAATTTTTTTGAGACTAAATTGGAATCTGCTCAGGGGCTGAAGGAAGATAGTGCTGAGATAAGAAGAGAGAAAAGAAAAGAGAGAGAGAGAGACAGAGACAGAGAGAGAGAGAGAGAGAGAGAGAGAGAGAGAGAGAGAGAGAGAGAGAGACAGAGAGAGAGAGAGAGAGAGAGAGACAGAGAGAGAGACAGAGAGACAGAGAGAGAGAGAGAGACAGAGAGAGAGAGAGAGAAAGAGAGAGAGAGAGAGAGAGAGAGAGAGAGAGGGAGGAGGGAGGGAGGGAGAGAGAGAGAGAGAGAGAGAGAGAGAGAGAGAGAGAGAGAGAGAGAGAGAGCAGAGAGAGAGAGAGACAGAGAGAGAGAGAGACAGAGATGAGAGAGAGAGAGAGAGAGAGAGAGAGAGAGAGAGAGAGAGAGAGAGAGAGAGAGAGAGAGGAGAGGGAGGGAGGGAGGAGAGAGAGAGAGAGAGAGAGAGAGAGAGAGAGAGAGAGAGAGAGAGAGAGAGAGAGAGAGAGAGGAGGGAGTCATCAAGAGAGGAGGAAGGAAAGGAGAGAGGGAGAAAGGGAGAGAGGAAGAGAGTGAGAGAGAAGGGAGAAGGAAGGGAGGGAGGAATGAATGAACAAAGGGGGGAGGAGAAGAAAAGAAAAACAGTTCAGAATATTCTCACTCATCTTCTTTTAGGAGTGAGAACAAGGGCAGGAATGTGTTTCTATTTCCTTTGGTAGGTGTTACAGAGGTCTTTGTGATAATTAATATTGGTTTCCACTTGTAGACGCAAGGCTACATAAGCCAGCTATACAACTTCTCAATTTCTCATCTGTAGTATAGTGAAGTCTAACAGTCTCTGAATTTCTTCCAGTCCCAAATCCAGAGCCCATGACTTTGGATTTAGGAAATCACTCTCCTCCCTGGTCCCAACTTTCTCCTTTGTAAAAGCTTCCTTGATCTCAGATATTATCCTTTCCACCCGAGAGGTTTCTGTGGCTATATCCAACATTCTGTGATTTTCCTACCTCATCCTTGCCTATTATATCACTGGGTTTATATGTAGTGGGAAGAGAGCCAGAGAAGTGAGCCTCTGTTTACATCTTTGTACAAGGAGGTAGCTGGGCTAGAGGTTCCCTCCAGCTCTATATTTTGTGAACCTCCTCATTTTAAAGTTAAGGAACCTGAGATGAAATCACTTGCCTGAGGACACAAAACAAGTCAGTAGCAGAGATTTGGAGCCAGCAGAATGGGGTTCAGGTCTCAGCTTTCCCACTTATCACCCCCCAGAAAGTAATTTCATCTTTGTGAGCCTCAATTTACACATTTGTAAAATGGGAATAAAAGTGCTTCAGCAGAGGTGCTGCAGTTGGAAGGGAGGTCAGAGGCCACCTAGTCCTTCATTTTTTGTTGTTGTTTAGTTGTTTGTCATGGGTGACTCTATGATCCCATTTGGAGTTTTCTTGGCAGTTTTCTTGGCCATTTCCTTCTCCAGCTCATTTTATAGATGAGGAGACTGAGGCAAAGAAGGTCAAGTGACTTGCTCAGCTAGTAAAGGTCTGAGGACAAATTTTAATTCAGGAAGATGACTCTTCCTGTAATCCACTGTACCACCTAGTTGCCTGAAAGTGTTATGCTCCCAAACTGAGATCTAGAGAGGTAAAATGACTTGCTCAGAATCACACACAGTCAGTATATGTCTGGATCAGGATTTGAACTCGTCTAGCTCTATCTTCCCTGTGCTTCCTGTATACTGAACTATTTCATTTTATACTTGAGCCTCAGAGAAATTAGATAATTTGCCTCGAGACATTCATCATGAAGAAGAAAATACTGGAATGTGAATGATGAGACCTGTCTTCAAATGTCTGAAGATCAGTCCCCATGAAAGAGAGGCTTGGGGGCAAGTATGTGGTGTAGTGGATAGAGCACTGGCCTCAGAAACTCACTTAACCCTGTTTGCCTAATTAAAAAAGGAAGGAAGGAAGGAAGAAAAGGAGGGAAACAACAGAAAGAAAAAGAAAGAAAAGAAACAAACTAACAGAGTCTCTTGTTGGCTCTAGAGGACAGAACCAGGAACAATGGGTGGGAGTTGTAAAGAGGCAAGTTTAGATTACATGTAAAGAAAAAAAAAAAAAAAAAATATATATATATATATATATATATATATATATTCCTATGTTCTTCCCCTTGACCTCACATGATAAAATCTTTTCTGCCTTATTGGGCTTTTCTCTGGCTAAAAGATGCTTCGATGCCTCCAGTACAAGTCACTTAAATTCTGTCTACCTCAATTTCCTCATCTGAAAAACTGAGATAATTATAGCACCTACTTTCCATTTTATTATGAGAATCAAATGGTATATTAGTAAAGTGCCTGTCTCGTAATAGGCACATAACAAATGCTCACTTGCTCCCTTCCTTCCTATGGAATTTTCTGATGAAATTTATGTCCCCAGAATCCTGAAAATTAATCTATCTAAAATCATCGATTAAATGCCTGCGATGGCCCAGACATTATACTAGCTATTAAGTATTCAAATATAAAGATGAGGTAATCCTTCAAGGACCTAACATTCTATTGGAGTGGAATATATTCAACTAGCTCTGAATCTTGAAGCTTAGTATAAAGTGCTGCTAGTGGTTTTGTTTATATAACGTGGATGTTGGTGAGTGAGTAAGTATTTAGAGGAACTGGTTTTTTTTTCCAAAAAATTACTTCTTATTAATATCATTTATTTATCCATTACACATATTTCCCAATGGGTCCTCCATCCCACTCCCAGCAAGCCATTCCTTATAACAAAGAAGAAAAAAGAGAAGGGAAAACAGCTGAGCAAAATTAGCCAATACATTAATAAAGTCTGATATTATGTGTTGTGTTTGAAATCCATGGCCCCCCAACTCTGCAAAAGGCATGAAAGAGATTCTTTTCCATATTTCTTAATCTTTATAATTAGACAAAAACTTCAATTTCAATTATTGGTTGTTTTTCATTCACACTGTTGTAGTCATTGTGTATATTGTTTTCTTGGTTCTGCTTATTTCTCTTTGTATCAGTTAAAATGCCTTCTCATATATCTTCATTTAAAAAGATCATATAGATTTAGGATGGAAGGAACCACAAAGACCTGTTAATCCCATCTCCTCATTTCATAGATGAGATTAAAGTAATTTATTCATTTCTTATACTATAGTAACATTTCATTACATTCACATACTACAATTTGCTGGATCATTTTCTAATCCATGGGCATCTAATTTGTTTCCATTCCTTTGCTGCTTTAAGGGGATTTTTAAAACTGGTTTTCTTTGCCTTGTCTGCCTCTTCCTCTCTCCTTTGCTCCGTCTCCTGAGCATTATATAAGTGATTTTAACTACCCTTACTTTAAAACCAACAATCTGAGAAAAGATTCCGTTAATTTCAGCTTGTTAACATTTTTGCAATAAACCTGACCCAGCAGTCAAGGAAGAGGATCTTGAGGGACTCAGATTGGCCTCCAGTTCTAAAATGAAGCTGGAGACCGAGAAGGAAATGAAGTTTCTCCAATTTTCTTGCTCTGATTATTCCCATCTGACCAAGATCAATCCCGAACTCATTCCCTCACCCTGAGGAAATTCCTGTTCAGAGGGGAAGACTCAATCCTTGATCCAGTGGAGTTTCCACCAGAGAAGGGAGAAGCAGAATTACCTTCAGGGAGAAGGTAATTCTGCTTCTCCACATCTGATAAGGAAAAGCATTGTCTCTGTAGTTTATAGCTCCAATCAGATTAAAGTGACACAGCCTCAGTCTTTAGATATATAAAGACCGGACAGGGGAATACTAGGGCCTACTTTTAGTGAGTATCATGGAATAAGGTTCCCATAAACCTCTCATTCTTGGTTTCTTACAATCCAATAAAACAGTGATGGGGAATGTCCTGCAAGGGCCATATAAGGCTCACAAAATCATTTGCTAAGGGAACTGCAGGCAATGATGAGCTGAAAGCGAGGTACAACAGCTCCCACTGATTGAGTTCTATAAGTTGATAATTTTTTAAGCTCATGAATGATACTATACATATCCAAATGGCCCTTGACAGAAAAAAGATTCCCCACAATGTTAGCTCTTCGAAAGCAGGAATTTGATTCATTTATGTGCCAGCTCTGGCACATACTAATAAATATTTTTGCTTGTTTGATTAATTGATTGATAGGGAGATTTTTAAATAAGTTTTATTGTCATTTACATTTTTATATCACAGCTTCTAATAACAACAATAATAATAATAAAGTAATAAAAAAGCATTTATTTAATGTTTGAAAGTTTGCAGAGAACTTTAGAAATATTTCATCTGATGCAGTAATACAAGGTGGGTACTTTTGTCTCCATTTTATAGATGAGGAAACTAAGGACGGCAGCTTTGTTCACTGTCAGTTGTGGTTCACCCTTTATTTCTAAAGAGGACTAACAACATTCTGCCTCAAGGTCACAATAATTGACATTATATGGCACATTTGTTGTTTAGTTGTGACCTCATTTGGGATTTCTTGACAAAGACACTGGCTACCATTGCCCTCTGACCCTAGATTTAGAGCTGTCCACTCCATTTTTCACAGCCAATGCAGCAGATCTGGTATTTGAATCCACAGCCCCCAGCTCCAAAGCCAGACCTTCGATAGGGAGATATTTGATCTCTTCCAGGTTGGTGAAAGAGATAATCTAGGGCTTAGGGTATGAGTATGATTTGAGAGACAGTCCCTGCCTCAGAATTCTAAGTCTAATGGGGAGGACAGTGTATGACCTCAGAGCTTTCTCAATCTTGTGATAAAAGGGTATCAGGAGGCACGGTGTCTTCCATATTGATGTTCTTCATATGAAGAAATAGTCCTTGTCTTCAGGGGGCTCTGAGTCTTTTTATTCTGTCTCACCCCACAAATCCAGTCTGTTGTTTCATCTTGTCTCTTTTACCTTCACATTTCTCATAGGTGTTAACATTTCTTTCCTAATATGAGTGCAAGCCTTCATAACGCTTGTTTCTAATTGTTTCAACAATCTCTCCTCAGTCCAGTTCATCCTCTGCTCAACTACCAAAGTGATTTTCTGAAAGCTGAATTCCGCCATGACTCAGTAAGAGCTCTTGATTACAGCCAAGATCAAATATCAAGTCTGTGATGTGGCATTTAAAGTTCTTGACAATCTGACCCCTTTCTATCTAGCCAGCCTCCTTCCATTTTCCTCCTCTGCCCTCACTCTGTGAGTCAACTAATCTAGTTTACTTATGATTCTTCATGTACAGTTGTTATCTCCTCCTTTGCACAGACTGCCCCCATTTGAAGACCATTGTTCCCACTTACATGACCCTCTTATTCTAACTTATTCCTGCAATATTCTTTTCAAATCCCACTTTCTCTAGGAGTCTTTTCCTAGTACGTTCCCCCCTCCCCATCATGTACTTCCCCTAGGAGATTACCTTCTATCACCTGGACAGGTCACTTTCCTTGTTTTTTGTTTGTTTGTTTTTTTAATAGTGTCTCTCCCCATTAGAATGGAAACTTCTTGAAGGCAAAGACTGTTTTGCCTTTTTTTTTTTTTTGTATGACTGGAACTTAGCAAGTATGGAAAATAATCAAGGGCTTAATGCTTCTTCACTAAGTGATGTACAGATGTTGAAACAGATGTTTTGATAGTTTGTCCAAGTTTGCAAAGCAAGAATAAATAAAACCAGGAGATCTGGATGTAAGTCTGAGATCTGATATTAGCTTGAATCTATGAGCAAGTCATAGATTCAGTTTCTGGAGTCAGAAGGCCTGAGTGTTTTTTGCTTTGGGGGGGGGACTTTTTTTTTCAAATTATTTTTATTTATTTCATTAAATATTTCCCACGTACATTTTTTTTTAATTTAACAATCTTTTTTTAAAATTCTGAGTTCCAAATTCTCATCCTTTCTCTCACTTGTGGCCCTTCCTTGGGAAGGCAAGCAGTTAGTTATATGTCATTCATTTATGCATATATGTATATATATATATATATATATATATGTGTGTGTGTGTATGTGTGTGTACATATATCTGTATACTGTATATATATACACATATATACATATATGTATATGTCTATGTATAGGAGACAGCTAGGTATATCAGTGCACAGAGCACAGGGCTTGGAGTCAGGAAAAACTAAGTTTAAATATGGCTTCAGATACTGGGTGAGTCATTTAATCTCTGTTTGCCTTAATCCACTGGAAAAGGAAATGACAAACCAAAAACCTCATGAATGATATGGATCATAGACAAAAAGTCAAACCCAGTTAAATGAGTGAATGACAACAAATGCATATCTATCTATATGGATATATTATGTATATGTGCACATGTTGCATATAAATATATATATATATATTGTGCAGATTGTATTTCATGTATGTATATATTTGTCTCACGTGTGTTGTATGTGTGTGTTATGTGTCCATGGCTGTTTGTGCATGCTACATACATATGCACATGCCTAAACCTGAGAAAGAGGAAGAGCTAATGGGAGCAAATGAGAAGGCAGTATCACCACTGATGCTTATGAATAATAAGAAGATAAAGAAACTAAGGCTAAATCCCAGGGAGATTCTCCAATAGAACCCTAGAAAATTAGTATTGGAAGAAGCCTTTGAGTGCAATTAGTTCAGAGGATCATAACCTGAGGTCCACGATCTTGGTTTTTAGAACTGCTTCTGAGAAGTGGTTTCCCAATATCATTGATTTCCTTTGCAATGCAGTATATTTTCTTTTATGCATTTAAGAACATGCTTCTGAGAAAGTCTCCATGAGCGTCATCAGATTGCCTGTCAAAGCGGCCCATGACACAAATAAGATGAAGAACATCTGGCCTAGCCCAACCCCCTCATTTGATAGAGATTAAATTGGAAATCCAGGGAAGGGGAGTGATTTGTCTGAAGTTGCAGAGCCAGTTAATAGCAGAAGCACTACTGGAATCCATCTGTGCTTTCTCCTTGCTCTCTCCCCTATGATACACTAGAGAAGGAAGGAGATTCTCTTCCACCATCCCACTGATGAAACACAGTCATATCCTGGACTTGGAGGTGGAATAGACAGCCAATTAAAATTCACAATTTTAAAAGATGTCAATTCAGCCTAGTAGATTACCATAATTCACAGATGGAGGCATTAACATTCTCCCTCCTTCACGTTGCTTGGGAAAAGTTGCTGACATGTCTAAAATCGAAAACGTTATTAATACCTGAGGTGTCAGGGAAATGCTGAAAGGAATATATAGAGCTGAGAGAAAAGCTAAAGTATAAAAAAATGAGACCGGGTTATCCCAAGTTGATGAGGGAAAAAAAAAAAACAGAGGAAGAGTTTGCAGGAGAGATTAGCCAAAGAAGGTCGGACACTGATCATCGCATATAAGTTAAAAGCCTTGACATTGATCATCACACAGTCCCATAATGAAAAGCTCATTTGACAGCCAGGAGGTCTGGATGTAAGTCTAAGATCTGACTCTAGCTTGAGCAAGTCATGTTTCTGGAGTCAGAGCGCCTGAGGTTTTTTGCTTTGGGGAGGGTATTATTTTTCAAATTATTTTATTTATTTCATCAAATATTTCCCAATTACATTTTTAAAAAATTTTACAATCTTTTCTTTAAATTCTGAGTTCCAAATTTTCATCCTCTCTCTCACTTGTTGCCCTTCCTTGAGAATGCAAGCAGTTGGTTTGGATTATACATGTGAAGGCATGAAAAACATATTTCTATGTGGAGAAAAACACAAACAAAATAAAACAGTAAAAATAAAATTTAAAAAAGATGTTTTGATCAGCATTCAAAGTTCATTAGTTCTCTTGCTGGAGATGGCTAAATTATTCATCATGGAATTGGTTTGGATCATTTTTGTGATCAAAGTAGTCTTTCTCAGCACAATATTGCTATTACTGTATATTATGATCTGGTTTTGCTTGCTTCACTTTGCATGAATTCATATGTCAAATTAGGTTTTTCTGAAGCTATCCTGCTTGTCATTTGTTATAGGACAATAGAATTCCAACATAATCATATACCACAGTTTGGCTATTTCCCAAATGATGCGCATTCCCTCAATTTCCAATTTTTTGCCACCACAAAAAGAATTGCTATAAATACTTTTGTACTAATAAGTATTTCCCCCTTTTTTTGGTCTCTTTGGGATAGAGACCTAGTAGAGGTATTGATGGATCAAAAGATATACTTGGTTTTATATCCCTTTAAGGCATCATTCCAAATTGTTCTACAGAATGGTTGGACTAGTTCACAACTGCACCAAAAATGTATTAATATCCTAATTTTTCCACATCTCCTCCAGCATTTGTCATTTTCCTTTTTGTCATGTTAGCCAATACTATAGATGTGAGATAGTGTCTCAGTTATTTTAATTTGCACATCTCTAAGTAGTGATTGAGAACATTTTTCTTGTGACTGTTGATACCTTTGATTTCTTCATCTGAACACTACATTTCATATCCTGTGGCCATGTATCAACAAGGAAATTACTCTTATTTTTATAAATTTGGCTCAGTTTCCTGTATATATTTGAGAAAAGACACCTTTGTCAAAGCAATTTGCAAAAATAAGTGTTTTAACCCAGTTTCCTATTTTCCTTTTAATTTTGGTTGCATTTGTTCTGTTTGTGAAAAGGCTTTTTAATATCATGTAATTAAAATGTCTTTTACTTCCTGTAATCCCCTTTATCTCTTGTTTGTTCACAAATTATTTTTTCCCATTAGACAATTCTACTTTTTAAGGTGGTTTTTTTTTCATTATATTTTGTGCCTCTTTTACCAAGCTGTGAATGTTTTTTTCATAATTTTCTTCTTTGCTTTTATTTTTGCCTCAGTTTTCTTCTACTACTTTTAGTTGATTTTAAAAATCATTCAGCTCTTCCAGGTTCTTTTTTTGAGGCTTTATACACAATTTTTTTTGCCTAGGCAATTGGGATTAAGTGACTTGCCCAGGGTCACACAGTCAGGAGTGTTAAATGTCTGAGACCAGATTTGAACCCAGGTGCTCCTGACTTCAGGGCTGGTGCTCTATCCATTGCATCAACTAATTGCCCCATAGATGTAACTATTTTGACATCATTGTTTTCTGAGTGTGTCTTGATCTTCCCTATCATTTTAGTATATTTTTATGATCAGATTCTTGTTGTTGTTGTTTTTTGCTTATTTTTACACCCTATTTCTTGATTTGGAATTTTAGATTAATATTAAGCTCTTTCCCAGCTGGTGAGAGTAGGGGCAGGGGGAGTTCTGTCTCAAGCTTCAGGGTTTTTTGCACTACTATTTTCAGAGCTACTTCTTGGGGGGATTAAAAGTTTTTGATGCTTCCAAGGTGGTATGATCTGAAGAAAAATGGTGCCATTATTCACTTGGTTTGAGCTATGCTCTTAACCCAGAAAGGGCCCCTGATCCCTGGGGAATGCAATCAGTACTGCTCCTCAAGGTGCCTCCTCTCTTGGGACCAAAAATGAGATTTTTCCTCAGGATCCCTGATTGCTTGGGGCTGGAAATGATACTGCCCCTCAGAACTTCTGCTCCTTCTTGATTGAAAGTACTCCTCCCTGCCTTTGAACGATGACCCAGAAATGAAGTCACCAAATTGCATCTGGTCCTACCTCAATTGAGACCAGGATTCCCTGTCATCTCTTTCTGAACAATTATCACCCCCCTAACTGTGTACTTGCTGCTATTTCTGTCACCACCATCTAACCTCCACATTGATATTCCATTTTGTGAGAAGAGAATTTCTGATGATGATCTACCATATCACAAATTTCTCTTTCCAGTCTCCTCTCTTCTCTTGGGATAGAATAATTTCTCACTCTGGCCTTTTGTTTTCTCTGTCACTGCAGAATTCATTTTGAGGAATTATTTTAAAGTTGTTTATAAGGGAATGTTAGGAGAGCTCAGCTTAATGCTTCTCCATCCACCAACTAGAGGACCTGAATTAGAAATCTAGCCCTGCCACTTACTGTCTTTGTGACCTTGAGCCTCAGTTTCCCCCTCTTTAAAATAAGATCTTTAAAACAAGTTGACCTCCACGGTCCTTTTCAGTTTTAAATCTATGATTCCATAATCCCAAGATCATTATAAAATTGAGCATTGAATGGGAGTTTCTTCATGTTACAAAATAGGAAACCAAGGCCCAAAAAGGCATCATGACTTGGCCAAAGCAGTTTGTCTCAGTTTCCTTTAGAAATAATAATAATAAAACCTACCTTGAAAGATTGTTTCGGAGGATCGAATGTGATTATTATTATAAAGTGCTTAGCACTATATAGTATATAGTAAGCTCTTCATAAATGTTAGCTACTATTATTATTATTATTTTAAAAAATAAGAAACAGATTTCAGTACAATAGACCAGATGGGTTTTTTAATATTCTTATAAATGTTTCTATATTTAGAATATCTTTTAAAAAAACAGTGAATATGTAAAAAAGCTGGAATTTGAATTCAGATCTCAACTACAAATCAAGGATTGTATCCACTATTCCTTCTGCTTCTAAACAGACCTCAGAAAGTCCCAGCTGTGTCTGAAACTTGCATGATGCCTTAGGCAAATGACTTTCACTCTGTGCATCTCAGTTTCTTCTTACACAGATGAGACTGAATTTAATAATTCAATAATGATTAAGCATCTACTAGGTATGAGACATAATGCTAAAACCTGGGAAGAGAAAACAAAAGTCCTACTTACAAGGAGTGTATAATCTATAAGGAGGGGATAATACATGAGATCATATTTAGAGCCAATTGGATCTTATAGGCCATTAAGTACAGAGGAGGAAACTGAGGGACAAAGAATGCAAGTGACTTGCTCAGAGTCACACAGTATCAGAAGGCATGATTTGAAAGCAAGTTTTCCCAACTTCAAACCCATTATCCTATCCGTTATCCCATCTAAATGCTTCTTATACCCATATAAATATAATAAAAGGGAAAATATAATTCTAACCAATGAAAGATCAAGACAAAGTATTCTAGGACCATTCCATCCCCTTACAATTAGGGTATCAGTCAGTCTGCAAAAATTTATAAAGCACCTACTATGCACCACAAGAACTCAAAATGAGATGGGAATGCATTTTCAGAATGGGAGGTTCTCGAGAATAACATTCTGAAGACACCACAAAACCACCATGATGAGGAGAAAAGGGGAGTTATGTAATACTAGCTAACAGGAATTATATAATTATTCTTTCATTTGATCCTCACAACAATCCTGGGAGATAGGTATTATCCCCATTTTACAGATGAGGAAACTGGGACAAAGATTCTGTGATTTGCCCAGGGTCACACATTTGTCTGAGGTCAGGTTTGAACTCATCTTCTTGCCTCTTGGTCCCACACTCTATCTGCTGTACCACCTACCTGCTCCATTTATAAAGAAATCAATCAAATAATAAAGAAATTAGATGTCCTACGGCTAAGTTGGATTTTAAAAAAGAAATGTACAGAAGATGGAAGCTGAGGAAGGTAATAGGAGGAAAGCATCAGGGGAGCATGGTCAAGTAAGAAATGTCAAAACTCAGAATAAGCTGAGGCTGCCAAAGAAAGCTGAGCACGAACGAGCCCTCCCCCTCCCTTTCTATTTTTGCTTTGTTGGGAAAAGAAGAATATCAAAGAGAGGAAATAATCATTGGTTGGAGTGAACGATGTGATGATAACAGATAACAAAGAACAGGTGGAATAATTTTGCTTCAGTTTTTTTTTATGAAGAAGTATGCCTTTGCACTGAAAAAGATTCAACAAATATGGCTAATAGGGAGCTGATTGCCAAGATAAGTGAGGACACAGTAAGAAAATACCTAGACACTGTTGATAAGTTCAGGTCACCAAGCTTTGATGACCCTCGTCCAAGGATACTTAAGAACTGACAAGTGTGATTGCTGAACCACTGGCGGTGATATTGGAAAGAGCGTGGAAAACAGGAGCAGTTCCTCAGGACTGGTAGAGGACAAAAGCTGTCTCTTTGTTTGAAAAAGGGAAGAGAATCATGATTAAAGATGGCAGATGAGTGAGCTTATGTTGGATTCCTGGCCAAATTCTACTATATATTATTAAAGAGATAAATAGCTAGGAAAGGCAGAATGGTCAAGGGCCTGGATGGCTTCATTAAAAACAGGTCAAGCCAGCCTCATGCTATGCTTGGAGAAATTATGCAAGGATATAAGCTCCTAGAGAAAATAATTAGTTCTTAATGAGTCAATGCCAGCTTAAAAGGAGATCTGCATGTATATCCTAGCATGTAATATCATGTCATATTATATCATATAATTTTATGTATCATATTCCCATTTGCAGATGATAATCCAGTCAAAATGACCCTTTTACTCTTCTCCCAAAAGATATTCTCCTATCTCCATGCTTTCACATTAGCTTTCCTATTACCTAGAACACGTTACCCTACTCATCTTTACCTTAAATCCCAAGCCTCCTTCATTTCTCTACATGGAGTCCTGCCTGATTCCCCTCATATGAACTTCCCCTACCCAGTCTCTTATTTTGGATATATAGACTGGATAAAAGGCAACTTTAAATACTTCTGAGGTGTGGGATTTGATTTTTATCTTGTTGCTGGACCCCAGCAACTGGGGGAGAGAGTGCGGTAGACAACTTCACCCAGCTCTGCCTTGCTTAAATCCAATTCATCTCCTTGGGATGTCATTTGTTCTCTTTGAGAATAAAAGATGAACAACAGCTGAACTCTTGAGCCTTGGGGGTTTTGCATGTAAGAAAAAAGGGTTGGAATCAGTTACTTCTAAGGTTCCTTTTTAGTTTTAAATCCATAATTATTTGGTACTAGATACATGTCTTCTCCCCTGAAAGAATGTAAGCTTTTTGAGGGCAAGTCAACAAGCATTTATGAAGCACTATTTGCTACTATTTGCTAGCCATTTGGGCAAATCTTGCTTCATTTTGTATTCCTAGTGCTAACATACTACCAAGAAGACAATACTTGTTGATTGATTAATTAAAGCAGGGGTTCTCAAACTACAGCCGGAGGGCCAGATGTGGCCTGCCAGGTTATGGCAAATGGGCTGAGGGCCGGAGACAGAGTGTGAGCTTTTGTTTTTACTATAGTCCAGTCCTCCAACAGTCTGAGAGACAGTGAACTGGCCCCCTACTTAAAAAGTTTGAGGACCACTGGATTAAAGAGTAGTTGCTGTCTCTCTCTCTCTCTCTCTCTCTCTCTCTCTCTCTCTCTCTCTCTCTCTCTCTCTCTCTCTCTCTCTCTCTCTCTCTCTCTCCTCCATCTGACAGTTGCTCACTCAGCCTCCCTAACATTTTCCTTTGGGCACATTGTTATGCTCAGACTACGTCACCACATTTTACTCACAGAAGCCTGAGAATAAGTGTGTTTCTACCCACCCTGCATGCTGATAAGCTTTTAAATCCCTCCTCTTCTTCTTCCTGGTCTAGTTGGGCCTCTGGGTCCAATTGCTGGCCTAAAATCACAGAACTAAAGAATGTTAGAGATGAAAGGGACCATCTAATCCAATTCTCTCATTGTGTAGTAACAGATCTCAAGAATAGAACGATGTGCCAAAAGCCACAAAGCTAATTAAGAATCAGAAATAGGACTGGAGATCAGATCTCTAGATCTGGAAGGGAACTCGGAGTCCATCTAGTCAACCCCATTATTTCACAGCTGAGAAGAGGTCCAGGGACATAAATCACTGGCTCACAGTCATACAGCTAAAAGCGTCAGAGGGAAGAGTCAGTCTGGGTCTTTTGAGTGCCCAACCAAGTTTTCGTCTGCTCTTCTGTGCTACCTCCACAGTGTTAAGACAGGGATTTTTGAGATTTTTTTCCTAGGCACCAATTCCCTTCCCAATGTTGCTTTCCCCTTTCCCACTTTCCAGAGTCACCACATCATGACCAATCACTATAAATAATTCTATTTGTGGCGTGCCATTGTGGGAATTTCCCTGCCTCGTAGATGGAAGAAGTCTATTTTCTGATGGAACAGTTCATACATATATCCATGTTTATATATTATATATAAATTATATATATACATATATTAAAATATATATGTGCATACAAGTGCACATATACAGAGAGATACATGCACACATCCTTGCTGTCCCACTAGATATTAGGATATGATCCATCAATTCCTTCCCCTGCTCCGCATCCACTCCCACACCCAGTCATGGGCAATCTACGCCAGTTGTTTGGGAAAGGTTCAGAGAGCATCCAGCGGCCATCACTTTGCTTCTTTTATGGTTGAAATAAAATGTGTCACTGATGCTTCGCTGGAGACCAATAGAGACATGGAGGGAAACAGTAAAATACATTTCAGCTCCCATTCCAGCTCGCTGGCTTGGGGGAGCTTAAGGCATAAATGAGGCTGGACTTAATTGACTTTTTTATTAGGCTTTAATTCACTGATACTTTTCCAGAGGATGAGCTGCAACAGGCAGCTGAGTGATGGAAAGATCCCCAGTGACTGAAGCTTTTGCTTCCATCCAGCCCTTCAATCCTTTCCCCTGTATCTCTCCTTTGCCTACCTAAGTCCACCCCTTAGCAGGATCATAGAGTAGTTGAAAAAACAATGTGACATGACAAGAGGACCTCACCAGGCAGAAGTGTAGTACAGGAGGGAAGACCCAAGTCCAGGGACCTGAGTTCAAATCCAGCCTTTGACATTGACACGTGTAACCTTACACAAATCTCCATTTCTTCATCCCTAAAATGAAGGCATTCATGCATTTAGTGCTAGAGGGACCCAGAGGCTATCTTGTTCAGCCTCCTTATTTTACAGATGAGGAAGCTGAGGGTCAGGGTGGTTAGTTCATAGAAGTAGTAAACATCAGAGGCAGATAGCCTCTAAGGTCGGTCATTTTGGCTCTACCTCTAAGATCCTAAGAACCTGAGTATGGACTTCAGTTCTACAACTGACAGCCCAGATCACCTTGGGCAATTTGTTTCTCCTTCTGGACCTCAGTTTCCCCATCTATAAAAAAGTGAATTAGATTAGATGGCCTCTAAGATTCTTTCCAGCTCTCAATCAATGCTCCTGCAAGTTTGTTAACATCCTCTGTTCTCCTTCTCAGTGTCTCCTCCTCCCTGGACACAGCTCTCTCTACAGTAATCGTCTTCACTAAGATGATACCAAATAGCTTTAATATGACAGTAGTTTATCTGAAAAAAAAATCTGGAGGACTCCAGGCTCAATATGTACCAGTAGTTGTATATGGCACAAGGAAAGCTAATATGTCTTGAGATTTAGCTTTCCTATGTACTCTAACCTAATCATGGGCAGCAAGGTGGCACAATAGATAGAACACTGGGCTTAGAATCGGGAAGACTCATCTTCCTGAATTCAAATCTGGCCTCAGACATTTATGAGCTGTTTGATTCTGGGCAAGTCACCTGTCAAATGAACTAGAGAAAGAAATGGCAAAGCACTCCGTTATCTCTGCCAAGAATATCCCAAATGGAGTTATGAAGGGTCAGACAACTGAAACAACTAAGCAACTCTACCCTAATCGGACCACATCTAGAATGTGCTGCTCCGTTCTAGGTGTTCAAAGGACTTTGACAAACTAGGTCTTCCCTGATCCAAGGAGTGACCTAGATGATGGTAAGGCTTGAGTTATTGCTGTATGAGTATGAAGGAGCCAGGGATGCCCAGACTGGAGAGGTGAAGGCTGAGGGAAGGACATTGATGAGAGGGACAGGATGGGTTTGCCAAGTATTAGAAGGATTGTCATGTGGAAAAAGGATCAGATTTACGCTGCTATGTCCCTAAAAGATGGGCCGGAGCACAAGGTGGACGAGACAAGGAAGAAAACGAAGGCTGGTTATAAGAGGGGAAACTGATAATTCAAGGTCTCCCACAGTGGAATGGCCTGCTTTTGCACATACTGGTTTTCTGTCCTCTTGAGGTCTTTGAGCAAAGGGTAGCCAACTAGCAGAGCTGGTGCTTCCTTGACAAAATGCATCATCTAAAAATTGAAGGAGGATTAGAGAACTCATCCATGTATTTTGGCACGCTGCGGTTTGGGGGTATATTTTAGAGAGGTTGGATAGTGTAATAGGTAGCATATTGGATTTGGCTTCAGAAAGACCCAGATTTACATCTGATTTCTGACATGAGCTGGGTGACCATGGGCAACTAACACCTCTCTTTGCCTCCATTTCCTACTTGTTAAATAGGTGCAAAAATGCCTGTAGCATCTTATCTCACTGGGTCATTGTGTAGATCAAGTGCCAAGGATATTAAGAGTTTTATAAACCTTAAATTATATAAATATTCACTACGTTATTTTTACTTAACACAAGCCCTCAATATATTTATTCTGGCCTTGGGGTCACAAAATTTCATTAGTCATTATTTCAAGGAGCAGTGAGCAGATGTTCATAGGTTAGGGTGGTAGGATCATAGGTTTCAAGCTTTAAGGAGACTCAGAGGTGGAATCCTTTCATTTTAGAGAAAAGCTACTTCAGAAACTTGGGCACCTAAAATGGCGCCATGGAGAAAGACGCAAGATGCCATCTCACATCAAACCCTTCCTCGCTCTGAGACTCTGGATGGGTCATTTCACTGTTTGTTGGTCCCTCAGATGTAAAATGAATTGAAGAAAGAAATGGCTGAGCACTCCAAAATCTTTGCCATGAAAACCCCAAATGGGGTCACATATGATTAAAACAACTGGACAACAAGAATACAGAACCAAAGTAATTTGTTTAAGGTCAGATCTACAGAAAATAGAATTGAGGTTTGAACCCAGACCCCGAGTCCAAATTTATGGTTCTTTCCTTAGTTTTCTTGCAGCAAAATAATCTTCCTGAGGCTGGACTCGATGTCACTTTCCAGCTCAAGATCTTTCATTGGCTTCCTATTGCTAATAGAATAAAATACCAGCTTCTTAGCACAGTATGTAAGGCCTTCCCTGAACTAGTCGTCCCTCTCCCTTTCCAGCTTTATCTTAAACTCCTTCCCTGTCCACAATCCACCTAATGAACCAGTAGTTATTAAGAGCTGAGTACTGTCCCAGGAACTAGTGATAGAAACACAAAGAATGAAACAATTCCTCATCTCAAGGAGGTTCTCTTCTAATGGAGGAGAAACCACAGTCTAAAAAGACTCAGATGCAACACACTGACTGCTAAAATCCATTCCTTCTTCAAGTCTGTGCTGCTATGATCTTATTCTATGACCTACTAAATTCACTTCAACAGATTCCTATTAAGCACCTACTATGTGCCAAACCCATAGACACAACTTGTTCTTCTCTAATCCAAACTTTAGCAACCTATCTTTAGTCACTCATCTTTATCATCTCATTGCAAACTAACTTTGTTTTATTCAGTAGATGTGCCACCAAGGAGAAAAAAATTAAGAAGACCGAATAGCAGATTTGTGATTATATCTGTCTGGGGAACCCTAGATGAAGATTTGCATGTCCTCTATAATTAATAGAGAGTTGCTTGTAGCACTGAGAGAATAAGGGACTCGCCCAGGATCACACAGACTTTCTGGGTCAGAAGACTTAAACCCAATTTTTTGTGATTCATTAGCTAGTTCTCGATCTAGGTTCTTATGCTGTCTCTCCACCAAATGTTGCCAGTCAATTATATTTTTAGTTGAAATTCTGTTCATGGAATGCTATTTGTGTATATAGTAATCATCCAAATGCAATCCATTTCTTTGTAAAATATGTTTTATTGATTTTTGTAAATATCCCCTCAATTTCTCTGTATATTCCTCCCCCTTTCCTTTATCCACATAGTCTTTAGTTAGTACAAAGTCTTTTCAAGAGGAAAAAAAAGCCCCATTCAATACATTGGAAAAAATCTGACAATATATGAAATGCTCCACTCCAGAAAACTTTTCTTTCCTTTCTAATGGCATTCCAAGTGCCTATTCTTCAATTACAGTTTACTTTTCTGCCCAGCCTCCTCCCTTCTTCCTCACTTCAGCCAGACTCTTTCCATGTAATAGCTAATGCTCTGTAATCAAACACTTAAATGTCCCAAGGGAATTTCTATTTAAAGACACCTTCCAGGCATCCTTTGGCAAGCCAAAGAATCTTTTTCTAACACGAAGAAACTCCCTTCTTCCTCACCCCAATTCCTCTGTTTTGTTCATTCAGGCTTGTTTCTTTCTTGTCTTTGCAAAATGGTGCACTTGTGTAATTTCTAGTATAAAGATGAAATAGGAGAATTGCAAGACTGGGCTATTAGATGAATGTTCTTTATGCCTCAGAAGGACTGGGCCCTCCCTGCCCCATTTACTCTCAGGCCTCTTCTGGAATGATTTTTTTTTTGTCATCCTGCTGTGTGTTTGGCTCCGATTCCGTACCCTGCCCTATTTAGTGATTACCACTTACATTCTCCAACGCATCATTAAGCTCTTGATTCACGGCACCACGCGGCATGTTTGGTGGGGCGGTTGTGTTGTTGCAGTTCGGTCCCTGTGGAAATGAGAAAGCTCCTGCTTCCATTCTGCTGGATTGGTGCTGTTTGGAGAGTACAAGAGCAAACATTCATTCTTTCCAGTCTGCCCAAATTGTTCTTTTAGAAACAGAAGAGCTTGAACATCCCTTAAGCTGAGCCATAAATGGAAGGTAACTCAGCAACTTGGAATCAGTAAGTTTGAGATTCACATCCCACCCCTAACCCTGTGTGACCAGATTTGTTGTTATTCAGTCAATTTAGCAGTGTCTGACTCTTCATAACCCCATTTGGGGTTTTCTTGGTACAGATACTGGAATGATTTGCCATTTTACTCTCCAGCTCATTTGACAGATGAGGAAACTGAGGCAAACAAAGTTAAGTGACTTGCTCAAGGTCACACAGCTAATAAATAGCTGAGGTCAGATTTGAATTCATAGAACTTCCTGACTGACTCCAATTCCAGTGTTCTATTCATTTGAACTAAATGATTCTAAGATCTACTTAAGTTCTAAATCTATGGAAGTATGATCTGCCCACAAAAGTATGTGTGTCTAAAGCACAGAAGTCACCCATGGCATTTGGTTCAGTTGAGAATGAAGTAAAGAGAATCAGGAATCCTAGATTCCAATGCCAGATATGCCCCTTACTCCCCCTATGGCCTTGGGTCAATCACTGGAGCTATTCTGGGCTTTTGTTTCTTGCTCTGCAAATGAAGAAGTTGGAGTAGATAATCTCTAAGGACTCTTCCTCCTTTAAATCTGTGATTTTATGATCCTGCCCTGAAATCCCTTCTCTTCTCTAAAGGGAAGAAGAGTCTATCACTGAGTGGAGAAAGCTAATTCCAAGACCATCTCAATAATGATGAAGTCAGGATAACAATTGCTAGTTCAAAATAAATGTGACAAATTCACAAAAGCTATTCTTTATGGCAAAAGGTGGGTTTCTTTAGGAGAAAGGGTTACAGGCAAAATAAGAGGTAAAATGGGCAGCAGGAGAAGCAAATATGAAACAGAATTGGGAGAGCAGATAGCAAGGAAACGACAAGTTCCCCAGGGGAGCTCACAATTGAGCAGGAGAAAGGAAATATTCATTGATGTGGGAGAAGCCATTGACTGGCATGTTAGATCCATAAAGTTTAGCAGAGTAACCAGTTAACTAGAGTAAGAAGAATGATGCAGAGAGAGAGAGAGAGAGAGAGAGAGAGAGAGAGAGAGAGAGAGAGAGAGAGAGAGAGACAGAGAGACAGAGAGACAGAGAGAGAGAGACAGAGAGAGAGAGAGAGAGAGAGAGAGAGAGACAGAGACAGAGACAGAGACAGAGACAGAGACAGAGACAGAGACAAAGAGACAGAGACAGACAAAGACAGAGAGACAGAGACAGACAGACGGACAGACAGAGGCAGAGATAGAGACAGAGGGAGACAGAGAGAGTAAAAACTTCATCGTAGGCTTTGTGCCAAAAAGAACTTAGCAAAGTCTCATCATAAGCAGATCTTTTATAAAGGAAATACAGCCTTCGGAGTTTCTCAGGGAAACCAGGGAAGCAAAGTCAGAAACTCAGAGGCAGGATCAAAGAGCCACATAGAATGTACCTGGCAGACCTAAACTTGTCTGAAGATATGCTAATCAGTATCTCAAAGGTTATTTAAAGAGATTTGAGGGACAAGAGTTCCATTCTCACTATCATGATATACAAAGAGGATAGTCTGGGAATTGGTTATAGCTGGTTGGGCTCCTTCCGGACAAGGGAAGAGAGTGAGTCCATATCAGCAAGGTCAAATAAGGATTCTCTAGTTTGATTTTGCCTCTTGACCCAGAGGCCCTTTCCCTTTCTACTCAGTTGTCATTGGAAATAACCTCAATTGCTCAACTGAACATTGGAAATAGGTGGAAACTTAAGAAGTCATCAAGCCCAAATTGCCTCAATTTTGAGAGAAAGAAACTGAGGTCGAGACATGAAGTGACTAAACTAAGGTCACATAGATAGAATCAGTGTTAAAACTCATACCTCCTGACTTCCAGTTCAATGATCCTTTCCCCAAGACCATACCTGGAGAAATAATCATATCAAAAAACAAATATTTTTCTAATATCAAATAATTCCTCAAAAATGTGCCTCTCCCTCCTCCCTTCCTCCTCCCACCTCTGTCTGTCTCTTGTCTTTCTTGTTCATTCTTATCTTAGGAAATTATTTTTTTCTTGCATGATAGATTGGATGGATGGATGGATGAAAAACATTTATGAAGTACTTATTATGTGTCATCTTAAGTCCCATAATAAATCAGCATTTGAGTACTAAAAGGCTAAAGGGAACATCATCACACACCAGGATGATGAGGTCTTTATAGATACCTGTGGCAAGACAGATGTGTGTCAAGGTCTGTGACCACAAAACTCACTCTCCCCTTTGCTACTAGACTCAGCAAGGTTAAAGAGAAGAAATATGAATTCCATGTGAAATTTAAGCTCCTTGCTATTAGAAAAATGAGGATAGGAATTACCATTGTAGTAGTCTTATGTCCTGAAAGGAAAGAGAGAGATGTAAAACCAAGCATAAAGATATCTAAGGAGTCAGTTCTCAGCCTATTATTACATCTTCAGTGTGAGCATTTATACCTTAGGAATCAATAAGTAAAGGCTCTGAATCAGAGCTTGATTTGTTGTTTTATTGATTATCTTAATTTAATAAAGTGATATAAACATGTATTAGGCACCTACTATGTGCTGAGCATTGTTCTAGGCAAAGGGGAGAGAAAGACAAAAATGAGATAGAACCTGGCCTAAAAAGTTTCCATTCCACTTAGGAGATGCACTATATTTACAGGTACAAATATGGAAAGTAAATTCATGAGGAAAAGAACATTAGTGACTCTAGGAACAGGAAAGACTCCATATCTGAGCTGAACCATGATGAAAATTAGAAAAATTACAAGAGGAAGAAGGGAGGAGGAACTGCCCTCCACCTATGGGAAAGTCCATGAAACTGGAGGAAACTGGGGGTCAGCAGTGGGAGAACACTGGATAAGACAGTAGCTTAAACTTAAGACAAAGTAAAATGAAAGCAATCCGGTATAGGAAGGTGAGAACCAGAGTGTGAAGAGTTATAAATGCCAACTTGAGAGGTTCTTATTATGAGGCAATAAAGAGCTACTGAATCTTTTTTTAGTTGCAGTTAGACATATATCCTGGATCAAAAACCTACCATCATGTAATTCCATTTATTGATCTTATCTCTGCCTTCTTGATCTCTTGTACCTGACATTTATCTGAAAATTATCATCCCCTTCCAATATCCATATCTTTTCTTTTTCAAGCTTAACATCGCTAGGTCTTTCAATCATTCTTTCTCCAATTCAGCAAAGCAGGATTTAGCTGCTGGTTCTGAGTAAAATAATCTAGTTTTCAAGAAGTTGTGATTTAATGTGACAAGTCTTTTCCCAACCATGTCCAACAATGGGTCCGTGAAGCTGTCAAGAGATTTGCTATAAGAAATCTTGCCTGTCATCTGGAATTCCTCATTTTAGGAACACTGGAACATCATTATAGACTTCATGCAATCTCTCTCTCTTCCCAAGTTGTCTACAAAAGACATTTTTCATACAAGAAACATGTCATGTGTTACTAAGGTTTGAGTATGACCAATGGACAAAGTTTAGTCATGGGATCTTCTCTCAAAATATTCTCTGTTGTTTGTGTTTGTCTTCATCCTTAAGTCTCATGTTCAGAATCTGGCGTGTAGCCCTCATTCTTTGCAAGCATCAGCTTCCTAAGTTTTCAGCAAAGAACACATTTATTGCTGATATATAATCCCCTGCTCACAGTTTTCAATGCCCTTATATCCTTGGACATTTTTACAGGCCCTGTGACTGGAAGAGAGAAAATGCTGCCTGAATCCTTTTATAAACTTAGATTCTTTTGGATTTTCTTGATGTGAATCTTTTTAGTGAATTCTTTTTTTTTTTTTAATTTTATTTTATTTTATAATTATAACATTTTTTGACAGTACATATGCATGGGTAATTTTTTACAACATTATCCCTTGCACTTACTTCTATTCAGATTTTTTCCCTTCCTCCCCCAAACCCCTCCCCCAGATGGCAAGCAGTCTTATATATGTTAAATATATTGCAGTATAATTTAGATACAATATATGTGTGTAGAACCGAATTTTTTGTTGCACAGGAAGAATTGGATTCAGAAGGTAAAAATAACAGTTTACATTCATTTCCCATTGTTCCTTTTCTGGATGTAGCTGGTTCTTTCCATCATTAATCAATTGGAATTGGATTAGCTCTTCTCTATGTTGAAGAAATCCACTTCCATCAGCATACATCCTCGTACAGTATCATTGTTGAAGTGTATAATGATCTTCTGGTTCTGCTCGTTTCACTCAGCATCAGTTGATGTAAGTCTCTCCAAGCCTCTCTGTATTCCTCCTGCTGGTCATTTCTTATAGAACAATAATATTCCATAACATTCATATACCATAGTTTACCCAACCATTCTCCAATTGATGGACATCCATTCATCTTCCAGCTTCTAGCCACTATGAAAAGGGCTGCCACAAACATTTTGGCACATACAGGACCCTTTCCCTTCTCTAGTAGTTCCTTGGGGTATAAGCCCAGTAGTAGTATGGCTGGGTCAAAGGGTATGCACATTTTGATAACTTTTTGGGCATAATTCCAGATTGCTCTCCAGAATGGTTGGATTCTTTCACAACTCCACCAACAATGCATCAGTGTCCCAGTTTTCCCACAGCCCCTCCAACATTCATCATTATTTGTTCCTGTCATCTTAGCCAATCTGACAGGTGTGTAATGATACCTCAGAGTTGTCTTAATTTGCATTTCTCTGATCAATAGTGATTTGGAACACTCTTTCATATGAGTGGAAATAGTTTTAATTTCATCATCTGAAAATTGTCTGTTCATATCCTTTGACCATTTATCAATTGGAGAATGGCTTGATTTCTTATAGATTAAAGTCAATTCTCTGTATATTTTGGAGATGAGGCCTTTATCAGAACCTTTAACTGTAAAAATTTTTTCCCAATTTGTTACTTCCCTTCTAATCTTGTTTGCATTAGTTTTGTTTGTGCAGAAACTTTTTAATTTGGTGTAATCAAAATGTTCTATTTTGTCTTTTTAGTGAATTCTGACCATACAAATCACAGAATTTTAGATTTCAATGAAATCTCCATTCTTCCTCTCCTCTAGCCTCCCTCAATTTTAATGACACTAAAATAAGTTGCTATGGAACAGTTGGTGGATTCTTTTTATAAAGCAAAATGTTCCTTCAGCCATGAAATTATTTCCTAATACCTACTGTGACAGCTAAGAGGTACAGTGGATAGAATACCAAGGTTGGAGTCAGAAGAACCTGAGTTCAAATCCAGCCTGAGACATTTATTTACTAGCTGCGTAGCCCTTAGCAAGTCATTGTTTGCCTCAGTTTCCTTATCTGTAAAATGTGTTGGAGAAAGAAATGGCAAACCACTCTAGTATCTCTGCCAAGAAAACCCCAAATAGCATCACAAAGAGGTGAATATAACCAAAATGGCCGAAGAAGAACAAACCACTCCAGTGTCTCTGCCAAGAAAACGCCAAATAGCATCACAAAGAGGTGAATATAACCAAAATGGTCGAAGAAGAACAAATATATCAACCATGAACGTTGAGGTTTTCCTTGTGTTCTGTTAAGCCCACAGCCTTCCTTGGATGGCCTAGACAGGAGGTCATATGGTTGACATACTGAGTAAGGACTGTCATGAAATACAAGAGCTTCATATAGAAAGGTTGAGTCATAGTCAAGTGCTGCATATTCAGCATCTTCTCTGACAGTGAACTCTCGCCTGACCCAATGCTCTTATAATTGACTGCCCACTCATCACAGCCCCTGAACTTTGGCCGGGAACTGACCGGTGCTGGGCTTTTGGTCTGTACTTTCTGGCCTCTGAATTCAGATCTTATTCTTTTTCCCTGGAATGTTGCCCTTCTCCCGCCTCCAAGACTGGGAATAATGGGAGTCTCCTAAGGAGAAATAAGTTAAGTACACTTCATTCTAGTTATACCTGCCATTTTGGCCAATGGATAAGAACTTTGAACTTGACCCACAGAGTGATTTTGGATCTCCTTTGAATTTGGCCACAGAGCTACCTTTGTGACAAGATGCTCTCCATCACTTCCATTTTGAAGTACTGATCCATCCTGTACCACAGCATTCAAGCATAGCATCATAGGATTTTGAATTAAAGGAGACTTTAGAGATGATTTTATCCAATATCTTCATTCATACAGAAAGAATCTGAAGTCCAGAGTAGGGAAAGGGACTTGGGTAAAGTTATCACCCAGGCAACACGGAGCATAACCAGAGTCCCAGAACAGACAGGTACATCCTGATTCTGCTTCTAGTGTTCTTTCCACTATCCATCTGTGTCTCCTACCTTGTAAGCATCGCCCACACAAAGGCTCCTCTTTGCACTCCTCAGGGATCCTGGTTTCATCCCTTCCCTCCAACTTGTAGGTAATTAGTGCCCAGGGGAAATCACCCAGTAACACAGCAATTTGCTTAATTTATGTTTAGTCACATTGGAAGTGCTCAGAATGCAGCCATTAGAGTTTATTCGGTTGCTTTGAGAATATTAGTGTGTTTTTCTTTTTTAATACCCACTCTACCAGGTTGGAATTGCAGTTATCTCCATTGATGTGATTGATAACACCACTCAGGACCCTCCTTCAGGACTACTCAATCTGCAGACAAACCCTTGCCCACTAAGCCTACTAAGGCAAGGAGAGAATAAACTAGTGCCCGAAATTGAAAATTGTTGACACTTGTTGGGAAATGAAAGCCATTTACCCCAGAGGTGTGTGTGTTGTGGGGAGGGAGGGGGCAAAAATTGCACCAGTGGTGTTGGATCAAGAGAGAAGTCCATATGTCTGATTTAAGCGCATCTGTCTGGAAGTGTTTATTGAGTGCTTGTTACAAGCAGAGAAAGAAAAACATATCCAGGTGGAAGAAAGGTTTGGGAAGTAAAGGAGTTTAGAAAGCATAGATTTACTCCTGGCATGCCATCGATTCTTTAGCTTACTGGTGAGAAGAAAGACAAACAGGTATCTGGAGTCCTGGATGGCTCTGTCTTAGAAAAGTAATGATATTAATGGGAACATAACTCTCTCCCACTCTGGCAGCATCTAAAGAACTGAGACACATTCTCATTTAAACTGTGGCTACATTTTCCAAATATCTCCCCTGCCTCCAAGAGAAGAATGAGTATCCCTGACCAGAAAAACTCGCAGTCTCTCTGCATCTATGTTTCTGTTTGTCTCTTCTTTCTCTGTGTCTCTCTGTATATGTATTCTCTCTCTCTTCAACTCTCTCTTCTTTGATTGTATGTCCTCTCTCTCTTTATCTCCTATATCTCTCTACCTTTGTCTCTCCTTTCTGTGTGTATATATCCCTCTGTCTTTGTCTCTCTCTGTGTCTCTTTTATTCTATTTATCTCTCTGTCTCTCTCTGTCTCTGTCTCTCCATTTCACCATCTCTTTGTCTCTGTCTCTCTTTGTCTCTCTCTCTTCCTCCTTTTCTAGTTCCTTCTCTTCCTCCCTCCCCTTTTTCTGAAAGTCTCCCAATGGAATCCCTTTGCCATGGAAATGGAGCTCAGATCCATGGCTGGAAATCCCATTCCTGACAACTGGATGACTTTGCCTAACAGACATATCAGTCTTGACTTGCTACAATCTCCACAGTAAAGTTATCAGTGATAGATAGACTCCTTCCCTCTCTCAGATCTGAATATTAGTGCCTACTAACTAGCTCTACCAGATCTAAACATAAAATACTTGATCAACCCAAATGTATTCAAGGATCTCCTTTGGGGGAAGAGGGGGAAGGAGTCTAATTTCACTGTTACAAGACCTCCCTCTACCAATGAAAGGCAGAAACATATAGTCTTAGAGAGTTGCCTAGGTGCTCTTAAAGATTAAGTAAATTACCCAGAATCACACAGCCAATGTGTGTCAAAAGTAGTATGCAAACCCAGTTCTTTCTTTTTTTCAAACCCAGTTCTTCCTGACTAAAATCAGTTCCCTGTCCACAACTTAACCACTGTCTCTTAGCCTGCTCTGCATCAAGGAAACATAGTATAGGAATATCCAGATTTGAAAAGCTGATTTATCAAACAATCATTTCTCCCTTTTAGGTGAGGCAATGAAGGTTAAGTGTGCTGCCCAGGGTCACACAAGCAAGTAAGCATCAAGTATATGAAGTCACATTTGAACTCAGGTCTTCATCCTCTCTCCACTATACCACCTGGCTGCCTCCATTTCTCTCATTTCAAAACAATTAGGCAATGGGTTTTTGAAGCATTCCTTTGAGTATCACTTTAGCCCCCTGCCTTTAAGTCATGGCTCTGAGAGAGTTAACTCCTAGACTGAGAGATCAAAGAAACTTCAAGCTAAAGTGATTAGGAACCACTGAAATGAGAGGTAATCCGAAATGAAGATGAAGCATCTTTGAGTTGATTGTGGAAATCAATGAGAAAATGGGATCTGATTTACAAACAATTGAATTTGCAGGCAGCTTTTCAGAAAGAGAGCTAATACCCAAAACCAATATGCCTGCATTGCATTTGCTGACATTCTGGTCCCACCTCAGAGCCGGCTGAGTCCTATTGCCCATGTCCAGGACACAGGACTTCTGCATTCCACTTAGGTTAGTAGCATGGAGCCAGCTCTTGCTTTCATTTCTAGTGAGTTCTCTAAGTTCTGAGTGGGAGAGAAATGGCCAAGAAGTAGAAGGTTGCATGTTCATGGGCCCCACCCATCCTCATACCCAGTGAATCCAGTGCCCTCTTGGCAAGGTTGTTTGGTTTATTGAATGAATGGATAGATAGATGGATGAATGGATGGATGGATGGATGGATGGATGGATGGATGAATGGATGGATGGATGGATGGATGGATGGATGGATGGATGGATGGATGAATGGATGGATGAATGGATGGATGGATGGGATTGTAGAATTATCTATACCCACAAAGTCATTGGGCTATTAGCAATAGAAACATATATACCAAATTAAACTAAACACAAATGCTTGTTTTCTTCCATGGGTCACTTAAGTTGAGCAATTGCAAATCCCTGCAGTGGTAACTGAGACCTTGATTTATATCCCTCGCATGCCCTCACCATGCCACCTTCCTGACTTATGTACTAAGTCCTTTGGGATGAGTTCTGTCTGAACCTCAGAAGATGAGCCAGCATATTGCTGAGTGTCCCAAAAGTCTTGCTGCATTTTTAAGCTTGTAAGCTAAGAATTGGGACCTAGGACAAGGAAAGAGTGCTAGATTCAGTCATCCTGAGTCTGATGCTTACAATTTGTATGTTCTTGGGCAAATCATGTCACATCCTTGGGCCTTCAGTTTCCTCAACTGTAAAATGAGTGTAAAGGAATGGACTACATTATCTCTGCATTCTGGATCTATGATCTTTTGAATGTCATAGAAAATAGTATTTGATAGGAGATGAATATTTAAGATATTGAGGAAGACGTAAAAATTAATGTGAAAGCTAATTGGAAACCAAATTATTTCTTTTCCATGAAGCTTTTCTTGACCTTTTGTGCTGTAAGTAATCAATCAATAATCCTGATCTCCTCCTCCACCTATTTTCTATACAACTAATTGACTCATGGCATATTAGAAGCAAAAGGTACTTTGGGGACCATCCACACCTTCATTTTATGAGGACAAAGAAGGAGCCTTGAATTATTCAAAGTCACACAGTTAGAAGTGAAACAACTAGCATTCAAACCAATCAGTTCTTTGTTACTCTTCCCACTTGATCAGCCCTTTAATTTTGGCCTATGTCATATATTGTCTTGTGTGATCGATATTCACATATATCTCATCTCCCTTAAATAGTAAGAGCGTTGTCATCTTCATTTTTGCATCCCTCGTTGGGTTTAGTTCAATGTCTTCCTGTAACAGTTCAATAAATACTTTTGAATGAATGAGAGCGAAATAAGACAGGAAAATGAAGAATTCCCTCCTGGGATTTTGAGGGAAATGATGTGAAAGTAAATTACCTTTTGAGCTTGTTGACTTTCCAGCATTTAGCAGAAAGACAGACAGAGAGAGAAAGACAAAGAAAGAGAGACAAAAGATAGTGGACAGAACTCAAGAAAAACAAATCAACAAGAGTCTCAGTTCTGAGTAGTATAGGTTGAAACTGGAGTGAGGGCAAAGCTGGAGGCAGAAAGGGCTGAGGCTGACTAGTGAAGGTATTGTAGTAAGACATGTTTCAGTCAGTCAGTCAGTCAAACAATCAATCATTTGTTCTACATGGAACAACAACCGTCAGAAGAATAGGCTGATCCAAGCTAAACTTTTCATGCTGCAAAACCATCACCAAAAAAAATGAGATCTTTCAGACTTGGAATATTCTAGGGGAAACAGACTGATTGATGGAGAGTATTAGAGCAAAATATACTTCATTCAATTCATTCATTCAGTCTCATTATGTTCTGGGCACTGTGCTAAATGATGAGGGCAACATCTCCATGTATATTTAAGCAAAGAATTAGGGGTGATGACTAAAAATGGAGATGAGAGCCAGGCTAATGTGAAATGGGACAAAGGAAAGAGAAAGAGTCATCATTGGGATTTGGAAGGAAAATGATGGGAAAGAAAGCAGCTAGATGGTGCAGTGCTTAGAGCACTGACTCTGGAGTCAGGAGGATCTGAGTTCAAATTCATCTTCAGACACTTAACACATATTAGTTGTTGTGATCCAGAGAAACAGAGAGAGAGAGAGAGAGAGAGAGAGAGAGAGAGAGAGAGAGAGAGAGAGAGAGAGAGAGAGAGAGAGAGAGAAAGAGAAAGAAAGGGAGAGGAAGAGGAGAGAGAGAGAAAATGATGGAAAGGCAGGGAAGATTTGAACACTACTCTGTGATCATGTAGTTTCCAGCCTTTAGCACCGTTCCTAGCACAGAGTAGGCAATTAATAAGTGTTTATTGATTGAGTTTGGAGACCCAGAGGTAGTAATGGAGAAGCTTGGTATAGGGAAAGGTTGTGGTGAATGATGATCAGTATTAATTTAATATGGCTAGCAGGGAATCATAATAGAGCTCCAGGGAATTGATCTCCATGAGCAGCAGTCCCTAGAGGAGGAGGTCAAGCCAAGCCAAAGTTTTCCATGGCCTAGCCCCTCAAAGAGAAATTGAACCCTCCAGCCTGGAAATCATGTAGAGGGAAATGAATTCCCAATGAAGTGAGAGAGCATGTCATTTCACCAAGAGAGAAAATCCCTATTAAGGACAAGAGCTTCCTTTGGCTCTGTGTGCACTTACTTATTTGACCTTTTTTAAATTTTTTTGATCAGCTTTTAGCAACAGCCTGCCTTGAGACTCTTTTCTACATGGGCATCAACAGTAACATCTGTTTTTCCTCTGTAAACATCATAAATAATCATTCTGTTTTTACTGATGCATCACCTTCACTGCAGTTTGCAAGATAACATGAAATTAATGGAAGCTAAACAAGAGTGCCCTCAGATGTTCAACCTCTCTGCCTTCAGAAACAGCACTAGGCTTGGAATCTGGAGACCTGGAATAAACTTTTGGCTCTGTCACTGGCCAAGTTGTTTGACCTCTTTCTGGGACTCAGTTTACTCTGCTGTAAAAAGGGGTTCAACTACATCATGAGATTATAGGTTTAGACCTGAAAGGAGACTATGAAGTTCAGCCCTTCAGTTCACAGAAGAAGAAAATGAGTCTGACAGAATTTGACTTGCCCATGGCCACTCAGCCAACGAGTATCTTAGAGAAGATATGCACTCCACTCTTACAGACTCCAAGCATGGTGCTCTAAGTACTGCTTCCCCTAAGGTTCTGCTCTCTTTAAATCTATTAATTCTATGATGATCACACTAGTCCAGGGAAGTAAGATCCATTGTTGTTCAGTTGTTTTTCAGTCATGTTCAATTCTTCATGGCCCCATTTGGAGTTTTCTTGATAAGATCCTAGAGTGGTTTACCATTTCCTTCTCCAACTCATTTTACAGATGAGGAAACTGAGGCTCACAGGATTAAGTGGCTTACCCAGGTTCTCCCAGTCTTGTCTGAAGCTGGTTTTGAACTCACAAAAATGAGATTTCCTGATTCCCGGGTTGGCACTCTAGCCCCTGTGCCACCTAACTGCCCAAAGATCCATACAAGTTCATTACTAAACAGAAACATGAGGTGCTGCTACAGAGAGCAAAATGCACAGCCACCTTCCCTGACCCTGCAATGCATTCACCACTCCCTTGCTTGATGCCTTCTCTCTCTCTCTTTTATTTTTGTATCATCACCACCTCCATCCTAACAACCACATTTAGAATTATGATCCTTGCACGGTAGACATTTGATTAATATATAATTGGCAGGAAAGGAGGCCAAATGTTTAATTAATCAATTTCTCTTCAGGGAGTCTTCTCCCTAGAGTTTCATTTTGGAACTTTGGATGTCAGTGGTATGAGACAGTAAGGCAACAGTCAAGAATTTTCTCTTAAAGACTTCTTAAGGCACAGATGTTTCAGTTGATGACATGTTTTCATGGGAATAAAATGAATGGAAAACCAGTGCTTACTATATGACCATACACATTTCTCATCCATTTCAGCTTTACACACGAAAATATCATCATAGAAGCAACTTCACATCTGTTATCTTACTGTATTCTAAATCAAATCCTATAAAAATAGTTAAGGAAAAGATATTAAAACCATTTTGCAGATGAGAAAACTGAGTTTTGTCTAAAATAGTAACATAGTGAGAATTAGAATCCAGGCCTCTTAGACAGTAGTATGGCACGTTTTTCATTATACCGGACTGCTTTCCTATAGTATTTGTGAATCCTGAGGAAACTAGGGATAGTCAGATATTGCAGTATCAGACTTAATATAACAAGTATGGGGTAGAGGAGTTTATCTGGAGTAAAGCTCTTCTAAACTATCACATGAGATGAATACCATCAAATCTGTTAAGATCAAAGCAGCTTAATTCAACTCAATTCAGTTAAAAAAAATGCATTGAGTATATACTATGTTTGAGGAACTGGGCTAGCTTCTAAGGATACCAAAAAAAACCTAATACCTACCCTTTGAGATTTGGTATTCTATTCAGAAAATGTACACGGTTAAATAAAGATGATGAGAGGGAGAAGGAGAACAATAAGGACCAGAGAAAACTGAAAATCTTCCCCTGGGAGGGAGCATCAGATCTATATCTCAAAAAAAAAGTTACAGATTCTTCAAAGTGAGTGTGCGGAAGGAGGGAATTCCAGAGTAGGATGGAATCAGCTGGACTTGGCTCACAAACAGGCTGTTAAGTAAATCCTACAAATCACAGCTTGATTTACTGTTTTGCTGATTGTCTAGACTTAAGCAGATTCAACTGGTAAGTGTTGTGTACACATTTTTTTAAAAAAGTCAATTGATAATCATTTACTAGCACATCCGCAGATGGATTTCTGGCACAGGGGTATCTTCAGTGCTGGGGTGGTTGGATCAGTGCCAGTCTTTATGAGCTTCAATGTGAAAGCTTCTTGGTTCCAAAGAAGCAATGGTGTATGAAGTTTTCTCCCCCTTTCCTCCCTGACTGTTGTAATTCTTGTCAGGAGTTCATGGTGTGTGTTGTATCTCTCTGAGAGACTCTATGAGGCAACTAGATGGTGCCATAGTGTAGAGTGTACCAAAACTGGAGTCAGGAAGACCTGGATTTAAATTTGGCCTTCAATACTTACTAGCTGTGTGACCCTGGGCAAGTCATGTAACTCGATTTGCCTCAGTTTCCTCATCTAGAAAATGAGCTGGAGAAGGAAGTAGCAAACCACTCTAGTATCTTTTACAAGCAAATACTAGAGAGAGTCAGACATGATTAGTCAAGAAAACAACAACAAAAAAGCATTCCATGAGGCAACTAAATGGTGTAATGGTTAGAGCATTGGACCATGCAATCCAGCCTCATACAATTGCTAATTGTAGGCAAGTCACTTAACCTCCATTTGTCTTAATGCACTAGAAAAGAAAATCGCCAGACTCCAACATCTTTGCTAAGAAAACTCTTTGGATAGCATTAGCACGTTATGGTCCTTGTGCTAATGTAGAATCAGCCAAAACTGAACAGCAAGGCATTCCAAGCACACATCAAACCCTGAATGTAGAGTAGTAAACATGAATACAGAGTGGGCAGCAATTCTGTAGTGTTTTTAACATTTGCAATTAAAAAAAAGACTTTTATTTATGTCACTGTAATCCTTGCAACAGCTGCCTGAGATAGGGGCTGTTATTATCCCAATTTTCCAGATGGAGAAACTGAGGAGAAGTTGAGTGGTTTCCACAGTGGTACATACCTACTAAGTGTCAGAGGCAGAATTCAAATTCAGGACCTTCTGATTCCCAAGTCAGCCCTTCTCCATTATATCCATTGTAATACCTAGTTGCCTCTGCTTCCCTTTTTCCCTGGAAAGAATATAGTCAGGGCTTTCCAGGATGTGAAGGGATTGGTTCAGACAGTTACATTTCAAAGAGATCATAGGACCACAGGTCTAGACCTGACAGGGGCCATCTAGTCCAATCTCTTAATTTAACAAATGAGTAAACCGAGGCTGATCTCTACAAGGTCATCCACATGGCAGGTATCCTAGGTAGCCTAGATAACTCCTGTGCCTCAATTTTAGAGTCACATTCCACTGTACAATGTTGCCTTTCCAAAGAGAAGATGAGCTGTCATATTTCCATTTGAATTTTCAATGACATGCAAAACATTTCCCACTCCCTCCTGCTCAGGCAATCTCCATTTCTAGCAGAACGGTTACTAACATTCTTGGTGTTCCATTGTATAATCTTTAGTCTAGCCTATGGTACCATAGGTCCCAAGGAGTAGTCAGCATTGCTCGGTTAGCAGCCGACAAAGCCTTTTCAATGGCTTTCTAAGGGAATGATTGGAGCTTTTCCAAAGGCCCTTATGTCTGCTTTAGTTAATTAGCAAAAGAACAATTTGCTCACAAAATCTTTCCATTTATGAAAGGTGGGAAAAATCTACATAAACTATCACTTCTTTTAGAGCTGTCTCCCAATTGGAGGGGAGATAGAGAAAGGATCTCTGAGCTTCATATCACCAGAGCCTCCATCTACCATCTGAGGGCACCTGGTTCTGTGCCCAGTATGGAACAAATATCTGGCCCAAAGACCTGGAGTAAAGCTGGCTGGTATGAGGAGCAGATTGAAAACACAAGAAACTGTTTGAGTGACAGCAATAACTTGGGGAGGAAGGGAGATGTCTTTAATCAGGTCTTGTCATTCCTTCTAATAATTCAGTGTATGATAGAAAAGTGTAGCCTCTGATGTGTAATGCCAGTTGACTTGAGTGCATTCAAAAACTTCTTGATGGTGGTGATTATTTCTTATTAATTAATCACTTAATAAGCTCTAGTAGACAACTAGGTGACACAGTGGACAGAGTGCCAGGTCTGGAGTCAGGAAAACCTAAACTGAAATCTGGCCTCAGACACTTACTAGCCATTCTAACTTAGGACAAGTCACTTCACCCTTTTTGCCTCAGTGTCTTCATCTGTCAAATGAGCTAGAGAAGGCTCTACTATAGTAGAGTAGGCTAGATGCTACTCCAAGAAAACTCCAAAGGGGCTCACAAAGAGTCAGACATGATTAAAAAGCAATTCAACAAATGCTTAAATGTGGAAAAGAACATTAGATTTAACATCAAAGGTTCTGGGTTCAAATCTCAGCTATGTCACTAACTACCCATGTAAACTTGATCGATTCTCTTAACTCTAATCCTTAATTTCCTAATCTGTAAAATTAGGGTAAAGGATGGAGAATAGATTAGGTATCCTCTGAGTTTCCTTCCAGCTCTAAATCTGATCCTCTGGTGTTAGGTCAGTAGTGAAACAAATACGTTGGTTTGGTTCAATCTGCTGCCTTGTTTTGTTTTTCATGGAAAAGAAAACAACTTAGCATCTTGGTACTTAATGGAACCAAATGACCACTTTAGCCACATTTTCTTTCTCTTTTCAATTCTCTTGGACCTTGTTTGACTAGTGTGATGAAACAAACCAGAAAATAGTTGGATTCAGCTAACTGATTATTTGGAAAACCACCCTATTAGAAATGACAGTCAAGCTTCACAAATCCAAATTAATTGAGGGGAAAGCCTATTCAGAATGAGTAGAAAATCTACATTTAAAGAGTTTTTGAAGAAACACAGTTTATTTCCAACAAGTGTAGTATCCAGAAGAAAATTCAGAAAGAACTCACTAGTTTGAGTCCTTATATTTATAAATATAAATACATGAATGAAAATATATAAATAATAAATAAATAGGGAAAGAAAAGGCTAAGTAAAGGAGCCTTCTGATAGAATAGGAGAGCCCTTGACTAGAAGTGGAATTCAAAAGACATTGAGGCAAATCCTAACTTTGTTATTGACTTAGTTCTACCTTGGACAGCTCACATCACCTCTCTCAGCCTCTATTATCTTATCTTAATAAGGAGTTTAGACTAGGTAACTTCTAACACTCCTTTTGGTTCAAAGCCTATGATTTCTAGTCCTTAGATTATGGTATGTTTCCAAGATTGGAATAAGATGATTTCAAAAGGTTCAGAAGGACATGGAGCATCCCAGGGCATTTCCCAAGGGCAGTGTCCTAGCATCAAAAAGAATATAACTTGGGAGCAGATGAGACAATGATTATTGGTGAAAAGAGGAGGCAGAGATACTAGACTCTCATTTTGTTTCTTTTTTTTTCCAAGAAGAGAACTCTTTTAATGAAAAGACAAAAGTAACTAATGGGAGTTTAATGGCTTAAAATAAGCAGGGAGATAGTAAGAGAGCTCCTCTCTGCCTTTGATTAGTTAAGATCACTCAGCCCAGATGAGCAGCTTTCTCAGATTGACAGATGTGACTACTTAAGCCATTGTCAGTGATTCTCAAATGGCTGTGGAAGAAGGTACTGCAGCATTAATGAAGGATGAAAATTCTTATTTCTGAAAAAAGATAATAGACTCAGCCATAATGATGTCATCCAGTGGTCCTCAAACTTTTTAAATAGGGGGCCAGTTCACTGTCCCTCAGCCTGTGGGAGGGCCATATTTTAGTAAAAACAAAAGCTCACACTCTGTCTCTGCCCCTCAGCCCATTTGTCATAACCTGGCGGGCCATATAAACGTCCTTGGTGGGCCACATGTAGCCCGCAGGCTATAGTTTGAGAACCCCTGTTCTAGACTAGCATCAACAACTGAAGGTATGAGGGAAGCCTTCAAGGAAACCATGGCACCAAACCTGAGCCTTCATGGAAGAGAAGGACTCTGAGAAGAAGAGGGAGGAGAAAGTATATTCCAGGAACAGGAGATAGCTTTTGTGGATGCATGGAAATAAGAGATATAGCCTGAAGTTCAGGGAGTGGCTAGTAAATGGTTAAGATTGGTACAGTGAGGATCTAAGGCTATAAAAGGAACCATGAAAGGCCTTAAATACCAGGCTAAAGAGTTTGATTTTTTTCTTAGAGACAATATGGAGGCACTAAAAGTTTTGAAGGAAGAGAATGGAACCATGAGACTTCTTGTTTTGGAAAATTGAGTGGAGGATTGTTGGAGATGGTAAAGACTTGAAACAGAGTAGTTAGGAGACTAGACTCCTAGGTAGTCAGAGTAACAATTTGTCTTTTCTTCTGGAAAGTAGAAACAGTCTAAACACCTCAAGGCAGGGGCCATGAATAATGCCTCTCTCTGAATGCTCTTTGTGGTCTAGAAAAGCATTGGGCACATTTAAATTATTTTTGTGAGGCAGTCAGGATAAAATGTGGTGATCACTAGTAAGTACATAGGGCTGAATTTGAACTCAAGTCTACTTCATTCTGGTGCTTTATTCACAGCACCATCTAGGTTGATTCTGTGACAATATAGCACTCTCACTAGATGTCTGTAAGCAAAAGATGAATGATAGTAAATCAAAAATGCTGTAGAGAGATGTTCTTGTTCAAGTACAGATTAGAATGGATAGCCTTGAGGTTTCTGGACTTTTTCACAGATCTCATTGACCTTTTTTTCCCTCATTTTCCCCTTCTTCTCCCTCTCTCCATGCCAAATTAGATCCTAGACTTATCGCTCCAGAATGAAAGGAGCCTTCAAGCTGAGTGGAACAGGGGAAATTATGATTTCTTTTCTCACCACAATCCCCTCCCAAGCCCTATTGACATCATCTGTCTGTCAAAGAACATTGTGGAGGCTAAAGAATCTATGCTTCAGGGTAGCTTGTGCAGGGTGTCCTGCTCAGGTGGTTTTGATTGATTTCCCATCTCCCCACTGTTAGGTAGGAAGACACCAATCACCCAGGAGCCCACAAACATGGCAGGGAAGAAGGGAGAGTGTTACCCTACAGAGTTAGAACATGCAGGACCAAAAAAAGGCCAAGTCAGAGAAACCAGAGATTTCACTTTTCTTCCCTGGGGTTCCAACACTATTTTAAAAATAAAATCAAAAGATGTAATTTCTCTCAATCAGCGAATGTTTCATACTTTCCCCCTGGATCTGGAGAGTCAAGTTGGAATTGTATCATCATATTTTCTCAAAGAGAGTGGAGTGTGATAGACACACACACACATTCACACATACTTACATGTACACACTCACATTCACACTCAAACATATGCACACATACACACGCTCACCTTTACTCACATTCATACTCTCACATATAAACACACACACAAACTCTCCTCTGGTACACACACGTACTCACGTTCACACCTCCTCTTCACATCCAGCCTCGGCAGAAAGGGCGAGTACTGATAGTGTCAGAGAATGTGGGGAAAGTGCCGAAGAGTCTGAAAAAGTGTTGGCAGACCCCAGCCAAACAAGCGAATCCGAATGTCAGGCAGCATTTTTTTTTTGCTCAGTGAGGCTTTCTGGACTTAACTAAATTGTATTTCCTGGCTCTGGAGTGATAAGGCAGCAATCTAAAAAACATGTTACACTTATACATCAATAGAAGCCGTAGCTTGTCCAGCATTTTGTTGAAAGATAGCATTGGGCATAAATAGCTCTCAGGCCTTTGATGGCAGGAGAAAACCAGATTAATCCTCTGTGGGAGACCCAACCATCAGGCTCTGAGACTGGGGCTCCAGGGCAGAAAAACCAATGATGCTATTAAACAGAAATTCATTTTGCTTTCCCCAAACCCTTCTTTCCAGCCTGTGTAAAGAAGCTTCCGTTCCTCTTCAGTACCTTTAGTCCCTTAAAGGATTATTTCCGCTACAGCAGAAATGGAGACACAAACAGAAATGTTTAAATAAAATTAAGTGGAACGCTGAGAAGGCGACAGGCTGGAGAAGAAGGTTGGGGAGGGGCGATAAGGAGGAGGGGGGAAGCAGGCTGAATCTAAGCCAATAATGTGGCGACAGGCGGGCACCAGGTGGTCCAAGGAAAAGACTGCCTGGGTCCCCATAGGGAATAAGGAGGCAGTGTGTCATATTAGAGAAAGCTTTAAAGGTGGAGTGGGGAGCCTCTTTATTGGAACCTTTGTAAATCAGTTAACTTTTCCAGGTTTTGAGGAAGGAAAGGGCAGGAAGAAAAAGGGATGACCTTTAAACTGAGCCTTGGGAATTCTAAAAGGTAAAAGTAATGGGGGAGAGCATTCCAGAGGGGGATAACTATAAATTTTCCCAGGATGGACAATAGGTACAACCTATAAGGAGGGAAGGGAATCAAATATTGTGTAAGGAAAACAACCATTAGACCAGATGAACTTAGGTTTGGGAAGCCATGACCTCAATCATAAAGATTCTAAGTGGAACCAAAGGGCACTATATGATTAAACCCTTCCTGGTATCTGATGATAAGATGTTGTTTTGATTATTATTTATATTTATATTATATTATTACTTATTTCCTTCCTATTTGATTATTATTTTCTGAGCAATAAGATTGAAAGTTGTGCAGGCAGGGAATAAGCACAAGGCATTAAAGCAACCAGTAAGATGTCTGGAGATTGAATCATCCACTTTCTTTTCACTTACTATGAGCCTCCCCCCAAGGTTTTGTCCTGGGTTCTCTTCTCTTTCTATATTCTCTCCTTTGATAATCTTAACAGCTTCCAATGAAACAGGATGGCTCCCAGATCTTCACATTCAGCCCCAATTTCTTTTCTAAACAGCCACATAATATCAAATGCTTCCTAGACATCTCTACCTGAATTTCCCATCAACCCCTCATACTCCATCTGAGTGAATAAGAACTCTTCCTTTCCCTTAAAGCTGGCCTTCCTCCAAACTTCCCTGCCTCTGTTGATAGGAAGCCAATCTTCTAGATCACACTTTACAGTTACTCTTCATTCTTTCTTGTACGGCAATCTCCATATGCATTTAATTGGTAGATCTCATTCATCTTCACAGGAAGGATGCATCTTCATGCATCCCCTTCTCTCCAATCACATGGGAGCAAAGGGGAATTTCTTTTCCTTTCCTCATTCCCCATAGCTAAAGCAACTCCAGTCTTCTCTTCTCTGCCCTGAACTATTGAAATAACTTCCTTAATTAGTTTCTTTTCTCTAGTCTCTTCTCCTCACAACTCTCAGCTTGATGTTCCTAAAACATGGAATTGACCATGTCACTCCCCAGCTCAAAAGAAAAATGACTTCTTGTTCCTATTCAGTGGCTTTCTGTTCCTTCTAAGATTAAATGCAAATTACTCAACCCAGAATTTATAGCCCTCTCCAATCTGGGTACCACCTGCCTTCAAATTGTATTTATTATTACTCACTTTTACACACACTCTGTTCCACTCAGTATAGCATGCTAGTTATTTCCCAAACACGAAATTCCATCTTAGCCTCTGTGCATGTGTCTTTATACAAATAACCCCCCCTTATTTGGATGCTGCTTCCTCCTCACCTCTACCTCTTAGAATCCCTAGCTTCTTTTTAGGCACAGTTAAGATACCATGTACTTCTTGCGTACTTTCCTGATCTCACCAGAAATCAGAGCTATATTATGCCCCACTTGGAGATAATACCAGCTACTGTTTTTTCTCAATGACATAAGACCTCTCGAGTTTACAAGTTAGCTGGCAAGGCTAGAAGCATCTTAGCATCACTGTTCAGTCATCTGTGCTCAGTGAAAGAAACACAAAGCAGAGACATTAGTTGGAACTCGAGCTCTGGTCTGAGGCAAGACATGTTCTTGTTGACACCTACATGTAGTTGCTATAGCTATGAGAGTGGGCAGAAGGGAGAGAAAGGAGAAGGGAAACTTCACTTCTTTTTTACCCTCGTGGAAGTTCAAGGAGGACTTGTGGAATCCCTAAAGACTTGAAAAAGGAGGAGCAAGGAAGATAGAAGTCATTTCTCCTTTTAGCCATAATTTAAGATGTTGTTTTCATTCAGTTATTTTCACTCATTCATCTTCTACATAGCCCTTCAGAAAAGAGGAGAGCAAATAGTAATCTCTGTTTACACATAGTACATGGCACCTAGTAGGTACTTAATAAATCTTTATTGACTGATTGACATATACTTTAGCAAGTAGCCCACCTGAAAGGACCAGCAGGCAGACACCTAATCATGTTCCTTGGAATGAACCTAGCAGCACCCAGCTCAACAGGCAGAATGTCCATCTCCCTCACCCCATTATACTTTGTATATTTTGCTGCCTAAGTAGTATGAAATCTTTTTCATCTCTTAGGTGGAGAGATTTGGTTTTGTATCTCCAATGCCCGGTGTGATGTCTGACACATAGAAGCCGCTTAATAACCATCTGTTACATTGGGTTACATTGAATTGTGAATTGTGGTATGGCTGCCCTCCACCACCACAAGTCTGAGATCTGTATCATCTGCCCCTCTCTTTCTAGGGAAAAGCACATTTCTTAGAAAGATGTGACTACAAGAGTCTAGTGGGGTGCTGCTATCCAGGCAAAAAGCAATGAATTGTTGCGCATAAAACTATACTGCCCACCTGCCTCACAAGATAGGAAAGTACTTCTTAAACCTTAAAACACTATAAAAGTTTGAGATATTATATTCCTCTTCTATAAAGTGGTGATGAAAAAGCTTGACTAAGTCTATCAGTCAGTCAATAAGCATTTATTAAATGCTTATTATATACCATGCATCATTCTAATAGTTGATCTCTAAGGTTCATTTGTTTTAGCTCTAAAATTCTATTATCTCTAAACCATTCCTCAAAGTAGGACCTTGACAAGAACTTTTAGTAATAAACTTTATTTCCCTTCCTGTATCTAATTACAATAAAACTTTATTTCTAGGACAATGTGGTCTGACTGAAGGGACTGGACTCAAAATTATTATTTCCTTAAGTCGATGAAATTTTTTTCTGTAGTAAAAGTATGTATTTGGTTAGTTGTATTGCCAAAGCTGTTATGCAATAGTAATTTATCTTAATGTGTGGTTTCCCTGCCCCATTAAAATTCAATTTTAGCTCTTTGAGGCCCAGTGCTGGGTCAAAAGGAAGGAAGGAAGGAAGGAAGGAAGGAAGGAAGGAAGGAAGGAAGGAAGGAAGGAAGGAAGGAAGGAAGGAAGGAAGGAAGGAAGGAAGGAAGGAAGGAAGGAAGGAAGGAAGGAAGGAAGGGAGGGAGGGAAAGAGGAAGGGAGGAGGCGAGGTGAAGAGTAGGGAAAGGGAGGAAAGGAAAGGGAGGAGGAAAAAAAGTGAGAGGGAAGGGGAAAAGTGAGGGAGGGAAGAAATGAGCATTTACTAAATGCTTATTATATGCCAGACATTGTGTTAAAGTAATGTCATTCCATATTTTCAGGAGATTATAGTAGATAAATACATAGATATGGTCATGGATATGGATATAGATATAGATGTATCTCGTAACCGCTAGAGTCAGGACAAGGGCCAGCTCTCGCCCATGCCTAGTCTATGTGTTTTCCACTATAACATTCCCTCTTTTTAAAGAAGTCATAATAATTCTAATGGAATGGCCAAATTCTTTGTTGTAGTAGAAATGTTTTTTCAAAATGTCCATACATCTGTCAAGCCACACATTTGATTAACTACTTGTTGTGTGCCAAGAACTGTGCTTGGCTCTGAAACTTGTCCCTATATTCAAGCTATGGGAAAACGTCTACCGGTACTCCTCCCACTAAGGAAGATAGCTATAACTTCAAGTCTTAGAAAGGTTCCTTATGTGTCTGAGGTGAGAATTGAACATAGATGTCTGAATCCCAAATCCAGGCTTCTGTCTGCTATGTCACACATGAGACTAGAGGGTGCTGACTTTGTTTGAAACCATCAGCCCATCAATCAAGATTGAAGAAATGTAAAGAACTGTTCAGATATTTATACTGCAATAAGCTTTTGATCTGCCATTGAATTCTCAGTGCTCAGAGACCGGTGAGAAGTCACTCATATTTTTTTCTCTTTTCTTTATTCCAGGTGTTTACAAAGTATGGGAAATGTTATATGTTTAACTCAGGAGAGGATGGAAGACCTCTGCTCACTACAGTCAAAGGAGGAACAGGCAATGGGCTGGAGATCATGCTGGACATACAACAGGATGAGTACCTACCCATCTGGGGAGAAACAGGTAAGAAGGAGTTCTGCTTTCTTGGGGACACAAATAAGTGCTTACCTGGGAGAGGTCTTCAGATTTCTCAGTCTATTATGTGAAATATTATTACCTTCCGCTCAGTGTTTTAGGATCCTTTGGTACAAATGAATGAATGAATGAAGCATTTATTAGTCAAAGTGCGATGCTTCATTAGGGATACAAATACAAAAGACTATTCCTGCTTTCAATGAGTTCATGTTCTACCAAAGGAGATAACGCATAGAAAAGGTTTCTGTGGCAAATCAGATGGAAAGGTCCAGTGGTCCTTAGGCATGATAGCAAATAAGATGGTTAAGGCCATGTCTTTAATGTCATTTCCATTCCAAAACATATCTATTTCTGATATCAATCTTGGACAGTGCCGAAAAGATTGATGGGAAGATCTTTTTTCTTGAGTCTTCAGTAGCTGTGGTTATAGTGCTGAGAGACCCCATCTCCATGGAGTTGCTTCCTAACTCCCAATAGAGCAGGGTCAGTGCTATAGGGATAAGGATTGGTGTCACTTCCAGGGCTCGTGGGCTTTCCTATCTTTTGGTGGCAGTTGATCAGAAGTTGGTATAAGGGATAGTTAGGAAGATGGAATTCTTCTCCATATTGCATTCTCCTCAATGTGTACAGTCTAGTCTGGAAGCTGAAATAGTGGTCTATGGGACATGGGGTATTTCCAAGACCTTTGGCTTAATGGTCCTGGTCTATCTCCATTGGGGTCTTAGTTGAAATAATGACTAAGGTAGTGGTTTGACTCACTTGGCACATGCCCTCTCCTATTTCTCTTAGGTTGCCTTGATGCTTCAGTGAGGCTGTTTGCCCATCCCTTAGGTAGCAGGGGGGGCTACTATTGGTGGGGTGAGCATACGCCTAGACTTCCAAGATATGACTTATGAGGGGTATATGTCTTTGGGTTTTTTTGTCAGCTTTTTAAGCAAAATAGAAGATAGTAGAGGTGGTAGAAATCATAGTAAAGAGAGAAAGTATGATGCTGGTTGCTATAGAACTAGAAAATGTTAGATCTGGAAAGGATATTAGAAGACCAGATTCTTTACTTTAGAGAGAGAGAAATTGAGCCCAAAGAAAAGGAAGAGACATTCTCAAGCTCACTCATTTCTTTGTTTCTTACTATCCAAGTAAGTCATAGGGAAATGAGAACGATAAGCCTTTTAGCTGTCACTGATTCCCATTGGGCACATGTAGATGCTACCAAAGAGTTTTATTTTTTTGTGGATTAGAGGAATCCTTGTGATAGCTTTGGAATAATAAGGGATTTATAAAATAGGGTTTGTAATTTTTCCAACCCAATACCATGATCAGATCACTTCTTTTCAATGACTCCCCACTGCCTGCTGAATTAATTTCTTGATCTTCATATTCAGGGTCCGCCACAATCAGGCTACAAATTTCCTTCTAGACACCCACTCCACAGTGGCAGAAAGTGCTGAGCTTGCAGTCAACAAAAAACTAAATTCAAATTCTATCTCAGACACTTAATATACCACAAGAAAAATTATTTATTCTCCCCAGATTTTCTAGGGAGCCCTTTTTGGATCTTTCCTTTTGCTCCTGGTACATTTTACATTGTATCCTTCTCAATTGTGGACAGTTGAGATGCTATATCCCCCCATTAAACCATAATCTCCTTGAGAACAGGGACTATATAACTATATTATTACTATTATTATTATTATCATTATAACTTTTATTTACAATATATATGCATGGGTAATTTTTCAGCATAGACAATTGCAAAACCTTTTGTTCCAACTTTACCCTCCTTCCCTCCACCCCTTCCCCCAGATGTCAGGTTGACCAATACATATTAAATATGTTGAAGTATAAGTTAAATACAATATATGTATACATGTCCATACAGTTATTTTGCTGCTGTATAACTTTTTGATCTTAGATTTCCCATAGCGCAGTGCATAAAATATTTGTCTCATTGAATTTCTGGTTAGAATGAAGTCAGGAAAACCCTGATTCAAATCTGATTTCCAGCACTTACTAGCCATCTCATTCATTCTATTCTCTACACTCACTTGGCCTCCATCCTAGGTCACTTCTCCCAGGATCATTGTAATCGTCCTTAATTGATCTGAGTAACTGGATCATAAAGTGGACACTCTCTTAGGAGTCAACAGATATTTGTTTGCTTGTACTTGTGTGACTTCAGGAAAGTCATTGAACCTCTCTGGGCCTCAGTTTCCCCTGGTAAAACAAGAGGATTAGATTATAAAGCTATAAATCTATGATTCCATGACCCCTCTCCATTCTGCCATCCCTTAGCTGGCAAATTAATATTTCTAAAATATAAGTTTGACCATGTCAATCCCCTACTCAATAAACTTCGGTGACTGCATCAAACGCCTTTGTTGGCATTTAAAAACCTTTACAATCTAATTTTCCATTCTTTTTATAAACTTTCTCCTTTATGGATTCAAAATACCATGTGGTAGAATGAAAAGAACTTTGGCTCTAGAGGAGTTGAATTCCGATGCTGGACCTGCCCTTTATTCTTTCTTTGGGACAAGTAGCTAATTTATGCCTCCATTTCCTCCCCTCCAGCTTTTTAGGACTCCCCTAGTTTGAAATCTATAAAGGTATTGAGTTAGCACTATGGTCTCAAAAGAGAATCACTGACTTATTCATCCCTGAATATATTTACATATTGAGTTCAGGGGGCTGAATGCCCAAATACCTAAAACAAACTAATTAGTGCTATCCTGTCTCAATTAAAATTCAACATTAATTACTAGAAATGCATATTTTTAAACCTGGAAGAAGCATGAGAGATAAAGACAGAGGCTCTGTCCCTACAGTATATGCTTGGAAACATTCCCATAAACAAGAACCAATCAAATCCTCTCAGAGTTGATCAATCCAATCCACACCTAAATTAATAATCCCCTCCACAAAGAAAAAGCCTCCAGTGAGGGAGGAGTCACTAGTACTCCCTTTTTCATAACTTTAATCATTAAGAAGTAGGAAGATGCACAGGATAATAGAGAGAATACTGGACTTCATTTCAGGAATGCCTGAGTGCAAATCCTTCTTCAGCCACTTACTTACTAGCTGTGTGACTCTGGTCCAGTCACTTAACTTCTCTCAACTTCAATTTTCCCATCTGGAAAATGGGAGCAAACATAGCATAAGGATCACGTGAAATAATATATAGAAATTACTTTGCAAACTTGGAGCTATTATTAGCATTAGAAAGCTTTCTCTCGAATCAACCTAAATAAACAGTACAAGGTCTACCATATTGCTCCTGGTTTTATTCTTCTGAGCTAAATGGAACAAGGTTAATCCCAGTTCCACTGTGACATTCTTCAATATTAGAAAAATAGTTCTGACTTTTCTACATCCATACATATAATACATATACATATACACATATACATATAGGTTGACTTTTAAACATCCCCAAAAGCATTTCCATACCCGTCAGACAATATATACGTAAAAAAATTTATATAGCACCACAAATCTTCATTTTGTATGGCTTATTTTAAGTATTAATATAAATTTGACATGTTATTTCTAATTTATCTCTATTTAGTTTGTACATAGTTCTCTTTTCTATCATCTCCTTCATTAAATGATGAGCTCTCTGAGAGTAGGGACAGTCTTTTGCATTTCCTTGTATCCCCAGCTATAGCACAGTGCATACAGAAGTTGTTTAATAAAGCTTTCTTGACTGCTTGCCATTACTTTTTTTTTTCTTTTTTTAGCTGAAGCAATTGGGGTTAAATGACTTGCCTAGGGTCACACAGGAAATGTTAAGTGTCTGAGGCAAGATTTGAACTCAGGTCCTCCTGACTTCAGGGCTGGCACTCTGTCCACTGCACCACCTAGCTTCCCCTTGCTTGCCATTATTTTTAAAACCATCCTATGGGTCTGTGCATTCTTTCTGACTTTCCTTTGGTCCTCTTCTGTGCTTTAAAAAAATGTTGCAATGGCCATCGTTTTATTTTTCCTTTTTGACATCAATATTGTTAATCCCTCTCTCTCTCTTCAGTCTTTTCCCTAATTCACAAACCAATAGAAAGAAAAGGGGGAAACAACAAATATATATATAGCCAAAAAAAAAAAAAACCTCAATCTACAGAGAGACCAATTCCAAAAATGTATGTCTTTGTCACCGTCTTAAACCTGTTATCTCATTGTCATGATACATATGAATGAATGTTGAAAATTCTCTTTACATGTAATTGGAAAAAAAACCCATTAATTTAAAAAAATTTATGTTTCTTCTGGAGAGAGATTTGGTTATTGCACTGATCAGAATTCTTAAGCCTTTCAAAGCTATTTTTCTTTATAATGTTGTTGTTCTTGATATAAATTGTCCTCCTGACTCTTTTTCATTTTGTTTCAGTCTATACTACCCAGGACTCTCTGCAATCATCTCTTTCATCAATTCTTATGATGCAATAATATCCCATTGATTCATATACTACAATTTATTCATTCTTTTCCCAGTTGATGGCCACTATCTTGTATTCTGTTTTCTCACCTTTCTTCTTTTTTCCTTTTTAATACCCTTTTTTAAAGAAGTCTGTTTTGCTTATAACTTTCCTCTCAAATATTATTCCTCTCTCTTAACAACCTCCCTATTCTTGCTTGTTTACTTGTTGAGTTCAATATATTTTTACACCAAATTGTGTCTCAATGCACCTTTGGGTGTTTCAAATGAGAGCAACATTTACCTGCTCCCCACACTCCTTGCTACGTGTTTGTATTCTCTTCTCCCACACCCTATTAGGAAATAGGAAGTTTTGCCCTTCTCTTTCCCTCTTAAAACCTCAGGATGGAACCAATCCACCTCCCCAGGTCCTCTTTTTTTTCTTATTTAACTCCCTCAATTCTTTTTGAAAAGATTAAGATTCTGAAGAGAAATTTTCTTCTTACCCTATTAGAATGTTAGCACTTCATCATACATCCCTTTTCAATTGCTTAAATAAATTTACCTTTCTAGGTTTCTCTTGACTCTTATATTTGCATTTCAAAGTTCCTACTCAGCTCTGGCCACTTAATCAGAAATGCCTGAAAGTCTGCTATTCCATTAAAGAATTCTTTTTTTCCCCTTCTTTATAAGATTATTCTCAGCTCTTCATGGTAAGTTATTTTTTACTGCAAGCCTTGGTTATAATCTTGTAAGCCTTTTTGGGCTTTTAAAATATCTAGTCTAAGATCTCCTCTCATTGTTAGTAGAAGCTGCCAGGTCTTGTGTTAATTGGTTTCTTGCTATGTGAATGATTTCTCTCTACATGTTTGTTGTATCTTTTCTTTGATTCAGGAGCTCTAGATTTTTGCTCTAGTAAATTTTGAATTTTGAGGGGTTCTTATCAGAAAGTGTCCCACAAAAGTGTTTCATTAGCCAGTTGATGAAATGGGGAATATCGTGGAGATTTTCCCCCCTGAGCTCACCAGAGAGGAATTGGATATTTTGTTATTGAAATTGTTTTGTTGCTTTGTTAAATGTTTAAATTTGATGTAGATAAAGAAGAGCTACATTTTGGGGAAGATTAAGGGAAGCTGAGAGTTTCAAGCTTGGCAGTTTATAGGGGGAGTTTCTAGGAGGAATCATAGAAAAGGCAGGGGGAAGCTGTTAGTTTATCTTGCCACCAAGGAAGTATGGACACCAAGGGAACTGTTGCAGTGACATGGAGGGTAGGTGCTACATTTACCTCTTTCCTGAGACGTTTCCCAGTACAAATGCTAGAACTGCAAAGTGCTCTTTCTGCCAGAAGAAAAAGCAAAAGGATTTGGGTAACGTCTTGCAGCAAAGCAGCCTGTTATAGAGGATGAAGGCTTGTTTGACAACCTAGAAGAAATGATCCAGGAAGGAAACCAAAAAGAAAAATATTCTGAGAATATTGGGAAAGAATTAAGAGGTTAGTGAATGGGTTAGTGCATCACAAAGAAAGTAGGGAAGAAGCAATAGCAACACTATGTCAAAGATCCTGTGATTTCTAGTAGAAGAATCCCTGTTATAGACATGCCGTTGGGATGAGGAATGGAAATACATCATTTACGAAGCCTGAGGAGGGAGAAGAAGAGGATGAGGAGAAAAGGGGGAAGGGAAAAACAAGACTTACATTGGATATAGGACCTGGACATTTTGCAACGTTCTTAACACACATTATCTCATTTGGTTCTCACAACAGCCTTATGAGATATTATTATGCCCACAAGTTACAGATAGGGAAACTGAGTTAGGGAAAAGGTAAATGACTTTCCCTGGGTCACACAACTGATATTTTTTGAGGCAGGGTTTTTAACTCATCTTCTTGATTCCAAGTTCAACTCTCTATCCATTATTCCATGCTACCTCCTCCTTTCTAATAATTATATCTATCAAAAAAAAAAAGGTGGGGGAAAGAGATACTGAGCTCCCCATCACTGGAGGCTTTCAAACAGAAATGGTATCACTACTTGTCAATGTATTGTGCCTCTTCTACTAGGTGTCTAGTACTTGACATTAGGTTCCAACTGGATGTTGGCTCTTAGTAGAGAAGCAACATAAAATCTCAGGAAGCATACTTCACAGCTTAAGGAAGAGCCCACAAACACCACAACCCTCCTTGTCACTCACCCTCTAGTTGCGGGTCTATAACTGTCAGTCACACCCTCCAACTTCACTTGGCTTCTCTTTTCATGCCAAACTCTGAATCTTACTGAAATCACAGACAATCCCATAAAGATTACACCAGCCATGTTCACAGCATCAACTTCATAGCAACAGCACTAGAGCAGGCAATGTGTCAAAGTAAGTAAAGTACTGGCTCTGTATCCAGGCGACTTCATTAGCCCTGAACAAAAGCATCTTTGATTTTTACTCCTTATCTAATGTTGGGTAAGTTACATAACCTCTCTAGCCTCAGTTTCTTTCTTTGTAAAATGAGTAGATTGGATCAAGGTCTTTATAATTCCAGATCAATGATGAAATGACCCATACTTACAAGCATCCCTCTGTGCAAAAGAGTTGAGGGAACTAACTCCATTTCTTGGCTGTAAACATAGATAGTTAAGGCTGATGTCTTCCTCTAGACAAATGCTCTCAGCAACCAGAGATGGTATAGACATATAGCATCTAGGATCACAGATTTAGAACTAAAAGGGAGCCATTGATCTTGAGATCCCATGAATTGAACTGAATGTAAATACAAATAGCAGTGAGCATTTGGCTTCCTGGAGGTGAAGGTTCTCTTTCCTTCTCATCATTCCCTCTTCTGAAAATGGTAGGTAATTTGGTACAGATTATACACAATATGATGTAAAACATTTCCATATTAGTTCCATATTAGTCACAGTTGTGAAAGAAGAAACAGATCAAAAGGAAAATAAAACATGAAAAAGAATAAAGTAAATTGAGATGGATTTTAATGGGTAGGAAGGAGTTTGGCAGGCAATGATGGAGAAGGAAAGGCATTCCCCAGAGAGGGAAAACTCTGAGAAAGAACATGGAGGTGTGAGAATCCAATTTCCTCATTTTACAGATGAGGAAACTGAGGCACGCAGTAGTTAAGTGATTTCCCCAGAGTTGTGCAGCTGGTCTCTCAGGCAGGATTTGACCTCAATTCTCTGAACATTTTGTCCCATTTCTTCTCTTACCTAGTTTTCTAACAGTAGCACTATAAAACAGACATGAAATTTCATTCCCCTGTAGATTGTGTAAGAATCAGTATGCTGTACGGCATGCAACAAGAAGAATTCATAGCCCTCAGCAGGTGGGAGGAATCCAGTTACCATGGTCTGTAGTTGTGCTGGTGACTTCCTGCTGAGGGATATATAGAAAGATAGGCTCTATCTAATTAGGAGGTATGCCATCTTCCTGGAACATGGATCCAAAATGCGATGGAAAACTTGCCTTTCACCAAGGGTCCTTAGGACCAGGAATCACCATACTCTTCTGAGGAAAGAAGAAGAAAAAACCTCAAAGGAATTGCTGGGGCCTTCAAAGTAGGAGGGAGGAGGAGGAAGGGCTGGAGGGCAGAGTGGCTCTTCTACCAGTCTTGACTTTGGAAGAAAAAAGATAATTCAGGAAATAAAAGCTGACCATGAAGATGGTGTCAGAGAACAGAATTTATTTTCGCAATGATAGTGGTTATGATACCAGAATGATGGGCCCTCGGCGAAGGATTGAATACATCTCATCTGCAGAAAATATATTTGGCAGGAAGGGTCATTAGCCTAACCAAGAACATTTTAGAATGAAATAAGGGGGAAGGAGAAACTTGACAGATTAAATTAGAAAACTGGATGTTCTTGAAGTCCAGTGATGGGACATGAGTAAAACACCATGAGGAGGAGACACCCAGTAATTCTGGGGTTCAATAGTGGGAGAATCAGCCGCAAGCAATAGTTATGTCCCCTACTTCCCTCAGGTTAAGTGACTTGTCCAGGTTCACACAGCTGCTAAATCTCAGGCAGCTAGGTGGAGCATAGAGTATGAGTCAAAAATACCTGAATTCAAAACTTCCTCAGACATTTAGTAGTCACACTTTCTAACTAACCATGTGACACTAGCAACTTAACCTCTCTATGTCTCCATTTACTGATTTATAAAATAGGAATAACCATAGCACCTACCTGACAGGTGCATGTGAGAATCAAATGGGCCTATATTTGTGAAGTGTTTAGCACAGTACCTGGCACATGGGGGTTGCTTAATAAAACCTTGTTCTCTTCCCTTCTCCTATGGTACAATTAAATTCTATTTCATCCACGTGCCATCATTTGTCCATTCATTCCCCAACTGATAAACATCTACCATGTTTCCAATTTTTTGTCATTTCAAAAAGAGCCACTTATAAATGTTTTCATAAGATAATGGATCTTTTCCTTCTGTCTCTCGTCTATTTGAGTTATGAGCCTATAGTGACTTTTGAACTACAGCTCTTGGTTGCTCTCCAGAATGGTCTGACCAATTTACAATTTAATCAACAATGCATGATCATCCCATAGCTCCCCAACTCTCCCCTCACAATTTTGGCTAATCTGTTTATTGGATGTGAGTTAAAATTTCAGAATTGCTTTCATTTTCATGTATTTAATTGTTAGACATTTGGAACATTTTATCACATATTGGTAAGAACTGCTTTTCTCTTAATCTTTCCATCTCTAATACCAAACACATAGAAAGCGCTTAATAAATGCTTATTAAATACAAATGAAGAGATTATCAATAGAGTAAGGGAGCTTAAATGGGAATCTATAGGTAGTCAAGATTAAATGACTTGGCCAAGGTCACACAATTAATATGTTTTTGAAACTGGAGTCTATGAACTTTTTAAAAAATGTGAATTGTATTTCAATATGATTGGTTTCCTTTTCAAGACAGATAGTTCTTGTTTTCTATAAATTTGTGTTGCTCAATTTCAGTTTGTAAGGTGTTGTCAGGACACTGAGCAGAAGGGAAAGTCTGAAGAACTTACATTACTTACATTAAGTCATAACTGACTGTATTAGATATTTTATTATATGCATATAAAAACATGACACTGACCAGGAGTCCATAGACTTGTCTGTGACACCAAAAAAAAAAAAAAGGATAAGCCTTTGTAAAGGGCTGAAACTCTGAGTTGATGCACTGATGTTGTACAACCACCGAGCACTTAAGACTAATTACTGATTGGACAATGCTCTATAAGAATATGCTTGGAAAATGGCCCTTCCCATTATTCTGTGCTGGCCCAATCTTTTGGTGTATACAGAGAATTGTGGGAAGGATTAGAGGGTGGAGTAAGACAAGCCAGAGTCACTTTGGCAATAGAGGAGAAAGAAGGTTGTGGAGATCCTGCATCCATTTCCTTGACTTCTACCCCTAAAGACCAAGAATAAAGACCAAGGACTTTTGCTTATCCTGACTCCGGCTGATTCTAAGATATACAGGGTGCTAACTTGGTCTTCATAAGCATTGATATAGAACAAGTTATACATGTGGGTAACAAAATGCTTATTTATCATTTTCAATCATATTGGACTATTTATAATTCCATTTTAAGGATTTTTTTTTTCTTTTTAATAGTATTTTATTTTGGCAGGAGCCCTCCCAGCCAACACATGGTATCCTTCCAGCCATGTAAGGGTCCCTGCCCACCAGTGGCCACCTCTGGCCCTGGCGTCTTTGTAACTGAGCTTTACTTCCAAATTTCTACAATAAACCTTTTATTTATCAAAAAAAAATAGTATTTTATTTTTCCCAATTACATATCAAGACAATTTTTAGCATTTATTTTTATAAAATTCTAAGTTCCAAATTTTTCTCCTTCCTTCCCACCATTCCCCCTTCTGAAAATGGTAGGTAATTTGGCATAGGTTATACACATGATATGATGTAAAACATTTCCATATTAGCCAAAGTTGTGAAAAAAGAAACAGATCAAAAGAAAAATAAAGCATGAAAAAGAATAAAGTAAATGAAAAAAGTATGCTTCCATCTGCATTCAGAGTCCCAGTTCTTTATCTGGATGTGAACAGCATTTGTTTCATGAGTTCTTTTACTTATCTTGAACCATTGTGTTGCTGAAAAGAACTGAGTCATTCATAATTGATCATCACATAATGTTGATGATACTGTATATAATGTTTTCCTGGTTCTGCTCATTTCACTTTGCATCAGTTCATACAAATCTTTCCAGGTTTTTCTGAAATCAACCTGGTCATCATTTCTTACATAACAGTATTCCATTATATTCATATACCACAGCTTGTTCAGTCATTCCTCAACTGGTAGACATTTCCTCAATTCAGGCAATTTGAGCTCTGCCCCTGGAAGGGGCAGTGTCTCAGGGCTTCCAGGAGCTGTCCTTTTACCTAGTGCTACCCTGCCTGGGGTGCTGCAATAAAGGGGTGGGATGAGGAATGGTTGGTGTTGCTAGAGATAGTATGGTTCTGGCTGCGCCAAGCTGGGGTCCCACTGCCAATGCATCTTGTGTGCTCGGGCCAGTGGAATGTTTCTGTGTTTCCCCTAGGCTATGCTGAAGCACATGGAGCTCTGGCAGCTGAAGGATGCCTGTTTGCCCGGTGCAACACTGAAGCACATGGCAGTTCTTGGAATGGCAGTCTGCTAGTTCCCCTGTCTGCATTGAGGCATATGGGGGGTCCTAGTATTGACATCTGCCTGCTGCACAACACTCGGGTTCAGGATCTTCCTCTAGTTAGTTAAGATGGAGTTTGCTGCTGGCTTGTTGGGACACTTCCTGTCCTATTCTATAGTTCCCTACAGATCCCTGTAGATCATCCTTGCCAATCCTCCAAATTTCTTAGACTAAAAGATTGTTTTTTCTTGTTTTGCTGCTCTAGAATTTGTTTTGAGGTGCTATTTTGTGATCATCTGGTGATGAATATGAGAGAGTTACAGCAATTTACCTCTTTCTCTACTCTCTTGGCTCCTGGAAATCTAATCCAAACCATTTATTGGTCACTTTTCACATTCAGGGCAATGGAAGTACCATTAAAATTTTTAAAAAGCTCCTGTCCTCAAGGAGCTTGCATTCTTCTGGGAGGAGGAATACAATATGTAAGCAACTAAGAATATCATTTGTCCTTCATTCTCAAAGAATTATCACTGACATCAAAAGGATGATGTCTTAACTTGCAGGTGAATTGGGTTTATGTGAGGCAGGTTCTGTGCAAAATTATTAAGCTCACTTTCTTTTCTGTCTAAGAGGCAGACAGGAGGAGGAATTCATTCTATTCAAGTCAATAAGTATTTATTATCAACTGTATTCTAAGTATGGGTACTAAGAGCTGGGGTGTTCAAAAACAAAAATGATCAGCCTCTGATGTCCAGTTGCTTATATTTTATTTCATCCAACAGGCATTTATTTAGCATTATTATATTCTATTTCAGTAAATAAGCAATTATTAAGCACCAATTATTTGCTATACACTATGCTTAATTCTGGAGATAGAAATGGAAGAAGAAGAAGAAGAAGAAGAAGAAGAAGAAGAAGAAGAAGAAGAAGAAGAAGAAGAAGGAGAAGAAGAAGAAGGAGGAGGAGGAGGAGGAGGAGGAGGAGGAGGAGGAGGAGGAGGAGGAGGAGGAGGAGGAGGAGGAGGAGGAGGAGGAGGAGGAGGAGGAGGAGGAGGAGGAGGAGAAGGAGAAGGAGAGAAGAAGAAGAAGAAGAAGAAGAAGAAGAAGAAGAAGAAGAAGAAGAAGAAGAAGAAGAAGAAGAAGAAGAAGAAGAAGAAGAAGAAGAAGAAGAAGAAGAAGAAGAAGAAGAAGAAGAAGAAGAAGAAGAAGAAGAAGAGGAAGAAGAAGAAAAAGATTCTTGCCTTCAAGGAGCTTGCATTTTAATGGGGAAATAGCAGAGAAAAAATGAAGCTGAAAAGCAAAGAGAGAGGAGATCAGATGGTTCCAGTGCAGGGGAAGGCAGAGGGTAAATAACATCCAGAAAGACAGAAGCAGACTCAGGAGAGATATGAAGAATGGCCAACCTGTGGTCCTTCCCCAAACTGGTGACTCCAGGAGAAACTAACCAATTAGAAAGGAAGGCTGGAGAAGTAGACAAATACTCCTGGTTGAGAAGGCAGCTGAGGAGGGATGGTGGAGAAGTTCAGAGTCAGAAGCAGAGCTGTGAACAGCACGTTCACACACAGATCAGCTGTCAAAGGGAGTCTATTTCTGAAGATTCTTTGGGATTGTGCCCAGGGTGGGGTGTGAGAATTAAGTGGGATTGGGATGGCTTGCCAAGAGTGATATTCTGTTCTTCCTAGTATTGTCCCTCCTCAGATTCCTTAGTTCTCCTGAGGTACAGAGGAGGCTGGAGGCAGGATATGGCACAACAGCAAATGGCTGCCTTTGTGGTCCTTAAGATCCTTTGGAAACTTTGGTTCAAATTCCAGACCTGACATTGGGACACTCCTGGGTGATCTCAGACTTAATGTCTATGATCCTCTGCTTCCTCATCTGGAAAGTAAGGAGATTGGAATAGATGGCCTCCAAGTCTAAATTTATGATCCTATGATCTAACATTCTATTCAATGAATCTGACACTACCTGAAGGTTAAATCAAAATTTTACAAAAACCTTCAGGTGAGAACAAAAACCAAAAATACAAATACAAAAAATGATGTGACTTCAGGAAGCCTTACAGACTGCGGGCCAGATGAAGGATGTACATTACTCCCTTTTACTGATCACAGAATTGGCCAACAGCAGTAGTGATGGAGAAACTTCAGCTACAAAGACAACAGCTGAAAGATTATTCCGTTACTGGAAAGTCATCTTGATAACAATTTTATCTTTTAAAAGATTGAAGCATCAATGAAACCATTCTCTGCATTGATTTTTACCACAATGAGAAACATAGGTAGTGATGTGGAAGATACAGGAACTTTTGGACAACACTAATAGGTTAATTTTTCTATCAGACATTAGTCATATATCTATTTGATTCAGAACATGACTGGGAAGAGGAGGGGGCAGAAATACAGTTTAGATAAGATATAGTTCCCACCCTCAAGGAATTTAATCAGGGATTAAGCCATTAATTAAGCCACTTGGGGAATAGCTAGGTGGTGCAGTGGATAGAGCACTAGACCTGGATTCAGCAGGAGTCATCTTCCTGAGTTCAAATCTGGCTTTGGCCACTTACAATTTATGTGGCCCTGGGCAAGTCACTTACCCCTGTTTGCCTCAGTTTCCTCATTTGTCAAATGGACTGGAGAAGAAAATGGCAAACCAGGATCTTTGTCAAGAAAACTCCATTTGGGGTCACCAAGACTCAGACTTGTCTGAAAAAAATAGTTGACTGAAGAGCAGTATAGCTATAGAACTGTAGACTTAAGAATGCAAGCAACTTAAGCACCCATTGAATAGAACCCTATGATTTTAGAGATCATTACTAGAACCCTATTATTTTGTAATTGAGGAGTCTATCTCTGAGTAGTAAAGATAACTGTCCAAGATCACACAGACAAAAAATGGCAGTAAATGAATACTGATATCTTCTGAATCTAAACCATCACTCTTTGAATGGTATCATGCAGTAATAATATATAATATTAAGTGATGAGGACACTGGAGACTTATGAAACAAAGGCTATATGATTTCTGAGGGGGGGAATCCCCCACTTGGAGGATGAAAGAAGATCTAGTCCATTTTACAGAAAAGGGAAATGAGGTTCACATAAGTCATATGACTTGCCCCAAAATCATTGATTTTGTAATTGACAGCGATGGGATTTGAAACTGGATCTTCTTGACCTTTATGCCCTTGGTTGTGTATCCTATGTATGAAGCATCTCAACATAAACTTCTCTTCTGTTCCATCAATATTTTAGCTGCCCTATTTGAAAGAAAGGTGTATGTCCACCCTTCTTGCAGAGGTGGGGGGCTGTGCCCGTGGAATATGGTATGTATTACATCATCAAATGTGCCTGATAGATGGAATTGCCAAACTGCTCTTTTTTTCTTCCTTTTTTATTCTTTATTAGGAGAGGTGACAGACATATTTAGAAGTAAAGATGGATGTCAAAACAAAAACTATCAATAAATATAAGATTTTTCTAAAAGGGTAGCTGCAGTGGGGAGGAAAGAGGTAGGAAACTGGCACAAACTCCCAGTCACATGGTGCCAAATAGACCTCTGCCTCCTGACCACAGAGATGCCAAAGATAAATGAAAAATGGCACGCCCATCTTCGGGTAGCAGATACCCATTGTTCTGTCCCCTTCCTCCTCTCATTCCTCACATCCAGAAGCCAGAACAAAGTCTTGAGGTTGCTATAGTTTCACATTTCTGTTCCAAAGGGGGAAAAATACATATTTGAACACTTGCCCCACTCCCACATCTAGCTAGACACATTTCCTTGCAGGATTGCAGCGGGTGATTTTCACATCAAGAGACCAAGTCCAAGCTGAATCTTCTAAGACTGTGACATTGCCACATGAGTGGGGCTTTCTGCTCCTTGTCCCACAAGCTGCCCTTTCCTCGGCTGCCCAAGATGCCCACAGACATATGTCTACATAAATTATGAGCTTCATAAGGGTACAGAGGCCCTTAAACAGCCAGATTTTCACTTTTCTGTTGATTGATAGGCCACCCTGGAGAAAGGCTCTAGATCTTGTTATCATCCCCAATCAACTGGCTAGCAGCTTGAGGGAAAACAGTAGCTGGGCTGGCTTTAGAGTCAGAATCTGAGTTCCAAACTCAGCTCTGCTGCTCACTCCCTGATTGATCTTGGGCTGAGCATTTGATCTCTTACTGTGCTTGTCTGTGAAATGAGAGGGTTGATTCAAGGTCTCTTCCAATTTGATATCCAGGATCCAGTAATCCAATGACCTCTTCGGACCTCAGTTTCCTCATCTGTAAAAATGCTTGGACTAGAAGTCCCTTAAGATTCCTTCCAACTTTAAATCTGTGATTCTATAATAATTCCTTGACCTCTCTAGACCTCAACTTCCTCATCTGTAAAATGGTTAGATTAGAAATCCCCTAAGATCTGTTCCAACTTTAAATCTGTGATTCTATAATAATCCTTTGACTTCTATAGAGCTCAACTTTCTCATCTGTAAAATGTTTGGATTAGAAATCCCCTAAGGTCCCTTCCAACATTAAATCTGTGATTCTATAATAATCCTTTGACTTCTATAGAGCTCAACTTTCTCATCTGTAAAATGTTTGGATTAGAAATCCCCTAAGGTCCCTTCCAACTTTAAATCTGTGATTCTATAATAATCCTTTGATTTCTTTAGACCTCATTTTCCTCATCTGTAAAATGAGGCTCTGATGTCCATTCCGTCACTACATCTAAGATCTTTTAAAGCTTTTAATCCTGATCCATCATCAAAGCAGACATTTCCAGTTGCTTTTTTTTGGCAGCAAAAACGGGGGTTCCTCCCCTAGAGACCTGTTGTACCATCCTGGTAAAACACCTGGCACATAGTAGGTGTTTAATGTGTTTATTCTCTTCCATCCTCCCTCTTCCAAGAGGACCTCCCTCTCTACAACAAGCATACAGGAATAGAAATGGGGAAAAGTTGAATCATAATTACTCACCGGCTACTTTTTGCATTTTAAAGTTACCAATATCTTCATTTCTGACGGCTCTTAATTGGCCTCCAGTACTTTACCTCGAAGTGTTACTGTTCCCTCTACCCAGTGCCATCAACATCTTTTTCAAGTAATTAATCATCTCCAAGCAAATGTCTGTATTGCATTAGGGCAGCTTCCTATTTCAAGCATCTCTGGGATGAAGCCATTCTTAATGAGACCAGCTCCATACGACCACCCGCCTTCTTTCCACTTTGCAAAATTTGTGTCTCAGCTGGTGGGGACAAGCCTTCCTGTGTGTCCTGACTGCAGAAGAGCGGAGGCCTGCCCAGCTGAGTTCCTATGTGCAGTCACTCCCCCTAACCCCAAACTGTCACCCAGGAGTCTCAGAGAAGAAGTCCTATGTGCTGTACTTCTTCCCAAGCAACTCCAGTGTGGTCAGGCTTAGCCGGAGAGGAAGGGACAAAGGGAGATGTGTTCCAATTTTAAAACAGACTTTGCAAGCCATAACACATTGGTGACAGTAGGGATCCTAGAACCCAATTCTCCTGCCCACCAAATGAAGATTT